>NC_081379.1:11417666-12017666 GCF_030684315.1 Stegostoma tigrinum
ACATTGGCCTTGGCTCTGGATTCTGTGAAGTCTCATGAAATTGCATTAAAACTGTGTGCTGTTTGTACCAACCGCCAGCCCCTTGTCTGATGAATCAGTACTCCTCTGTATTGAACACCACTTGAAAGAACCAGTGAGGGTGGCAAAGGCATAGAACGTACTCTAGCTGAGGGACTTCGATATCCAACTACTGACCAAGCTGCTTGAATGATTGGGAAAACATCCAAGCAGGAGGGGGTTATTCAGCTCTTCAAGGCTGCTCCGTAAGATCATTGCTGTTCTGTAGCCTAATCCATAATAAGTCAGCACTGTATTAGCCTTCTTGACTATTTTCTCTACCTGTCTGTGGCACTTTAAAGCGCTATGCATCTGAACCCCTCAGATCAAAAACTGGACATGGATTGTATTTAACTTTGTGCCTTCTGTAAAAATCATGATTTTTGTTTGTTCGAAATGGAGAATCTTGTAGTTGCATATGTTACAATCCATCCATCTGCAACAGCTTCGTCCATTGACCTGATCTATCCATATCCTGTTGTAACTTTACGCTACTGTCTACATGCTGTCCAATTTTTGTGTTAGCACCAAATTTGAATACTTGATTTTTTTGATGTCAGTATCCAAGTTGTTAATGAATATTGTGAATAATTTAGGCCCTAACACAGATTCCTGTAGGACAGAACTAGTTATGTCCTGCATTTTGAGTACATATCCGTTATTCTAACTCTCTGTTCCTGCCACTTAACCAGATTCCTATCCACATCAGTAATTTGCCCTCAATTCTGAAGGCTTCCACCTTAGCTAACAGTGTGTCTGGGACATTGATCTACCTGTGTTCACCATCTTTGTCACTTCTTCTAAAATTTGTAAGGCATGACCTACTCTTCATGAATCCATCCTGACTCTCCCTGATCAACTGAAAATTTTCAAGATTATCAGTTTCCTATCCTTGATTATAGACTCCCAACAATTTTTCCATCACACATGTTAGGCTAACTGATCTATAATTCCTGGTACCTCTCTGTTCCCCTTCTTTAAGAGTAAGTGGCGAGTGAATTTCCAATCTAGAATTACAACTCCTGAATCCAGGAATTCTGAAAGGTTATGGTTAGGGCATCAATAATATTCTGTCTTGTCTCCTTTAACACCCATGGATGGAAGCCATCAGGTCCATAATTGTTTTTTGCTGCTCTAATAAGCCATTTTGTGGCCCTTTGGTCTTTGTATTTGCCCCGTTCTATGAGATCTGTACTTTTTTTTTGTTTTTATAAGCCCTTTTAAGTTTATGCTGTCCCTTACCTCCTTAGATGTCCAGGGAGGTGGGTCATAGGTACAGACTGCTTCCAGATAGCATTAAATGTTTCTTTGAATACCTTCCACTATTCCTTGTTTTGTTTTACCCGTTAGCAGAGCTTCCCAGTTTACTGTGTGCAGTCTCTCTCAACCCATTAAAGTCTGTCTTACTCAAATTCAAAATTCTAGTTCGATCTTTGCTTGTCTCTTACAAATGCTACATAAAATCATATTATTATGACAACTATTTGACAAATGCCCATAAACGACTAGGTCACTAAATCAGACTCGCTGCTCGTGGTGAGATCCAAATTGCTTGTCCCCTTATCACATCCAAGAAATATTGCTGTAGGAAACTATCATGGATGCATTCCAGATTCATAACCTTTCTGGCTGTCTTTCCCAGTCTGTTAAAATTAAATCCCCCATTAATACTAATCTATCTTTGCTACATAGTTGTCTAATTTCAGCATTTACACAATTTAACCGTTCTGAGCTGATGCCAGGTGTCTATATGTGATGCCTATTGTGGTTTTAGTTCCTTTATGCCTCCTCAGTTCCACCCATAACGTCTCCACTGGGTGCTTTCCCCTCATTATATCCTCCCTCATCATCAAAGTGATTCTATTTACAATCAATAAGGCTGCTCCACCCCCTCTGCTGTTTCCTCTGTCCCTCCTGTAACCTTGTAACCTGATGTGTTTTGCTTCGTAGTCCTGACCATCCTGCAGCCCTGTCTCTTCAATGGCTGCTCTGTCATAGTTTCCAATTTGAATCTGTGCTGGCAGCTCATTTAGTTTGTTCAATTTGTATAAAGAACTCTAATTTGGTGGTACGCTGTGTCCTGTCCTTCGGTATCTTTTTATTATTTCTCCCTCTTGGCTTACTGATTACCCTTTTATAACCCAGCCTTGTTCGTTAAACTGGCCCTGCACGTTCATCCTATTAACCTCTACCTTCACATCCTGACCTGCTTGTCTGATTGCTACTTCCCACAGCACGAGTTTAAACCCTCCAGAGTGGCACTAGCAAACCACCCCACCAGGATATTGGTGCTCTTCCAGATTAGGTGCAGCCTGTCCTCCTTGTACATGTCCCACCTGCCCTGGAACAAATCCAATGATCTAGATATTTGAATCCCTTCTTCCTACGCCAGTTGTTTAGCCACATATTTGACTGTATTAGCTTCTTATTTCTGGCTTCACCAGCATGTGGCATGGGGAGTAATCCCAAGATTACAATCCTAGAGATGATATTTTTTAACTTACTACTTACCTCCCTTGTCATTAGTTCCATTATGGACCACAGCCTCTGGCTGTTCACCCTCCCCTTTGAGCAGGCACAGGACGTACTAAAAGACACTTTGACCCTGATACTAGGGTCACAGCACACCATCCTGGGATCTCACTTGCAGCCACAGAACTGCCTGTCTGTGCCCCTGACTACCTCTGCTCAGTTACACTTTGACCGTTCCTGCTTTACGACCGAGCAAGCTAAAGGACATAAGTGCTAAATTAGATCTTTATTCTTCATTCCCAGCAGTCTGCTTGCCGCAGATGCATCTGTCCACGATGGTATTGGTAAGAGTGACCACTGCACAGTCCTTGGGGACACAAAGTCCTCCCTTCACTTTGAGGATACCACCCATTGTGTTGGGTCACACTGTCACTGGGATAGATGTCAAACAAACCTAGCACCCTGCACAACGGCCTTCACTAAGATCTAAGGGTGATCAGCAGCAGAGTTGCATTTGACCACAATCTGCAATCTCGGCATACTCCTCCATTACCATCAAGTGAATTGATCCACGAAGAATGCAGGAGGAGCACCAGGCAAACCTTAAAATGAGGATTTTACCTGGTAAGGCTACAATTCAGGACTACCTGTGTGCCAGACACTGACAGCAACAGGCTATAGACGGAGCTAACAGATCGGATCTAACATGAGAATGCAGATGGTCAACTAAACAACTAGCAGGAGGAATGGGTGGGGGTGGGGGTGTCCACAAATATCCCCACCACAACAATGGGGCAACCCAGCACATCAGTAGAAAGGACACGGCTAAGGCAATTGCATCTGTCATCAGGGAGGGATGATCCATCCTGGGGTCACCAGGATCACTGACGCCAGTCTTCATCCAAACTAACTCACTCCACATGATATCAAGAAACAGTTGGAGGCTACTGGCCCTGCCACCATTCCCACCATAGTGCTGAAGACAGTGCTTCAGAACTTGGCACAGCCCCTAGCTAGGCTGTTCCAGTACAGTTGCAGCCCTGGCATCTACCCAACAATGTGGTCCGAAACGTCAGCTTTTGTGCTCCTGAGATGCTGCTGGGCCAGCTGTGTTCATCCAGCCTCACATTTTATTATCTTGGATTCTCCAGCATCTGCAGTTCCCGTTATCAATGTGGTAAATTGCTCAGGTATGTCCTGGACAGAAGAAACGGGAGAATCCAGTCTGCTCAATTACCAGCCCTTCAGTCTGCTTTCAACCATTGGTAAGGTAACTGAAGGTGTTGCTATCAAATAATAAGCTGCTCACTGATGCTTTGTTTGGGTTCTACCAGGGTCACTCTGCCCCGACCTCATTTCAGCCTTGATTCCGACATGGCCAAAAGAGCAGAGCTCCATGGGTAAGGTGAGAATGACTGCTCTAACATTAAGGCAATGTTTGACTGAAAACGGCATCAAGGACTTCTGCAAAACTGTATACAAAAGGAATCCTTGGAAAAACTCTCCACTAGTTGGAGTTGTACCTGACACAAAGGAAGGTAGTTCTGATTGGTGAAGGTCAATTTTTGCAGGACCAAGGCACCACTGCGAGTGTTCCCCAGGATTGTCTCCTGAGCTCAACCATCTTTGCCACTTCATCAATGACCTTGCCTCCATCATAAGGTCAGAAAAGTGCATGTTGGCTGATTATGCAAACCATTCACAACCCCTCAAATGCTGAACCAGCCCATGTTCAAATGCAACATGACCTGGACAACATCCAGATTTGGGCTGACACGTGATGAGTTACATTTGTGCTATGCAGGTGCCAGACTAAAATCATCTTTAATGAAGAATCAAATCATTTACCTTGGACTTTCAATGGGATCCCAGTGTTGAATCCCCTGCTGTAAACGTCCTGGAGATTACCTTTGACCAGAACATGAACTTGGGCAGCCCTTTAAATACTGCGGCTTCAGAAACAGATTGAAGGCTAGAACGTCTGTAGTGAGTAACTCATCCTGTGTACCCAGAGCCAGTCCACCAGCTTCAAAGCATGTGTCAGGTGTGTGATGAAATACACCGCACTTAGCTGAAAGAATGCAGCTGCAACAACACTGAAGAAACTTGGCGCCATCCAGGAGCAGCCCACTTGTTTGGTATCCTGTCCACCACTCAGCATTCATCCCCTTGGCCACCGATATGCAGTAGCAGCTGTGTGTACCATCCACAGGATGCACTGCAACAGCTCAAGGATTAAAGCCATGAGCAGTACCACCTCTGACAGAGACTGATGACAACTGGGATCACCTACCCATACCACTCATGATCCTGCCTTGGAGCTGTATCACCAATACAGTGTCATAATCATGGAGTTCTGTTCCTAATAGTATTATGGAAGACCCAACACCCCAAGGACTGCAGTGGCTCAAGAAGGCAGATAATGACAGCGATGTCAAGAGTGACTAAGGATGGGAAATAAATGCTGCCCGGTCAGTGACACCCACGTCCCTGGAGCACATTAAAAATAAAATGTGTTCATGATTAAGATTTGACAGAGTTCACAAGTAAAATAATTTGCTGCCGCGTTTTAGTGCTTGGGTAGATCTGTGTTGAGTAAATTCAACAGAGTTAAATATATGTTGCTGGAAGTATGGCAAGGAAAAATAGTTAACATACTTGTCTGGGCTAGTAGGTACCAAGGAGGAAGTTGGGTGTATTGGTTGATTATGTCATAGAAGTACAGAAGAGAAACAAATGGCATGCGGAGGAACAGGGTGCTAGAATGCAATCCTGCTAAGCATTACTCATGCAGGAAATGTTTTGAAGCCCTTGTGTAAAGCTCACACTGATTAGTGTGATGCTTCCTTTCACGTTTTCCCAGTCACACTTTGATGACAATAGATTTGTTATGTAAGTGTGTTCTTTGACTCTGTGAGCCAGCATTCCCTCTAAGCTATACAGCCGCTTCAAGGTTCCTTACCAACGCATTGGTTTCTGCTTTCAGTACTCAGTGCTGCACATGGACTTCTGAGGTCTGAGGAGCAGAAAAAAAATCGTGAGAGTATAACACTTTATTGGGCTTGCTGAGAAAATGTGGGTTCATTTTGGTGAGTTGCACAGCAAGTAATTAGGAAGCCAAAGGGAATATTGGCCTTTATTACAAGGGGATGGCATATAAAAATAGGAAAGTCTTATTGCAGCTGTATGGGACATTGGTGAGACTACACCTGGGGTGCTTCACTTGGTGTTGGTCCCTTACTGTCATTAGAAGCAGTTCCGAGAAGTTCATTAGGCTGTTACCTGCGATAACAGGGTTGCTGGATGAACGGAGCAGGAAAGATGACGTTTTGGGTCTGGACCCTTCTTCAGAAATGCGGGAGGGCAAGGGGACCTTCGAATCCTGGATGAAGTACCAAGTTCATGGTGCAAGGAGTTCAGGAATGTAGATTTATATAGCACCTCTCCCATCCTCAGAATGACCCCAAATGGTTCAGGCTATCCAGTACACTTTTTCAATCACTGTTGGAATGTGGACAGTTTGTAAGAGCAGACCCCCTGGAAACGTGATGCATTGACCTGTTATTTTTCCCCAGTGATATTGAGGAAGGGACTTTGAACTGCATGACATTTTCTGTGTTCTTCAGAGCAAGCAGTTCAGAATGGGAGGCGATGCTGGTGAGCTAAGGCAGCCAGTATTTAGGAGTGGGGGCTGTGTTTGAAGAACCAGATGCTTAATCTCACTGATAGAGACTGTATTGAGGAATACTGGTTTGGTCAATGTGACAGAAAGAACTTGCGTGTATACAGCAGTATTCAAGGGCCCAGGATATCCACAGCACTGTGCTTAGTTGTTTTGTGCAGCCGCCTCCACAGTATGAAGTGTTTGGTTTGAGTGAACTCACTGCTTCCTGACACCACTGGACGCCGTGAGGCGCCCGTCTCCGCCACTCCGGATTCGGGGATCTGAACCCGACTCCCTTTCGATCGGCTGAGGGCAACGGAGGCCATCGCCCGTCCCTTCGGAACGGCACTCGCCTATCTCTTAGGACCGACTGACCCATGTTGTGCTCCTGAGATGCTGCTTGGCCTGCTGTGTTCATCCAGCCTCACATTTTATTATCTTGGAATCTCCAGCATCTGCAGTTCCCATTATCTCCGCTTCCTGACACCTCCCTGTTTTCCATTGTGCTGCAAGTTTGGAAACTAACAGTTACTGAAACACAGACTTCACTGCCCACATTCCTTGCAGTGCCAGACTGCCTGTTGCACAGGAGCTGGCCAAAACTCGAGAAAGTGCCCAGGATTTAATCGGTAGGTTAGGGGCTGCTGCTGCTTTATTATACTCACCTTGTTAAAGGCCCTGTATCTGATCAGTCACTAATGTGGACCAATTAAGGAATTTGGTGAGAGATAATGGGAACTGCAGATGCTGGAGATTCCAAGATAATAAAATGTGAGGCTGGATGAACACAGCAGGCCAAGCAGCATCTCAGGATTTGGTGAGTTCACTTTACAAGATAATCACTTACTCTCTTTACTGTCCATTTCTGCCCACTAGGTCTGATGTGCCATTATCAGAGTGGCTCATTGTTTTAGGAGAGTGTGATGATGATTTAAGTGTGCCTGGGTCAGTCAGTGAGTGTTGATGTGTTGGTGATTAGGTTTGGAGTTGGAGAGTGGAAAAGCAAACAGAAATTTCCACTGGTGACAGGTGTGTCAGGTACACAGTAGCAATTGGCAGCTAAGTGTGTTTGTCGTCTTAAGCCAGATCAGTATTCCCGTTGCTTCTCCAGATAGGAGAATGAAACACAGCTAGCCACATCCAGATGTAGTTAAAAATCAGTAAGGCCTAACAGCCCCTCCCCACTGTTTCCTTCTCCCTTCCCACCCCCTCAGGCATGGCTGTTAACTGTGCATTAAGTGCCCTGGTGGTTGATTCTCCCCATCGCTGAATCCCGTCAGGATTTCTGCAGTTTGCAGTCATCCTTTTAGAGCTGGTTGTGTCAGGTTGGATGATGTCCAGTGAGTGAGCTTTGTGCATTCTCCCATTTCTGGCTGCTTCCAAAGGCCTCCTTCCTTTCGCTGCATTTGTGGCGGTGACGCCTTCAGCTGTCAGGGCCTGAACTTTTGGGATTCCCTCGTCCTGCTGATAACCCACCACTGGGGCTAATCTCCTGGCTTCCTGTCCTCATGTCCCCTTGTTTAGTTCAGAGTCAGCTTTGTGCCTGAATAAACTCCTGTAACGTGTTTTTATTCCATCCAATGCTTTGTAAATATGGTTTCCTATTGAGCAACTACTTTTCAAATTGCTTTTCTGAGCTGTGTTTCGCAGCCTCAGTTCCCTCAGGTAAAATATTTCTTTTAACAGTAAGGTTGAGGAGTGTGGTCACGAGTACCAGGAGCCAGTGTTGGCTGTGTCTCAACAGCCTGTACTCTCACCTTGGAGTCAAGAGGCTGCGATTCCACTCTAGAGTCTTAAGCACTGGTGGCTAGAATAATGCCCTCGGTGCACATAGAGGGAGAGCTGTACTATCTGAGAGCTGCCATCTTCAAACTAGGACATTAAATTGAGACCCTATCTTTCCGTTCAAATGGACAGGAAACTATTACCCACAAAGGAGCAAGTAAATGGTGTCCTGGCTAATATTTACCCTTCAAGCAGCATGACAAACAAGAACAGTAAGGTCCTGGTCCCGTTGCTGTTTGTGGGAGCTTGTTGCACACAAATTGTCTGCCACATTTCCTACATTAAAGTAGTGATTGCAGTTTGTTGGTGGTACAACACGTGGGAGTTGTCCTGAGGTTGTGAAATGTACTTTGTGTATGTGTGTATATATATATATATAGATGCAGGACTTTCCCTTTCTCTAACCGCACAATGCTATGCCCACACAGGAAGAGAGAATGTCCGGAGAAAGCGCGGTGAGTCCAGTGCCCGCAGCATCAACCCGCACCACCTCCTTCAAAGGAGCAAGCCCAAGCTCTAAGTATGTCAAGCTGAATGTGGGAGGAGCTCTCTACTACACTACCATGCAGACCCTCACCAAACAGGACACCATGCTGAAGGCTATGTTCAGTGGCAGGATGGAGGTGTTAACAGACAGTGAAGGTAATTTGAGCTGAGCTGAACTACTACTAATGGACTGGATCTCTCCACACAGGGAGAGAGAGAAGACTGGTGGAGGTCTTTCGGACAAGGAAAGGGGTGGAATGGGTAAATGTTGAGAAGATGAAAACTGAGACCCATCAGAATAACACAGTATTTTGCAACTCCAACAGGGAATTTAAGAGTGTGTGGAGCTGGATGAACACAGCAGGTCAAGCAGCTGCTTGGCCTGCTGTGTTCATCCAGCTGCACACTTTGTTATCTCGGATTCTCCAGCATCTGCAGTTCCCATTATCTCTGAGGGAATTTAAGAGAGTTGTCTTTACACAGGAAGAATGTGGGACTGTGTATTGCAAGGGAGTGGTTGTGATGTATTGCTGGACTTTTTATTTCTTTTCTAATTTTTTCCCCCTAAGAACTTTTACTGAAGAAGCTCTACCTCAGTACCCTTGCACTTAAGCACCCTAAGTGGTAACTTGTAAAGTTTTCACTGTTCTCATTTGAGTACGTGTGACAATAAAGCTAATTCAATTCAATGTTTGTTTGTCTAGCTTTACCTTTTAAAACTGAGATAATATGGAGTAGAGAGCTTATTGATAAGAACAATGAATGAATGGAGAGCAGTGTGCAGAATAAAACAGCGAGGGCAGAATGACCTGTTTCTCTGCAGTTAACTTGTGTTCTGGAAGTAGCTACTTGAATCTGTAACAGGATACTACGAAGGGGCGTGAGATCATTTTTGTTCAGTGACAGATACTGGGAGATAAGGGCAGGAGAAAGCCTGTTCTGCTGTGTAATTTGATGCTGCCTGATCAGAATCCTGTACAGTGGCTGTCAGCTGGCCTTGTGACCTGGCTGCAATCCTGCCGCGTAGCACTGCGCTGACAGCAGCAGCATGTCACCGCGCTGTTAGACCGTGTTCAGTAGATGTAGACCTTTCTCACAGGTGATATCTCGCCAAGGCAATGTTTCAAATGAAGAAAAAAAATACAGTTTGCTTTGCAATCCTTGTAATTTCCCAGAGTAATTCCCCGAATAGATTCTCCCCTGTGTAGCTGCCAAGAATGGTGATGTTTGCCATGTCCCATATGGTGCTTTATTTCTTGTTCACTGTTTGCACTCGGAATGAGATTGCCTCAGGATCATTTACCAGTATTCAAACCTGCTGATCATTTCAACAGGGGAAGAGGAACAGAGGGCAGGAGAGGAGAGGTAGGAGGAAAGGGAAAGGAGGGATGTGAGGGCAGGAGAGAGGAAAGGTGGGAAGCCGGAGGTGGGGGAGGTGAGCAGTGAAGTGATACAAAATCAA
The DNA here is from genome assembly GCF_030684315.1 of Stegostoma tigrinum. NCBI lineage: Eukaryota > Metazoa > Chordata > Chondrichthyes > Orectolobiformes > Stegostomatidae > Stegostoma > Stegostoma tigrinum. The sequence continues at coordinate 11,427,593 of NC_081379.1, forward strand.
AAGTGGGGAAGGAAAGATGGGAGGGCAGGAGTGGGTCGGAGGAGAGAAGAAACAGGCTAAGCGCTGCTGGGAAGGGGTATGTTCCTACTTAATTTTTCACGGTTTCTCTGTGTTACTCATAGCCATATTGGGGGTGTATTGTTCCTGTGTGGTAGTTGCTCAGTAACTATTTGAATTGATGGGGAACTTGCCTTATTTGTCCAGGGAATCTACAGGTTCCATTTGCACTTCGGCAGTAAATTCTTTAGATCCCAGCCTTATGTGGTTTTACAGGAGCCACTTGGCCTATTTTCCCTTGACTGTGAATAGCAAATCCACAGAGCTGCATACCTAGAATGTTTGGGAAAGAAAATAGCATTAGCCCTTTTCAGAGTGGTGTAAGGCACTGACTAGCTTGCAGTAATCCTGGAGATGGCAGATTGGAGCTGTGTGCACACATGCTGTGTAGCAGCCTGAGAGTCAAAGGCTTTTAATGTTTGAACTGTTGTCAGCTGAAGCTCAATGGGCAGGGCTGTCACCTCGGAAGGGTAGGGTTGTAGACTGATGTTCCACTCCACACACTTGAGCATTAAAAATCAAGGCTGAGACTATGATGTAAAACTGAGGGTGTTCTGCGTTACTGATGATGTGTTGCATTATTGGCTGAGGTGCAGACAAGAAACTGTCTACTGTCCAGGGTGGCTGTGGAAACTCCTAGTGGAAAATGTCCAAGGAGATCAGAGGGTGTTTTCTACCCAGTGCCCTGGCTAGTAACACAGCACACTGTGTTGACAGCAAGAAAACAATGATATTTAAGTTTTGTTGTTTGCAGAGTAGCAATTTGCTGTTTATCATTTTATCAGGATAGAGTTGGTGGAACTTTTGCCTCTGAGCCACATGGCTGTGTGATCAGGTTCCAGTCCAGGGTAGGGACGTGGGAATGAAGATCGGTAGTACTGAGGGAGTGCTGTGCCATATGTGTGTATACTGCCTTTTGGGTGAGACATTTAACCTGATCGCTCAGGCGGGTGTCAAAAATCCCATGATGCTATTCCAAGAAGCAGCAGACGTGTTGTCCATGGTCTCCTGGCCAATTTATGACCCTCAGTCAACAATGTGTCATTATCACATCCCTATTGGGGTTCCATTAGTTGTTTTACAATGGAGTGTGGGTTCAGTTCCTGCACAGGCTGAAGTTACCATGGAGTCTACTTCACAACCTCGCCCCTCACCTGAGGCATGATGACCCTCTCGCTCCCACTCTCTCCCCCTCCCTCCCTCCCTCCTCGCTCTCCCACCCCACCCACTTCCCCCCTCACTCCCCCCGTCCCTCCTCGCTCTCCCCGCTCCCCCCTCACCTCGCTGTCCCCCCCGTCCCTCCTTGCTCTCCTCGCTCTCCCCCCCGTCCCTCCTTGCTCTCCTCGCTCTCCCCCCACCGTCCCTCCTCGCTCTCCCCCCCCGTCCCTCCTCGCTCTCCCCCCCCGTCCCTCCTCGCTCTCCCCCCCCGTCCCTCCTCGCTCTCCCCCCCCGTCCCTCCTCGCTCTCTCCCCCCGTCCCTCCTCGCTCTCTCCCCCCGTCCCTCCTCGCTCTCTCCCCCCGTCCCTCCTCGCTCTCTCCCCCCGTCCCTCCTCGCTCTCTCCCCCCGTCCCTCCTCGCTCTCTCCCCCCGTCCCTCCTCGCTCTCCCCCCCGTCCCTCCTCGCTCTCCCCCCCCGTCCCTCCTCGCTCTCCCCCCCCGTCCCTCCTCGCTCTCCCCCCCCGTCCCTCCTCGCTCTCCCCCCCGTCCCTCCTCGCTCTCCCCCCCCCCGTCCCTCCTCGCTCTCCCCCCCCGTCCCTCCTCGCTCTCCCCCCCCCGTCCGTCCCTCGCTCTCCCCCCCCGTCCCTCCTCGCTCTCCCCCCCCGTCCCTCCTCGCTCTCCCCCCCCGTCCCCCCTCGCTCTCCCCCCCCGTCCCTCCTCGCTCTCCCCCCCCCGTCCCTCCTCGCTCTCCCCCCCCCGTCCCTCCTCGCTCTCCCCCCCCGTCCCTCCTCGCTCTCCCCCCCCCGTCCCTCCTCGCTCTCCCCCCCCGTCCCTCCTCGCTCTCCCCCCCCGTCCCTCCTCGCTCTCCCCCCCCGTCCCTCCTCGCTCTCCCCCCCCCGTCCCTCCTCGCTCTCCCCCCCCCGTCCCTCCTCGCTCTCCCCCCCCCGTCCCTCCTCGCTCTCCCCCCCCCGTCCCTCCTCGCTCTCCCCCCCCGTCCCTCCTCGCTCTCCCCCCCCGTCCCTCCTCGCTCTCCCCCCCCGTCCCTCCTCGCTCTCCCCGTCGCCTCGCGCTCCCCCCTCCCCCCTCCCCTCTTCCCTCTCTCCCCCGCTCCCCCCCCATGAGAGAACAGCTCTGGTGTGGTAAGACGAAAGTGATTTTACATTTTTCCTTTAGCCAGTGAGAGCCCATATTCCAACATTTCAGTCACAGCTACACTTTGAACATGCTTCATTGGCTGTGAAATGGTTTGAGACTGAGAGTCACTGGAGTGCATTACATAAATATAGAAGACTTCATCGTGGGCCGAAGGGCCTGTTCTATGAAACTAATTTCCTCTCGTTTCCCATTTCGTGCGCAATTTGCTGTCCCTCTGGCTTCCACCTGAGGGCGATGGTGAGAACGATCCACTCTAACGATGCAATTGCACCACCCGGTGGAGCATCAGTGCTACTACAGCTCGGGTGACAGGTATAATGGAGCTGGAAGCTCTGTACTCACAGGTGTCCCCCGCCCCTTCTCCATCCACACCCAACTTACAGCTCTCAGTATCACCATGCGGCTGAGAAGACCTCTGCCCACCGCACATGTGCACACACCCACCCACCCAATCCGTGGCTAGTATTGCGCAGCCTCTTGATGCCTTTTGGCGACAGGCTTCAGCTCTCCTACAAGAAGCAAGCAAATAGTGCTGGTGGATGAAAGGTGAACAGGGCAGTGATGAAGAGGTTTCCAGCTGAATTAAGCACACTTAACCCAATAAGTAACCTGTCCATATAACAGCAGTGTAAACTCAGTAATCTGACTCTTGTTTTTGTAAATACATTTCAGTGTATTTAATGGGGGGGGGGGGAGGGCGGCGAATGGGATCAAAAGTAATGGGAAGAAACCAGGATTAGGCTATTGAAATGGATGATCAGCCATGGTTGTGATGAACGGTGGAGCAGGCTCAAAGGGCTGAATGGCCTCCCCCTGCTCCTATCTTCTGTATCTCTTTGTTTTTATGTTTCAGAAGCCGGCCAAAACCGTAACCTTTCTGTAAACTGAAAGCAAAGACTCGTGGATGCAGGTGATCGGAAATAAGAACAGGAGGTGTTGGATGTGCTCAGCAGCATCTGTGGAGAGAGAGAGAGAGAGAGAAAGATAGTGTTAACGTTTGAGCTAAAGACAGGGCGTAGTCCTGAAACATTGATTCAGTGTTCTGGTCCCCAGATGGTCCCTAACTGGCTGACGTTGCTGGCATTTTCTATTTTCCTCGATGTTTTTTTTCTCTGCAATCCCTTGGTTCACTTGCCAGCTCTAGGTGAGTGAGCCGCACAGTGCAGCGTGAATCACTCCTGTAGGGTGAGCAACTGGGGAATCTGCTTCCGCAAGGGACAAATGTGGAGAGTTCTTCCAGTCAGCCGACTTCTTTCACCCACGCAGACTGCGAGATGTGTCCGCGTGGTTTGGAAGTGGTGGGGCAGCGTGTGGAAGTGATTGGGAAGCAGGGCTGGAATAAGAACCAAAGTGTCTTTTTGTTCTGCAGGCTGGATCCTAATTGACCGCTGCGGGAAGCATTTTGGTGCTGTTCTGAACTACCTGCGAGATGGCGCAGTCCCCCTGCCAGAGACTAACCGTGAAATTGAGGAGCTGCTGGCTGAGGCCAAGTACTACTTGGTGCAGGGGCTGGTGGAAGAATGTCAGGCTGCTCTTCAGGTAACAGAGCCATCACGCTGCACGCAGTGTTCAGGTGATTCGATCAGCAGTCCTCCAGCCTTCCTATTAGAACAGCTAGCCTCAAAGCTGAAGGATCTTTGTACAGTAAATAGGGAGAACCTATTTCCAGTGTGGAGGATTGGGGTTAGGAAGGTTGAGCAATGATCGACTTGAGATCTTTTAGAACTGAGGGATTCAATAGAATAAACCGTTTCCGCTGAGGATCACCTGAATAGATGTCAAGTCTTAAAATTAAAACTGGATCATTTAGCAAAGATTGATAAAGGTTATTAGAATAGTATCAAGAGCCATGGACCGAAGATGGATAAATGGAGATGAAGGACAGATAAACCATGACATGATGGAAATTGGCTCAGTTAGTAAATCGTACTAAGTAGCTGGGGAAAATGACAAAATTTGCAGGTCTATTCAAGTTTACAGCGGATGAGAATTAACACTACACAAATCTGAATATTCCTGACAAGAGAAACATGTTACCAAGGCTTTTTATTTTACACTCATCAGGACAAATGCAAGAATGACAGCAATTGATACAGCAGAAAATAGTGCTGGTTGGTTGGCCAATTGACTCAGATTGGCTGAGGTGTTGCCATGGAGAATGCAGTAGCAAACAGTATGCATCAGGCCATCAGTAAATTGATGTAAGAACGGAAAGAACTGCAGATGCTGTGCATCAGGATCAAAAACAGAAGTTGCTGTAAAAGCTCAGCAGGTCTGGCAGCATCTGTGTGGATAAAGATCAGAGTTAATGTTTCGACAGGTCCAGTGACCTTTCCTCAGAAAAATTCACTGGAACTGAAAAGTTAACTCTTGATTTTTTTTTTTCTTCACAGATGCTGCCAGACCTGCTGAGCTTTTCCAGCAATTTCTGTTTTAATTCCAGTATATTAATGTGCTTGTGTGAAATATGGTATTATCTTGTTTGTCCTGCTGAATGTAAGGTGCAAAACCTCTGCAACATGTCTCTCTTTTCAGCTGCAGTATTTCCTTCCTTTTAGCTAATTCATTAACCAACTTAAGGTTTTAGCTCGGATAGTCACTGCCATGAACTTCTGTAGCAGGATTCGCTCCACACTCCCTGAATGTGTCTGGCATTCTATGCGCACTGCATTGCACAGCAACGTTACCGACTATACAACTAGAGGATATTCAGGAATTGAAGGCAGTGCTGAGCAGTTCAACGAGATAGATATCAAAAGAGAAGCTCTGACCCACAAACTCAGAAAGGGAGGTTTCAGAGGAAGCCTGATAGAAGAGGTAAGGCAAAGGAAGCAAATGAAAGTGAAAGCACACACATTTGGTAATGTCTGGGCATGAGCAGTGCCGAACACTGATGCAGGATTAGAAGAAAAAGATTTCCTTACACCAATAACAGCTGGATGAGGATGCCGGGAACAGCGATTAAAATCTCACAGAACGGAATGAGGACTCTTTGGCTCATTATATCTGCACCAGCTCTTTACAAAACCCATCCACTTGCTGCATTCCCTCTGCCCTTCCTCCAACTGGCCAGCAAATATTTCCTTATAAAGTATTGTCTAATTCCTTTTTGAAAGTTGTTTCTGAATCTGCTACCACTATCGTTTTAGGCAGTGCATAGCTAGACCTCAACTACAGGCTGCACTAAGAAATTTACCTCATCGTCCTGTCTGCTTCATTTGCCAATCATCTTTAATTCAAGACATCACAGCTCCAGTTTATCGCCCATAATGTAACCCTTTAAACATTGATAATCTCATCAATTGGATTTTGACTCTTGGGGCAAAGAAACTGACAGAATCTCATACTTAGGAGTTTAGATATTTAGGAAGGAAACAAAAGATGATCTTAGAATGATAGTAAATCCTGTAGTTGATGTATCGAAATGTTGACTGCTGGCCTATAACCAGTCATTATATTAATGCAGCATTTCTTAAACAAAGAATCACCATAAGGCACTTCATTCAGAGACCAAAGGAAGACAGATGCCTGACCACACAGTGCGAATTGACCATAATCTTCATGCTTTGCTTTGATGAACTTCATCTCATAAAAATACTTCACTCCCCATTCTGCTTGATTGCTGTACCTTTGAATAATGTTGATCGACAAGATAAGGCTCTGTTTGCTATGATGTTTTAACTTTATTGAAAATATTTTTAGGTTTGCGATTTTCTGAGGGATTTGTGCTTGTTTTGCAGCAGAAAGAAACTTATGAACCTTTCTGTAAAGTTCCTGTGATCACGTCTAACAAAGAGGAGCAGAGGTTGATAGCGACGTCTAATAAGGTTAGAACAATTGGGTTGCTTGCCATTTATGATGCTTTTTCTCTTTGAATGTTCAAGATTAAGCATGTTAGCCCTGTCTTTTGTTTCTCTGTATCCAATGTTGGTATTAATTCATGTCTGGATGATGAGAAAACAAAGCTCAACTCATGGAGACTGGGCTACCAATGTACTAAAGCCAAGTTTGTCCTTTAGCTCCATGTGAAATGCTTTCCCTTCTAGCCTGAATACAGGAATGACACTGCTAATGTGAGCCAGTTGCTGGCCTGTTGTGTGGTATTTCCCCACACTTCGTGGGATGGAGTGAACTACTCCACTTGTCTGGATGGATTTGGCTCCAACGGAACTCAGGAACTCAGCGGCTTCAAGGACAAAGCAGCCTGCCTGTTGGCAGACCTGCATCGCCTTCATAGGGGATGATGAATAGCAGCAGTGTGTTACCATCCACTGCCCAGTGCACTGAGGTTCTTCTGACAGCACTTTCTGAACCCACAACCTCTACCCGCTAGAACGACGTGGACAGTGCAAGTTCCCTTCCAAGCAATTCACCATCCTGACTTGGAAAGATACTGCTGTTCTTTCAGTGTGGCTGGGTCAAAATCCTGGACCTCCCTCCCTCCCTCAACGCCCTACACCCTGAGGACAGCAGTTGAGGAATGTGGCCCTTTTTCACCAATTTGAGGGCAATTAGGAAAGGGCAGTTAAAAACTGCTTGAGGCAGCAGCCCGATATCCCGTGAGCAAATTTCAAAATAAAGCTTCCTCGCGGAGCTAGATTCAGACTGAGCACATTTATTTTGTGTAGACTCCATAACGCCGCCAGAGAGAGATTGTTCCGTTGTAATCAGAGTGACCAGTTTGAAACCACATAGCAAATGTACGAGGCTCTTGTTGACAAGTTGTCACTCACGCGTTGAAGTCACAAATACCAAAAATATTCTTCTCTCTTTGTAGCCTGCAGTTAAGCTGTTGTACAACAGAAGCAACAACAAATATTCCTACACCAGGTAAGCAAAGACCATCAGATCAGGGCCTAGTTGGTACACAAAATTTTAAAGGACCAAGCGCCCGTGACCGCCTAATGGCTGGAATTTGAAGCTGTAGATTAAAAGACCCCAGTGCTGTGTGTGTATGTGTGTCTGTGCGTGTACGTTAGTGTGGGTGATGTAATTGGTTTAAATAACCTGAAAATGGAGAGGATGATCTATTAGTCTTGGCTGGCCTTCCTAGATTATTATCCAGTGACGACGACTGCAGGTGGGGCACACAGTTAGGCATTAAATGGGAACGTGGATGTAGAATTTACGTAAAGTAAAACATCCCAAGAATTTGATATCGGAACACAGAGGTTAGAATCGGGACAGGCGACTGAAAGCTTGGTCACAGAGTTAGCATTCTGAGAAGCATGAGGTAGAGGAGTGCGGAGGTTTGGAGACAGCAGTTTCAAGGTCTTGGGGCAGGCCCATGCCCTCACCTATGGTACAGCCATAAAAATCAGGATGTGCATCAGAATAGAATTGGAGAAAGTGGGGAGTGCACGGCTTCCACCATCGGTAGCCTGCCAGAGCACTCGGCCTGCAGTGAGGGGTGAGATCCTCTGACTGACCACCGACCATGTCGAAAGCAGCCCATCAGCAAGGATGGATGTCTTTTTGGGAACAGGAGGTGGTGACTCAGTTGGAGCTGCACCCCAGTGGAGTGCTTTGTGGTGCTGTGTTGCATTTGAGGTTTTCCTGATAATCTTCGACACTTTCCCAGACAGAACAAGGGAATACTGAAGAATTAGTTATTCCTTGCACAACTTTAGTGAACTGGCTTGGTGAGAGCAAACGTCGATTGTGATGATCAATAGCAGCAGAGGCCTACAGCACAGAGAGAGGTCCTTTTACCCCATCACATCCACACCAACCACCTAATTATTCTAATCCCATTTTCCAGCACTTGGCCCATAGCCTTGTATGCCTTGGCATCAAAATATTTCTATATCTAAATATTTCTTCAATATCCCACCCTTCTAGGCAGTGAGTCCCAGACTCCCGCCACTCCCTGGATTGAAAATTTTTTTTCCTAATACCTTCTCCAAACCTCCTGCCCATTACCTCATATCGATGTCCCTCGAACCACACCCCCCGCCTTGCCATTGATCCCTCCACCAAAAGGAAAAGCCCCTCGTAATTTTATACTTCTCCATCATGGCCCTCTTCATCTCCTGTGCTCTGAGGAAAACAATCCCAGTCTGCCCAATCGCTCTTCATGACTGAAACTCTCAAGCCTCGTCAGCTTCCCGGTAAATCTCCTCTGCTCGCTCTCTCCATTGCTTTCACATCCCTCCTACGATGTGAACTGCACACAGTATCCTTGTTTTGGCCTAAACAACCTGTATACAATTCCACCGTTACCTCTCTGCTCTTAAACTGTGCCTTGACAAATAAGGGCATGTCTGCCATAAATCGTCTTAAACATTTTATCCACATGTCCTGATAGCTTAAGGGATCAGTGGACATGCACACCAAGGCTCCTGTGATCCTCAGTGCTTCCCAGGGTCCTACTCTCCGCCATGCATTCCCTTGCTATTAGATTATTGGAGACAGAATTCTCTGAACTCAGCTCCAGTAATCAGTTCCAGTTCATTGAAGTAACATGTTTGGTGTAATGCAATAACCTAAGCATTTAATAGTAGCATTATCAAAGAAACTTTAACACCTAGTCTCACAAGTTATTAGGACAGATGGTCAAAAACGAAACAAAGTCTTTAGGGAGCATCCTAAAGTTAGAAATGGAGGCAGAGACATTTAAGAAACTAATTATAAAATGTGGAAACATTTATCTAGCACCTTTCATAAACTGTGACTGTCCCAAAGGCTTGAAACTCAGATGCAATTTCATATTTGTAGGGAAATGTGACATTGTTGCTCACTGTTCACCATTATGTCTCACTGGGGCTGGACCCTTTATATGAAGAGGTGAAAAGAAAAATTCAGATAGCCTGACCAATCCGTTTCAAACTGACATGCATTCAGCTGAAACTGTCCCTTATGCTTCCAGCAACTCGGATGACAATATGCTGAAGAACATCGAGCTGTTTGACAAGCTGTCACTGCGATTTAATGGGAGAGTCCTTTTCATAAAGGACGTCCTTGGCGATGAAATCTGCTGCTGGTCCTTTTATGGGCAGGGCCGGAAGATTGCAGAGGTGTGCTGCACCTCCATTGTGTACGCAACAGAGAAAAAACAAACGAAGGTGGGTTTAAACTTGGAGGGTGATCCCACGGGTTTTTGTGACCAAGTACACATTCTTTTGAAACTGACATTAAAACCACACCTTTCGCAATCATCAGACATCTCCAAGTTCTTTACAGACAGTTTAGTCCCTTTGAGCAGCCCCACTGTTACAATGTTTGAATTGTCGCAGCCACTTGCACACATTAGGCTCCCGCTTGCAGCTGTGTGACAATGACCAGGTCTATCAGCTCTTCGCAATGTTAATTGAGGGACAAACCTTGACCAGAACACCTGAGATAACTCACCTGCTATTATTTGAACTCATGCCATGGGATGTTTTAAATCCACCTGAGCAGGCAGATAGTTAGTTCAAACCCTTCTCTGAAAAGTGGCATTTTTAAAAATGTAGCACGCTTTAAAAATGTACAGCCCCTGAAATCTGGCCTTGATTTTGATGTTGTATTCCTGGAATGGCCCTTGAGCGCCTAACTTTCTGACTCTGATGAATGTGCTGAGTCCCAATTGATGTTAGAATAAAGTCAGCAAGGGAAGGAGAGACGCAGCAGGCCTACCAGCATCTTTTTTTCCCCTCCTCCTTGTGTGGGATGTGGGTGTCTCTGGCTGGGCCAGCACTTATTGCTCATCCCTAGTTTCCCTTGAGAAGCTGGTGGTGAGTTGCCTTCTTGAACAGCTGCATCTGTGGAGTGAGTCTGAGGAATAGAGTTAATCTTTGAGCCCAGTGTGACTTCTATAGAACTGTAATCAAATGGACCTGGTCTGCTCTTAGTTAATTGACCTACAGTAAAATTATATTAATCTTTATCTCTAGTATTTTAATCTGAGCATTTTCAGAATGTTGAGGAACAATATTGTAATCAACCATTCAGGATGCACAAGGTAATTACTGATTTCAGTGGTAAACAAAATGGTGTATTGTCTAGAATGAATATATTGTCAATATTATATATCAACACTTCAGGGTACTTCTCAGTTGCTGATGCTCTTTCTGAAGGGCAGTCTCTGTTGTAAAGGGTCAGGGAGAGCAAAAAGCAAGCTTGCACAGCTCAAAGTTCAGTGATGTTGATGGAGGGATAAATATTGGTCTGAAAACAGCGGAAGCCTCTCCCTCCCTTCCAGCAGCTGTACAGGATCTCTCTTTTTTTTTTAATCCAGCTGAGGGGGTAGGTGGAATCTTGACTTTTGTCTCGTTCAAAACTTCTGACAGAGTGGCACTTTGTCAGTAGGGCTTTGAGGTGTCAGCCGAGATTGAAGTACTCAGATGGGGCTCGAGTCTGTGTTCATGACTCAAAGCTGGCAGTGCTGCTGTTCACTAAGGCACAACCATGCTCCACAAAGACTTATTAATTTTGATCATCCACTTTGTCAGCAGTGGAATGCAACTAGCTTCTTGTTTTCTTAAAGCAAGATGTCGTTAAGTAAAATCGCTATGACTATGGATATTTGTGAAATAGAATGTAGTGGTCTATCTGCAAGGAGCTGATCCCATTAAATCTGGGAGCATGCAAAGTGCAGCAACAAAGGTCTATCATGTGAACACAGATTTCATAAAATCTTGCAATTACTCTGAGATGTCTTATGATAGCAACTGAACGGAAGGATTTTATTAAGTCTATTTTTAAATCTTCAATAGAAAATAAGACAATTTCTGTATATTGTTAATGGCCACTTGTTAAAAAATACATGTTGATTTTTAACCACTGTTTAAAAGTGTTTTCCAACTCAGAATGGGTGGGGGGGAGGTGGACAGCACAGGCTCACGTGACCTTGTTGATTTGTACATTCCTTGCCTTAATGACGCAGTTATCAGTCGTCTCCGCAGCAAAGTGCAAAATGAGTTCAGTACTAATGTTCCTGTTGGAAATTCGCTGTCGCTTTGACACTGTCCTTGCTGGTTTTGATTATCTCTCACACAGATTCTTCTCTCGCCTACCACTGCAGTCTTCTCAGACGATGAAACCCTCAGTCTTTCTTCTCTAGTCTGTTGGACAAACATCTACATCACTGTTGCTACCAGCACGCTGTGCCCCACACTGAGAAACCTCCACAATCTCTTTGTTTTGCTACCTGTTCCCCCATCATCATCACCGCCTCAGTAACCTTCTTAACGTTCTCCTGCATTTCCTGCGCAGTGTCCACTGTGAACTATCGTAGTACAGTATGATACTATGTAACATGGAAGAGTAATCGAGTTACACAACGTGAAAACAGATTGTTCGGGCCAAATTGTCCATGCTAAACAGATATCCGAAATTAATGTAGTCCCATTCGCCAGTATTTGGCCCATATCGCTTTAAACCCTTTCTATTCATATACCCATCTAGATGCCTTTTAAATGTTATAATTGTACCAGGCTCCTCCACTTACCACGACAGTTCATTCCATACACACGTGCGCCAAACATGAATCACAGAACTGTTACAGTGCAGAAGGGGGGCATTTGACACATTTGGTGAGCACTAGAATGCTCTCCATACACCCCTGTGAACTGCAGTAATTCAAGTGGGCAGCTCACCCCCTTCTGCAGGGCGATTGGAGTTGGGTAATAATTGCTGCTGCAGCCAGCAACACTGCATCTCGTGATGAAATTTTTAAAATCTATTAATGTAATTTACTTCTCACTCCTCCTCTTCTCCCTGCTGCCCCAACACCACGCCCAACCTTCAGTTCTGTGTAATTAATGTTACTCGTGATCCAGACTGGTTCATAATGTACCCCTGTAGCTTCTGACAATTCGTTGCTGGGACGTCCATCAGAGAAGGGTTCCTCCAAGTGCTGTACACAGGCAGTTTAGTATGAGTTCCTGTCCTGTCACAGTGTTACAGTCTCTTATACATCTAACTTACTGCGTCACCTCACATGTTAAATTATACTAATTCATTATTAAAGCTCTGTAGCCTGAAACTTTATCGAGAGCTTTGTTGGCAGGTCACCAATTCTTGTATAATCAATACTGTTTAAGTTGTTTCATTGTAAAATCCTGTTCAGCATGATAATGTGCCACATTAATCAGTGGCCCGTGCACTAAGTGAGGAATCCAGAACTGGGGAAGGCAGCGAGATCACTTCAAGTAAACAGTCTACTTTTGTACAGGAAGCTCAGCTTGTTCACTGTAGGTGTGCGATAGTGGAAAAGTGATGGAGCCCGAAAGTGCTGGAATTGTGCAGCAACTCAATTATACCATCTGAAAGCAAAATCTCAGAGGTGGCCCCTTAGAGTTCCATGGAAGTGTCTGACCAAAACATCAGCTTGTCTTCCCAATTGACTCCCACAGCCGCACATTTTCCATTCTACCTCATTTACTGTACCGTAATTGTCCTTTTTAATTTGAAGTGCAGTAAGTGTGAAAGTGATATAAAACTGTCTAGATGTGCACAGAGGATCCTGTGGGACTGTTTGCAGAAGAGCTGGCGAGTTCCCTTTTAGAACTTAGAATATAGAACAATACAGCGCAGACCAGGCCCTTCGGCCCTCGATGTTGTGCCAACCTAAATGTTTGTCCCTCATCCAGATTTGCAAGGGGATTGTCTGGTCAGTGTCTCAGAGCTGATTTTTAAATGTTTTGGGACACCAGCTGCTCATGCCAAGCACTGTATAAATATAAGTCTTCTCTATAGGTATAAATATAAGATTTTAAGGCCCCAGTTATGGGAACTTCTATGGTGTATACCACAGTGCTCCTTATGAGCTAAGCAATAGATCACTCATTTGGGGCTTTTGTGATGCAATGATAGTATCTCTACCTCTGAATCAGAAAGCCTGGGCTCTCGTCTCAGTTTTTCCAGAAATGTGTCAAACATGCCTGTATGGGTCGATTAGAAGACGATTCATGAATAGAAGATTTGTCCACAGGATTTCACTAGGATCGTCAGCACCTTTATTCATCATTGGGTGAAGAAAGTGAATTGAGACACTTGTGTCAGGTTGCTGGCTGCCTGTTTTCATTTCGCTGCGTTTGGTGTGCAGCACTGTGAGCTATGTGCATTGATTGACAGTCTGTCCCTTCCACAGGTTGAGTTCCCTGAAGCTCGAATCTATGAAGAGACTCTGAATATTTTACTGTACGAGACTCAGGATGGGCGTGGGCCGGATAATGCACTGTTGGAGGCGACCGGAGGAGCAGCAGGTCGGTCTCACCACCTCGAAGAAGAGGAGGAACGGGATAGGATCGAACGGGTTCGGAGGATTCACATCAAGCGCCCAGATGACCGATCGCACCTCCATCAGTGAGGGGAACACCTCAGTTTCTGTCTGTCTGAGCCTCAGTTTCAGTCCAACTCTTAACCCTTTGTCCTGACCCTCCCTGGAGAAAGTGATAGAGAAGAGAAAACTTTATCACATAATGAGGTTCCTGTAATGTTTTAGAATAGTGAATAGGTTAACATCAATTGGGAAAACTCAGCTCGGCTGAAGAACTCATGATGTGCAGAACACGGAATGCTAAAGAATGGCCATGCTGCATAACCTGGCCTGGGTATCCCATTTGCACGGTTAGATTCTAGCTTTAAACGATGCTGAAATTATTGATGGAGAGGCAATGCACTTAAATTGTACAGAATGTGTTCAATGATTACTCTTCACAGAATATGTAACTGAGCAGTTAATTTATTTTCATTGCTTTTCTGAAAGTAACTCTTTCAATCTTGCGGAACACAGATCAGAATTGACTAAAAACAGTGGAGAGGCACAGCAGGTTAATCAGTACCTAAAGGAAAGGTTTAACATTTGTTGAACAGTATCTGATACCTGACCTTTTGAAAGGTGCTGGCCCTGCCTGAGTGTTTCCATCTTTGGGCACCGCTACTTAAGAAAAGTAGCCTTTCTTTTTTGATGTTAAGTTACAGATATCACTAAGCAAACTTTAGTCTCCTTCCGTCCTATCAAAGAAGAATTAGGGTTTTTTTTCATAGACTTGGCTCATGTGTTTTATACACTGATATCCTGATTTTCAACTCGGAGGTCCTTCTGACACTTGCATTTCCTTACAACCCTGGAGGGCTGTAAATCTGTTGTTTCTCTTGCTAATATTTAGATGATACTATAATTGATTTTCTCAGTCTTCCTTGAACATTAAAAGAAAATACTTTTTTTTAAATCTTTGCCCCAATGCCTACACATGATTGACTCGTAGCACTCCACTCCCTCCCCATTGTTTACCTCTGGCCTGTTCCAGATTCAGCTTGTTTTCACACTGTATATCAGTTTGACCTATGAGCTACTGCTTGGTCATTATAAGCAAGGAGTTTATTGAGGTGTTTTTAAATCGTGATGGATGATGGAAGAGCTGACTATGATCATATGCCCGCAATCACAAGGATGTACTTGTGCTGCATGGTATAATCTTTGAACCATCTGGATTTGTTTGACACTTTTATGCCTGTGGCCATCTTTCATTGTGAATTGATATCAATTGGAACAGAAGCTATCTACATCATTCCTACTTTCAAACGTGTATCAGATTTCTGCCAAGCACTGAGTAAGTTTCTCTTCCCGATCAAATGGATTACAGAACAGTGTAATGCTTTGAATGATCATTTCTTTTGGCCAAAGTTATTTATGGAGTTAACACTTATGTTAGATATTCCCTTCCTTAACGGTATCCCGTCGCTGTCTATCCCACCTCACCACACTTCCCCTGACCCTTAAACCTGGTTATTTTCTTGCATTTGGAGCACACCCTGCAATTTGGATAGTATTGGTGTGGAGTTTGAAGTTGAGTGATGGGCTGAAGATATTGCCTGCACGGTACTACAGTATGAGTTTGGGTGATGCTGTGCCTAACCATGCCAGAGGCATTCTACTGAATCGGCTAAAGGAACTTACTCCAGAGATGAGTAATAACACAGCATTGATAACTGAAGGAGGAGCATTGGGGCGTGAGAGTTCCTTTCTTGAATCCAAACCACGTCACTACTCCCGCAGTTCAGCTTGTAAAATGTTAACACTTGCTTTTTTTTTGTTATTGCACCCCACGTACCATAATTAACCAGCGAAGCAAAGCAGTTGACTGAACCTAAAGTCACCATAATGAGTGAAAACGAAAGGAAATCAGTTTGTCCTGTTATTTGGCTTTTTAAAGAACAATGGCGTTTTACACTTTAACCATTTGAAATGTGGGATAAGAAGGTGTTACTCAGAAAAACGATTAGGTTATAGATTACCAAACCTGCAGTCTATTTTAAAGAGCCTTTTGTGATATGTACAGTGAGGTGATGTCTGGTGATGCCCAGTTATTTAAGGTGATGAATCCAAAACTTCTCATAAAGCATTAAAACTAAAGGTAGAATACTGCTGATGCTGAAAATTTGGAATCAAAACGGAAAGTGCTGGAAAAACTCAGCAGCTTTGGCACCATCCTTGGAGCAAAGAGAAAGAGTTAACATTTCATATTCACTATGACACTTCTTCAGAACTCACCCAGTCATTGTTTGTACTAAGTCCAGAATCAATACCAGGGCAGAGATGTGTGAGGGTAAGTATGAATCTACCTAATCTTTTAAGAGCATTGACCTTTAGTATAGACTTGATCCACAGTGCAAGTCTGTCAAATCCAGCTGAACAGTCTTCAGGTTTGCTGTCTGATTTCATTTGTGTCTGTGGAACCATGTGTTAAGCATCACGTTGTGAGGGGGCAAGGGAATTTACACTTACGTGGGACCTGTAGTTAGTCACAAAGGGATAATGGCCTGTGTTATTACCCGGCTATGTGTTACATTTTATTAATGAAAGCAGTTACCTCAGTGCTGACTTCTCACTGAATCGGTGTTTTGATACGAAATCACGTTTAAGCTGTAAAATAGAGGCATTTACCAATAATAAACGCCATTCTCCTCCATCGCTGTACATGTACCAGTGAAGTTATGCTGGTAAACTGTAGGTGACCAATCACTGGGGCCCAATGATTTACTCGAAAGCCAACATTTTCACTTGCTTCTCCTGAGAGGCCAAGCAGCAGCTGTTTGGTAATAAACTGCTAAAAATGCAGCAAGCGTTGACATATATGTGGGACCTTGTCATCATATAGAGCCTACCAATAATCAGAAAAATGTTAGAGTCAGTTGAAAAGATTTTTAGCCAGTGAATTTTAATCAATCCTTCCTTTCTTCATTGTAAAAATAGCTACTGTGTTTGTGTCTATCTAAAAAAGCTGGCTTTTCTTTTCCAGTCTCTTCAATTCTAGCCTCGTCCACCTTGAGTGCTCCACTACTACATTTCTAATAAGTGAAAGGAACTCCTGTGTGTTAACTTCATCGTGACTTATCATTGAAGGGAAAACATACCTCATGCTCAGTTTTTAATCTGACATGACAATAGACAGTGTTGTCTATTAACGTAAATCGATTTCTGGCTGTTAATGATTTTAAAACATAAATGTGCCTCATCGTATTGCTTTCTTTTGTCAGCATCATTTTTGTCAGGAATACTGTGAATTTGAGGCAATATACCCAAGTTGACACTTCAGTGTTGGCCTGAGGTAGCGTGCTGCATTCCCTTCCTGCTTAGGGGACATTAGAAACTGTATTGGAATGCCAAATAGACTTGGTAAATAAGATCAGATTAACTGAAGGGTGTGTTTGTATGTAAATCTGTCTTCTAAGCTTTGCATCTTGGCTTTTACCCAAGACTTTATAACTACAGTCAGAACACCCATACATATAATGACCAAATCATTTTATTGTCTGTTCCTAGAAGATAGTAGGGAAACATATTTCCAAGTTACCACATGCTCAGTTTTTTTAACTATTTAAATGATGGGATCGGGGGAGGAAATTTGCAAGTTACTAGGTTTCTGATTCCTGAATTCTTGCCATGTTTAATTAGATGTGTTGCTTGAAAAAGAATGAACTGGACAGTTCTAAAAGCTGAATGTGTGTGTGTGTGTGTGTTGGGGGGGTGATGTTAGAGGAACATGTTGAGGGGAATGCAGAATAGCTTCCTTCCCGATTCTCCTCTGAAATAGTTCAACTCAGCATATATCACTGCACCTTCTGCTAGTGACCCCTGATGCAGCTCCGCTGTTTACTTCTTGATCTGAACAAAACCAGAAACAACTTCAAGCTGCAATCTGAGAATTTGGATGAAGGTTGTATGGATCAATTTGTTGAAGCTTCCCTTTATTTCTATCTGCATAAAATTCTATTGTGTATTGTCAGTGCAAAGTTTGAAGATTTGCATCTGTAATTGGGGGATTGTAATTGATTTTGTTACCAGTGACCAGCCAGTATTTTAATTCCATCAGATTTATTCTGGGACAGGCTTTACTTCAGACCTTGAAGTCTACTCCTGATGCCATTAACTCTCAGTTTGAATATTACTGTGAAGCTGTAACTATATGTAACATCTGATCATTTTCATTTATTGGCAAAGTCTGTTGATTAAGAAGAACCCACATTATCAAAAGCAACATGACTGACATTTGCAAATAATTGATGGATGTCAAATTTTGGTCACAGCCATACAATGTGAGAGGAAGAAAATGTGTAGTACAAGTTATTAATGAAAATAGTTTCAGCAGCATAGAAATTTAATAACACACAGCACCACTAAGTACCAGATAAGGGAAAGGGGAATTATACAGACATTAAACACTGGAAGTGAACTGCTGGACACTTTGATGCAGGCAGAGTATCAAGTCCCTGGAGGTAGGTATGTCCAGGGAAAGTTATGGCCCAGCCAAGCAATCCTTAAAGGAACACTATCACCTAAAATGAGAAGGTGGGCCTGCATTGAGATTATTACAGTGGTCAGTC
Source organism: Stegostoma tigrinum (assembly GCF_030684315.1). Taxonomy (NCBI): domain Eukaryota; kingdom Metazoa; phylum Chordata; class Chondrichthyes; order Orectolobiformes; family Stegostomatidae; genus Stegostoma; species Stegostoma tigrinum. Next base: position 11,445,775 of record NC_081379.1, read on the forward strand.
CTGCAGACTGACAACTAGTGATCGTGACAAGTCACCCCTTGTTCCTGTTTTGACATTGGAACATCCTCATTTCCTCAGTTTGACATCCATAACTGAGTTGCCATCATTAAATAATGCAAAAGACAATCGGTAACTATCTCACTATTTAGCCACCTTTGCTCGGGTTGCAGTACAATGTATATCACCTTGTCCCCATGTCATCTACCCCCAAAACATCTCTAACAAAATGGTTCACCAGAGATGCTTGAGACATTATCACAAGCTAAAGGCAAGAATCTTCTGCAGCTCTTACCCTTAAAATATTTCATTTTGGTATTAGTCTGTTAATAAATCCCCCGCTGGCACCCCACCCAGTTTTGTATCTTCCACTCTTCACTCAGGTTCCACTGCTATCATTTCAGTTAGCGGTTCCATTTTAGCAATCCATTCCTTGGGTCACCAAACAATCTTTGGTTTCACAGCCCTTCAAATATAATCTGCCTTTTGATCACATCCAGACTGAAACAGTAACCATGATTTTATGAAGTAAGGATAAGGTCAGCAAGAAAGCTTGTTCAAAGATTGTGAAATTGGTCCTACCTGTAAGATAATAAAAATAATGAGTTTGGAAGATCCGAGGCATCTTTAAGTTGGTGGTTGTCCTCAGAGACCACTTGGTGACTACTCTGGGTATTGAATAGATGCACAACAGTGCAGAGGGCAGTACTCTCCAGAGGCACATTGCTGTTGAACTAAGAGGATTCCTCTTGGCACAAGTCTTTAAGCAGGTTGTTGGGCTTGCTACAGCTTTGTTCTACACCTAACTGGTGTCTCTGATCTGAGACTGGAGAATGCTTTATTCCCAAGTACTAATATCCCTACTCTTCACAACCAAAATGTGTTTTCATAATCAGACACATTTGAGAACAACTGATTTCAAAGCAGTATTGCAGCAGTTTGTGAATAGAATTGCATTTGTAAGCCCAGTCTCACCAGCACAGCTATCTGTAAAAAAATTTAAATCAGTTTTTGATTGTGTTCAATTAATTGTCTGATTTTCATTTTTATAATCAGTACCAGTTTAATTCGAGTTACATTCACATATTTGAACTGCCATTGATTGAATGTCACGGAGGCGTATACTGTGTTGTAATCCATTTTTATTTTTATTTTTATAATGTCAGTGCATTGTTTGAAAAAGTCTGTATTTTGTACAGTTATAAAACTCTGCCACTTTATTTAGCTAAACAAAAGGTAAATAAAGCTTAAACTATATTTATAAAAATCTGTTTTTGCCTGCCTACAAATGAGGATGTGTACATTTTCTATTTATTCTGCCTGTCTGTTTGTTTGACACTTTCTACTTTATATGACACCACTTCCCAATAAGTGAAAATAGATTCTGTACTTTCCTGTGGTACAATTTTCTTGTGCTTCAATGTCTCTAGTTCTGGGATGGGGAAGCAGCCAATCTTCTTTAATGCTGTCTAGTGAGTCGTGTGCAAAATCTCTACAAAACCACCGAATTCTTTTCAACCCTGTCACTGACATCTGCCTTCAAATCAAGATCAGCTATAAAATGGCACAATTTCCATGCTTGAACATTATGCATCTCCATCCAGGCTGAGTTCACCTAGGTGTTTGCTCCTTTTAATGGCCCCTGAGCCCTCCCTCATTAACTCCAACTGCATTCTTTCACAGAATGTCCGTGTCTCTGGCTAGGCCAGTGTTTCTTTTCCATCTCTCTGTCGCCCTGAGAAGATGGTTGTGTGCTGTGTTTTTCGATTGCTTTGGTCTATCCGGTGCAGGTACATCACAGGAAAAAATTTCCAGGACTTTGACCCAAAGACTCTGAAGGAACAGCAAAACAGCTCCAAGTCAAGATGGTATGTGGCTTGAAAAGGACTTGCATGTGGAACTGTTGTCAAGCACCTGCCCTTGTCTTTCCAGGGAGTAGAGGTTGCAGGTTTGAACGATGATGTCAGATGAGGTTTGGTGAGTTGCTGCTGAGTACCTTCTATAGTGTAGTCTGACTGGTGCATATTCTCAGTCATACCCTCCCAGCATTTCTGATTCTGACATATTCACCCCAACATCAGTGGTGGAGTCTAGTTCCTTATTCGTTCATGCACTACCTTTCAGCGAATCCCTTGTTAGCAATCTGAAGCAGAAAAAGCTGCAACTACTCAGTGAGTCAGGCAGCATCGACGGTGAGAGAAAGTGTTTGTAGTTCACATCCGTGACCTTTTGTGAGAACTGGGAAATGCTGAAGATGTAATATGTTTGAAAGAAATGAATGGGGTAGGATGAGAAGGAGAAGAAAGGGAAAGATCTGTCTTCGGATGGAAAACGGCAATAATTAACTGGCACACAGATGTGGTACAGGACCTATTACAGCAGAACAAATTCTGAGATGTGCAGGTTAGGTGGATTAGCCTGGGTAAGTGCAAAGTTATGGGGATAGGGTGGAGGAGCTGGGTCTGGGTGGGGATGCTCTTTGGAAGGTTGCTGCAGACTTGATGGACTGAATGGCCTCTTCCGCACTGTAAGGATTCTGTGTGTTCAGAGGAGGTGAGAATGGCAGAATGAACAGTTGCTGTCCTATAATGAAAGCAAAATGAGAAACAGAAACAACAGCAAAACAGAAAACAGGATGGAAATAAAATGGAGACAGAGACCTCAGTCTGTATTTGTTGAATCCAGTGTTGATTCCAGAAGCTGTCAGGTGCCTAACGCAAAAGATGAGGTTCTGTTCCTTAATCTTCTTTTGAACTTGGTTAAGCAAAGGGATTATTCCATGGCTACAGAGATAATGGGAACTGCAGATGCTGGAGATTCCAAGATAACAAAATGTGGGGCTGGATGAACACAGCAGGCCAAGCAGCATCTCAGGAGCACAAAAGCTGACGTTTCGGGCCTAGACCCTTCTTCAGAAATCGGTCTAGGCCCAAAACGTCAGCTTTCCTGCTCCTAAGATGCTGCTCAGCCTGTTGTGTTCATCCAGCTCCACACCTTATTCCATGGCTACTTAATGTATTTGCTCTGATGCCACCCACCACCAACTTGTAGCTGGCACAGTTGCTGCCTCCATCCACTTCCCTTAAGTGGGTCGACAGGCTGACAAAGTGCTGGAGGAAAAGCACTAGTTTTAGGAAAGAGAGGCTCTGATCTTAAATGAGATGTACTTTACTGCTTGGTAGCAATCAGGTAAAAGTTGCATTAGTAACTTAGACATTGTTATTAAGGCTGAAGATGGAGATCCTCACTCTACAAGATCCTAAAGTGCTGTGCCTTTCCCTTTTTTAAAACTCATTCACAGGATGATAGCGTTGCTGGATAAGCCAGCATTTTATTGCCCATCCCTAATTGCCCCAGATGTCAGTTAAGAGTCACATGTAGGCCACACCAGGTAAGGATGGCAGATTTCCTTCCCTAAGGAACATTTCCCTGCCCAAATCCTTGGGTGAAGCTTGTTGCAATCTTCAACGTTAACCCTTTCAGAACCATTAGATAGTTCACACCAGTAATTCCCACTAGAAACATAGCCAAATGGACATTCAATGAAGGAAGGATCATGTTTGCTGGTGATACTTGATATCCCCAAATGCATCTGGTGAACTTTGGTACATACCTCGAAAGAGCCACTTGAGCAAAGGACCAAAAAATAGGCAGCGTCCCCGTGAGGACCAAACTCAGCCAGTAATCATTGGTTACAGAAATGGTAGAGAGAAAGCTGGCAGGAAAAGAAAGAGTAGAAGAGAGGATAACTGTTATTCTCTAGTTTGCTAAATTAACAAAACCTCGGGGAGCCGAGGATACATTTTACTGTATCTGTTGTAATTGGTATTAACATAGGAAGGAGCCGTTACTGAGCTAGAGAATAAATTTGATATTTGCACAATCATAATAAATTTAACAGCACTATCATTCAAATTTCTGCAGGTGTCAAATGTGAATAATTGCACAACAGAAAACAGGTTAATGAATGTGTTCCTGGGTGAAAATCCATTATCTAATCTAACAAAACAAAGTGGCTAAACCAAAGCAGATTAAACAGAGAGGTGGGAGTAGGTGGATACATTTCTTGCAGATATCCAGAGTGTTAGCGGTTTTTACAGGCAATTACTGGAGTGAGTAACAAGATGAGTAAGGTCATAGTCACAAAAGAATGTATTCTAAACAGTGAAGGGTTCCAATCAGACTTTTATTTTAACCAATGCATCTTAATCCTAGAATTTAATAACTGGCTGCCCATTAACTTATGACTCATGCATGCCGAACTTTGAAAGTTATGATCGTTTCCTGGGAACTTTCTTTTTCGATTAAATTGAAAAACCAATGTTATATTTTCCAGGTAGAAAATTGTGCTGAGGGAGTTTGAGTGCTGCAGAAATATTGCACTAACTTTTCAGCTTTATACTCCCCTGATGTTTATGCTCCTCATCTCCAGTAAAGTCTGAGTGACACCTGGGTACAGAACTGTTAGAAGAGAGTGTGTAAATTCCAATCCCACCATCTGTAAATTTGAATTTGACTAACTTGGATGATTAGAATCAGAAAGTGCCAGTTTATCATCAAAAGCCCAACTCATTCATCAGTGTGAACAATTGGGAGTAGGTTCCTGTCTCCCTTTGGAGCTGATTTTAGACCCCAGTACGCAACTGATGCTCAGGGCGACAAACAGAAGTAATGTACCTTTCTAGTGTTGCTCACTTCCCAAGCTGAAGATGAGATGTAGTTTTTGGATCTTCCTTTTCCTACCCAGCTTTCTTTTAAATGTACCAAAGAGTCATCAGCTTTGCTGGCTGGGCCAGGGTTTACTAGTCATCCGTAATTGCCCTGGAGGGGATGATGATGAGCCACCTTCCTGAACCACTACAGTCCTTGAGATGTAGGTGCACCCGCTGTGCTGTTAGGAAGTTCCAGGAGTCTAAGCCAGTGACACTGAAGAATAGCAACATACTTTGAAGTCAGGATGGTAGCTAGCTTGGAGGGGAGCTTGGAGGTGTTCAGGTTCCCATGTGTCTGCTGCCCCTGTCTTTCTTGGTGTCTTTTTGGGCTTCATCAGGGTCTAGGCCCGAAAAGTCAGCTTTTGTGCTCCTAAGATGCTGCTTGGCCTGCTGTGTTCATCCAGCTCCACACTTTGTTATCTCAGATTCTCCAGCATCTGCAGTTCCCATTATCTCTGATTCTGTGAAGTTCCTTTTTGTGCTAAGCTGGGAGAGCACAGTAGTAACAGTAAAACCTGTCTTAGCACTGACATTAGGAAAGGAGAGAATAATTTATCCAGGATTCTAACTGCAACTCCTGCCCACGTTTGGAATTGCATAACGAGCAGATCAAAGTCACAGTAACACTAGCCCCTGATGGAATTATGTAGTGACATACACAACCTGTGCTCACAGGTCAGATATGTCTAACAAGAGTGACCTAACTTCTTGGTCTCCCTGAAATGTGCTGGTTTTCCTGTTTTGCAGATGGCACATTCCAAGGTCAAGGACTATGTGGAGAGGTGATGGCCTAGTGGTATTATTGATGGACTGTTAATCCAGTGACCCAGATAACATTCAGGGAGCACGGGTTTAAGTCCTGCAACAGCAGTTGGTGGAATTTGAATTTTTTTCCAAAATCTGGAATTAGAAGTCTAATGATGGCTATGAGTCCATCATTGAGAGTCAGGAAAAACTCAACTGGTTCACTAATGTCCTTTAGGAAAGGAAACTGCCATCCTTACCTGGTCTGGTCTACATGTGACTCCAGACCCACAGCAAGTAGCTGACTCTAACCTGTCCTCTGGGCAATTAGGGATGGGCAATAAATTCTGCCCCAGCCAGTGATGCCCTCATTCCATGAATGAATTTTAAAAAACTGTTTCTCTGTCCACAAATGCTGCCAGATCTGCTGAGTCTCTCCGGCACTTCCTGCTTTCATTTCAGAACACCAGCATCTACAGTTCTTTGATTTTATAATGGCTTTAATAAAAGTCTTACCTATAAGAAATAGGAACATGAGCAGAATGTTAAGCCCCTTGAGCCTGCTTCGCTATTCAATTGGATCATGACTGATCCAAAATTCCTCAGGTCCACTTTCCTGCCTTTTCCTTGTAACCCTTAATCACCTGACTGATCAAGAATCGATCTCTGCTTTACATATACACAAGGAGCCCACCCACAGCTCCCTGTGGCAAGGGGTTCCAAAGACTGACAATCATCAGAGAAGAAATTCCTCCTCAGCTCAGTCTTAAATTGGCGCCTCTTCATTCTGTGCCTTACCTGTGGCTAGAGATAGTCAGCATCACAGGCAGAATATGTTTTTTTAATTTCTCTCCCAGTTCAGGAACAAAGCCACAATACTTTTGGTCAAGTTCTGCTCAAGTTTAGCGTCAACTAAAGATCAAAACTAGGCCCAACATTAGAGATAATGGGAACTGCAGATGCTGGAGAATCCAAGATAACAAAGTGTGGAGCTGGATGAGCACAGCAGGTCAAGCAGCGTCTCAGGAGCACAAAAGCTGACGTTTCGGGCCTAGACACTTCATCAGAGATGATAGGCCCGGAACGTCAGCTTTTGTGCTCCTGAGATGCTGCTTGGCCTGCTGTGTTCATCCAGCTTCACACTTTGGCATCTAGGCCCAACATTATCCTGCTTTTACAACTCAAGAGTTCACCATTCACCTGCTAAACTGCTGCACTGCTCTCGTTATGTATTTTTGTACAGTTCCACCTCATTTTTCAGCACAATACAGATGATATCCTGTACCTACCATTCTGAGGAAGGTTACACTGGAACCCCAGCCTGAATCTTTCTGAATGTCTCATGTTCATTCCTTTAAATTCACTTCAGTGTCGTCTCTACTCACTGTTAAGGGAGCTGCAACCTCTAGAGGGTGACCTTGACCAACTTTGGACTTGTCAGATTTTCCAGGCATAGAAAGCTGCTTGGTTTGAGATGTTGGTTTGAGTTAACAATCAATGTTTCAATGGGTGAGAAAAGAGCAGAGATTGAAAATGAGGGAGGCACGCTAAAAGACTGTGTAATATCTTTGCCTGAAAACCACATCATTTTCCTTCTTCGATCGCTTTTAGAATGCTATTGTGATAACTGCAGTTTTGTTTAATTTCTCACAGGGGGAGTGGCAGAGAGGGGGAGTTGGGGGCAAATGCAGGAGAGAGAAAGTGGAGGAGTAGAGCCATGGAGAAGAGAATGGGGAGGAGCGAGTGGAAGATAAGGGGAGTGATGAAAGGGAGAGAGGAGGAGGGGGAAGTGGGGGAGAGGAATTTTGAAGAGGGGGAGTAGTGGAGTGGATGGATGGAGAGTGGGAATGGAGGGGGGCATAAGGCGTGAGACGAGAGGAGGAGTGAAGGAGAAGTGAGTAGGAGAGTGGAGGAGAGAAGTAGTGGGAGAGAGGAAACGTGATGGAGAGGGGAAAGTGGAGGGGTTGGGTGCGAGTGGAGGAAAGTGTGTGGGGCCAAGAAGGGAGAGGGTTGGAGAGAGTTCCAGAGATTGGGGAATTGCGTTCTGAAGGCATAACCCCCGGGCTGGATTGATTAAAATTCATGTTAAACCCATGAACATGTACAAACCATTTTGACAGTAATTTCACCAGCAGTCCCTCTTGTTTATGGAGTGTTCATGTTCGGAATGATTCTAATTGTTTTACAAATCTGACCTGGCTAATAGGGACATCACCTTCTGCTTTGAGAGACCTTCGATTGACCTCTGTGATAGTTAGTTTATTTGTTGTGGAGCTTGCTGCTATCTTCGGTTTCTCCAGCTACAAATAGCCCTCACACCTCCCTCCCTCTGAGTCCATCTGCCACTAACAGAAGGAATGTGACCATTGCAGTGAGATTACCTGGAACAGGCAGTCACACTGCATTATAATTGCCACTGACTCGGCCAGCAACATCTAGTTCCCTCCCCAAATCAATTTTGTCCCTCTTCTCTCCTAACTGCCTGCTGACAGTGAGATACAATTCCACTTGTACAAACTAAATAGAAGGATCTTGATGGTAACAGGGACACTGATAATGTGTTTGCCTGACTGGAGGTACATTTACAGTTGAGTTCCCAAAGCATCACTGGTGAGATCCTTCCTTGTCCTGATATAAATATAAATGTGTTAGCCTCTGGTGTAAAGGATAAAAATTCAATATTTGCGGATGATATGAAAGTTGGAGGTGTTGTAAGCCATGAGGAGGACAATATAGAACTTTCAGAGGATGCAGTCAAATGAAATGGGCAGACAAATGGCAGATGAAATTGACATGGAGAACAGTAAAGTGGTTCCCTTCAGTAGGAGCGGTGATGTCACTAAGGTCCAGGCTAACTCACTGGCAGCATGGGATTTTGTCAAGGGTTTGTCCTGAGCAGCTCCATGATGTAGGACTCTGTGCTTTATGAGCAGTTCCCCAGGACACACACCGAGATAAATAACAAGTGCGCCTGGAGGGCTGTTAAGTTGGTGTACGATGCTGCTTGTTCCGCCTGGAACTTGTTGGTCTTCCAGTGTAAAGAGTTTACCTCGATTGAGTGCTGCAGACTGGGCACATTCCAAGACCCAGGACTATGTGCTGAGGGACGCAGCAAAGCTGTCACCAGGTCACAGTGGGGAAAGAGCACTGTCTAGGGTCTTCCTGCTGAAGTACGATAGGGGTCTGTTCAGTTATTTGACTCTCATCAAATGTGTGTAAATATTGCCCTGCAGGTGTAAGAAGTGGCTTGGGTGTTTTTTTGGCAAGGATTGTCAAATTTAAAACTGTGTGTTCTCCATGTGCAAAGAGTTGCTTCAGTAACTTTGCATGTACATTCGCGCGTTTTAATGAATAAAGTATATTTTTACAATTTAAAGAAATGGGTGTAAATCCCACTATAGTTGATAGTGGAAGTTGCATTTAACATAAATCTGGAATGGAAAGCTAACCCTAATGATGACCACTAATCCCCATCGACTGTTCTTTTTAAACAAAGAAGCTCTTCCAATCCACAAGAGGAAAGGAATCTTCCCTCCTTATCTGGTTTTGCTTACGTATGACTCACAGCAGTGTGGGTGACTCTTAACTGCCCGATGGGCACGGACGGATGGACGATAAATGCTGCCCTAGCCAGTGATAACCACATCCCACAAATGGATTAAAGAAAAATGTGGAGAGATGATGTAAAGTAACATCGGCCATGGAGGGAGTTCAACAAAGGAACATCAGCCCAATTCCTGGGCTGGCACCTTCATGTCTGAGGGCAGTTTGGGTCGACTGGGCCTGTATTCACTGCAGTTTAGAAGAATAAGAGGGGATTTCAGTGACACTGATAAAGTCTGATAGGGATAAACAAACTGGACATGGAGGTAATGTTTCCCCTGGGAGTGGTTCCAGAACAAGGAGGGCTTGCTTTGGGGATCAAAGGTTGGTAGAGTTGTGGATCATGTTGAGGGCTGTTGTCGGTTGCAGTGGGATACCATTTCTGAATGAGGTGTAAAGGAATTTCTTCACTCAGAGGGGCAGTAATCTGTGGAACTCTCCACCTCAGAAGGCTGGAGGTGAAGTCACTTAATACATTTAAGAAAGCAATAAATAGATTTCTTGAGGAGAATGGTACCAAGGAGTGTGGGGAGACAGTGAGGGAATGCATTGAGACAGATAATTTGCCACAATCTCATTGATCAGTGAAGTAGACTCAATGGGCTGAATGGCCTACCCCTGCTCCTGTTTTATACATTCCTACATCTTCTAAACTTCCAAAGGGCAGACTGGAGCAGAATGATCTGGATGTGTATGTATGTACAGGAAACTGATTGAAAGTGCAGTTAATAAGGTACACAGAACCCAAGGCTGTATGATTGGCGGCACACTGTACAACATCAAGGAGGCAATGTTAACCTTGTATAAAATCCTGGTCCACCTCCAGATGGTGTGCAATATCAGAGCTGGCTTTGGCTATTCGTTTATCATGAAATCGGCGATGATGTTGTCTAACTAGATGAAGCTTCAGGTGATGAAGCAGCCCAATTTTGAATCCTCAGATCTTTCTGCAGTGGAGTCACATTATGGTTTGGGGGATATACCCCAGCCTCGGGTTCGCTTCCTTTGCCGCTGCCGTTCCACATCATGGTCAAGACTGCCCAAAGACGACGGGTTTCCTCACTTTGTAGGAACCTCTGCTCTTTATGATCGTTATAAATGACATAGGCTTAAGGGGTGGCATGGTGGCTCAGTGGTTAGCACTGCTGTCTCACAGCCACAGGGACTTGGGTTCAATTCCAGCCTTGGGCAACTGTCTGTGTGGAGTTTGCATGTTCTCTCTCTGTCTGCGTGCGTTTCCTCCCACAGTCCAAAGATGTGCAGGTTAGGTGGATTGGCCATGCTAAACCATGTTTAGGGATGTGTATATTAGGTGGGTTATAGGGGTATGGGTCTGGGTGGGATGCCCCAAGGGTTGGTGTAGACTTGTTGGGCCAAAGGACCTGTTTCCTCATTATAGGGATTCTTGGATGAGGAAATGGCAGGGTGGGTAAGTCAGTTTGCTGATAGATCAAAGGTTGGTAGAGTTGTGGATCATGTTGAGGGCTGTTGTCGGTTGCAGTGGGATACTGACAGGATGCACAGCTGGGCAAAGAAGTGGCAGATGGAATTCAACCCAGAAAAGTGTGAAGTGACTCATTTTGGAAGGCTGAATTTGAACACAGAATACAGGGTTAATGGCAGGATTCTTGGCAATGTGGAGGAACAGAGGGATCTTGGGGTCCACATCCCTAGAGTTCTCAAAGTTGCTACCCAAAATGATAGGGTTGTTAAGAAGGCGTATGGTATGTTGGCTTTCATTGGCAGGGGGATTGCCACGAGGTTATATTGCAACTCAATAAAACTCTAGTTAGACCACACTTGAAATATTGTGTTCAGTTCTGGTCACCTCATTATAGGAAGGGTGTGGAAGCTTTAGAGAGGGTGCAGAGGAGATTTACCAGGATGCTACCTGGACTGGAGGGCAGGTCTTATGAGGAAATGTTGAGGGAGCTAGGGCTTTTGTCATTGGAGTGAAGAAGGATGAGAGGTGACGATAGAGGTTTACAAGATGATGAGAGGCACCGATAGAGTGGATAGCCAGAGACTTTTTCCCAGGGCAGAAATGACTATTACAAGGGGACATAATTTTAAGGTGATTGGAGGAAGGTACAGGGGAGATGTCAGAGGGAGGTTCTTCACAAACAGGGTGGTGAGTGGGCGGAATGCGTTGCCAGCGGTGGGAGTGGAGTCAGATACATTAAGGACATTTAAGAAAATCTTGGATAGGCACATGGATGATAGTAAAATGTAGGGTAAATTGAACTTAGAATAGGATAATAGGTTGGCACAACATTGTGGGCCGAACAGCCTGTACTGTGCTGTACTGTTCTATGAGACACTGAGTCTCGAAGCGTGTTGCACCTTCAATGGATCAGGAAATGCCATGTGAAGTGTTCAGTAGCTTTCACCTCTCAGTAAGTGGTGTCAAGCCCTGTGCTTCTGGGTGACTTTAGGCTTTTTTTTTTCCTCTGGCTACCCTTCGAGCATTAGTGAATACAGAGCTGGGAGAAGAGAAGGGTTGTGCTTTCGGACATTCAGACACAATGGTCCAAGCATCTGAGTTGGTTATTGAAGAGTAGCACTTCTACACCGGGACAGAGATGGCTTCAAGGAGGGTGATCTTGTTGGTCAAGTGCCCTCCCATTCGATCTCCAGGGATCACTGTAAGTATCATGTGCAAAGGAGATTCACCAGGATTATGCCTTGGGATAGAGCATTTACACTGAAAAGAGGCTAGTTAAGGATATGAGTTTGCTCGCTGAGCTGGAAGGTTCGTTTTCAGACGTTTCGTCACCATTCTAGGTAACATCATCAGTGAGCCTCCGGTGAAGTGCTGGTGTTATGTCCCGCTTTCTATTTATCTGTTTAGGTTTCCTTGGGTCAGTGATGTCATTTCCTGCGTTGATGATGTCATTTCCTGTTCTTTTTCTACCTTACCCAGTCCAACCCCCACCCCAGTTTATTTCAGAGCTCCATTCCCCCTCCCCCATTTCTGAAGAAGGGTCCTGACTCAACACGTCAGCTTTCCTGCTCCTCTGATGCTGCCCGACCTGCTGTGTTCCTCCAGCTCCACACTGTGTTGTCAGAGACTGAATTAGCCAAGGTTATCTCTAGCTTAGTGGATCAGGGATTCTTCCGTACAATTGCTTCCACTAAGAATGTCTGATCTGGCCAGTCCGGATGGCTCCCGGAGATTAACTGTTGACTGCCAAGAATTAAACAATGTCACCCCACTGCAGCACCAACAGTGCCTACTAGCCCTGAGACCAAGAGGTAACACAATCGCGAAGCCCAGTACTTCACAGCGCTGCATATTAGCACCTGGGTCTGTTCTATTCCATTAAAGAAAAGCTGCCAATACAAGTTTGCATACACATTCCAGGGACAACAACATACTTGGACATATCTTCCCCAAGGATTTCATAACTGCCCCTCCATTTTTCACCAATGACTCGTGAAGGTTTAGAGCCCTTTTTGAAACCAGACGACCTCATACAGTATGTGGATGATTTGCTCCTACAGGCCAGCAGTAGAGAAAAACAGAATCATTGGTCCTGTCAGCCCATTTAGGCTTAAAAAGTTAATCCTAAGAAAGCAGAGATTATGAAAACACAAGTCTCCAACTTAGGCACCACTGTTGCTCATGGTAACCATCAGGTTGAACAGAGGCACGTAGAAGCCATCACCACTTAAAGCCTACCCACGGATGTGAGCTCACCACATTCCTTCCTGGGACTGGGTAGGTATTACCGTAACCATACGGATGGCTTCACAACAAAGACTGCTCCCCTATTGCAACTTTTGCAAAAGGATGCCCTGTGGAATCTGACCAAGCAACACACCCAGGCAGTGTTGCAGCTTAAACAAGGCTTGGCCCAGGCTCCAGCCCCACAGGTCATTCCCATACAGTTCCCATACTTCACTTTGACTGAGATTATTAAAATTGTGTATCCAGTGCCTCGATTATAACGTTGTTATAGCTTCCACTTGCCAATCACTCTAGTCCATGACCCAAGAACAGACACATCAAAGGAGTCGCTCTTAAGCAAGCTGTCGAGAGCCATTAGCAGCATTTCAAGGTGATAAAGCCAATTAATTTGATACCTGTGCTTGGTCAAGTCCTTGGAAAGTTCCGGAAGGTAACGAGAAGGTATAGGACCCCAGACCAGCAGGACTTGGGGTACCCCCATTCTCCGGCCTACCTAGGGGCATGTTGGGATATAGCAGTGACCAGAACAGCTCAGCCTCCGACAGAGAGAGAGAGAGAGAGAGAGAGAGTCAACTCCTGAAGAGAGTAGCAGACTAAACAATTTGTCAGTCTAACAAAGCTATGAGAATCTGGGAAGTATTTTAAGTTTCTAAAGAATAGGATAGGACATGTCCATCATGGGCCTCCTACAGTGCCACAATGATGCCACCCGAAGGTTGCAGGAACAGCAACTCATATTCCGCCTGGGAACCCTGCAGCCCAATGGTATCAATGTGGACTTCACAATCTTCAAAATCTCCCCTTCCCCCACCGCATCCCAAAACCAGCCCAGCTCGTCCCCTCCCCCCACTGCATCCCAAAAGGAGCCTAGCTTGTCCCCTCTCCCCACTGCATTCCAAAACCAGTCCAGCCTGTCCCCACCTCCCTGACCTGTTCTTCCTCTCACCTATCCCTTCCTCCCACCTCAAGCCGCACCTCCATTTCCTACCTACTAACCTCATCCCGCCTCCTTGACCTGTCCGTCTTCCCTGGACTGACCTATCCCCTCCCTACCTCCCCATCTATACTGTCCTCTCCACCTATCTTCTTTTTTCTCCGCCTCCCCCTCTCTCCCTATTTATTCCAGTTCCCTCTCCCCATCCCCCTCTCTGATGAAGGGTCTCGGCCCGAAACGTCAGCTTTTGTGCTCCTGAGATGCTGCTTGGCCTGCTGTGTTCATCCAGCCTCACATTTTATTATCTGTCTTCAAATAAAGTTGCAACCTGGTTCACTGACTGCAGACTTATGTTGTGTAGTCCTTTCCTGATTCATGCTAAGGTGCCTGGGTCAGTTAACGTTGTGTACGCGGATTGAGGAGTCTGGGGTTTTAGACTCCATGTTCTAGACAACACCACCAACAGATCTTTGATCATAGTTGCCATTTCTTCAGTGCCATCTAATGATATCTCATTGTTTCCAAAGTTACTGCTTATTTGCTTGTTTCTACAAAGATCTATATCTCACTTCCTTAGCTGTCAGCTCCCTCTCCAGCAGCTTTCAGACCACAGCAATTTATTAGATTTACTTCCATCTGCTCCTGACCTTCCAAATAATTCCCTTTGTATATCATTAATGCTTTCATCTTTACAGTTTCGTATCCTTCCATTCTCCCTAATGCAATTCCCACCTTCCATCTGGTGGTCACAGCTGCAATGTGTATTGCACACAACAGCCTTGGGCAATTGCTGCCATTGGCTGGTTCCCTGCATGAAATATCAAAATTGCAATTCCACAGCCAGCTCTCTCTGTTACTGCCAGGAATAACCCAGAGCATAAGGACAATCTTAGAGACCCTTTCTTGATTCATATGTACCTTTCCCTCCAGCAATTTACCAAAGCCCCTGAGCTGGCACCTTCCAGACCTCTAGCACCCAGAAGGGCAAGGGTAGTAGGTGTACAAGGGATGGCCCCACCTGCAATTTCCCCTTTAGGTCATACATGATCCTGACTGGGAACTGCCCCATTACTGTCATTGCATCAAAATCATGGGCCTTCCTTGCACAGCAGGCTCCTTACTGTGGGTGCCCTCGCAACACATGGATTGCAGCTGTTCAAGAAGTCAGCTCATCCCCAGCTTCTCCAGGGCAATTGAGGCCTAGACATTGACTTGGCCGAGTCAGTGACACTGACATCCCAGGCATGAATTAAAACATCCTTTACCTCTGTGCCCCTGTCCTTACTCGCAAAGCCAGGTGTGAGGTGCTCAGCCATTTTATTTCTGTCTGATAGATGGATACTGACTATATGACCGTCTCATCTTCCTTATTTCCCACCAATTTTGATCTCCCTTCTGAGTGTAATATTATTCTGCTCGTTTGCTTTCATCTACCTTCTGATTATCAAGCCCATCTTGTGGTGGAGGCAGGTTCAGTCAAAGCATTCAACAGAGAATTGGGTCATTATCTGAAAAGGAAGAATGTGCAGAGTTATGGGCAACAAGCAGGTGAGTCGTGCTAGGTGCAATCAGCCATGGTGGCATTTGAATCTATGGTGTCTCAAATCTGGGCCCATAGATTTCTGATACCAGTGACATTACCATCAAACCACAGTGTACCCCACAGTTAAATGCACAGAAATCCATTTCCATGTATTTCCATTGCTGTCTTTTCATATTGGATTCTTTATGTTACTCGCACAATGGATTTGCAAATTTGTAAATCTACACAACTATTTCAAAACCTGTAAGCAATATCAAAGAACGTAATTTAATCTAGGCCACTCTATTATAATGATTACAGATTGAGTAAAATATGCACTAATTTATCCAGTGACTGTTGCAGGAACACTTTGTATAGTGTGAGCCATATTACAAAATATAATCTGCATTTATGTTAGTTAATATCCTGTGAGGTATAGAACAATGAGAATGTACAGTGTCAAAATATTCTCTTCTACTGTGTAAAATAATTAAAATGCAGAATTTTTGTTCACGCTAATGTACAACATTAATTTTCAAAAGGTAATCGTTGGGAGCAGGATGCATTTCAATCCTGCTCTCATGCTGACCTCTCTGGTCCATGTTGCTGCGATGTTCCAGAGAAGCCCATGTTGTAGGAACAGCACCATGCTTTCCAATTAGACACTTTACAGCCTTGCAGACTCAACACTGAGTTCAACATAAAAACACTGTGGATGCTGCAGATCTGAAATAAAAAGAGAAAAACTTGGACAAACTCAGCAGATCTGTGGAAGCACCTGTGGAGAGAGAAACAGTTAATGTTTTGGTGTTCATCCATCCTTGCATTTCTGAGCTGGGTTTCTGACCCCACACATTCTCTCCATTGCAAAGATTAGTTCTGCACCATTGCCCTGCTCCAGCCTGTTTCTACTTCAACTGTGCCTTTGTCAGTTCTCTGCTCAGCTAGTCCGTTGTTCTATCGACTGATCACTCATCTTCAGCTCTCTGTGCACCTCACCCCATTCTAACCTCTGCTAGGATTCCTCCATGCAAGACCTGCTCACTCATCATTATGCCTTTCACTGTCTCTACAGCTCCCAATGATCCCACTTAAAACTCTCAACCCCTCCTATTTATTTTCACCTTATGATGAGCCATTGTTGCAATTTACATTTATTTATATGGTGCCTTCAGCATGGAAAACCAACACAGAAGCGTAAACAAAAAAGCCAACACCAAGCAGAAGTGATTACAAGAGAGTTGCAATGGGAGAGACATGTCCATCATGGGCCTCCTGCACTGCCACAATGATGCCACCCGAAGGTTGCAGGAACAGCAACTCATATTCCGCCTGGGAACCCTGCAGCCATATGGTATCAATGTGGACTTCACCAGTTTCAAAATCTCCCCTTCCCCCACTGCATCCCTAAACCAGCCCAGTTCATCCCCTCCCCGCACTGCACCACACTACCAGCCCAGCTCTTCCCCCCCACCCACTGCATCCCAAAACCAGTCCAACCTGTCTCTGCCTCCCTAACCAGTTCTTCCTCTCACCCATCCCTTCCTCCCACCCCAAGCCGCACCCCCAGCTACCTACTAACCTCATCCCACCTCCTTGACCTGTCCGTCTTCCCTGGACTGACCTATCCCCTCCCTACCTCCCCACCTACACCCTCTCCACCTATCTTCTTTACTCTCCATCTTCGGTCCGCCTCCCCCTCTCTCCCTATTTATTCCAGTTCCCTCCCCCCATCCCCCTCTCTGATGAAGGGTCTAGGCCCGAAACGTCAGCTTTTGTGCTCCTGAGATGCTGCTTGGCCTGCTGTGTTCATCCAGCCTCACATTTTATTACCAAGCAGAAGTGGCTGTCCAGCTTGGCCAAATGGCTGTGTTTTAAGGAGAGCCTTGAAAGTTGATTGGAGGAGGGATGTAAGAGAGGAATTCAACACTGCTGGGCCCAAATGGATGACATTTTGCAGAGCTGGAAGAGATTACGGAGATACTGGGGGGTGAATCGAAGTTGGTGCAGAATGTTAAATTTGCTTCACAGGAATGGTTCCAGGGATGAGGAACTTCAGTTGTGATGACAAGTTGGCGACATTGGGGGCTGTTCTTCTCGGGGAAGATTTGACCGAGTCGTTCAATATCATGAGAAATCTGGACAGAGTAGAAAGGGAAAAACTGTTTCCATTGGTGAAAGGATTGAGAAAAAGAGGGACTCAGATTTAAAGAAATCGACAGAAGAAGCAATGGCATCATGAGGAAAAAGATTTGCATGCAGCAACTAATTAGGATTGGAAACACGCTGCCAGAGAGAGCAGGCAAGAGCAATCGAGACTTTCAAGAGAGAATTGGATTATAAACTGAAAAGGAAGAATGTGCAGGGTTATGGGGAGAAAGCGGGACAGTGACAATGGGGGAATTGATCCTTTAGACAGCAGGGAAAGAGAGGACTGGTCAAATGACCTGCCTTTGTGCTGTAACTCTTCAATGTGACAATTAGTAAGTAGGAGCCAATGTTAGTCAGCAGGGATAGGGATGTTGAGTGAGGGAGACTTAGCTTTGAATGAGATACAGATATCAGAGTTTTCAATCAAACTACAGAAAATGAAGTTGGCTTGAGGTTACAATGACATATTTGGGTGCTGCAATGGTAGGGAAGCCGGGCTAAGCGAGGAGGCAGGTGATTAGACATGGAAAGGTGGGACATGCCTGCTGCAAAATCCCATCAAAGCCAGACCCTGTAAGGTCTTTAAGATCCTGAGGGGACTCAACTGGGTGGATGTCAAAATGATGTTTCTTTTTGTGACAGAATCTGGAACCAGGAATCATATTCTGAAAATAAGCTTTGCAGATTTGAAACAGGGGTGAGGAAACATTTTTCTTTCAGACAGTAGCAAGTCTTGGGAATTTCCTTCCTTAAAAGGAAGTGGTTGCAGAATCTTCATGTATTTTTAAGGCAGAGAGATATATAGATTACCAATTACCAAGGCGATGAAATATTATTGTGATAAGCAAGAATATAGAGTTGCTGTTAAAATCAGATCAGCCATGATCTTATCGAATGAGGGAGCAGATTCAAAGGGTTGAGTTGTCTACTCTTGTTCCTTGCTTGTATGTACTGTCCTGACTTGGAACCAGATACTGTCCTTCTGTCTTTACTGGTTCAGAATCCTAGCGGTAATGCTGTGTAAACCGCATGGGTCACTGTGATCTGAGAAGTGATTCACAACCACCTTTTCTGGGACAGTTAGGGAAGAAGAGCCACTGCTAGGCCATCGAGTGTCACCCAGATTTTGTGATCAAATTTGAGAAGAAAAGTGCAAACTGTAATAAAGCAATCCACCACTTCGCTCCAAAGTGTACATAAAACAAAAATAAAATTGGCACAGATTACATAGACGATGGAGGGGGTGAAGGGAGGGTTGGTTAAAATTTAAACAAGCAAACGATAAATAAAAGAGGGCAATGCGCCTTTAAATCTGGGCTCTGAAGGCTGAGCTGTCAGTCAAAGGGAGAGGGTAGGTATCGTAGCGGCGCTGACGTCACGGGACCAGCTGTCAATCAAAGAGCCTAAGCTGCAGTTGTTGCTGAAGAGCCAAGGAATCCGACAGTGTACCTGAGGGAACATGGCGACAGCTACAGCAGGTAAGGGCTACCCATCGGATGCAACTGTCAAGCTTTTGTATCTGTGCGTGTTTGAAGAAAGCATTTGCTCATTTGTGTTTTTCTGTTCTTTCTGTTCGGCTTCAAACAACAGAGGCAGAGATGCGTCAGAGGTTGCTGCGCACAGTCAAGAAGGAGGTGAGTGGATTTGTGTACATTGCAATGAAATGCAATCACCACGTAGTGACTTGGACACTCTGAGGAGCGGACTGTGCTTCTTAACAGCTGGTACATCTTGCAATACAATACTGTTCTGGCATTGAGCTGCTGCTCGTGCCGCTTTGACATTACTGGCAGGGATGGGGTCGTTTAGAATTTTATTACCTTACAGTTGTCTTGCCTTTTATTATAAAATGTTTCGTGCTATACTCATCTAGGTAGCATTATTCTCTCTGTCAGATTTTCGTTTTTGAGTGTGGATCTTTTACATTAATTTGAGGGAGTTCATGTAACCAGGTTAATTGTAAAATAAGAGGCGCCCCCATGCATTTTGAACATAATATTGATAATACATTATTGATATAAACATTATATTGATACACATGCCTCACACTCACCGGGTTCAGTACATCATTTAGGGAAACAGGCACCTTGTCTCATTCTCCTGTGTTTGAAATTCGCATTAGGGTGGATAGGGGAGTGAGCAGGACAGCGTGTGACTTATAGATGATAGTTTAAAATGTTCATATGTGTGGCGGTTTACAGCATTGCTGGCTAGCAGTAGCTTAGTTTCAGATATGAACATGTTTTTGTACTGGGTGTAGAAAGTGGCAAATCAGAGAATTTGAGAGGCGAGTGCTGTGCTAAGAGCCCGCGTTGATTCGTTGCTTGCGTGTTGAGATGGAACCCTTTGCACTTGACGTGTAGTCGATACATGTTGCATAGTACATAGTTGGGTGAATTCAAAACCTCATGTTGCCTGTGAATTTAAGTGGCTTGACTGGGCCCACGATTGCATTTTTGCCTTTTTAAAGTATTTGCTACTGGGGTCCCTTTGACTAGGGCTGATGTGTTCATCCGTGCTTTGTAGCCCTTCGCTGGGTCTCATGTTAAACCGCTTGTAAAAGCATGTGTACGCCGGAGACAGTACCAGGAGTGGGGAACAAGCTATGGAGTGGGGGGATATGGCACCTCATTTTCTATTCCATTTCTTTCTGTTGCTGTGTTTGTGACACCTGCCCCTGTATATGCCCAAGATTTTTGTGTTATGCTGAAGTATCTCCAGGGTATGTTTTATTGGTACCATCTGGTAAATTAATTAAATAAGGAACAGGTTATATTCCTGTGTTGCCATGCAGCTGGAGACACTGTGAGCTGGGAGATGTGCGTTCAGAAGCAGTAAACACATTATCAGGCAGACAGTAATCAGATGTATGTGGCCTCATCAGCACGGGTGATGGAAATAATTTTGGAAAATGTGTCATTGTGAATTATAATTGAGCGATGTTATCCAGTGTCATTAATAATGCTTGTATTACTGATAAAGGAAGAGAGAAAGAGCAAATGTGTGAAATGAAGCCTTATTCTTTTAGCTAAAACTGCGTTCAGCATTAGTATGGTTCTTGACTTGTTATTAGGGCTGGAAGAGTTGAAGTGAATGATGAGATGAGAGTCTGCGTTGCCTGGAAGATAGAAGGAGAGGCTGATTAGGTTTGAGGTTTCAAAATCCTAAAAAAGAATTGTCATGTCGGGAGGGTGAATCCTTTTTCGGGAGCTGGAATAGATCGAAGGGACAAAATCTTTGAAATCCTAACCAGGTCATTCAGAAAGGATGCAACCAAACAAAGACTGGTACGGGACTGGACATATTTTTCACATAGAGCAGTGAATGCCAGCTCATTTGATCATTTCAGATACCCAGTGTATGTGGCTTAGCCAATGTATGGACTGCTGTGTGTGGTTAATGTTAAAATACTGATCAACCATTGGCCCCGCTGAGTCCTGGAACAGGCTTGATGGGCTGAGAGGCCTCCTGCTCCCTTATATTGTATTTGAGCATATCCAATAATGAACTGGAGCTGTTTGAATCTCGAGGCAGCTTTTGTGTCGTTGTGGGGAGCAGCTCGGAAGTTGAATGCTGATGCTTTGCAATGTGGTTGGCATCACTGACCGTGGAGTCAGAATGTGTTACTCCAGGGAGAATTGTGTTTCTTGTCAGCTCCACTTGTTGCAACACCACATTTATTTGTTATTGGAAAATGGTTTAAAGGAATTTGAGCCATCAGAAATGATTTGTCTGTGGAGATTCTGGGTGTTTGCACCTCACTGCCAATCAGGAGTGAAGGTCTCTGCTACAAAAAAGCAATACTGCAGATTCTAGCCCGTTTGAAACTGCCAGCTGTGCAGCATCATCCTTTTTGATAGCCCACCAGACCCAAAGACTGCTAATGTTTTGAATGTAACTTACGCTGGTGGCTGATGGGATCATCATCTTCATCTCGTGTAGTGATGCATTTTGGTAGGAAGCACAGAGGAGCTGAATATTATTTAAATGGGGAGCGACTGCAGAAAGCCGCAGCACAGAAAGATTGGGGTGTCCTTGTGAAAGAATCATAAAAAGCTAGCATACGAGATCTGTAGAGAAGATAAGTGGACTGTCAACCTTGATTTTGAAGGGAATTGGGTGTAAAAATAGGGAGATTTTGCTAAAATTATACAAAGCACGAGTAGAGTATTGTGGACAGTTTTCAACCTCTTTACCTAAGGAAAGATGTACAGGGTTTGGAAATAGTCCAAGGAAGGTTCACTAGGAGGGATTGTTTTATGAGGAGAAGTTGAGTAGGTTAAGCCTGTACTCATTGGAGTTGAGAAGAATGAGAAGAGACATATACAGTTCTTTGTGGACTTGACAGGGTGGATACAGAGAAGTTGCTTCTCCTTGTGGGAGAGTCTAGGACCAGAGGACATCATCTCAGATCATTGGTTTTCACAGAGATAAAAAGGAATTTCTCTTTTTTTTCAAAGGGTAGTCTATCTTTAGCAAAGACCCAGCTGTCAAGGCTGGGTCATTAAATATATTCAAGGCTGAGATAGGCAGATTTTTAATCAGGGAGGGAATCAAGGGTTTTGGGGGGGAAAGACAGAAAAGTAGAATCGAGGATTATCAGATCAGCCATTGAATGGTGGAGCAGATCGGATGGGCCGAATGGCCTACTTCTGCTGTTACATTCTTATGGTCTAATGGCTCATATTCCACGACAGGGTTGAACCTTTACAGCTGTCATCAAATTGACAGTCTTGAAATGTTTCCAGCTTCCCATGAGTGTAGGTTCAAGTGATCAGCCGTGATTATAGGTTGGAGACCTCCTGTCTAGATAGCTACAATTTCATATTGCCATGACATGAAGACCTAGTGGCTGAAAGAGAAGTGCTACCAATGTGCTGGCAATTAAATGTTAATTAAACCATCCAACTTGGCAGTCAGTGTAATGGCTGGTGCATTGGATACTGGTTAAATTTTAAGTCATATTTCATTTCATTTCAGAGGCTGCTTAGTGAGCAACACTAGCAGTAGTGCTGCAGTTTGCTCAGAGGCTAAGTTACTGTGACAATATGTATTTTTATAAGCATGTTGTGGTCGGGAGCTATGGATAATGATGGCACTGGCTCTAGTATTCATGGGTGACCAGGAATCTCTCACTTTTAACGCCTGCTATGGGCTTGTGATGGATGGATTTATAGGTTGATACTTGATTTGTTTGGCCACATTATGATTACACCTTCCTTGGGGGCATGGGAGTCAATGGTTTTTTCACAGGGCTAGTAACCTGGGGACCTGGATTAATGATCTGGCTGTGCATGGGTTCATAAATTCCGTCATGGTGGCTGGGAATTTAGATTAAAATAATTAAATACATTTGCAATAGGAAGCTGGTCTCAGTGATGGTGACTGTATAACTATTGGATCGTGTAGAAACTGATCTGCTTCTTGTGGGAAGACGATCTGTCATGGTTCCCTGATCTGATCTACATGTGACCATCCATCCAGTGCATGACGCTGACTTGTGACTGCCCTCTATAGGTCATTCTGCTATATTCGAGAAGGCGGTTCATCATTTTCTCGAGGAATGGGCAATAACTGATTAGCGATGACTATGTTGCTGATTTGTAAAGGAACCTTGTTCAGTAAATAAAAGAAGCATCAAAACTAACTTCATATTCAGGCGAGTATCTGAGCACTCTGGTGCTTATTTAGACCAGAATATGAAGGGTGCTGCAGTTTCCTCTGACAGTCCAAGTATGTGCAGGCTAGGTGAATTGGCCATGATAAATTACCCTGTAGTGTTGAGGGATGTGTAGATTAGGTGGGTTATGGGGATTGGGTCTGGGTCGGCTGCTCTGAGGGTTGATGTGAACTTGTTGGGCCGAAGGGCCTGTTTCCACACTAGGGATTCTATGATTCTATGAGTAGAAGTAGGCCATTCAGCCCATCGAGTCTTCTCCGCCATTCAATGAAGTCATGGCTGATCTAATAATCCTCAACTCCACGTTACCAACTTCTCCCTTTAACCCTCAGTTCCCTTCCTGATTATAATCTATCACAGCTTTTTAATACCTGAGGCTGTTTGTGATGGCTTCAGTCAATCATATTCACAAATGCTTTATATATTCTGAGAGAACATAACAGTTTCTTTTACATGTTGATCCCCTACTTTTGGCCAAAAAAATCAAAATTCTTTTGACTTATTAACCATTTTCCAATGAAGTTTGACTCCCCCTGCTGCTATCCTTCTAAATCGAAGGCAGTGATTAAATAATGTTGAAAACACAGAATGATAACGAATACTTTTTGGGTCCTGTTATGGCATTTTTGGGTGTGCAGTTGGTAGAAAATGTAGAAAATAGGAGCAAGAATGAGCTATTTTAGTTCCTCAAGCCTGCTCCACCATCCAGTAAGAGCACGGCTAATCATCTAAATTAATTTTGCTCCATATCCTTTGTCCCTAAAAACCATATTTAACTCCTTTGCAAAAAACATTCAATGTTTTGGCCGAGGTTTCCAATGGGTTCCCCACTCTTTAGATGACGAAATTTCTCCTCATCTCAGTCCTAAATTGTCTATCCTCTGGCTCTGGACTCTGTGTGGCCCCCGGGAACATCGCTTCCTGCATTTACCCTGACCAGTCATGTAAGAATTTTTTTATGTTTCTGTGATATTCCATCACCACTCCAGTGAATATAGCCCCTACTGATGCAATCTCTCTCCGTACGTCAGACCTGCTACCCCAGGTATCAGTCTGGTAAACCTTTGTTGCATCGCCTCTGTAGCCAGGGCATCCTTCCTCGGATATAGAGACCAAAGCTGTACACCATACCCCAGGTGTGGTCTCAGCAAGGCCCCTGTACAATTGTGGAAAGACCTCTCTGGAAGTGGTCTCTGGCTTGGTGGCTCTGTTTGACTGCAGAGATCATGGGTGTGGGCTGAAATTCAAACTCATTTCTCATCACTTTCCATGTATAAGTCAACCCCCTACCTATTGACCAGATATTTTAGTATCAGAAGCTGGAATTTACATGAGTCTATACAGTAGATGTGTCCACTCCCTGTTTGTAAAAATACAGCGACCTATTTGACACGAAGTCCCTAGCATCGGGAGGAGTTCTGGTTTGCACTCGGCTCTGTGCTGTCTCAACTGATCTCATCAAGGGAGATTGGCACCAGTATCGCTGGTAAATAAACAGTGTATAAAGCATGAGTAGGCCTCCTGCCACTTGCTTCGCCCAGAGATTCCTGCATATTATGTGTGAAGGTTGACCCAAAGTGAGGCCAGGCCCAGCTCCCGTCAGGCTCGGAGGGACACGTTGGCACTGCCATATGCCGAAGAACAGTCATTTCTCTGAGCTAGCAGAAGCTAGTTGGAGGTGGCCAGACCTCACCAGAGCAAGGATCAGGACGGTGACTGGGTAAAGTCAGTAATGCAAGAGCAAGTTGTGGGTCCCCCTACAGCACGTGGACTGCAGTGGTTCAACAAGGCAACTCACCACCACCTGCCCAACTTTGCAGTGATGCCAACATTCCACATGTGAGTTTAAAAAAAGAAGTTGCTTTATCTTTGGAGCTTCAGTGCAGTGTTTGCCAAAATGAGCTTTCAGGGCTCTAACCCCGCAGACAAAAACAACCCTGGTTCTTCGCAACAGAGTGACTCAATCTCAGAAACATTAGGTGAAGCCCCTTGTGATTGTCTGTTCTCAACCCTGCCTTCCCTAGCGCCCTTCACCTTCTGCGCCCACCTCACCCAGCCCCCTGCTCCAGCCTCCAGGCCCTGGTGATGAGTGCTGTAGTTTATAGAAAAGCTGCATTGCTCACAGAGCCTAAGCCCGTGAGTGTTTGCGCATTTCTCGAATATTGCTGCATGCTGGTTTTGGGCCTGAGCGCTGATTTTGTCTGACTGTCACTGAATATGAATTGCAACAATGCAGTGAATTGTCTGCACTCTGTGGGGGTTGAAAACCATTCAGATAGGATTTACTGGGCAAACTCGTCTCTGGCGTGTCACCCAGGAATACCCTGATGTGTCATCATCATTAAAGGCTGATTCTTATCCTAGTCCGTACTGGGAGCAATATCTTAACCCCCATGGATCCCCCAGTATGGGGTAAATGGTAGTGGGAACAAGGTTGTCTTCTGGCACCTCACTCGTTCATCGTCATTGGCAACAGTTACCCTTTGATTTGAGTGGTGTTGTGCACCACATGAAATCGTCGTGGGGCAAGATGTCCACAAGGTAATGGGATTCTGAGTGTAAGGTTTGTGTCCTTTTGCCTCTGCCATTGCCCTGCACCATGGCTCAGATGTTGTGACTCAAACTGGGATGCAGCTTGATGGACAAGTAGTCGCCATTTTGACCTTGCTTTTGCTCTTTGAGAAGTGCTTCATTGTGTCCTCGTTGGAACTTTGGCCACTTGAGCATTGAGAGGACAGGATCTGGTGGGGGAGAATGTTGTCAACTCTGCATGTCCAGATCATTGAAGTTGTTTTTTCTTTCTTGCATGAGTTTTGCCTGCACTCTTGCTGGGTTAGCTTCAAGAAAGACGTCATTGTTCAATGGTTCTTCCACTAATTCTGCAGGAGGCATTGCTGAATAAATCTCTGTACTGTTGTAGATGTCAGGTCATATCTCCCCACAGTTCAGGAGCATGGTGATGACCACCACTTCCTGCACTTCAACTACTGTTAACTTCACATGCTGAGTGCCCTGGTCAGTTGCAGGCTGTGCGCATGTGCCTAGTCCACCATTGGATCTCCTCATCACTGGTGGCCTTTTGAGACGTGTGTCTGGTGAGGAATGGAGAAATGCACAATCTATTCCTGAGCTGCTCCTTAGACCTGTTTTAGAGAGACAATAATTGGGCTGGTCTCCTTCATCTGTTCTGTCATGGAGGACTAAGTTGTCAGTCAAATCCAGGGAAAAAGATGGTCAAGAGTAAAGTTATTTGCATTCATCGACCTGACTCTCCAAATCATGAGGTTCGGTGGATCTAAATGTCCATGCGCCTATTTGGTGGTATTCTGACTGTGATTTCCTTGACCTGAAACAGATGCCTTCAGAATCTGCCTTTACAAAGGAAGCATATGCTGCCCAGAACATTGTGTTTGTTTCACCTTCCTCCTCCATGACAGAGTGCTGAAGAAATTTACTGGCTCTGGCAGCATCTATGGAGAGAGAAACATTAATGTTTCGAGCCCAGTATGGGTTGTGAAGAAGAGTTACCGGATTCAAAACACTAACTCTGCTGATCTCCAGGTTTCCCAAACTAAATAAGTCGCACTTGCCTGAGTTAAGCCCAAGTACCTCTAAGCCTTTCCCATCCATGTACCTGTCCAAATGTCTTCTAAATTTTGTACCTTACCTGCGTCTGTTCATTCCATATATGCACAGCCCTGTGTGTGGAATAAAGTTGCCCCTCGGGTCCTTTTTTAAATCTTTGTCCTCTAACCCTAACATTATGCCCTCTAGTTTTGAACTCCCTGCAACCCCCAACCCTAGGGAGAAGACCTTTGGTATTCACCTTATATTTTCCTGTCATGAATTTATAAACCTCTAGAAGGTCACTTCTCAACCTCCTATGCTGCAAGGAAAAAATTCCCAGCCTCTCTTTACAACTCAAACCCTTCTGCCCCGGTAACGTCCTTGTAAATATTTTCTGTACCCTCTCCAATTTGGTAATATCCTTCTGGCAGCAGGGTGACCGGAATTGTACACAGCACTCGAGAGGTGGCTTTGCCATCGTTCTGTACAATCTCAACATGGTGTCCCAACTCCTATACTTGGTGGTCTGTGCAATGAAGGCAAGTGTGCTAAATGTCTTCATAAACGCCCTGTCGGCCTGTGATTCAAATTTCAAGGAACTGTGGACCTAACAGGCTCAGAACAGTGCCAAAGTTTTGTGTGTCAAGTGGTAATGTTGCTGCGGTTCTGTAAAAGGGAAAGTCACAGGGGCTGCTTCCCTGCCATTAGCCTTCCATAAGGGGTTATGTCCATTTACAGTAATGTGTGGTTGATGTTCTCACCGTAGAGAGGAAGCAGTTTAAACACTCCCAGAAAAGTACAAGTTCAGAATGGCGCTAAGTGAGTAATGGATAGTCTGAGGGGAGTGACAGAGGTGTGAAGTGGCCAAGCTGTAATTGTACAGGATGGAGTTGGTAAAAGGTTTTAGAAGCTCTCTTTGGTGTGGTTTGTTTTAGAGTATTTGAAGTGCTTTCCATTCCGGCTCCTGTTTAATAAGCAGGGGCCATTACCGACCCCAGTGGGTGGACTGTGCAGCTGAGGCCGCGAGAAGTTGCCATGGCAACCTGTGCAAAATGATGCCCACAGCATCTATGTGACAGTATAATGGAGGCCCTCATATCAGAAGGGTCTGGAAATATTTAGTTTGCTATGGGCAGCCATGGGTTTGAAAGAGTTTATTATTTGAAGCATGCATTTGCTGTATCTGGTTTGGCTTTGTGTTTTGAAAAATTACTGCCTTTTCTCCTCTTGTTAAGGTGTTTGTCGCTTGGTTGCAGTTCCTTTTGGAAGAAATAATTGCTCCTCACTTATGGCTAAGGGGCCAAGCATTAACCACTTTCTATTTCACATTCCCTGAATAGGATCGAGAGGAACAACAGTTTGCAACTTCAGAAGAAAGTAGTTTGAAGTCAGTCACTCACCTTCCATCTTAAC
Organism: Stegostoma tigrinum; assembly: GCF_030684315.1. Lineage (NCBI taxonomy): Eukaryota > Metazoa > Chordata > Chondrichthyes > Orectolobiformes > Stegostomatidae > Stegostoma > Stegostoma tigrinum. The sequence goes on from NC_081379.1 coordinate 11,473,789, forward strand.
CCTTAGAGTCCAGGAATCATTAGGATGTATATCTCCACTGCGCTCCCTCCAAGGACAGTATATCTGATCTGAGGTGTGGTGCGCAGAACTCAGTCTTTCAGGTGTGGTCTGACCAGGGTCAAAACGTGGCACCTTATCGAGGACAACTAGGGACAGGCAGTAAGTGCCGACCAGCCAGTGATCCCCGTCCTACATGCATGTAGGTGGTGCGTTCCTGATCCCAACCACTCACTGGGTAAAAACATTTTCTTCCTGTTACCGTCACTACTTTTTGCCATTCACCTTGCATTGAGGACTGGAAGACGCTAATCTTTGGCCAAAAACGGGGAACGGTTTCTGCTGCCTGCGCTGACCAGGCCCCTTGTCATTTGGACATCCCTCTTTAAATCGCCTCTCAGTCTTCACCCTCTGTGAGGAGAACAGCCTCCCTCCATCCCTACAGCACAGTGGCGCAGTGGCTAACATTGCAGCCTCACAGCAGCAGGGACCCATGTTCAATTCCAGCCTCTGGCAACCGTCGGTGTAGAGTTTGCACATTCTCCCCGTGTCTGCGTGGGTTTCCTCCGGGTGCTCTGGTTTCCTCCCACAGTCCAAAGATGTGCAGGCTAGGTGGATTCGCCATGCTAAATTGCCCAGAGTGTTCAGGGATGTGTAGATTAGGTGGGTTACATGAGGTTGGGTCTGGGTGGGATGCTCTTCGGAAGGGCAGTGTGGACGTGTTGGGCCGAAGGGCCTGTTTCCACACTGTAGGGGTTTCTATGATCTACGATCTTCCTCATCCTGTGACCCATTCCCTGGAATCCCATCTGCAGGTTCCCATTCTCCAAGCAGGTATTCTGGATTAGACCCATGCTTCAGTTGAGGTGGGAACAGTGTTTCACACAGGTTTATCACAGTGTCCTTATTTTTGCATTCTCTGGCCACACTTAAAAAGCTCAGGGTGCTGTATGTTTGATAGACCACTTCCTCCACCTGCCCCAGTGATTTGCGCCATCGATCCTGCTCCAGTTTGGATCGGGAGCATCACCGATCCTGTTGGGAAACCGTTGTAGCTGCGTGGGTTGCTGTTTAAATCTGATGGCCCCATGAGGGGATCTGACAGTTTGCGCTGAGCCTGTCAAATAAAAGAACAGACATCTAGATGAGCCAAACAGGAAAAGCCTGACGCTCGCTCTTCAGCATCAATTGTGAGCTTCAAGAAAGAAGAATGAAGAAAGAGGGCTAATTTTGGAATGGCGAATGTTCACATTAAGTGGATATTCTTGCTGAGCTGAGGGTTTGGAGGGTGTTCTCTAAACAGAAGGGTGCCTTATCTCGCCCAGCCTCTTGTATGTTCCTTGCTGTCTGTCCTTATGTTCATTGCCTTGACAGTGGACTAGGAGCAGTCAGATTCTAGTTTGACCCTGAGATAGTAGGAACTGCAGATGCTGGAGAATCTGAGATAACAAGATGTAGAGCTGGATGAACACAGCAGGCCAAGCAGCACCATAGGAGCAGGAAGGCTGATGTTTCGGGCCTAGGCTCTTCATCAAAAAATCTTCTGATGAAGGGTCTAGGCCTGAAACGTCAGCCTTCCTGCTCCTCTGAATTTGCTTGGTCAGCTGTGTTCATCCAGATCTACACCTTGTTATCTCTAGTTTGACCCTCTTGCCTCAGTAATCACAACAGATGGTGTGCTCGGCAGGGACCGAATGCTCGCCAAATGGCAGCCCTCTCTGAGCCAATGGCTATTGGAATGAGCTATGACCTCTCTCCAACTCCAACAAGAGCAGCTCGCATTTATGGACCCTACCTCAATTTTGAGGAAGGGTCACCGGATCCAAAACGTTAACTCTGAGTTTTTCCTTCTCAGATGCTGCTAGACCTGCTGAGCTTTTCCAGCAACTTCAGTTTTGTTTCGACCTTGTGGAGCGTCCTCTGTGCATTGCAACGTCCTGAAGGTACTTTTCAGGAATGTTTACCCGTTAAGATATGGCAGTGAGCCATATAAGGTGATATTCCTCTTCTTGAATTCTCTGCCTGTGGGTAGATCTGACTCACCGTGCCATGATCTCATTCTCTGTTACAGTTAGCATCAGGGTAGGAAGTAAATCCCAAATTCATCCCAGCCGGAATAGGCATTGAACTCCGTGGTCTTGACATCAATCTGGTCATCCAGCCAGCTGGCCACCTGTGTAGGCCGAGTTGCCATAGCAACACACACCTTTTCAGTCACATTGTGGTCAGGTGCTCTAGGGCGGGCTGGATGTTGGAGGAGGCGCCTTCACTTGGCTAATCCAGGACCTCTCCTGCACACATCCTCTTGCCCATCCCAGGGATGGGACTTGAGTCTTGGACCAATTGACTCAGGCACAGGGACTACGTCTTGACTTTAGAACAGGCAGGTAAAGGCTGGCTTTTCTGGGAATGTCTTAAAGGAAGCGAGAGAAGGAGTGAGGTTCAGGGAGGGAATTCTTGGATGAGATCAGAGAAGCTAACTCTGAGGTGGGATTGAGGCTGGGCTGTTGCTGCACACCTCATTGGCAGATCAAGTAGCATTGACAGCAGAGTTAATGAGTGTGAAAGGAAGCAGTCATTTCTCAGGCACTGCGGGCTGCTTTAGCTCAGTCGGTTTGCGAAGCAGTGTGATGCCACCAACGTGGGTTCAGCTTCCATCGCAAGCTGAGGTTGCCATGAAGGACTCTCCTCCTCAACCCCTTCCCCTCGCCTGAGGCCAGCTGACCCTCGGGTTAAACCACCACCTTGTCCCTCACTAATGAGAGAGCAGCCCTGTGGCGACTTGGCTTGACTTGATATGCCCACTGCTATTGTGAGATGGTACTTCCACCCCATCTGTCCTACCCCTGCCATTCCTGTCCACTACCTGGTAGTTGGAAGGGGGGGTTCGTGGGGGAGCAAGAGGAGCAGGAGATTGAAGATTGACAGCTAACAGATGCAAGCAGATACTTTAGTTCCCCAGTCACGATCGTGCTGTTCGCTACAAAGCCAGGTCATTGAAATAGCATGGGAATAATTGACAGAAATAGCTCTGTAGGCGGTCATTGAAGAATGAGCCAAACGAAGGAATTAAATATTTATAGGTTTTTTTCAATTGCAGGTTGAATGCAATTCAGGCAACATTTCATCTAAATGAGACTACAAGTTATTAATGAGGCCCTTAGAGAAACCGGATTTTAATTTATTGTTGCATTGTGCTAGTGGCAGTCTTGAGCCTTTCTATTTGCCGGCTTTTCTGCTTGTTGCTTCCTGCAGTTTAAGACCAAGAACTGGGATCCCATCCCGTGCCTGCAGAATAAATCCAAGAGGTCAGCAGTGTGTACACCTGCCCTGTGTGAGCGGAGGAATTGTCAATAGCACATGATTCAACCAATAGGGACATCACCACTCCTGCACAAGAGCACTTTCCAGTGAGTCTGAGTGCCCACTGGGCATTGTAGCTTCACCCTCACATTGCCAGATATTTCAGCGACCGTCAGTCCATGGCATACGCTTTCGCGGAGCTCACTTGCAGCGTAAAAAAAAAAAAATGAGGAGCGCAGGTGGCATTCAGTGTGAATCTGCCTGGGAATTGCATCTTCGATCCCCTGTCTTCCCCCTTCCGAAGATCCTCCATTATCTCCCTGGCCCAGGAGCTACATACTCTCCACATTTCCCCACCCCATGCCATTTCCACTCTCTCTGCAGGGCACTGGGTGGCAATGGTAGGGCTGGGGGAGGTGATGGGGAAAATGTTGTCTCCAGTCAGCCTCAGCAGTGGCTACATTCACCACTCCATGGGAAGTCTGACCCCAAATGTTCACCATGCTGGATCACTCCTCTGTTGTTGTCATTGTAGTGATGTTTCATAGTTCTGCTTACTTCAGATTCATGTCCATTACCAAAGCATTGAAATTTCGGTGTTTTTACACAATAAAAAGCAGGCCCAGCTGCAATGTCTGTTCGAGGAAGTTTCCAGTCTTGTCCGTGTGAGTTGATGAAGAGCTATCCAGCCTCGTTCTGGTCTCTAGCCCCTCCACCATTTTCAGTAGAGATCATAGTCCTTGTGATTGAGAGGTTCTGCTTCTGCCAGTCTTCCAGGCAGAGCTCCACCCTCCCCTTCAAAAGATTTCCCCCATCTCCTGCCTAGTGCTTCTGCCCAGTTACCTTTAACCTATGCCCAGGCGTTTTGCTCTCCCTGCTAAAGTAAATAGTTCAGCCATCTCTATTTACTTGATTTAGGCCATTGATAATGCTTTTCATTTCAACTGAGGCCCCTCTAAGCCTCATCTGTTCAAAGGAAAATGGCCCCAATCTGTCCAGTCTTTCCTCATGGCTGTAGTTTTCCCATCCCGGAAACACCCTTGTAAATCTCCAGTGCACCTTGCCCAGTACAATCCCATCCTTCCTGTAAAATGATGACCAGGGCCATATGCTGCACCAAGCTGTGATGTGACTGGTGTTGGGTACAGTTCCAGCACAACCTCCTGGCTCTTATATTCTGTGCTTCAGCTAAACCACGCGCTTTTTCTTATCCACCTAATCAACTTGCCCTGCTCCCCGTCTAATGTTGTGGCACCAACCACTGATGGTTTTGTACTTGAGGAATTTGCTCCCCCAAGCCTTCTATTTTCAGATATCTTTAATCATCCTGTTCAGGAATGTTTCTACACACCTTTGGAGCAAGTGGGACTTGACCCTGGGCCTCCTGACTCAGAAGTAGGGACACTACCCCACTGTATCACAAGAGCCCATCAAACTTCCTTCACTTCTGTTTTAAGCACACTTAAAATCAGTAAGATCAATATTTCACCACTCCTCCTACCCCGGAGCACTGTACTGAAAATACAAACCATTGGCCAACGGAAACTTACAGAAATTAATGGAAACTTACCAAATTGAAATAACTTTGGTTCGGGGTAATGATGCATTCAGCTCTTGTAGTGCCTACTAATCTCGAAAGGCAGTCTCCATTTTCTGTGCAGAGCCTTTAAGAGCCTATCTAATTAGCAACGGGGTAGAATAAACTATTATTGGGTCTTAATATGAAGAGGCACTTGTCTTATGCAGCAAGTTTATTGCATGGTAGCCATAGATACAATGTCCATTTGACTAGGCATAAGTATGAAGACTATCACAAGCCAGAGATGGCACATCTCCTTCATCAGGACCACATGGTATTTGGCATCCGTGTTACATCGTCAGACTGGGTGGAGCTTAACATAGCATCAACCTGAATTATTTCAGAACCATTACTGTATGGTGTAGGGCCCCTGCACCCTGGCTTCCTGAGAGGTGATGCTCAGTCAGAGGCTTGTCATATATAAGTCACAGAGGGAAAAATAAGACTTTGCACGTCACGTTGATTGTGAATTGTCAGTGCAGGTTTTTCAAGAGTGACTCAGTGGAGACTAAATTAAGCAGCACTTCAAGAATATAATTCTGTCTCGTACTATTGATGGAGCAGCTTCATTGTGACATTGCTCAGTGCAGATGCTGTATCTATCACAGAGACACGGTTATTGGATTATTTATTGAGTGGGAGCTCGGTTGTCTTTCCAGATACACATCAGATAATTCCTGATTTGCTGTACGGGCAGAGACTGGGTTTTAAACTGTGGAGGGGTTTGTGGGGATGGGTGCTGGCGAGCTGCGTAGGGTGGGTGGATCTGACTGGGGTGGTTGCAGGTGAGTAGGGGTGAGGGGCAGGTGATGGGAATGGTGATGAATGCGTTTGTAGGGATGAGTACAGTAGGTAGATGCTGGTGGGACCATGAGAGTGGGATGTAGGTGGATCTTGTTGAATAAGATCCTTGATTGGTCCAGGTTAACAGCCACAATCAGGAAGCCCTGGCTATCTGATATAAATAGGAGTCTCAGGGATTCTCCTCACTTGAGGAACTGACTCTGAGCTGGCTGTAATAAAGGGTGAGTTGGTGACAGAATATCAGCCTCTGTGCAGTTATTTCAGAGAGTCAATGGTCGAGTTAGTTTGAGTTGAAATGTTCCAAATGGCCACTTTGAGCAATTGTGGCCTAAGGATTGTCTCAGTCAATTACTGTGGTTACGTGAAAAGGAGCAGACAAACATCTTTTGCCATCTCCCCTCCAATTATGGACCTACACTTTCTAAACCAAGTTCAACTACTTGTATATTTTAGCTTTAATCTCATCAATAACTTGCAGCAAGCATTTGGCTAATGGTTTGCTAATGGCAGTGTTCTGTAAAACTAACTCAATCTGTCATTGTGTCCTCCCTTTCAGAGATGCCTTTTCTGAGGTTCTGTTCTGAATTTTAGGGGATAGATCTGGGTGGGACGCTCTGAGGGTCAGTGTGGACTTGTTGGGCCGAAGGGCCTGTTTCCGCACTGTAGGGATTCTATGATCTATGAGTGACTCCTGCAGCAGGATTGTGACTCTGGAACAGTCCTCCTCAGAATTATGTTAGATATCAATTCCTAGTCAGTCACACTGTAAACATCAAAAACCACAGAATTTAACGTAGAAACCTTATCACTCTCTTCTTGGCAATGTGCCTGGACTCTGAGAACTTCACATGTGTCAATTACACAGACTCGCTTCTGTAAGATTCTTAAGACCATTTTAATACTCCAGTCTAACAGAAATCAATATTGAGCAGATTCCCTGTGTTTAAATTTGAGCATAGGTTGGAGGTACATGAACCTGCTAACAGCTATAATAACATTTGGAGAGCCTAATGCTCAGCAGTGGATTCGTGAAAGTAAAGTTGGAAGGCTGTAATCTAATGGATAGAGGCTTAGTTTACCCTTTAATTAGCTGTAGTGTATGTTGAATGATTTATAAATTTCATCGGTTGTTGAAAGGACATTACATTTGTTACAATGTGGAGGTTGACCCCTCTCTGTGCATTACACCTGAAACACCCAAAGAGGAACACCTCAACCTATAATTGTAGGAGTATGAAATGTGGTGTAACCTGCCTTTCAGCATCTTTGAGTGGTTAAAAACATAAATCCCTCACACTCGCTTTACAATCAACAAGTGACTGTTTATTTATCTAATACTTAAGAGTGAACAAATTAACTAAATTACTGACGAACCGAATAAACCCCTCCTAACTATTTCTGAATAAAACAAGATTGTAATGATATACTGTTCCAATAAATATAAGTCCCACTTATAAAATTTTTTTTAAAAGGTAGAATTTGGTCTCTCAAAATTACAGCCAGGTTACTTGTCTTCCGGAATGTTCTGTGTCTTCTCCGTCAGTTTGTTTTTCTGGAAGGCCTTCTCCATTGATTGATTCTTCTGTCAGGAATGTTCATTAGGTGTGCCGTGGGTACCTTTTTTCCTCAGGTGTTGCTTTCTCCAAGGTTTAGAAGACTGAGAACCAGCGATTCTCTCTTGAGAGCTGAGAGTGGTTAACTCTGGCAGATGGCAGTTAGTTCTCTTGTCTCTGCCCAACTGCCCCCTTCCCTTATACTCTTGATGACATATCAATTTTTTACAATAGGATTGGTCCAATGTTGTCAAAACCATTAGTTTAAATTTAATTGATCTTTGGTATTGAAGTATCTGGTTCAGATTGCTTGGCTAAATTCAAAACAGCTTGCCCCGAACATTGCTAGTTAACTGCAGCAGCAGGTTCAGTTCTGATGTTGCCCTCTGTATCTCCGGTATGTCAGGTACAGCAGTGCACCTTCACCACTTCAGGTTGTTTGAAAGCATCTTACGGCCGACGAAGTCGTTTTTGAAGTGCGGTCACCGTTGTCATCTTGGAAGCCCAGCAGCCAAATAGTGCACAGCAGGATTCCACAAACAGTAGTGCCAAAATGGACAGCCAATCTGTAGTGATAATCGTTGAGGGGAAATTGGCTGTGATTCTGGGGCAAAAACACCTGTTCTTAAGTGATAAGCTGTTAGTTCTAAGGGATAGTGATGCTACATCCGTTCAGAGATGCAGTTTAATTAGATGTGTGCGAAGGGTACTTTTAAGAAAGAAAATGGTAGCAGTGCAATGCGCAGGCGCGATTGTACAGTGATTCAAAATGTGGGCAGCCTGATTCAAACAATGCACAAGAGTATTTTTGTTGGAGTCTCCGCACAAAGCGTATAATTTCTGAGCTATGCAGATCGTTTTATTGGTGCGTTGTGAGGTTGATAGTCGTGTGGACAATGTCACTGTGCAGTAGGAGGGGTATAATCAGTGCACATTTTGCTGAGTAAACAGCCCTGTCTTTGGACTTGAAATCTTTCCTTCAATTCTTTAGGAGTGACTGGAAGATGAACATTAGATGGATGTCAGGGTGTCCCAAATCGCAATAAAACTGCATATTTCTTGTAGCGAGTCTTGCAGCTATTTTGTTTTCATTTGTGGCTTCTCGAGTTTGTTTCCGTAGTTCAGGTAATCCTGGGAATTATGCTCACCAGCATCTCCTTTCCCATCTGAATTCATTCCAGGAAAGATGCAGTTCCAGCATTGCAAACTTCAGAGTTATGACTTTTTAAATTCAGGTCTTCACTAGTTAGCAACTCTGTGGTGTGTATCGTAGCCCTTTGGCAGCAGGACCAGCGTCTCAAGAGGGACCAAACAAAGACAGAAAACATAGCAGAAACTTGGAAATGGGCTTAGCGTGGATAGACATTTTGGTCGGCGCTGACCAGTTTGGGCCTGTCTCCGTGCTGTAGGACTCTGTGACTGTATAACTCAGCAGGCCGGCAGCATCTGTGGAGAGAGAAACAGGGTTGACGTTTCAAGACAAAACCAGTTCTGAAGAAAAGTCAGAACCATGCAAAACATTTTACTTCTGTTTCTCTCTCCAGAACTACAGCCAGACCTGCGTTAGCTGTGTTTCTTTCAGATTTCTGACATCTGCGGTACTTTTCCTTTTTATGATTAAAATTTCTTGTTAGGTAAATAATCCAAGACAATATCTTGTCCTTTTCAAGTCTTACTGAAACTCTTGGAGACATTTCAAAATGCTCCTGCAATTAGGGCCTGGTTGATGAGGATGGGGGTGGTTTTGGTTGATGTGCCTGCTTTCCGAATTCTTGCGACCTCCAGTGGGAACAGTCTGAGCTTCCCAGGCATTATCCAATGTTTTTCGGTTCCAAAGGAGTCCCAGTGGACTGGAAACGTCAGCTCGGTTTCTGTCTTTACAAATGTTGCCAGACCCGCTGAGTTTCGCCTGGATTTTGTGTGTTTGTTCCGTCTGCGGTACTTGGTTTTAATCTACCACAAGAAAGCTGGTGACGGTCACTGTGAAACGATTGTTGATTGTTGTATAAAAAAAAATTGTCTGGTTGTCAGACACAATTCAGGGAGGGAAATCTGACCTACTTAGTCATTCGGTTTAGTGCAGGGCACGTTATTGCAATGTCACAAAGTCAGAGCACAGCCCAACAGCAGGACTTCTGAAAGAACACAAAAACCAGATGATATGCCCGTTTTAGCACTGCTGGTTTCGGGAACTTGCTGTGGACAAGTTGGCTGTCGGACTTCCACTACACTTGCACTGGAATGTAGTTAACTGGCTAAAAGTTGCTGGGGCCGTGAATGGTCAATGTCAGCCTTTCTCCCTGAACAGCCAGAGGTTGCATCTCTGGAGCTGACTGTATCTAGTTCTGTTCTTCTCCAGGATAATTAACAAGGGAAACTGGATTGAGATTGATTCACTTTTTAATTAACCTTTACCTGTTCTTTGTTTCAAAAAATTGTCTCCACTTTCCACAAATGCCACCACTTCTAGGAAAGATTCTTTTCCTCAACTGTTAACCGTTATAAAATTCACTGTCAAAAACGCCCTGTTTAATATTACTCTTTTCCACCAAGAGCACAGGTACAGGGCAGTAGAAATGTTGCGACATCTTCAGTCACGGTAGAGGAATTTCAGCCACAGCGCAACGACGAGTGGTCACGTCAGGCCGGATGGTAAATGGCCACTAGAGGGTAAAAGCTGCACGCCTGTTCTCCCTGCCTGGGGAGGATTTCTAGTGCAATGGGTAGTGTGTCTGCCTCTAAGCCAGCAACTGTGTGATTGAGCCCCTCCAGTTCCCTATGTCCCCAAGGAAGATGTGTTTGTACCACAGGAAAAAACAGGTTATGAATCAACTACCAGGAGGTCAATATGTAGCCATAAGAGTGAGCCATGTCTAATGCAGCATGGTGTCCCTCAAGATATAACTGCTAGCTGGGAAAACCAGCTGGAGAACAGACATAGGAACATGCTTTATCCACCTTTGTGGGTCACTGGACACAAGGAGAAGAATGTACAAGATTAGTCTACAACTAGGGTCATAGTCTCAAGCTAAAAGGTTGCTCGTAAAGCACTGAACAAATGTGAAATGTTTTCATTCAAAGGGTTAGGGAGTTGTTTTAATTCTCTACCTCAAAGGCCTGTGGGTCCTCGGTCATTTGAGTATAGGTAGGTAGGTTTTCGACTTCTTAAATAATTCAGGAGATCGGGCATTGCATATCAGCCTGAATCTTATTGAATGGCAGAGCAAGGAGATCTAAGACCGACTCTGGTTCCTAATTTGTAAAAGTGAACCCATTGCAGTCCTGGTGTGACTATTACGAAGGTGAGGGGCAGCCAGGATCTTGAGCTGACCTCTGGCCCCCTGCGAGGACTGCTGTAAACCAGGCGGATCAGATCCCATTTCGGAGGAAGGAGCAGGCAACAGCACAGAAATCATTCCGTTAACACGGACGTTATCTGTCCTGACTTGATTTGGTGTTTGATTCCTGTGTAGGTATCCATGGTGACTGAAAACTAGCAAGAGCTGTGACAACTTAAAGGCAACCCTAAACGTAGGTCAAGATAATAAAATGTGAGGCTGGATGAACACAGCAGGCCCAGCAGCATCTCAGGAGCACAAAAGCTGATGTTTCGGGCCTAGACCCTTCATCACGTCAGCTTTTGTGCTCCTGAGATGCTGCTGGGCCTGCTGTGTTCATCCAGCCTCACATTTTATTATCTTGGAATCTCCAGCATCTGCAGTTCCCATTATCATTGAAAAGGTGATCTAGTTTGACCTACACACAGCTCTTCATCCATCATCACTTATCATTATTCAAAATGTTAATAGATACAAACAAATCCCATTCTGCAGTGAGCAATCAATCTTGAACCATTTGAGATACACATTTTTATTCCTTTTCTTGCCATCTGAAAAACTAATATTGGATTGTACAAATGGAATGACTGGTTCTGACAACCTGATTGACTGGCTCGCAAGCGAGAAACTCTCTAAATTGACTTCCGATTTTACTCATGGCAGTTTGTCACTGCTTCTTTCCCCATCGAGAAATTTATCTGTCTCTGGCAGTGCATGGCCAAGGCTGACCTGCTGTCTCTCCCACTGCATCTAAATGGTTACCTGCTCTTAAACAGCGCAGAGTAGACCATTCGGCCCAACTGATCCATGCAGGAGTTTATCCTCCACCTAAGCTTTCCCACACCATCTTCATGTACTCGCTTCTCCCCACACCATTGCCAAACTTCCATCAACATAGCCTACTTCCTCCACCCTTCTGTTGCCCCTCATGGCCATACTTTCCACATTTCTGCCGCTCTCTGATACATTTCTCCTGAATTCCTGATTATGATTATTCATAATCGTGCCTTTTCCTTATGGCCTTACTCAACGCTGAAATTATCTTCTCAATGTGTACGAATTCAAATCCCTTTCAGAAGATCGAAGACATTTATCAGGTCGACCCACTGTGTTCCCATAGCTGGACAATAGATTCCCAGTCAGTTTAATCACGCCTTGTGGGTGCAATCTTTCATGTTGTTGTCATTGTTCCTGTAAGTATCCTTATAAAAAAGTGGTATTATCCAGACTATTAACCCAGTGATCAAGATTTGAATCCCACCCATGGCACGTGGTGCAATTTGAATTCATTTAAGCATGCAGAATTTACTCTAATGACCGTGAAACCATTAACAGTTTATCAGAAACAAAACCCGTCTAGTGAAGTAGTTTAATCTAAACGATGTCTTTGTTTGGGCTGCTGGTCCACACTCACCTGTTTTCTTTCTTTATCCTTTTAGCTTTGCTTTTTTTTTGCATTTTGTGGCGTCTGCAGCAGGGCATCAGCGAGAGCAGAATGGCAGCAGTGAGGGTAGGGGTGGCATGTCCCGGGATTCCGCAGTGACAGCAATGGAACTGAGTGAGTTCTGAGGAGCCTGCAGGATTCCAAGGACCAGCAGAGGCAACAGCACAGGCCCGAAGCTTGGGGGAGGGAGATAACCTCCATTTATAGCAATAAGATGTTTAGATCTGGATGCTTCCCTCCTTCTTTCTTGTCTTTTTTTTTGTTTCTTTTTTTTCATGGTTTTTGTGTCTAAGATGATGCGGGAGAATTGGAACTCTGTATGCTATTTACTGTACTCCTGCATTTCTGTACTTGGGCACATGTGACAATAAAACATAATTCTAGTTCTAGTTTTAATCTCTTAACTCTTCCCCTTCCAAATGTAAGGTCAAATCTTCTTGTAAAATCTGTAACAATAGTAAAGATTTCTGTGCATGCGTTGTCTTTGTTCTTCAGAGCCTCGAATATCAATATCCTTTAGGGAAGGAAATCTGCTGCCCTTATCCGGTCTGGCCTACATGTGACTCCAGACTCGCAGCAATGTGGTTGGCTCTGAACTACCTTCTGAGTAATTGGAAGTTGGCAATAAATGTTGGCGTCGTCAGTGATACGCACCTCCCATAAAAGAGTATTTTTTTTTAAAAAAAGAACAGTTCCTAATTCTTCGGGTTGTTAGTGTTGCTGTGGAAGAAGAGCCAAGGAGAAGCTTTGCTGAATGACACAGATAATTGAGCATAAAAGCTGGAATTCTCACGCGTTCCTGTAGATGTGTTGTGGGTGAGGAAAGGACAGTCAGGGAAAGGTGTAATAGGGAGCAGAGTGGGCTCTTCATTCTGGTTGGTATTCAGCAATGTCTTGCTGCAAACCCTGCAAGTGAAAGGCCGGTAGGAGGAGAATCTGGCTTGACTGGGATAATCCTGCTATCATGCAGTGAATGATGAAACAAGTGTACATGCCTGGTCACTGATACTCAAATTGGTATTTGGAGGTTCCTGTAATTAGGCACAAAAGTGTCCCCCCATTTTCCGTATTTTGATACTTCCTATCAGATAGCAATATGCTGCAGGCCACATGAGTTTTCTGAGCCTATCCTTAAAAAGTGAAGGTATATTTTGTATCAGAGATAATGGGAACTGCAGATGCTGGAGAATCCAAGATAACAAAGTGTGGAGCTGGATGAGCGCAGCAGGCCAAGCAGCATCTCAGGAGCACAAAAGCTGGCGTTTCGGGCCCAGACCCTTCATCAGAGAGGGGGATGGGGTGAGGGTTCTGGAATAAATAGGGAGCGAGGGGGAGGCGGACCGAAGATGGAGAGAAAAGAAGATAGGTGGAGAGGAGAGTATAGGTGAGGAGGTAGGGAGGGGATAGGTCAGTCCAGGGAAGGTGGACAGGTCAAGGAGGCGGGATGAGGTGGTAGGCAGGAAATGGAGGTGCGGCTTGAGGTGGGAGGAAGGGATGGGTGAGAGGAAGAACAGGTTAGGGAAGCAGAGACAGGCTGGGCTGGTTTTGTGATGCAGTGGGGGAAGGGGAGATTTTGAAGCTTGTCAAGTCCACATTGATGCCATTGGGCTGCAGGGTTCCCAAGTGGAATATGAGTTGCTGTTCCTGCAACCTTCGGGTGGCATCATTGTGGCACCGCAGGAGGCCCATGATGGACATGTCGTCTGAGGAATGGGAGGGGGAGTTGAAATGGTTCGCGACTGGGAGGTGCAGTTGTTTGTTGCGAACCGAGCGGAGGTGTTCTGCAAAGCGGTCCCCAAGCCTCCGCTTGGTTTCCCCAATGTAGAGGAAGCCACACGGGGTGCAATGGATACAATATACCACATTGGCAGATGTGCAGGTGAACATCTGCTTGATGTGGAAGGTCATCTTGGGGCCTGATATAGGGGTGAGGGAGGAGGTGTGGGGGCAAGTGTAGCACTTCCTGTGGTTGCAGGGGAAGGTGCCGAGTGTGGTGGGGTTGGAGGGGAGTGTGGACCGGACAAGGGAGTCGCGGAGAGAGTGATCTCTCCGGAAGGCAGACAAGGGTGGGGATGGAAAAATAGCTTGGGTGGTGGGGTCGGATTGTAGATGGCAGAAGTGTCGGAGGATGATACATTGTATCCGGAGGTTGGTGGGGTGGTATGTGAGAACGAGGGGGATCCTCTGGGGGCGGTTGTGGCGGAGGCGGGGTGTGAGGGATGTGTTGCGGGAGGAAGAATCTAGGCCCGAAGCGTCAGCTTTTGTGCTCCTGAGATGCTGCTTGACCTGCTGTGTTCATCCAGCTCTACACTTTGTTATCTCAGTTGGTGTGCATATTGCTTCTATCTGCAAAGGCCCTATGTATTAATGTATATCAGGTGGAATTTTGTCAGGCTGTGAGAATGAGATGAGCAGTAGAATCAGACAAGTGTTAAGTGAGGCATTCTGAATGTTGAAATAATCTCACTGCCTCTTGTTTGCTTTTCTCAAAAGCCAGAGATGAGTTCCCAGTTGATACACCCCATTGCTTCTTAAGCATCTTGTTAACAGCCGAGAGTTAATGGGAACTGCAGATGCTGGAGAATCCAAGTTAACAAAGTGTGGAGCTGGATGAACACAGCAGGCCAAGCAGCATCTCAGGAGCACAAAAGCTGACATTTCGGGCTTAGACCCTTCTTCAGAAAATATCAGCTTTTCTGCTCCTAAGGTGCTGCTTGGCCTGCTGTGTTCATCCAGCCCCACACTTTGTTATCTTGTTAATAGCCTAACTTTCCATGGGTGGCAATCTTATCGAACTCTCCCCACAAACTAGCCCTTGGGAAGAACAAGGCAGGTTCTTGATGGGTTCAAACTCGCTACTGGCTCCAAAAAAGCCTCCATGCTGGTTACTGGCAGTACCATCTTGGGGTGTGCTCCATGGGCACCCCACACCTATGCACATGTACCAGCCTCTGAGGGTCCCCGGTGGCACGGTTCCGATCCACTTACATGATGTTTCTGCACTTCAGTGCCACATCTTTCAGGCTGACCTGACAATTATTATAATAAGGATATTGTGTGTGTGTGCGCGTGTGTGTGTGTAGAGAGGTCAGGAACAAGCGCCCGCCCATTAATTGCATCTCCAGGCTTTTCACAAACTGGCATAGCGCTCACTTGCTGTGAGCCTCGTGGGTTGCTCGCAGCATCCCTGCCTTTGCATTGCCATTTCGCACCATGACCCCCCCAGCCAGAGAGACCAGACTCCTCTTACTCAGACTCCAGCATCGGCAGTTCTTACTGCCTCTGAGATAACACGGCATGGAACTGGAGGAACACAGCAGGCCAGGCAGCATCAGAGGGGCAGGAAAACTGGCGTTTCAGGTTGATTTTTGTTTTCTCTGAAGAAGGGTCCCAACCTGAAACGTCAGCTTTCCTGCTCCTCTGCTGGCTGACCTGCTGTGTTCGTTCAGACTTCTGTTACTGCTGCCATGCCAAAATGTTTAGTGCAGACACAAAGCAAGGAAGCTGGCTGTGGTTACTGGCAGCTCTCGGTTGACTTGAGGAGGGTAGAGTTTGCTCAGGACTTCCTGGCACAGTAAGCCAGGGGCAGCCTGCGACACCAATCCAAGCTGTGCTCGCTCAGAGTCATAAATCAGTCCACAGGGCGACTGAAGAGACAAATATTGGGCTGGCTACCATGTGTCTGGATGCTTTCTGCCCTACTGTGGGCTGCCTTCCTTCTGGAATAAGGGAGAGGCAGAAATTACAGGGGATGAAAGTAGGGATGGCACAGCGGTTAACAGTTGGTACAAGCAGAGAGGTGTCCTGAGCGACTCAGTAGGCAGTGCAGAGGGCATGTGGGGTTAGTGGTGTCAGGGGATGGGGGAGGGGAAGTGTGACAGGCTTAAGACTAGAAGAGCATGAGTCAGGGTGGAGGTGGGTACGGTAATGGCGATTGAGTGAGTGTGAGGTATCGGGGAGAAGACTCGGTCCTTACCCTGAAGAAGAAGATTCTTACTGCGCAAGACATTCCTCCAGATGCTGAGATTGCACTGACCGTGGGGAAATCCTCAGACCAGACTGGTGTTACAGTCTCCTCTGCTGGTCCTGGAGAACAGCATGTCCTACCCTGTCCAGGAGAACCTGCAGACCCTTGACTTCCCCATCTGCCGTGTAGTAAGCAAACGTCAGGAACCATGCAGGGAATTCCAGACAGGCGGTGCCTCTCTGGGGGCACAATAGCCTTTTAAAGATGGTGCTGGTGGAGGGGGATGTCACTGAATCGTGGGATACCGGCTGAGTGCCGAGTTGTTGCGGGAACAGTGGTTAAGGTGGGCTGGGAATTGGATAAGACACGTATCACCAGGGGCTGAAATGGCAATTAATGCAGCAGGTTTGGTAAGATGCAGCAGGAAAACTTGTCCGGCATTGCTAAAATCACTCCAGCAACTGGCAAACACTCTTGAGGTCTAGCTTGTGTATTCTAGTACACGAATGTCCACAACACTGCAAGTCCAACTGATGATATCAAATTGAAAAGAGTTGCTGACATTTCGGAGAACTCAAATGCTTTGCTGCCTATAATCTGTTCCCATTTGTCAGTGAGCATAGAGCAATGACGCCAGACTTGTTGAAAAGATGAATGCTGTTGCAGACTGGCAGAGTTCCCAGAGCGGTTTGGTCTCTCTGAACGGTGGAGTGTTGTTCCGAACAGGTTGCACTTGACAACAACAACCTGCATTGATTTAGCACCTTTTAATGAGCAAAACATCCCCCAAGGGGCGTCACAGGAATATTATCAAAGAAGATGACACACCAAAACACCCATTACAAGGTTTCTTTTAAAATTATTCATTTTGTGGGATGTGGGCATCGCTGGCTCGCCAGCATTTATTGCCCGTCCCTAGTTGCCCTTGAGAAGGTAGTGGTGAGTTGCCGCCTTGAGCCACTGCTGTCCATCTGCTGTGGGTTGACCTACAATGCCCCTATGGAGGGAATTCCAGGATTTTGGCTCAGCATCAGTAAAGTCAGGATGGTGAGTGGCTTGGAGGGAAACCTGAAGGGGGTGGTATTCCCATATATCTGCTGCCCTTGTTCTTCTAGTTAGATGTGGTCATGGGTTTGGAAGATACTGTCTGAGGACCTTTGGTGAATTTCTGCAGTGCATCTTATAGATAGTACACACTACTGCTACTGAGATCAGAGTCACAGAATGGCTTGAATGACCTAATCCCTCCTACAATTTTAGGATAAATAGCTTGGTCAGACAGGTATCATTTTTTTAAAAAAGAAATGAGGAATTGGAGGGAACGAAAGATGGAATGGTGGAAAAACAGAGGTGGAGAATGAAGAGATGGACAGGTGGATGGAAAGACTGAGATCGAAAGGTGGAGAAATGGAGAGGAGAAGAAGAGGTGGAGAGACCGAAGGATGGAAAACTAGAGAGACGGAGAGAACTAGAAAGATGGAGAAGTGGAGAAATACTGAGACAGGCAGAGAGAGATAGAAAGATATAGGGATGGAATCCCAGAGTTCATTTGACGCAAAAAAAAAAGAGCTAGTCAAACCTCAACAAGTACAATTTTGCATCATGCGTTCTGGAGCGCGTAACTTCAGTTCAGAGGAATAATCTGAATGAGGAACAGCATTCTTTTCTGGGACCAAACTAGAAAATTATTGGAAAAAGCTCAGCAGGTCTGGCAAGTAATTGCAGAGAGAATCAGTGTTAATGTTTCAGGTCGAGTGATTGTTCTTCAGCACGCTCCCTGATTCTTCACAGAACTATTGGGCTGGATTTTTCCTGGGGCCCTCTGTACCCCATAGCTTGGCCCAAATAAGGCTCAGAAGCCAGTGATTATGTGGAGAACCGTCACTGTCTAGGACTTTCCCTGGGGACAGACATCTCTCACTCCGAGACAAGCTTGTCACATCCAGGGCAGTGACTCTGGAAGTTGAAGGGCCAGTCAGGCGGAATATCAAAGCAGGTACATTAGCCTCCAATGGGGAAACATCTTCCCCTCTCCATCATTCCCCAGGTCTAAATGTTCATCGCTCGGCCACCACCTCAGTACCCACACACCCCTGCTGCTTCTGGGAATCTGGAGACTGGTGGACAACCCAGGTTGGCCTCCAGGATTTGGCCTGAAAGCCCAGTTATTCGGCCTGCTTGCCTGGCCAACCTTTCCCCAAGGGATTGGATCAAGCTGGGGAGACTGGCAGGTGGGGCTGCTGGCACTGTTCCTAGTGCCAATCTGCCTCCATCCCCAGGGGAGCTCAAATCCTCACCTCGGTCACTGTCTCTGCTGCCAATTTAACAATTTGACTACCTGCTCTTTCTGGCACTCCTGAATGTAGGAGCAGAAGTAGGCCTTTCAGCCCCAAGGAGCCTGCTCCGCAGTTCAATGAGATCGTGGCCGATGTGATAATACTCAACACAACTTTTCCTGCCTTTTCCTCATAACCGTGGATTCTCTTCTCCAGTGCCTGTTGTGGAACTGAACCATCAGAGTTCCAGACTGAGTTAAGATGATCGTAACTAAGGCGACAGTGAAGATGCTACGAGTGCAGTTGGCATTTCTCCATTAAGGAACCTTTCGCTTTGGTGGTTCACCATCAGAGGTGACATCAGTCATCATCACTCCCACTATCAGCAAGATGAATATAATATGCATGGAGTAGAGGTGTCTTACTGTAGTGATGCTGTGATAGGGTGATAGTGGATACAGGTTAGTGGAGGTTTTTTAGTTGATAGAACATTGTATGTTGATCAGGAGACAAGCCTTATGCATTCATTATACAGTACAGAATGAAGTCAGATAGTGTTCGTTTTGGCTTTGGAGCCTTATTGACATTTGAAATAGCTTCACCATACTTGTGAGATACCTTCACCAAATTCATATCTAAATACTTTTCAGGCAAAATGGTGTGTGCAGCCCACCCTTCTGCTCCTCTTGACCTCGCCGCCTGTCTCCCTGAAGGATATTCCTCTCCTCCGAGGTTTCCTGGTATTCAGAGGTTTCTTCAATGTTTGTGTTTGCAGGTGAAGCAGATCATGGAGGAAGCGGTGACCAGAAAGTTTGTTCATGAGGACAGCAGCCACATCATCTCCTTCTGTGGTAAGTCTCTGTGTGAATGGTGCATTTTGTGGATGTACTTTGTTGGCAGTGGATGTTGAATCAGTTGTTAATTTTGTTAGTAAGCGAAGGTATTAAGGGATATGGGCCAATAGCAGGGGTATGGAACTAGGCCACAAATCAGCCTGATCTGGCTAAATGGCAGAACAGGCTGGAGGCGCGGATTGACCTACACCTATTCCTATGTTTGAGCAGCGGCTCGGAGAAAAAAAGCCTTCTGTTGTTAGTGGGGGCTGGTGTCTCTGGTAATTTCAACGTTCATTGCCCATCCCTAATGCACCTTGAAAAGGTAGAGGTGAATCGCCTTTTGGAAGTACTGGTCTATGGGATGTTGGAATATTGTCAAAGTTGTTAGGGAGGATTTTGACCCAGTGACACTCAAGATATGATGATCAATCTCCAGGTTAATAATAGTGTGTGGCTTGGATGGGATCTTGAAGGACGTGAACTTCCCATCTTATGTCAGAGGTTATGGCTTTGTGAGGTGTTGGCCAAGGAGCCTTGGTGAGTTGCTGCAGTGCGTCTTGTAGATAGCACACACTGCTCCCGGTGAAGGGAGTGAACGTTGTAGATGTTGGTGGGATTTGCTTTGTCCCGGATGGACAAAGATTTGATCCTTTGCTTGTTGACTCTTCCTGTCATTGTGACACAGAATGTACTGAGTGTCAAAATGTTTGCCCACCAACGGGAAATGGTGAGCTGGAATTTGACTGTTGTGAGAAGGATTTGTGTTAACCTCCTGATTTATGTTATGCTGCAATAGTAATCCTCCTCAGCATGAGAGGAGCTGCAGGCTCAGATCTGCTTGGCTGAGGCATTAACGGTGTGAAGCTATAGTGAATGCAAAAATGGCTAAATCTGCCACTTTCAACAGAAATTCAGCACTCAAAATGATGAATCTATTCTTGTTCATTTCAGTGATGTGTGTCATAAGCAAATCACTTGTTTTTGGCTGTTGTTTAGTGTTGTGATTCACTGTTTTTGCAATTACACTTGGTTCTGCTATAACATGATAGTTAGGTTCCTGCGCAACATAGCGTTACAGAAATGATCGAGCCTATGGGAAAAGTGAGGTTAGGGGTAAAAAAAATCACTCAAAAGGCTAACACAAAGGATATGACAGTTTGAATAAATGTTTAATTAATATTTACTAGTGAAACCAATGTAAATTTAACACCTTATTTTGAAAAAGTGGCAAGATGACTTGGTGGGGAGGGGGTTTTGAGGTTAACAAAGTGTGGAGCTGGATGAACACAGCAGGCCAAGCTGCATCTCAGGAGCACAAAAGCTGACGTTTTGGGCCTAGACTTTGCTCTGTTGTTAAGGCAGGGGCTGAGGGTCATCACCGTCGCCACCATCGTTCTTGTCACGTTGTCCTCACATTTTGGTGGGTCACACAGCAGAATTTGCAGAAAGAACGAAATTCATAGAGTATTGTACCTCACACACAGAAAGCATTTCACTACAAAGCCTGTGAAATGATCACTTGATGCTGGTGCAGAGAATCTTTTGGCGCTAATCCTGCGGACGCTGAGAGACAAACAATCGTGTTGTCAACGCAGAGTCACTTTACAGCCAACACAAATTCACATTTTAGTAATAGCGTTCCCTGATTTTTCAGTTGCGCCGTGGCAGTTCATGATGTTGGAACACTCATTAGAGCAGAACCAACGTGGTTCATTTTAAAAATGCTCCATTTTGTTTTGATAATGACTGCCAATCAAGCCGGCTATTGCTGTGTCCTGGATGGTGTCAAGCTTCTTGAGTGTTGTTGGGGCTGCACACCGTCAAACATAGGGAACATTCCCTACATTCCTGACTTGAGCCTTGTAAGATGGTGGACAGGATTTGCGGAGACAGAAGGTGAGTTACCACACAATTTCAACCTTCGGACTTACTGTTATTGTCATGGAACTTGTATTGCTAATCCAAACCATCCACTGTTCCCAAGATCACCCTGCTCCCCTTCCAGCTATTACCAAGTTCCAGTAGTGGAATTGGGCGGGGCATTCAGCTAGTTTCAGCTCCCTGAATATCGAGATTGCCACGGAGCGCAGTGGAGGCCGGCACGTTAAATATCTTCAAGGCAGAGATTGATAAATTCTTGATCTCACAAGGAATCAAGGGCTACGGGGAGAGTGCAGGGAAGTGGAGTTGAAATGCCCATCAGCCATGATTTAAATGGCGGAGTGGACTCGATGGGCCGAATGGCCTTACTTCCACTTCAATGTCTTATGGTCTTATGGAGATTTTATAGGGTGAAGAGATAGAGGCAGACCAGGATAAAATCTATCAAAGCCCTGAGTCATTTTTAATTGGATTTAAAACCTGTATTTACAAACTGGCTAAATCTTTCAGCTAAAATAAAACAACAGTCAAATTGTAGTTACACCAGGTGGTGGTGCTCCTCACGAACTCACTGTCTAGAGAAGGTTTTTAATGGATGAGAGTTAAAACATTATGTCAAGGGTCAATTTTTGGTCTAGTCAGGAAAAGACTGGTGTCCACAGTTGATGTGATAAGATGATGTCTCATGCAAGTTTTGGTGATTAAACAATAAAGGGCTGGGATAGGAGAGTGCCAGAGAAATGGGGCCCTATTGTGACTCATTCAGTGTTATTTTTATTTATTTTGACGTGGTGATGGCGAGAGCATGATGTAGTGGTAGAGGGCCAGGTTATAGAGTCATAGAGATAAACAATGCAGAAACATATTCTTCAGCCCAACTACATCATGCTGACCTGATCTTCTAAATTAACCTAGTCCCATTTGCCAGCATTTGGCCACATCCCTGTAAACCCGAATGATTCATGTACCCATTCCAGTGTCTTTTAAATGTTGTAATTGGATCAGCCTCCACCACTTCCTCTGACAACTCATTCCATACACACGTCAAGCTCTGTGTGAGAAAGTTACCTCGTGGGTCCCTTTTATATCTTTTCCCCTCTCCCCTGAAATCTATGTCCTCTAATTTTGGACACCCCTACCCTAGGAAAAAGACCTTTGCTATTCACTTATCACCCCTCATCCTCTGATGCTCCAGGGAATATAGCAACAGCTTGTTCAGTGTCTCCCTGTGGTTCAAACTTTCCAAACCTGGCAACATCCTTGTAAATATTTTCTGCAACCTTTCAAGCTTAACATCCTATGGCCCATCAGCCATGATTTAAATGGCGGAGTGGACTTGATGGGTCAAATGGCCTTACTTCCACTCCTATGTCTTATGGCCTTATCCTTCTTATCGCAGATATTTGGTGGGGTTAGGGCGAGAGGTTAGTGGAGATGGGTTTGAATCTGATTAATGAAGGTAGAGTATAAAGCTGATATCAGTAATGCTTACCAAATGTCACTCATTATTGCACAACCTGTTTGGCTCACTAATTTTCCCTTTAGGGAGGAAATCTCCTCTCCAACTCCACTTCGGCAGTGCGTTTGACTCTTAAATGTCTGGATGAGTCATCAACTTGAGGGCAATTAGGGATGGACAATGAATGCTGGCCTTGCCAGTGAAACCCTCATCCTATGAAAGAATTTCTATAAAGCTGGAGCATTTCTGGGAATTACATGTGTTCCTAGAAATAGGAAGACACTAACACTAAAACTATGTGTGGAACTGGATGAACGCAGCATCAGAGGAGCGGGAATGCTGACGTTTTGGGTGGGGACCCTTCATTGGCAGTTCCTACTAACATTACAACTATACTGGCTTAGGAGGCATATGTTTGTTATTCGTACCTCTGTGTAAATAAATGTCTATAAAACTGTGCAAATGTTGGCCCAGTTCTAGCCTTAATCACCTGGCTCTCTGGGGTTTATCACTGAAAAACCCTTCATCTCAGAGTTCAAATCAGCCCCATGGACTTCACTGAGTTCCAGGTTTTTCATCTAGGACATTTACTTTATTCTTAAAATTAAATATGCACATTGCATTTTAGAAGGGGCTGCGGAATAAAGGGAGTAAATTGTTGGCGTCAACCAACATGGCGATACAATGCAAGAAAGGAATAGGTAGTTGAGCAAAAATTCAAATGAGGGATTGAAAAGTGATTGCTTAGGGAAGGTTTGTTTAATAAGAAGCAGTCGCTGTGAAATGTAGGCCTCACTTGAGTAATTGGACCGGGTTCTTTCCATTGCTGGCCCAGTGCATTGCCAAAGGGAATGCAGAAGATCGAATATGTTTGGACTTTGAAAGAGGTGTTTGATGTAGCCGTGTGTGGACAGATGGAGACTGAGAGACAGAAAGTAAGGAATAAATGAATAATCCTGAGCTCAGTAAAATCTCACCGTGTGGCAGGTTTGTTCTGCAGACACACTAGGGCTTTGAACACAGACTAGAGGAAAACAAATCCAAATTTAGTGCAGCTTTAAAATGGGAGACATGACGTAAGAAGGAAGAGCATTGCTGACTGAAGTATTACTTAAACAGAATAGAAATAAATATGAAGTGGGACAAATGAGGAAAAAAGGGGATAGTGTTAGAAAGCAACGATAACATATTCCAAAGGTAGGGAAACCCATGAACCTACAAATGCAAACACCCTGATAACAAAGTGTGGAGCTGGATGAACACAGCAGGCCAAGCAGCATCCCAGGAGCACAAAAGCTGACGTTTCGGGCCTAGACCCTTCATCAGCGAGGGGGATGGGGAGAGGGAACTGGAATAAATAGGGAGAGAGGGGGAGGTGGACCGAAGATGGAGAGAAAAGAAGATAAGTGAAGAGGAGAGTATAGGTGGGGAGGTAGGGAGGGGATAGGTCAGTCCAGGGAGAACAGACAGGTCGAGGAGGCGGGATGAGGTTAGTAGGTAGGAAATGGAGGTGCGGCTTGAGGTGGGAGGAGGGGATGGGTGAGAGGAAGAACAGGTTAGGGAGGCAGAGACAGGCTGGGCTGGTTTTGGGATGCAGTGGGGGGAAGGGACGAGCTGGGCTGGTTTTGTGATGCGGTGGGAGAAGGGGAGATTTTGAAGCTGGTGAAGTCCACATTGATATCATTGGGCTGCAGGGTTCCCAAGAGGAATGAGTTGCTGTTCCTGCAACCTTCGGGTGGCATCATTGTGGCACTGCAGGAGGCCCATGATGGACATGTCATCTAAAGAATGGGAGGGGGAGTTGAAATGGTTCGCGACTGGGAAGTGCAGTTGTTTGTTGCGAACCGAGCGGAGGTGTTCTGCAAAGCGGTCCCCAAGCCTCTGCTTGGTTTCCCCAATGTAGAGGAAGCCACAACGGGTACAGCGGATGCAGTATACCACATTGGCAGATGTGCAGGTGAACATCTGCTTGATCTGGGAAGTCATCTTGGGGCCTGGGATGGGGGTGAGGGAGGAGGTGTGGGGGCAAGTGTGACACTTCCTGCAGTTGCAGGGGAAGGTGCCGGGTGTGGTGGGGTTGGAGGGGAGGGTGGAGCTGACAAGGGAGTCCTGGAGAGAGTAGTCTCTCTGGAAGGCAGACAAAGGTGGGGATGGAAAAATGTCTTGGGTGGTGGGATCAGATTGTAGATGGCAGAAGTGTCAGAGGATGATGCGTTGTATCTGGAGGTTGGTGGGGTGTATGTGAGGATGAGGGGGATTTTCTTTGGTTATTGTGGGGGTCGGGTGTGAGGGATGTGTTGTGGGAAATGCAGGAGACACGGTCGAGGAGGTTCTCGACCACTGAGAGAGGGACGTTGCAGGCCTTGAAGAACGCAGACATCTGGGGTGTTCGGGAGTGGAATGCCTCATCCTGGGAGCAGATGCGGCGGAGGCGAAGGAATTGTGAATAGGGGATGGATATTTTGCAGGAGGATGGGTGGGAGGAGGTGTATTCTAGGTAGCTGTGGGAGTCGGTGGGCTTGAAATGGACATCAGTTTCTAGCTGGTTGCCTGAGATGGAGACAGAGAGGTCCAGGAAGGTGAGGGATGTGCTGGAGATGGCCCAGGTGAACTTGAGGTTTGGGTGGAAGGTGTTGGTGAAGTGGATGAACTGTTTGAGCACCTCTTGGGAGCAAGAGGCGGCACCGATACAGTCATCAATGTAACAGAGGAAGAGGTGGGGTTTGGGGCCAGTGTAGGTGCGGAAGTGAGACTGATCCACGTAACCTGTAAAGAGGCAGGCATAGCTTGGGCCCATGTGGGTACCCATGCCACCCCCTTTGACTGTAGAAAGTGGGAGGAATCGAAAGAGAAGTTGTTGAGGGTGAGGACGAGTTTGGCTGGGTGGATGAGGGTGTCGGTGGAGGGGGACTGGTCAGGCCTGCGGGACAGGAAGAAGCGGAGGGCCTTGAGGCCATCTGCATGAGGAATGCAGGTGTATAGGGACTGGATGTCCATGGTGAAAAAGAGGTCTTGAGGACCATGGAATTGGAAGTTCTGGAGGAAGTGGAGGGCGTGGGTGGTGTCACAGACGTAGGTAGGGAGTTCCTGGACCAATGGGGAGAAAATGGAGTCCAGATAGGTGGAGATGAGTTTGGTGGGGCAGGAACAGGCTGAGACAATGGGTCGACCAGGGCAGGCAGGTTTGTGGATTTTGTGAAGGAGATAGAAGTGGGCACTGCGGGGTTGGGGAACAATAAGGTTGGAGGCTGTGGGTGGGAGGTCAGCTGAGGTGATGAGGTCGTGAAATGCCCTGCCTGCCAATGTAGTTAACTCAGCCACATTCAGGGCATTTAGACAGTCCTTGGATAAGCATATGGATGATGATGGGATAGTGTAGGGGAGTGGGCTTAGATTAGTTCACAGGTCGGTGCAACATCGAGGGCCGAAGGGCCTGTTCTGTGCTGTATTGTTCTATGTTCTATATTTTATGTTCTATGATTGGTGCTCACGGGTGGGGTCGTGATCCAGGGGGCGGTAGGAGGAGGTATCGGAGAGTTGGCGTTTGGCCTCGGCGATGTAGAGGTCAGTGTGCCATGCTACCACTGCGCCTCCCTTGTCTGCGGGTTTGAGGGTGAGGTTGGGGTTGGAGTGGAGGGCTGCCCGTTCGTTACAAACACCCTGACCTCAGTTTACAGAAAAACACTCCTCAGGTATGGACTCACTGCCTCATGTACAGGCACACTACCCTTCGCTCGTACCTCTTAGGTATAGAGTAACTATCCTCGAGTGCAGGCTGACTGTCCTCAGATACAGACTCACCACACTTGGACACAGACACGTTACCATCAAGTACAGACACATGACCCTGGGCAGCAGGCTGGCTGTCCTCAGGTATAGACACACATCCCTCAGGAACAGGCGCACTGCCCTTGAAGACCTGACAGATACTGACCCCAGGTATGGCTACACTCCCCTCAGACACAGACTGACTGACTGCCCTTGGATACAGATTCGTTTCTGTCAGGGTGCTTTGTGATGTTGTCTCACAGTCAGTATACTTTTCAAGAGATGCTCACAATATCATCAGTCTCAGGTCAAGTGCTGTCAGATACTGTCTTAACCGTGGCCACTTGCAACATGACTTACTGCTGAAAGCATATTGTTATTCATAATCAAAGAGCCTGTTGCTAACCTAGACTCAAATATGTCTGTGAAGGTCATGTTTGTATATAACACTAAACTGTGCTACTTGTTCAGTTAGATCTTTCAACGCCATGTTCTCACATCTTGTTGTATTAGGAGGGGTTTAATAATCATTGCCATGATGGGCAAAAAGTATCCACCTGGGGGCACAAATTCCCATCAGGGTGTAGCTCTGTTCCTGAGCTGTTGACACATCGGTTTGAAGGCAAAGTGACAGTTTTTGAAAATTTTAATTGAAAAATATAGGTGTTAGATGACTGGAGTGAAGTGACGTAAAATTGGTTTTGGAGTAATGCTAGCATTTGGAACTGTGCAGTACTGATTCAGCAAGATCACATCAGGCAATGGAAGACTGGGTTATAATCAAGAGCCTGACAATGGGCTCGGGCTATATTCACTGGATTGGGATGGCAATTGGAAACAGTGGGGTGAGTTGAAAGGATTGAAGGACTATAAAGTGAAGGTTTATTCTTGGCTGGTGATTTAATGTTTAGGGTTTGAACTCCTAAACAAACATGAAGTTAGAAGGAAGTTGCCCATTTCAATAAAATTACTGTTCACCTGAGTTATCTGTTGAAAATAGAGATGAGGAGGAGGAATTACATCTGAGTGTGGTGAGTCTGTGGAATTCTGTACAGCTGAGGGCTGTTGAGGCTGCGTCATTCAGTATATTTAAGACTGAGACAGACAGCTTTCTAATCCGTAAGGGAATTGTTAAGGGAAAAAGGTTGGAAGGTAAAGTTGAGGATTATCAGATCAGCTGTGATCTCACTGAATGATGGAGCAGACTTGATGGGCCGAGTGATTTACGGAAACAGAGTGGAAATAAATGGGCCCTTTGGCAGGCAATGACTGGTGGAGTACTGCAGTGATTGGTACTAGGACCCGAGCTATTCACAATATATGTTAATGATTTAGATGAGGGAACTAAATGTAATAGCTCAAAATGTGAAAATGACACAAAGCTGGGTAGGAGGGTGAGCTGTGAGAAGGATGCAGAGATGTTAGAGTGATGTGGACAGGCTGAGTGGACAGTTATATGGCAGATGCAGTATAATGTAGATAAATGTGAGGTTATAAACTTTGGTCGCAAAAATAGGAAAACATTATTATTTGAACGGCTGTACATTGAAAGAGGGGAATGTTCAACAAGACCTGGGTGTTCTCATACACCAGTCTCTCAAAGTAAGTGTACAGGTGCAGCAGGCAGTAAAGAAGGCAAACCACATGTTGGCTCACATAGGGATGATTTGAGTACAGGAACAAGACTGTCTTGCTGCGATTGTACAGGGCATTGATGAGGTCACATTTGCAATATTGTGTGCAGCTTTGCTCTCCCTATCTGACGAAGGATGTTCTTGCTCTCAAGGGAGTGCAGCAAAGGTTTACCAGATGGATTCTTGTGATGGCAGCACTCCGATATGGGGAGAGAATGCATCTCTCAGAATTGTATTCACTAGAGTTTAGAAGAATGAGGGGAGAATTTCATAGAAGCCTATAAAGTTCTAACACTGGACTAGACAGATTAGATGCACAAAGGATGTTCCTGATGCTGGGTGAGTCCAGAACCAGGGATCATAATTTAAGGATAAAGGATAAACCTTTTAGGACTGTGATGATGGGAAATTTCTTCGCCCAGGGAATGATGAGCCTGTGGAATTTTCTGCCACAGAAAGTGACTGAGGTCAAAACGTGGTGTTTTCAAAAAGGAGGTAGATGCAGGTGTTGTGGCTAAAAGGGTGGAAGAATATGGAAGGAGGGTAGGATTAGGCTATTGAGCTCAATGATCAGCCATGATCAGAGTGGATGGTGGAGCAGATTCCAGGTGTCGAACAGCCTACTCCTCCTTTCATCTATGTTTTTCTATTTCTGCTCCTGGTCATAGTCAAACATGAAGTTAAAAGGAAATTATCCATGTTAAAAAAAATTATTCTTGACCTTAGTTACCCAGTGAAGCTGAGTAAACCACAATTTTTACGAGGGAGTCAATATTAAGGTATTTGATTTTTGGAGCCGACACTGACATAGAAATGTGTATTTTCTGTTTGTTTTAATTCCCACTCAGTTCTTGTAGTTCAGCAGCATTAATGCAAGAGGAATGATTTGAAAGAAAGCCGCTTTTCACAACCACTCAGGCACAGGGGTGACAGGCCGAATGGCTTTCTTAGACACTAGAATTGTTCTGCGATTCTCTGGTTTCTCATTTCCACAAACGCAAGACATAGTGGGCCCTGGCAATCCATCAGTTAATCGCAGGTGCTTTAACCAGTTGTGGAATGCTTCAGGAGCAAGCTGCATCCTCTAAAAGTAATAAATGCCACAATGCTGGATGCATTTTAGTTTGATTAAGCTCTGTTCATCAGTCCGTTTATTGGGCTGCTCTAGGCTCATTTGTTGGAATATGAATGTGACTGTGGAGACAGAAGTCTCTGGAGCGGTTAATGATGTGACCTTCTCATTCACTGACTCTAGGTGCCCATGTACTTTATTCCATTTCTGATCTCGCCTTAACAGCAATGCTGGTTTTAAAGGGTGCCAGGATCTAAACTGTTTTGTCCAGTGATTTGTACAGAAATGCTCCACCTGTAGGAAACAATACAGCTGCTCTCGGCACCTCATCCAACTGTCCTTGTGCTCGACAGAGCTGTTTCTGACTCAGAAGCACAGTGATGACCCCTGTCTTCAGTTGTGATGTCCGTAGTAACATAGGTTTGATTAAACATTGAGTTAAAATCTTCCTTGAAAAGCAAGGCTCTTCTACACAGTCTGTTCACCAGCAAATAATGTGGACTTTCTAAGGATTGAAGCTTGGGTGCCGGAAGATTGGTGCTTGGTCGGTGTGGTTCCATTATTTAAGAAAGGTGGCAAGGAAAAGCCAGGGACCTGTAGACCACCGAGCCTGACATTGGTGGCAGGTGAGCTATTGGAGGGAATCCTGAGGGACAATATTTACATGTATTTGGAAAGGCAAGGACTGATTAGGGATACTCAAAATGGTTTTATG
Source organism: Stegostoma tigrinum (assembly GCF_030684315.1). NCBI lineage: Eukaryota > Metazoa > Chordata > Chondrichthyes > Orectolobiformes > Stegostomatidae > Stegostoma > Stegostoma tigrinum. The sequence goes on from NC_081379.1 coordinate 11,503,415, forward strand.
CGTGGGAAATCATGTCTGACTAATTTGTTTGAGGTTTTTGAAGAAGTAACAAAGGGGATTGATGAGGGCAGAGCGCAGATGTGGTCTGTATGGACTTCAGAAAGGTGTTCGACATGGTTCTGTATGGTAGACTGGTTAGCAAGGTTAGATCATTTTGGAATACAGGGAGAACTAGCCAGTTTGGATACAGAACTGGCTGAAAGCTAGAAGACAGGGTGGTGGTGGTAGAGGGTAGCTTTTCAGACTGGAGGTCTGTGACCAGCGGTGTGACACAAGGATCGCTGCTGGGTCCACTATTATTTGTCATTTATGTAAATGATTTGGATGTGAATGTAGGAGGTATGGTTAGTAAATTTGCAAATGACACTAAAATTGGAGGTGTAGTGGACAATGAAGCATACAACAGGATCTTGATCAGATGGGCCAATGAGCCGAGGGTTGGCAGATGGAGTTTAACTTAGATAAACGTGAGGTGCTGCATTTTGGAAAGGCAAATCAGGGCAGGACTTATACACTTAATGGCAAGGTCCTGGGGGGTGTTGCTGAACAAAGAGACCTTGGAGTGCAGGTTCATAGTTCCTTGAAAGTGGAATCACAGGTCGACAGGATAGTGAAAGAAGTGTTTAGTATGCTTACCTTTATTGGTCAGTGCTTTGAGTGTAGAGGTTGAGAGGTCATGGTGTGGCTCTACAGGACTTTGGTTAAGCCACTTTTTGAGTAGCGCTTGCAGTTCTGGTCTCCCTCCTGTAAAAATGATGTTGTGAAACTAGAAAGGATTCAGAAAAGATTTACAAGAAAGTTGCCAGGGTTGGAGGGTGTGAACTATAGAAAGAGACTGAATAGGCTGGGGCTATTTTCCCTGGAATGTCAGAGGCCGAGGGGCTGACCTTATAGCTGTTTATAAAATCATGACGACCATGGACAGGGTAAATAGGCAAGGACTTTTCCTCAGGGTGGGGAAGTCTAAAACTAGAGGGCACAGGTTTAAGTGAGAGGCCAAAGATATAAGAGAGACATAAGGGGCAACTTTCCAACCTGGAGGGTGGTGCGTGTTTGGAATGAGCTGCCAAAGGAAATGGTGGAGGCTAGTACAATTACAACAATTGAAAGGGATCTGGATGGGTGTAAGAATAGGAAGGGTTTAGAGGGATATGGGACAAATTTAATTTCGGGTGTCAGGTTGGTATGGACACGTTGGACCAAAGGGCCTGTTTCCACGCTGTATACCTCTATGACGCTGACTCATTGAGCTTGCATGTCTTCTATTTTGGGTACAAAATTCTCCTGACAATGGCTTCATTCTGGGCATGTATTCCAAAATCTATTCAGTTGAATTAATACTTCCTCAATAGGCCATTTTAACTGTACATTTGACATTATACTGCCACTCCCAAATGGGTGTATTTTTTAAAAAAAAACAAATCCAGTAGTGTTACTTTGGAAGAAAGGTCTCAGTCAAGGTTTATCAACCTCATCCTGCCCCCTTGACCTGTCCATCCTCCCTGGACTGACCTATCCCTTCCCTACCTCCCCACCTATACTCTCCTCTCCACCTATCTTTTCCTCTATCCATCTTCGGTCCGCCTCCCCCTCTATCCCCTTTTATTCCAGAACCCTCTCCCCATCCCCCTCTCTGATGAAGGGTCTAGGTCCAAAACGTCAGCTTTTGTGCTCCTAAGATGCTGCTTGGCCTGCTGCGTTCATCCAGCTCCACACTTCGTTATCTCAGATTCTCCAACATCTGCAGTTCCCATTATCTCTGATCACATGCTTGTCATTATTACTTTGTCGTCTGTGAGAGCATGATCTCTGGCTTTTTGACATCTATCCCTCTTGGAGTAGTCAATGCTGACATACTGTCATTTGATTTGCCTGATTAAAGAGGCACTCGGCAGCGATAGGGGCACAAGGGATAGAGAAACCATTACTTGGCCAGCTTTGTTATTCTGCTGCCTGCTCCATGAGGCAGTTTCCTATCATGAAGAATTAACAGAAGACAGTTTGCAATCGCAAGGTCCTTGGAGATCACTTCAAAGTTAATTTATTATAACAGGATGCAGCAAGTACACACTGGCTTAAGCACTTGCAAGAGGAAATTTATTTTTCACCGAGTTCAGATTGTGTTGTCGAACAGCAGTGCATTGAAACAACTCTGCTAAGTTCCTCTCCCCCATTAATTATTGTCTATTATTTTTGCCAGGGGGTTGACTCTGATGTCCCCTGTCATCTGAACTCATCTGCGCGCCCCCCCCCCCCCCACCATGATTTCCCCACAGCTTCTAGTAGTAGTCTGTGGAAATGCAGGGATGGTCTCATGAGGAAAGGTTGAGTAGGGTGGGCTTGTACTTGTTGGAATTTAGAAGCATGAGAGGAGACCTCATTGAAGCATGTAAGATTCTTAAGGGGTTGAGCATGTCGGTGTAGAGAGGTTGTTTCCCCAGATGGGAAAGTCTAGGACTGGGGCCACACATTCCCCAAGTAAGGGACTGCCCGGTTGGCATAGAGATGAGGAGGAATCCCTTTCTTCAGAGGGTTGCGAGTCTCTGGAAAACTTTACTGCAAAGGGCTGTTGCTTGTTAAATATATTCAAAGTCCGGGGACAGATTTTTAATTAGGAAGGGGGTTGAGGGTTCTTGCGGGGCAGAAGAGGCAGGAGAATGGAATTGAGGAGTATTAGATCAGCCCTGGCCTCAAGGAATGGTGGGCACTCTGGATGGACTGAATGGCCTACCTCTGCTCCGGTGTTTTATTCTCTTATTGTCTGCATGCGCTTACCCTGTGGTGGGTAACTCATTGTCGTTCTACCCAGGCAGTATCAGGGGCATATTACCTTTTGCCAGTCGAACATTAAGAGGAGTTCACAGTTTCTACTCTTGACCCACCCTTCCTGTGCCTTTGTCCTCATGCAGCAGTCATTATCTGGGGAGGTCTAAAAGTGAATCCCAAGTGAGCGATGACTTTGAGCTCTGGCCGTGGCGGCTAATGATCAAACCCTCCAAGGCTCCATGGAGCGGATCAGGATTTATCTCCATAATGCCAAAACTCGAGTGTTGCCATTGGGGCTTATTGCTGTAAAAGTGTTCTACATTCACATCAACAGAAAAGTGTAATTAATGCCAATGGAAAGTTGTATACAACAATTAAAGCTTTATAAAAGAATTTGAAATTGGGCTGTTATGGTGCCACAGTTTAATAATGGTAGTGTATCTAAAGGTTAGCCTCTAGCTCCAGGGTGTTTTGAGATATTGAAGACTTTATTTTCCTCACGTTTTCTCCACCAGATTTCTTTCCTGGAGGGACCTGCCCACAGTGACACTCCAAATGACCATCCTCTGCCCACCCCGTGGGCAACAGTAGATCATTCCAGTTTGAGGCTTGACCCGTCCAAGTGCTGCCCAGGATTGGTGCCACTGTGATGACCATTGTGAGGGAAGCTGATGAATACTGAGAAACTATCAATGACTAGTAACAGCTGGAAGGGTTGCCTGTATATTCAAAAAGGGCACAGGAGTTCAAACTGAAGCTGGTGCTCTCGTGATGATATGCTGGTGTCCCTACCCCCTCTAAGCTGAGTTCAAGTCCTACCTGCCCCAGAGATGTGTACTGCCACCCCTGAATAGGTTGGTTAGAAATTATTTTGATCTGGAGCTCTTGTGGTGCAGTGATAATGTCTCTACCTCTGAGCCAGGAGGCTTGCATTTAAGTCACATTTTCCCTTGATCTACCTCTCAATGAGTTGATTTTATTTAGAGAAAACAGAAGCTATTGCTTCCGTTCTTACTCCCGTTCTTTTAATAAAAACGGATTGACAAATGAGAACATCGGCTTCCTCCTTCTGTCTAGGATTCTTAAGCGCACAGACCAGCCGGCTACTATCTGAATGACAGCCTAGTCTTATCGCCTGCACTGTGAACCTTATGGCTGAAACCTGATTTTAGGTCAACCTTTAGAGTGGCTATTTTGCAGTTGCTTTCATCTTTTGGCACAATTTTGGCTCGAGGCTATTGGAGATCTCTGGAAAGAAAGCTACTGCACACATTTGTATCAGCATTGTTTATCATTCATTTTTAAAGGAATTAGAAATGATGGATGGTTTTGTAAGGCCAGTTTTAGTCATTTACATGAGACGGTGCGCCTGAAAGTGTTTGCGCCTATGGAGAGAGCGAAAGGTGTGGTATTTGTGCAGTGTGGGAGGGCAGACAGTGAGGTGCATCATGCGAGGGTGTTGTGAGGGATGTGGGAGATGCCGTACAATGCTGTGTATTGGACTGTGTGCGTGTGTGTGTGTGTGTGTAACATACATAGAACATAGAACATTACAGCACAGTACAGGCCCTTCGGCCCTCGATGTCGTGCCGACCTGTCATACCGATCTGAAGCCCATCTAACCTACACTATTCCATGTACGTCCATATGGTTATCCAATGACGACTTAAATGTACCTAAAGTTGGCGAATCTACAACCGTTGCAGGCAAAGCGTTCCATACCCTTACCACTCTCTGAATAAAGAAACTACCTCTGACATCTGTCCTACATCTTTCACCCCTCAATTTAAAGCTATGCCCCCTCATGCTCGCCGTCACCATCCTAGGAAAAAGGCTCTCCCTATCCACCCTATCCAACACTCTGATTATTTTGTATGTTTCAATTAAGTCACTTCTCAACCATCTTCTCTCTAATGAAAACAGCCTCAAGTCCCTCAGCCTTTCCTCGTAAGACCTTCCCTCCATACCAGGCAACATCCCAGTAAATCTCCTCTGCACCCTTTCCAAAGCTTCCACATCCTTCTTATAATGCGATGACCAGAACTGTACACATAGAACAATACAATGTAGAACAGGCCCTTCGGAGTGAGGGATGAGTGTGTTTGAGCTGTATGTAGGAACGCTTGTGTAAGGGCCAGGGACAGATCTCTCGAGACCTCAATGAGAGCCTCAGACCCAGGAATTGGAACCTCAATGCACCTACTGTCTCAGGCCCTGTCTAGGTATCTGTGAATATAGATAGTACATGTGTGTGTGAAAGTGCATTTAAACGGGTAAGTGTGTGTGTGTGTGTGTGTGTGTGTGTGTGTGTTGGGGGAGCAGTGGGGTGTTGCAGTATGTGTGGTTGTGTCTCTGGGCTGGTGCACTGTTCCTTTCTATAGGGCTGCACATTCAGAGATGAGTGACAGACTGTGAACTTGTCAGTGATGAGACTGCAGTTCAGATGTCTTTGTTTAGCATATTAATCAATCCTTAAGACAATGTCAGTAAATTAGATTGAGAACCTCTGGTTGCTCAGTGAAAACTGTGCTGCTGATGTTACAGTGAAACATTTCCGTCATGATGCTGGGTGTGGGGAAATTGGAAGAGATATTGATAACTGTTATTACACTATCATCATTCAACAAGTAGAGGTGAAGATTAATGAATACCAGGGAGAAAATGCAGGCTGCAATCTAATGAGAATGCTGTGAAGGCCACATGGGAGCGCATCATAAGTTGGAGCCCAGTGGTTTTGAATTTTACATTTGAATTTTTAAGTCTCCCTCGGTGAGGTAGAGGCTGGAATATAAACATTTGGCCAGTGTTCACACAGAATTTATTCTTCATTAAGTCGAGGCTCCTGTCTGTGTTTGCTGGGCAGCCATCCTTTCATTGAGTTCTCTGGGACAAACATGTGCTAACTATTTATTTATTTGTTCACTGGATGTAGATCTCGCAGGCTAGGCTAGCATTTATTGCCCAAGAAGCAGTTAAAAGTCAACCATGTTTTTGTGGATTTTGAGTCACATATGACTCAGGCCAGGTAACAATGGCAGATTTCCTTCCCTAAAGAATATTGGTGAACCAGATGGTTTTTATTTAAAAATAAATTGACAATAGTTTCATGGGCCAGCCACTTATTCCAGGTTTTCATTGAAATTCACATTTTGCAATCTGCCATAGTGGGATTTGAATCCAGGTTCCCAGAGCATTAAAATAAAACAGAGAATTACAAATGCTGAAAATCTGAAACAAGAACAGAAATAGCAGGAGAAAGAGATAACGCAGCGTGGAGCTGGAGGAACACAGCAGGCCAGGCAGCAGAGGAGCAGGAAAGCTGATGTTTCGGGTCACGACCCTTCTTCAGAAATGGGTGAGAGAAACCTTTTTTGTTTTTGTTCTCAGAACATTACCTGGCATTCTAGGTTACTGGCCAGTACCTGCCCGCTACACCATTGCCATCCCCAAATGAGGCAAAGGAGGTTAATGAGTACAAGGAAGTGAAGACCTAGTTGTGTGAGATTTGATCAGTGTGTAGCTGTCCCTTTCTGTTCCAATCCCATTGACTACAAATTTAGAAGTGATCGCTGTGGTCAGTGACCTTGCTGAGGTTGATCTGATGGAAAATTGATCTTTGCAGCATTCTGCGTGGTGTTTTGTTTTAAAATCCATTATTTGTGTGTGAATCAGTCCACAGGCAAACATTTTCGGCCCCTGGATTTCAAACTGAGAACTTCACCGTCTAACGGAACCTCCTCATGAGCAAAATTGCTGCAGCTTCTCAGTTATTGCAAGACCTGTAATTAGGCAGCTGTCTTAGCTTGTTGGGTTTGGAGCTTACATGCTGGAGGGTGTGTGTAAGCATTGCGCAGAGTTTCAGAACATCATTGCATGGCTTGTTTAGTACACCTGACGCACTTGCTTTCTCAGTGGCATGATAAGTAGCACTCCTGCCTCAGAGCTAGAAGGTTGTGGGTTCAAGTCCTGCTCTAGAGATGATGGTCTTGAGGGAGTGCTGTAGTGTTATCTTTGGAATTCGGCATAAACCTGATACTTCGTCTGACTGCTTGGGTAGATATTGGATATCCCATGGTACTATTTGAAAGAAAAGCAGGGGGAGTTTCACATGTTTGCCCTGCCCAGTGTTAATCCCTCACTTGGCATCATGGCAACAGATTGTAGGTCATATTTGAAGTGTAGCTGCCTGGACCTTACTGTGTGCTAATTGTTTCCATGTTCCCAGCATAACAACACAGCTGCACTACAGCAGTTCCTCATGGCTTGCAACATGTTTTGGGCTATGTCTGAGGTCATGAAAGGTGCTATGCCAATGCAAATCTTACTTTTATCATACCCTCCAGAAGCTCAGCGTCGGGGCTAAAGCTAACAGGAGTTGGCGACATGGTTAGATTCAGTTCTCTTGGTGGGATGACATCTAGTTTAGGTTTGATTGGATTTTAGCGGGAAGGGGTGACTCGGTGGGCCAGGAAGTTCCGCCTTTTAGAGTTCCTGGGATGGAGAGTGTTAATTAGACAGTTGGACACAGCAGTCATCCTAAACGTGTGCTTGAATCAGTAATATTGGGATCATACTCCTGCAGGTTGGATTTGGTCAATCTCAGCCTGAGGTGACTTGCCTTCTTTTTGTCCAATGACCGGTAGAACTAACCCTCAGAAGAGCATTGAGCCGCTCTGCCCCAAGCCTTTCTCCTGGCCTTTACCTGATTCAGTTTTGTGTTATAGACCCATCTTTGTTTTTGGCATTGAGTTTGCAGTTTCCAGTTGGTCACATTCCAATAAGCAGAAAGGGCTGGAGTTCTTTCCCAGTCCAGCCTAGGTTTGGATCTGGGATCACGGGATCTGTCTGATTTGGGATGAATGTAGTTGTCGAAGTTGTTCGTGCTCTGTTGATTTGACAAAGTGAATGGAAGACAGTTCCCCCTGGATGATTGAGTGATCAACAAGCGGGTGATAGAGGGAGGCAGAAACTGTGGAATCAGCTATTAGTAAATTAACAGCACCAGAGAGAAGCGAGAGTGTTTGCAGCCAATATGGAGATGGAGAGATCACAGTGTGGAGCCGACCAGGCAGCATCAGAGGAGCAGGAAAGCTGACATTTCAGGTTGGGACCCTTCTTCAAATTTTCTGAAGCCTGGCCAGCTGTATTCTTCCAGCTCCACACTCTGTTACGTCTGACTCCAGCATCAGCAGTTCTTACTGTCTCTGGGAGATGGAGAGAATGTGATCAGGAGGGGCAGGGAAGAGTTGCATCAGGAGGGAGAGTGGGCAGTCAAGCCTGTCTAATGTCTGCCACTATAAAATAATGGAGTCAGGCAGATGTGTGTGAGGGGTGGGAGGAGGCACTGCAGTTGCCTCCCCTATGTTTCACTTGTCAACCCCAAATCTTTTCTGCCCATTGTGTGGAAATTCATACTGAGGCTAAGACTTTTACCCCTCTCAACATTCTAAAGGGTCGCCCAACTTCCTGGCCCAACAGAGAAGCAGCTCTTCATTTCATTCATTTGTGAGATGTGGGTGTCACTGGTCCAGTCAGTATTTGATGTCCAACCATAGTTGTCCAGAGGGCAGTTCAGGGCCAAAAAGGTTCCTGTGGAATGGGAATCCCATGTAGGCCAGACAAGTAAGGGCGATGGATTTCCTTCCCTTAAGGAATTCAGTGAACCAGATGGGTTTTTGCAACAACCATCAGTGGTTATTCAAGATAATAAAATGTGAGGCTGGATGAACACAGGCCCAGCAGCATCTCAGGAGCACAAAAGCTGACGTTTCGGGCCTAGACTCTTCATCAGAGAGAATGGTTATGCAGTTGTCTTTAGGCCAGCTTTAATTCCAGATTTTTATTGAGTTAAAGTTTTGAACAGGTGTCTCCAGAACATTGAAGCTGGGGTTCTGGATTCCTAATCCAGTGTCATTACGACTGTGCACAGCCTCTCCTTGGTCTATGAAGGAGTTAAGGTGGAAATGACTACATTGAAGATTGATGAAGTGAGAATATTGGACGTGACAGAGATGGGGAGCTGTGTACTTATCTCCCAGTGCTCAGTCTGCAAGCATTATTTATTGGGAGCAGGCTCAGGCTGACTGTTGCTATGGAGATAGCACAGAAGGAGGTTTAGATGGAGACATGTAGATTGCTCATCTCATTCTGCTTCCTGCTCACAAATTGATAATTCAACATATTCCCCCTCCAGTTCAGATTGCTCCTCCTTGCCTGTTCTTTCCAGGAGCACTTTTAAATTTGTTATATTATTTTCAGTCTCACCAGATCTTATTTCAAGGCTGCATTTGATCCTGTAGCGATCAATCCCAAACAGCTGGTAGGCAAAATATTGACTAGGCTATAGCCCAGTTAACAGTGCAGACTGTAAATCTTATGCTCCCAGCCAAGAAAGAGTTTCTATACTTATGTGCTCAGACTACACTGATTCTGCTTTTGTCTGCTACATACTAAACAAGGGGTGCAATTTTAACTCAACGATGTATTCAAGCTAGCAATTAAAAACCAGTTAGGTAAACTGTTTCCACTGGTTGGGGATTCAAGAACTAGGGGGCATGACCAGAGAATTAGTGCCAGACCATCCTGGAGAGAATTGCCCACACAGATTGGTGGAGGTTTGGAACTCTCTTCACAAACGGCAGTGAATGCTGGATCAAATCAGTTTTGGTTCAGGAAAAGCATTCGGAGATATGGGCCAAAAGCATGCAGTTAGGCCACAGATCAGCATGATCTCATTGGAACAGGCTTGAGGGTTGGAATGGCCTACTCATGATCATGTGTAAATGGGCTATGTAGGTTCAGCTGACCCCCTCCCATCAACCCATCTTCTACCTATTCACCTTGGGGGAAGCCAAAGGAGTTGTTTCTCTGGCAACTGATCCAGTATTGTGTCTAGGCCCGAAATGTCAGCTTTCCTGCGCCTCTGATGCTGCTTGACCTGCTGTGTTCCTCCAGCCCCACACCTTGTTATCCCATCTACTCTGTTGGCCAAGGTTAAAGTTGTCTCTGAAAAGAAACCAAAACTTGATTTCCTAAAAGACCAGTGGGAGCTGGGGAGTTTCCTCTCTTACCCAGCGTTTTCAAACATGGCGTCCTGCACAGTGTACCCTGTGCCTCCACTGGTATTTGTCACTCTTGAAATGCCCTTGTCTGCATCTCAGAAGACTTACATTTATACAGTGCCTTTCGCATCCTCAAGACACCCCGAAATGGTTCCCAACCAGTTTTGATGTGTGGCCATTCCTGTAATGTGGGAGATGCCAGTCTGCACACAGCAAGCTCGCACAAACAGCAGGGGGATTGTGACCTGGAGTTTTGGCCTCCACCATCTAGAAGGACGAGGAAGGCAGACACATGGGAACACCATTATCTTCAAGTTCCCCTCCAAGCTGCTCACCATCCTGCCTTGGAAATGCAATCACCGTTTCATTGGTGTTGATGAGTCAAATTCTTGAAACTCCCTCCCTAACAACATTGTAGATGTTCCTAGACCAAGCTGTAATGGTTCAAGAAGGCAGCTCACTGCCACTCCCTTCTTAGCAGGCCTTCTTCCCTAAAGGCCATTAATGAACCAGACAGACGTTTATAACAATGGCTACATATAGCCAGCTTGTAATTCCATATTTCTGTCGAACTCAAATCTGCCATGCTAAGGTTGAGTCCATGTCTTCAGGGTAGTCTGGGTTCTGGAGTACCAGCCTGGGCTCTGGGTTCTAGAGTACCAGCCTGGGTTCTGGAGTATATTGCTTGCCCAAAAATTGCTGTAAGCACCTAGTCAAAGATCAGGAGGGAAAACTGAAACAGTCTAAACAGCACATTCTGCCATGTGTAAACACATTAAAGGTGTCTGTGCTCTGAATCATATGGTTATGTCACAGGATAGTGTTAGATTCTGAGGGGGCATGATAGGGTAGATGCTGAACAGCTGTCTCTCTCCTCAGAGGATGGTTCCCGAGCAAAGGTTGCCCATTTAAGATGGAGTTGCAGAGTATCCTGTCTCAGAGCGTTGAGAATCTTTGGAATTTTCGACCTGGACAGCTGTAGGGGTTCTGTTCAAAGCCGAGGTAGAGAGATTTATGAACTATCATGGAATCAGGGCTTAGGGCAATAGGTGGGAAAGTGACGCTGAAGCCAAGACCAGATTAGATTTGATCTAACTGAATGGTGGGCATAGCCTTGGGGAAAGGGTAGGAAAAAATGATCTCTTATTTCTTAGTTTTATTTCTTCATAAATCATTGAAACTTTAATAAGGAGGTTCTTTACATGTTGCTTCTGGCCTTCAGATATTGCTTCAGCAGCAGTGTCTTTTCTTCCCACAGTGTTGCCATGTCAACTGTTTTGGGCTTCCAGAGAATTAGTCTCTCGGGTTGTGTAGTAAGTGTGATGCTACAATGATGTATGTGGAATGAGGCTGGGAGAAGTCCTGATTCATGTTTACCGTATTGAGTACAGCTCCATTCTCCATTGTAGGAAAAAGGGTGCAGTGGCACCCATCAAGAAAGATTGGGGTAATTTGGGGCTGTTTTTCAGAAGACTGAGGGATGCCTGGAAGGAAGTCCTCAAGATAATGAAAGGGGTTTGAGGTTAGGCGTAGAGGCTGTGTTTGTAATTGCATACAAGACCAGAACTAAGTGACATAAGTGTAGGCAAGAGGATTGTCTTCACCCAGAGAGTGTTGGGAAGTAGAAATCTGTGACCACAGGAAGTGGTCAAAGCAAATATTTAATGCAAGAGGAAGTTTGATTAAATAATTGAGGAAGAAAGGAATGGCAGGATTTGTTAAGACATTCTTATAAGATATATATCCTCTGTTCACAACCATTAAATGTCACCGAGTGCTTCACAGTTCACTGTTCTGCAAGGTAGTGACTGTTGATTTTGTAGGCAATCAAACAGACATTTTGTGCACAAACAGCAATGTGGAAATGATCAGATAATCAGCTGTGATGTCAACTGAAAATTACATAAGGAGAACTTCCTTGCTCTTGCTCAAAATAGTGCCATAGACTCTTTTGGGTCCACTCGAACGAACAGACAGAGCTGAGGTATATCATCCCATCTTCAGGGCAGTACCTCTGACCCTGCTGCACCCCCTCACATCAGTACTGCACGGCAGTGTCAGCTGTGCTCGAGTCTCTGGGGAGGGACTTACACCTAAGACTAGTATTTCACTGATACCACCTTATAGGAGGTCAGATAGGAGGCTTGGTTTGGAGGGTGGGGAGTGGTTACGGACCATGCAGAGCATGAGCAGTGACATATGGGCTGTAGGGGTGAATGGCCTGTTTCCATTCTTCTGATCATCTCCACCTCTGAAAAGCATCACCATAGATTGATCGTGAAAGTGCATCTGAGTCACTAATGCCTTTGAGGGAAGGAAATCTTCCATCCTTACCTGGTCTTGCCTATATGTGACTTCAGACCTACAATTTGACTTTTGACTGCCCCCTAGATTAAAAGGGTTGGGCAATAAATGCAAGCCTCGCCAGTGATGCCCACATCCCATGAACAAGTCAAAATAAAGTCATCATGAGACATTGTGATTTAAGCATTGATACTTTAAGAAAAATCCAACATAAGGAATCATTCAAACATGAACTCTTCTTGCTCTTCCTGAATCCTGTTTCGGACTCTTGAAATATGATAGCAAGTGCACTATGGGCCAATTGGTTTCCAAAAGATTGACCAGGTAAGACAAGTTTAAAAAGAGATCAGGCCCTGAGAGAAGTGGAAAGGTTGTGAATATTGAGTGCGGTTTCCACTGCAGTGATGGGATCTCAGAAATTGTGAAATGCAACCACACATTGAAATTTCAGTGACCTTTGGGAAAGAAGCCCACTGCTCTGAACCAGTCTGGCCTGTGCATGACTCCATTCCTGAACGTGTGGCGTTGACTTGTAACTGCCCCTGTGCAAAAATGCACATTTCGGCATTTGCCTCATCAGCACTGCCAACATCCAACATTAATTTTGAAGATGAACTGTGGCTCTGAAATCTACAGCGCTGATGGAATAAAACCTCCAGAAATGGGGGGGAAGAGGGTGATCAATCTTGCAGGGTTCACATGGAGCATCCAGGTATTAAGGATTCTACTGGATACTGCAGCTGTTGTAAACCCAAGGGAGAAAACCCACAAATAAAAACAAAACCGCATTTATCTTTTACACCTTCAGCCCCTTTTGTTGTTCACAGAAGGAGACAAAGCTGGTTTGCCTGGGTGAGGTGAAAGGTGAAGCCTCCGGGAATTGACACAACGAGAGTTGGCAGCGCCTTAGTTGATGTTGTGGCACAGGGCTGACTTTTTAATAGAAGGTGGAGGCGCTGAAATGTTTGTGATGTTGATGCTGCTGTCGATGTTGCCCCATTTACTTACTTGCCACCTCACCTGCCGTACTCTTTCTCTCTTTCTTCCCCTACCACCTTCTGTCTGTCTCTCTCGCTCGTACTCTTGCTTTCTCTCTTGCTGTCACTTGCGCTCTCTCGCTCGTGCGCGCTCTCGCTCGCCTTCTCTCGCTCGTGTGCTCTCTCGCTCGCCTTCTCTCGCTCGCCTTCTCTCGCTCGTGCGCTCTCTCGCTCGTGCGCTCTCTCGCTCGCCTTCTCTCGCTCGTGCGCTCTCTCGCTCGCCTTCTCTCGCTCGTGCGCGCTCTCGCTCGCCTTCTCTCGCTCGTGCGCGCTCTCGCACGCCTTCTCTCGCTCGTGCGCGCTCTCGTTCGCCTTCTCTCGCTCGTGCGCGCTCTTGTTCGCCTTCTCTCGCTCGTGCGCGCTCTCGTTCGCCTTCTCTCGCTCGTGCGCTCTCTCGCTCGCCTTCTCTCGCTCGTGCGCTCTCTCGCTCGCCTTCTCTCTCTCATGCGCTCTCTCGCTCGCCCTCTCTCTCTCATGCGCTCTCTCGCTCGCCCTCTCTCTCTCTCTCACTCGCCCTCTCTCTCGCCCTCGCTTGTACTCTTGCTCTCTCGTGCGCGCCCTCTCTCTCATGCGCTCTCACTTGCCCTCTGTCTCTCTCGTGCTCTGGCGCTGTCACTCGCCCTCTCTCTCTCTCGCCCTGTCTCGCTGTCTCTCGCTCTCTCTGTCCTCTTTCTCTCACCCAGCTGCTGTGGAAGCCTGTGTATTGCACGGACTCAAGCGAAGGGCGGCCGGCTTCCTCCGGAGTAACAAAATAGCCGCCTTGTTCATGAAAGTGGCAAAGACCTTTTCTTTGGCCGAGGAGCTGTGCAGGAAGGTGCAAGAGCTGGAACAGCTGATTGAGAGCAGGTAACACACTCTGCAGTGAGGGCACATCAGGGAAGCTTGGGCAAGCTGAGGCCAAGAGCCCCTGAAATAGTGTCTTGAGTCTGTTGGAAGCTTTTTTAATAGCTTTACATGTTACATGCACAACAGAGGCAGCAACTTAAAGGATCTGCTCCCAGGTACCCGAAGGGAACTTGTGTTGTCCTGTGGCAGGTCCAATTGGAACACAAGCTTTTAAAGCCACTAGGAAAGAGAGGTTCAGGATTCTTAAAGGGCAGGAAGTAAAGTCCATGAGGTCAAGAGCAGAATTATTAAAGGTGGACCTGAATAAATCCAATAGGGATTTCGGGGGAAACCAATTCATATCTCGAGAGAATAAGGACCTCCTCCTGTTCTGCAGAACTCTTTCAACCTTTTGCAAAATGATCAGAGTTTCGCTAAGCCACTTTCAAACATTTTGAGGTACAACGAAGCGTTATGTTATCTGGTACAGATCCTCCCCGGCAAAATTGTATCTTCAAAAACGTTCTCAGAAGTGTGAAAATTTAAGCACTTGTCCTTCTAGCTTAAGACTAAACTCGGGGTTTAAAAAGACACAGGAGATTTAGAAATTGTTATAACGTTCAAGGCTACAGGCCTTGTGCTGCAAGCTGGAACTAGTGTAGATTTAGTCTATTTTAGTCAGCACAGACCTGATGGGCCAGAGGGCCTCTTCTGTACTGCATGACTCCGTGATCAATCATACACTGAGAGAATCATGAGAATGTGAAACTTGTCACCACATACAGTTACCAGCATTGACACATTTAAAGGGAGCTAAGTGAGGTGGGAGGAGGGGAAAGAATAAGAAGGTGCACAAAGAGTGAGTTGACGTGTGACTCAGGATGATCAGAGGGAGCCTAAAGTCTGGTTTTATTCCTGTGCTATACTTGCAATGGACTGGATTTTAAGGGGTGTTCTCGAGCTCTCGCTCCCCATCGTTGCTGCTGATGCGTCCTTACCAACAATCTGTGAAAGCATTTACGCGGGGACCATTGTGACAAGGCTTCTGCCCTGTTTCAGGAGGAGGCATTTTTAACTGATCTGTCCAGGGATGTTATGACAGGCAAGTGGGACTTGAGTCTGGGCCTCCTAGCTCGGGGCGAGAACAGTGGCACAGCGTGACGAGAGCCCCAGACTCCGAACGAGGCCCTGAGCTCCCTCTCAACCCTGGAGACTGGTGTTGTATGGGGAGGGGTGGAGGGGACAGTGCAGGTCTGGAGGGGTATGATGATGTGAGGCCACGCCTCTGACGAGCCTAGGGAACCCATAAAGGAGTCAGCCCATGTAGCCAAAGCACGGTGAGTGCTGACCCTTGACACGGGGTAAGATATTGCCCAGTGATGAGACCTCAAAGTGGTCCTTAATTACGAGCTTCAATAGGTCTAAGGTCAGGCAGGCTGCCTCGGGCGTTCTCTGTGCGCGCGCTCAGCCCACTCCCCATCCCCAAGTAAAATGACAGACAGGTCAGTGTGAGAGGGTAGGTGGTGGCCGAACCATGTCACTCCGCCAGCCCAATCCGCTGCTGAGGAGATGTTTAAAGCCCAGCCTAACATTGAGTGCTGGAGGTGAACAACACACTGTCAACCTCTGCTTCTATAACACGCCGAATTCCCTCGGGATTCCTGTGTAGAGTGTGTAAGGGGGACCAACATGACCGCCTCAGACTGCAGTCCTGAATAGTTTGGTGACTTTTGTCTCCAGTTACTGAAAGCTGCTGTTTGTGCACAGCACAGAATTCAGAAAATCCGGTCGAGAAGGGAAGTTGACTTAAAAGATAGGAATTATAGAACAAGGCTTTCGGAAAGAGTGTAGAAATGTGCAATGCAGATGAGTCCAGTTCAGACTGTAGCAGTCGATGCTGTAATCCCTAATCTCTGCAATTCCCTCCCTGTATTTCTCCACCTCACTGTCTCTCTTACAAGATGCTCTTCAAAACTTATCACTTTGGTCACCTGAGATCGTCCTTGTAATTTAGTTGTCACACGTTTTACTCTGCAAAGTCCCCTGGTGTGAGAAAGGTGCGACAGAAAGAAGCGGGCTTGAAGTCGCCCCATTGGGCTGTTCACTACCAGAGACTCCCTCCTGATAATGTGCTGCTTGTCTCCACAGGAGGAGCCAAGGGGCAGCGCCCCAAGAGCTTGTTCGCAAACCTCAGAAGGTGCCTCACCTGTCCGCTCGGGCTGTCAAACATCTATGGATCCGCACTGCCCTCTTCGAGAACGTTCTGGACAAAATTGTGCAGCACCTAGTGGAGAACAGTAGGTTGGTACTGAGCTGTTACAACTGTGCCTTTGAAATAATAGACGCCCTTCTTTCTGCGGGGAACTGAACTGAATGCTGGGCAGTGCTGTTCCAAATGGTGACAAAGTGGTGACCCTTTATGTAAAGAATGGTTTTACTTGACTATTCCCACATTTTGAGTTATTTGCTGGGTTATGAGAGGGGCTATGGAGATCTCTCTTACTCCTTTCTTCTCCCAGTTATACAGAGTTGTACAGTACAGAAGCAGACCCTTTGGTCTAACTCACCTGCGCCAACCAGGCATCCCAACCTGACCTAGTTCCATTCGCCAGCATTTGATCCATACCGCTCTAAATTCTTCCTATTCATATACCCATCCAGATACCTTTTAAATTCTCCATCACTGTTTCTGGCAGCTTATTTCCATACACGCACCACCCTCTTGATGAAAAAGATACCCCTCAGACCCTTTTAAAATCTTTCCTCTCTCACCTTAAACCTATGTCCCCTAGTTGTGGACTCCCCACTCTAGGAAAAAGACCTTGGCCATTCAGCCTATCCATGCCCCTTATGACTTTACCAACCTATATAAGGTCACCCCTCAGTCTCTGATGCTCCGGGGGGAAAAATGCCTCACCGTACTCAGCCTCTTGCTATAACTCAAACCCAGCAACATCATTGTAAATCTTTTCTGCACCTTCTCGAGTTTAAAAACATCCTTCCTATAGAAGGACGACCAGGATTGTATGGCACTATTCATCGATGTCCTGTACAGCTACAAGTCCACATCCCAAATCCTGTATTCTGACCAATGAAAGCAAATGTGCCGAATACCTTCCTCACCACCCTACCTATCTGCAACTCCACTTTTAAGGAATTCTACACCTGGACCCCAGGACCTTTCTCCTAAGTAATAAGTCTTGCTCTGGTTTGCCTTCCCAGAATGCAGCACCTCCCATTTATCTAAATTAACCCCCACCTGCTAACCCTCGGTCTATCTGAATAAGGTCCCATTGTACTCTGAGATAATCTTCTTTACTGTCCACCCACATCAGTAATTTTGGTGTCATCTGCAAACTTACTAACCATGCCTCCTATATTCACATCTAAATCATTTGTATATGTCAGAAAGCAGTGGACCCAGCACTGATCCTTGTGGCAATACTACTGGTCACAGGCCTCCAGTCTGAAAAGCTACCTTCCACCACCCTCCTCTGTCTCCTGCTTTCAAACCAATTTTGTATCCAGTTGGCTAGCTCCACATTGATCACGGGTGATCTAACCTTACTAACCAGTCTGCCATGCAGAACCTTGTTGACTGCTTTGCTGAAGTCCATGTAGTTAACATCAACTGCTCTGCCTTCATCAGTCTTCTTTGTCACATCTTCAAAGAAATCAAGCAAGTCAGTGAGACACCATTTCCCATGCACAAGGCCATACTGACTATCCTTAAGTTGTCCTTGCCTCTCCAAATGCAAGTAAACTCTATCCCTTGGAACCCCCTCCAACAACTTTCCCACCATTGACGTCCGGTTCACCGGTCTATATTTCCCTAGCCTTTCCTTCCAGCCTTCCTTTGAATAAAGGCACCGCATTAGCCAACCTCCAGTCTTCCAATGTCTCACCTGTAGCTATCAATGATGCAAATATCTCAGCAAGGAGCCCAGTAACCTCGTCTCCAGCTTCCCACAAAATTCTGGAAAACACCTGATCGAGTCCCAGGGATTTATCTACCTCTGTACATTTTAAGATCTCCAGCACCACCTTGTCTGTAATATTTCAAGACATCACTATTTATTCTCCAAGTTTCCGAGCTTTCATGCCCTTTTCCAGAGTAAATATTGATGCAAACTATTCCTTAGTATCTTACTCATCTCCTGTGGTTCCACACATGGACGGCCACATTGATCTTTAAGGGAGCCAATTCTCTCCCTAGTTACTGTTGTGCCTTTAATGTATTTATAACTGCCTCTGGTCCCGAGGTAGTTCCCATACATCAATCCTGAGCCTTAAACCTTCAGAGAGCATCTGCTCCTAGCCTGAATGACAGAGGTGTGTGCCACATGACAAAGTGACTGGTACTCACTACATATACACACCATGCAGACGTTACAAATGTCCTCTGCTGTGCTGATGGATTCAGCTGGCTCCCTGAGATGTACAACATTGGCTTCTGTTGGTGTAGCTGCAGAATGTGGCCATCAGTGTTCTGTGGATGGTAGCCTATTGCATTGTACGATCCTTTACTGGAAGCAATAATCTCAGATCAGGTGTAGGTCATAACCCCGATGTGATTATTGGAGGTAGATGGGAGACTTGCTCCTTTTTCTTTCGGTGCTGATAGCTAGTGATTTCCTTGAACTATCCCTAAGAGGATACACCAGGGGCATCTGGGTTGATTCTTATCTTGGAGTTCCTCAAGGTGCAGTTGGACGTTCTCAATGCCTTTGCTTATTTCTGTAGTTCCTCCTCGAACTCTAAGGGGGGACAGGGTAGCGTCCCCTGTGTCTGGGTCAGGGAGGACCTAGTTCAATTCCCACCTCAACATTTGATGGCTGTGGAAGGTGTATCGTAACTAGGCCAAACAGGTTGATGTTGCATGTTATTGCAAGAAGAACAGGAGTATGTCTTGCTCAGCTAGAGCTATATAGGAGCTGCAGTGCAACGGCCTCCCCATGTCAAAAGTCTCCACAGGCAGGTTCTCAGCTTGAGCAAGCATCACCTAAGGATCGAACACAAACACATAGCTCCATGGTACGCTAAGAAACTCACATTGTGGGGCAATCACAAATCAGTGTCCGGCCAATTCTGGTGTGGCTCTTTACTGTAATGTGTTCCCCAGTGGGCAAATTCTTTAGCAAAAAACAGAACTCTGAATGGACAGTGTATGTGTTTGGGAATATCCGCAACTATAGTCGCCAGATGATTCTGATTGAGGTGAGACAACTTCTGGCTATACTGAGTGCTGCGCAACTGTGGAATCTGTACCTCTCAACTGCACTCATCTTGCAGCAGATTTGCTCCTTAAACAGAATGATACAATTACATGCAATGTAGTGGATGTGACACAGAGCACACTGAATAGTGTTCACGCTGTTAACCTCAACAATTCTCCACACCCTTTACACTGCATCCCCTCTCTGCTTACTGAGCACACATAAGCCTCTTTACTGAGGTTCCACCCACTCTTCCTCACCCTTTCCGCACCACCTCATTTTTCCTTCTGACTCCAACTATTCAGCTCAATGCTACTCAGATTTGTACAAGTTAAGCTTGCAATGTACCATGCATTTAATAGGGTTGACAATGCCACTCAACATTTCTCTGATTTGTAAGCTATGATGAAATGACTGGCCATGATTTTTTTTTTCCTAAAAGTCTGTCACTTATTCTCAGAAAACAAAAGTCTAGGTGGCTCTCTACCAGCTCTGTTTTTAAAAATTAGTCAGTCATGAGATGTGGGTGTTTATGGCTGGGCCAGCGTTTATTATCCGTCCCTAGTTGCCCCTTGAGAAGGTGTTGGTGATCTGCCTTCTTAAACCGCTGCAGTCCAAATGCTGTGGGTAGACCCACAGTGATCTTAGGGAGAGAATTTGGAGGATCTAAGTTAAATATGGGATATCCTTGGCAAAATTCCTTCCAGTGGCATGATGCCCATTTACTGAGGAAGATAGTGGCCTGACTGCGTTTTACCTCAGACACGAGGGGCAATGGCTCATAACCTAACCTGGACTCTTTGTTTCTCCGGCATTTCTCCACTATGGACTGATGGAATTGTGCCAGTTCAGGTGCCACGATAGGATACAGCCCATAACCAATTAACCCACTGGCATTGTCAATCCCAGTTGGCTGATAAACAAGGGTCACATGGGTGTAACCGAGTGTTGACAGTCTCAGCGAAGACATGGGTGCTGTCTGAAGATTGGGGGTAGGGGTTGGTGGATCTGCACAGACATTGTGACAACTGAAAATGTTTTCTGTGTCTTTTCTCTCCTCAGCAAATACTACGAAAAGGAGGCTCTTCTGATGGACCCTGTGGATGGGCCAATATTGGGCTCGCTGTTAGGTGAGCACTGGAGAAGTTTACATTGAAGCAAAGATGGCTACCAGATGGAGGCTGCGCAAAGACCATTGACCATTTCTTCAGCAGGAAGAGGGAATTGCTGCTGTTCCTCAGACATGCTGTGGCAGTGCTGTAGTTGGAATGGGTTGGACAAGGTCAGAAGTCACACAGCTCCGGGTTATAGTTCGACAGGTTTATTTGGAAGCGCAAGGTTTTGGAGTGCTGTTCCTTCGTCAGCTGGGCTGTGAAACCAATTGGACTATAATCTGGTGTCATGTGACTTCTGACTTTGTCCACCCCAGTCCAACACTGGCACCTCGGCATCATGGCTACCAGTTGATGTAACAGAAACGACAAGAGGGAAACAGAATGGGCTGCTCTTCGCCCCGTATCTTGGGCAGAATTTTGTACCTTGGTCCTGCACGTTTGTGTCTGTCCCATTCGGGGCTGGACTTCAGCCCTTTCCTAGGGGTTACAAGATGTGGGTTTTCAGGTTAAACATGAATCAGAACAACAGGACGCCATTAAATGCTGGTGTTTAAATGGGTGGCTTGATGCCTCTTGCCTGACTCTAAATCCGGGTTGTGACTGCGTCACACTCTCTCCTCTTTTTCTCCCAGTTGGGCCCTGTGCCCTGGAGTACACGAAGATGAAGACAGCCGATCATTTCTGGACGGATCCTTCGGCGGATGAGTTGGTCCAGAGGCATCGCATCCACAGTGCCCACTGTCGTCAGGACTCGCCCACCAAGCGGCCGGCCCTTTGTGTGAGTTGGGTCACGTTTACCTCCTGTTTGTTTTGTTTGAGATCCCACGAGGGGCCCCGGGCTGACTGTGAAATAAATGGGCAGGAAAGCGCATCAATTGAGTCTCGTTCCCTTCTTCCATCTTGGAGGCCGACACTCAAGGACAAGCCTGAAGTCTCCAGGACGTTGCAGTGAGCAAGCCTGGGGAGAGATGGCTGGGGTTTTCAGTGAAACTCAGTGGGCCTTTTGTTCTTTAAACAGTGGAAATATTCTGTTCAATTGGCTTGGCCATACTGTTGTGAAAGATGGCGAATGCAGAGTCTTTCAAAATGGTGACCCAGTGCGTGCTGTTTTCCAACTGCCACAATTGAGCGGGCTTGACTGACCAATGGTAGGGGCAGCAAGAGGCCATGTGATGGTATCCTCCAGCATGTATGAAGATAGAGTCAGAGCTAGGGGTTTTCATTTCTGTGGGAGAATTCTGATGTGATTCTTGTCAAAAATTTAGAAATATAGAAAAAAGGGGCAGGAGTAGGGCATTTGGCCCTTTCTGCAGACGCCTACCACACAGCTAAAAAGGTCCATTGGCTGCTCGAGTTTACGCCAGTGAAAAACAAACCTAACTAATCTAATTTCATTTTCTACCACTTAGCCCATGTCCTTCTATGTATTGGTATTATGATTATGGGTGATCACCCAACTCAGTACCCAGACCCACTTCCTCCCTTTGATCCCTCTAGCCTTATGAGCTATATCTGACTCCTTGAAAAGATTCACTGTGTTAGCCTCAACCACTTTGTATTGGCAGACAGGCTCATCTACTCTCTGGCTGAAGACACTTCTCCTCACCTCAGTCCTAAATGGCCCACCCTGTCCCCATAGATTCTGACTTACATTTACCCTGTTGCGTCCTGTCCTGAGCTTTCCCTCTCTGATTCACGCTGGGCCTGCCGTTTCCAAGGGCAACAGCAGCCTTCCGTACCTGGCCTGTGTGTCTCGTTAGTGAGTCAAACTGCTGAATGTCAGTCAGTTGAGTTGTTAGAGTCTGTAATGGTTGGGGGGTACAACACAGTTCCAGCTGTGCCCAGCCCGAATGCACCTCATGTCTGTGCCTGATTAGTTTTCTAGCAAGGAGGTCATTAGGTGAGTATAGGAGTAGGAATTTGAGAGGATCAACACTGAGAGGTTGAATTTCCCTGGCTGACACAGGGCACAGCCTTGGGATAAAGGGTTGATTATTCTGGACTGAAATGAGAAAAAATTCCTTCGCTCGAAAGGTTGTGAAACATTGGCAGCCCTGATCCTGGATGGTTGTGAGTACTTAAGGCTAAAAGAAAACAGATGTTTGGCCTCAGGAACCATGGACAACCAGTGCAGATACCAACTATGTTGTCATGTTTGTATGGAATGACAGCAGAGTCCGATAGGCCAAATGGTCTATTTGTGCTCTTCGTTTTATGTTAACAATTGCTTGGCTGTACACAATTATAGCTGAAACGGGACAAACGCTGTCAAAGCCCTCATCAGGACAAAGGCAAGAACTTTCATAAAATTGCAGCGACTTGTATCATGGGAGAAAAGATGCTGGTTGATTGGCACAAGCCCATGGCAATACCATGGCCCAATGTGCCAGCCAGTCAGCACCCGCTCCCCGTGTATAAATTATTGTGATCATTTGGAATTTGGCATTCTTGCATGTGTCCTGACAATGAAAAGCTTCAACAATATGTCTCTCGCTTTTCAGCAACATTCAAAATCTCAGTTTTCTACTTGAGTCAAGTTCCAGTTTTTTTTTCTTCCATCCACTTTATTTTTTTCCTGCCGTTGTTCTCCTGATCTGGAATCTGGCTGTGAACAAAATTAGATTGTCGAATTTTCCTTATGACAGCTCACAGAGGGTCAGTCAAAGGCTGTGAGAAACATTGAACTGTCTTAATGACGAGGCACAGCAGGGGTTGCTTTAGAAATACGAGTGTGCTTTTTAATTTTCAGAGCAGGCTGCTCCAGATGGGACAGTGCCCTGGTGTAAATTGGCATCTTCAGGACTGGAGGAGAAGCAACAGAAAAAAACTGTCAAAGCAAACCTTTTTGGGTGGACTGTTTTTTTTTGGGACAGTGGGGCGTGTAGTTTAAATTGACATTTTCTTCATGTGAAGACTCATGTAGTCCCTGACTTGATGAGCTGCCTTCATTATATGTTGCTTCCATTAAGGTGGAATTATCAGTCGTGGGTTTCAGCCAGCTGATCAATCTCATCATTATCAACTCTACTTTTTCCCTTGAGCTGATGCCAGTTAGTTATTAGTAGTGCCCGCACTTAGGTAGCTAATGAGATTCAGCGGCTCTCACTCTTCCTTATTATCACCGGCACTACAAAAACTAATAATTCTCACTTGTTCAGTGAGAAGACCTGCTGAACTCCCTGAGCTGTCAGTGTTTCCTGTGGGGATAAGCTGATTCACAGACCGTAAATAGAAATTTAACAAGAATCACTGGACAATTTGATTAATTTTTAAGACAATTCCTTCCGTCTCCTCTTCAACTCTGTCCCTTCTGTGTTCGAGATGTGTTGGGATGTAGAAGAAGGTATTGTGCCAGCTCTTGCTCCAGTAACTGGAGGCATTTTCCCCTTGAGGAGCAATGTCAAGGATTACCCAGAACGTAGTGGGTTGGGGTGAGGTGAATGGTGGGGAAGAGGGCCTGGGTTGGTGTCACTGCCTGTGAGCTCCACATTTGAATGCTACTCCAGGACTTGATGTCCAGGGAAGGTGCATATACAACATGGTTGAGCATTGGCCTACAAATCCTTCCAACGCGTGCCAGTGGCAAATGGTGAGAGAAACAGAGACTCCAGATCAACCGTGTGATGGAGAGAATGTTGGAACCAAAAAGCCATCACCATTTATATCTCTGGGCGAGAACATGCAGGGAAAAACGTACAATGCTAGAGCAGCACAGACCCCTGAGTGATCTGTAGCACACCGCTATGGTGAGGTAAATAGGGATTAGTTGGTAATAACGAAACGGTTTGAAGGTTAAGGTCACACAGATGCTACGAGCACGATGAGAGCTAAAAAGGCAGTCAAGAAATATCACGCAGGGGGTCTGAGAAATTAGAATTCTATGTTACAAACTGCGACTAGGGTGGGGGCCATAGACGTTTCTTGAGGAGAATGAATAAAACCATCAGATGTAAGAGCAGGAGTAAACCCATACAGCCCATTACGCCCATCCTACAATTCCATGGGATCAAGGCTGATCTGATGATCCTCAATTCCACTTCTCTGCCTTACCCCCACAAGTCTTAATCCCCTTACTGATTTAATAATCTGTCTCTCGGCCTCAAATAGACTCAAAATAGTTACTTGAAAAAGGCGTTGGTCCATCTCCTGAGGTATTGCCATGAATCCTGAATGAAGTTTACAAAAACACAGTTGGGCAATAAGTCAAGGGGAAGATGGTTCGTCCAGGCTCCCATTCCAACCGAATCCAGACCACAGGTTGTGTAGTAACAGATAAACATTGGAACTTCTGTTTGTAAAAGCAGTTGGGAATTGGGGGGGGCTTTTCAAGAGGATTAGCTAAACTCGGCTCAATTGGCTTTCTCCTCAGTATCACCTTAGTGAAGGGCCAAATGACATGTCTGTGCTTTCCCATAATCCTGTGTTACTGAGCACCGCGTTGCAGCAAGTACCTCTGTGCAACCACCTGGTGTCATTCGCTGCTGCTCCTTTCTCCCGTGTGTTGTTTCCAGATTCAGAAGCGACACTCTAGTGGTAGCATGGACGACCGG
This sequence comes from Stegostoma tigrinum, assembly GCF_030684315.1. Taxonomy (NCBI): domain Eukaryota; kingdom Metazoa; phylum Chordata; class Chondrichthyes; order Orectolobiformes; family Stegostomatidae; genus Stegostoma; species Stegostoma tigrinum. Next base: position 11,528,289 of record NC_081379.1, read on the forward strand.
CTCACACTTTCTGCCCGTGACTATGTTGAGTCTCTGCACCAGAACTCTCGGGCGACGCTACTGTACGGCAAAAATAATGTCCTGGTTCAGCCGGTAAGTAGCTGTCTAACTGCGCGCATGCATTTTACTTTAGGTGCTGCTAGGCTTGTGCATGCTGGTACAGGTGCCACAGTGCCTTCGAGTCGGTGGGCTGTGTGTGTGTTCGAGTCTCACTCCAGAGACTTGAGTGCATAATCGAGCCTGACAGCCTGGTGGAGTACTGAGGGGGTGCTGCGTTGTTGGAGTTACTAGTTTTCAGATGGGATGTTAAAGCGCAGTGCTATCCGCCCTGCCTGGAATATGTAAAAGGTTCCACAGCATTGCTGAGGAGCATTTAACCCTGTACCGGCCCAAGATAGGATCATATTCACTGCAATGTTCTCTATATTCCATACAGATATGAAAGTGGAGCTGACACCACCACCTTTTTGAACGGCTGACTGGTCTGCTCCTGTTTTTTACATTCTATGTTCCTGTCTAAACAGTGAGCACAATTTCAAAGTACTTCATTGGTTATAAAGTGCTTTGCAACATCGTGTGGTCAAGGTGACAATACAATAGATATTCTCACTAAAGCTAACTGCAACATCAAGCACTGTTCATACCACTGAAGCACAATTCATAGTGTTTGGAATTTAATACTGAACTCACCTGAATTTGAGAATTCCTATCCACACGTTCAGCACATGACTCATAAATCTGCCTGTTAATTATTTGCAATACTTCCCGAATGCAGGTGGATCACCAGTTGTTGCATTGCTATATATCGCACAATGAATTATGCAGGGATGTTACCTTGATTTGAAATCTCACAGCTGTCAGCAGTGATATAAACTATTTCTCCAATTACTGCGCACACACACATAGTCATGGAGCTCAAGCTGTGACAGACCCACAGCCTGTGTTTGATTTGTCCTTTGATTCCCCTTTCCTCCAACTGCATTTCTCACTTATTATTAAATGTCAACGTGGTCTCCATCACAGACTCTGAATGTGCAATCTACTGCCTCCCAGTCTCCCGAGAGAAAGGTTTGTAGTCCAACCCTCACATTTAATATTCGATATATACCCACTTGTTCCAGAGCCTTCAGTCACATTAATAGTCTTTTTTTTAAGTTCATACTTAGGATGTGGATGTTGCTGGCTGGGTAATCATTTATTCCCCATCCCTCAATGCCCTTGAGAAGGAGGGGATAGGCAACAAATTCTGGCCTAGCCACCAATGTCCATAACCTGCGTGTAAACAAAAGCAAAACCTTCCAGTTTGCTGACCCAGCATCAGTGAAGGAACAGCAGGGTAGTCCCAACGTGTGAACATGTGGAATAGCAGCAGGAAGTAGGTCATTTTCCGTCGTTTATATGATTGGTCCAACTTCTTGCCTGCCCCCGAATAACTTTTCACCTCCCTGCATCACAAAAAATCCATCTACATCTGCGTTTAAAAACTTTTTCAAAGACTTCCGCTGTCTTTTGAGGAAGCGAGCTGTAAAGATTTGCGTCCCTCTGAGAGACAATGTTCTGACTCCCCTACGTCTTAAATTGGTGACCTGTTATTTTTAAACGGTGATCCCTTGTTCCCAAGTCATGGATGGCATATGGTTTGGGGGAGAACTTAGAGATGCTGATGTGACTGCAGTGAAGGTGGGAGGGGTGCATAGAAAGGACGCTCTAAACTGTGCATGCTACGTGTATATGGTTGGGGGTACAAGAGTCTGATTGTGTATCCCTAAAGTCAAGGCAGATTAGGCAAGTGCCTGGAGAAACATTTGACAAAGACAAAAATGATCTTGGGCTCTGCTACCCTCTTGACATAAACAGGTCAGACCACGTGCTCTTCATCCCTGTTTACTAATTTGAGATCTTCAGGGACCATTGTCCCTTGGTACCAGTTTATTTTAGAGATTCACTCGTGGGACATGAGTGTCGCTGTCTGGGCCAGCGTTTGTTGCCCGCCCCTAGCTGCCCTTGAGAAGGTGGTGGTGAGCTGTTGCCTTGAACCGCTGCAGTCCACCAGCTGTAGGTTGACACACAGTGCCCTTCAGGAGGGAATTTCAGAATTTTCACCCAGTGACAGTGAAGGAACGGAGGGATATTTCCAAATCCGGATGGTGAGTGGTTTAGTGGGGGACTTGCAAGATGTGATGTTCCTGTGTATCTGCTGCCCTTGCATTTCCAGATGGAAGTGGTCATGGGTTTGGAAGGCACTGTCTCAGGATCTTTGTTGAAAATCTGCACTGCAACATTCACGTTAATCCCCGTCCATTCAGCACAGCTATTCACTATTAGCTAATGTTCTCTCCTCAGAAAGACGATATGGAACCTATCCTGGGATACCTTTCACTTCATCAAACTGGAGACACCATGACATTAAAATGGACACCCAACCAGCTGATGAATGGCTCTGTGGGGGACTTGGATTATGAGAGGAGGTAACGACCTTGCGTCAGAGCTGGAATCTTCCTGGCTGCCCTTTACTGCTTTTTTTGGCAAGATGCGAGGCTTAAAAAGCCGAGTTTGTCAAAGTCAAGCTTTACTCACCAAGCCTGACCAACAAATTAAAATTGCTGTGAGGCCTGGGCAAAATCTGCTGCAAGTTTAATTCAGGCCGAGCTGTAGATTTTCTTCATGAAATGTAATGCCGGAATGCTCCCACTGACGGTGGGAATGCGTTTTCCGGTGTGACAGTTTGCAAACATCCAGAATTTCACAGGCTTTGCAGATGCTGTAATCATGGCAGGGAGTGCAGGAGTCAACTCTGTGCCTGTTAGCTTGTGCTTGCAGTGGGTATGCCTACTTGTGTCTAAAGGCAATACTGGGCTTGTGTGTGCTAACACAGTGCGGAGCTGGAGGAGCACAACAGGCCAGGCAGCATCAGAGGAGCAGGAAAGTTGACGTTTCGGGTCGGGGACCTTTTTTTTTAATAGCCCATTTCTGAAGAAGGGTCCCTGACCCGAAACGTCAGCTTTTCGGCTCCTCTGATGTTGCCTGGCCTGCTGTGTTCTCTCTGACTCCAGCATCGGTTGCCCTTCCTATCTCTGACTGAGCTTCTGTGTGTTGCTTACGATGTCGTGTGGAGGAATGGCCCTTTCAGTAGCAGCAGGCACTTGGAGACAAATGCATCTCAGTGAGAATTGACACCTCCAGGAGAGGAGGCAAAGATGAAACAAGGAACAGAGATTTTAGTGTGCATCGATGCAGGGCTCAGCTTTGATGTTTGCAGTCACATTGACAGAATGTGCAATAGGAGGTTGGCTTTTGGATGCAGTGAAGCATGGCAATATTTGTAATGTGTTTTAACCTGATTTTTCTCTTTTTTTTCTTTTTACTTTATGAACTTATTGCCTCTCTCCTTTTTCATTTCAATCCGGTCACTTACTTGGGTGAATGCTGGTGCCAATGGCTGCTCACTGTTTCTGTTGCTCTGTTTGGCTGCGCTTTCTCTGCTACCTGCACTGCACTATGTGCTCACCCAATTTATCACCCTGCTCTGCCTGGTACTTGGTCTGTCTCTGCTGATTTCTGCTATGTGACTCCCAGCATCAATTGCCAGAAATCTGGCAGGCCACCGGGGAAGAGAAGCAGAGATCTCTGGTAAGTTATAGCTCCCTCGGATAGCGTTGAGTGTACAAAGTCGTTCCTGTCCGTGGATAACAACTGCTGCTTTCAAAAAGTTGTTCACCATTATAACAAACAAATTGTTCCCTTACTCGGGTGATACAAATCCTTGCAACAAGACAAGCCCAGAGTCATTTTCTCAGTAAAAAGGCTTCCTTTGACTGTTGGATCCATGCACCGTGGTTGGAGATGCAGGCAGGCAGTCAGTAGGGGGTTTCCGTACCCTTCAGTTACACAAAATGGGCAGAAGTCAATCAATTGACTTAATGGGACTGCAGTGTCACCCATGTTTGAAACTTGGCTGTCATTCCCAACTGAAATTTGGGCATTGTGCAGTAGGGCCATGAGATCATTGGAGATGATGCAGCAACAAAAATCAACAGCTCCAGAAGATGTAAGGGGAAACAAAGTGAAAACAGAATGAATGGAAGTGTCCAAATTCAGCAAGGACGTTGCTCCATTAACATCAATGAGATGGTACTGTGGATTGTTCCATTGAAACCATCCCATCCATATGAGTACAGCATTTACTGGGACTAGGTGGTACATGTCACACAGCTTTTTGTGAATTCTGAAGCTGCGGATTATCAAGATTCCTGAAGAATAGCATAACTTGATCTTAAGATATGACATTATCAAGGCAGTATTCTTCATCATTGAGAGTATGGGACTACGTAATTGATTCTTCTGGTGGGACCCAGCTCCGTCCTCTGAGAGATGTGTTTGCTTTTCACAACTCAGTCACTTCCTGGAGCTATCTGTTAGTTAGGCACAAACTCAAGTTTAGCTTCACAACATGTTGTGATGAGACTTGACATTGGGGTTGCTTCTTTTGTTGTGATAACCGTTGGGCTACCGTACCCAATTTAGAGTTTTCATGGGTCACTGGAAAGCAGAAACTCAATAAATGATAATAAAATGTGAGGCTGGATGAACACAGCAGGCCAAGCAGCATCTCAGGAGCACAAAAGCTGACGTTTCGGGCCTAGACCCTTCATCAGAGAGGGAGATGGCGTGAGGGTTCTGGAATAAATAGGGAGAGAGGGGGAGGCGGGTCGAAGATGGAGAGAAAAGAAGATAGGTGGAGAGGAGAGTATATGTGGGGAGGTAGGGAGGGGATAGGTCAGTCCAGGGAAGACGGACAGGTCAAGGAGGTGGGATGAGGTTAGTAGGTAGCTGGGGGTGCAGCTTGAGGTGGGAGGAAGGGATGGGTGAGAGGAAGAACAGGTTAGGGAGGCAGAGACAGGTTGGACTGGTTTTGGGATGCAGTGGGTGGGGGGGAAGAGCTGGGCTGGTTGTGTGGTGCAGTGGGGGGAGGCGACGAACTGGGCTGGTTTAGGGATGCGGTTGGGGAAGGGGAGATTTTGAAACTGGTGAAGTCAATAAATGAGTTTGTTTGCAGTGGCTTCTGTGGTGCAGTAGCACTATTACAAGCCTGTGGATTGAGTGGTCTGGGTTCAAGTCTCTTACCTGCCCCAGAAGTGTACCATGAAATGGTCAGACAGGTTGATTTTTGTTTTTTAAGACAAGGATATTGGTTTATATGCCTGAAGTTATACCCTGAGAAACTGCTTCCCAGTTATTAATACCATGAGTCACAGAAACTGAGTCATGTTGAGATAAATTATTTACTCTTGTTACATTTGGAAATGGTCATTCCAGAGGATGATTTCCAAGTCACACTCTGCCCCTGGCAAGTTGATGAAAAGTGTATCCTTGTCACTGTCATCTCTGGCTAACTACAATATGTTGTGAGCCTGCCTCAGAAATTGCTGGGGAGCTTAGGGCAGCCTGTACAAATGCTATGTCATTTGGAAGGGGTCTAGTGAGTAAAGGTTCTCTGCTTGATTCAAGAGCACATTTTCCAACCAACTCTATCTCTTCACCTGTTATTAGCATCATGGATCTGGCTGCAGCACAGGATGTGTTCAAGCCGTAGGAAATGGCTGCTCACTGTGAAATGTCAGTATCTAAATGGTCGCAATTTGATCTTTTTCAGTATATACTGGGACTATGCCATGACCATTCGTCTGGAGGAAATTGTCTACCTACATTGTCATCAACAGAGTAAGAAGGACAGCACTTTCTATCAGAATTTTATATGTTAAGGTTGTATTTCCATTCGATGCCAGATACCCTGATAATATGAGGTACCAGCTGTACTTCCATACTTTATTTTTATCACTCCCAACCCCATAACTACAGACTGAGGCTGTTTTTTTAGAAATAATTTTTGGGCAGTGAGACTGTTATTCATTGTCTGTCCCCGGCTGTGTTAGCACACCTGAGGGATTTACAGCTTCCTCCATGGGGCTAATCAGAATCGACCCCATTTCTGTGGAGCTAGAGCCTCATAAACAAGCAGATATGTTATGGGTAGCAGATTTCCTTCATATGAAAACAAAGTGCTAGATTTACTCAGTAGGCCTGGCAGCATCTGTGAAGACAGAAACAAAGTTAATGTTTCAAGTCCATTATGACTTCTTTAGAACTTGAAAGGGAGTTGTTTCAAACTCAGTGTTAACTCTGCTTTTGTATCTACAAATACTGCCAGACCCCCTGAGTTCCTCCAGCATTTTATGCTTTTATTTCAGATTTCCACCATCTACAGTATTTGACTTTATTTTCGGCATATTTGTTTGACTGTAGGACTTTACCATGAAAGCTTCACAGCAATTCATGGTCACATTTACGAATCATAACTTTTTCAATTTAACTTAATTTGCTTTCAGATTGTTTTAAAAACTGAAGCTAAAACTCTCAAATTGTCAGATTGTCACAGAAGGTTTTGAGCTCCCGTTCTCCAGACTGGTAATCCGGTAACCTGGTCACTGCTACTCAAAACAATGCAGCTAAAGTCATTTTGTTGGTGTTTGCCCAGCTTTGTGTGCTGTAAAGATGGTCCCACAGAATCACACTGCACAGAAAGAGGCCATTAAGCCCATCATGCCGCTGCTTACAGGATCGTCCTATGTGTCCTGATCCCCTGCAAATATTTTCCCCTTCAAGTATTTACCCAATTTGGAACATTGTTCTTGGAATGTGCTTTCACCAGGCTTTCAGGCAGTGTGTTCTATATTTCAACTCACAAGATGGTGCAGTTTGTTGGGTAGTGCAACGCCACCCAGAAGAGTGGCATAGCATGGGTTTTGTTCACACAGGCATTTGCCTGTCTGTCACACATCAGTCCCTGCTGTGTCAGTGTGGGCAAAAGCATAGCTGTTTAATCATAGGAGATAATGCCAAGCCAAAGACCCTGTGCACACGAGCCTGTACCTCCTGTCCAAACTAGGGACGCTTTGTGCCTCCTTAACCCTTAAGAGTGAAGCCCTCGAACGAGGCTGAGTCAAACTCCCTTCTCCAGCAAAACTGCCGGCTGAGTCTCCTGAATGGATCACGTCAGCGGTGCCTCAATTATCCTAACCTCCCTCCAATGAATGATGTTGGATGTTTGAAGAGAGGTGAAGGAGACAGGGGCAGGGTTTTGTGTTTGGGGTTGGGATCCCGCCCTTGGGGTCCCTCCAAGACAGGAGCAGTTGGCCTGCCTGAAGAGAGACTAAGTGGGGCAAATGTGACGATCACTTGAAAAGATGGAATATTGATCTTTAAGAGGAAAACAGTGATAATAAATAATGAATAGACTTTAATTTATGGTTTCCTGTCCTTTTCCCTTTTGGCATCAGAAATAAAATTGCACCAGCGTTTTGGTTCTGACCCAGGCAATGGGTAAAATGGCTGCCTCTTGTCTCCCATGGCTTGTCCTGTTTATATCAGCTGCTGCTACTCACCTCAGTCGTTCTGCTCTTAATGGCCGTGTTTTTATTCCCTGTGTGCTCACAGTTGACAGTGGCGGGACAGTGGTCCTGGTGAGTCAGGACGGGATTCAGAGGCCCCCCCTCCGCTTTCCGAAGGGAGGACACCTGCTGGCTTTCCTGTCGTGTCTGGAGAACGGCCTTCTGCCTCGTGGACAGCTGGACCCCCCATTGTGGTCGCAGAGAGGGAAGGTACATGAATGTTCCTCGCGAGAATGGCGCAGGAATCTTCAGTGACTTTGACAGGGCAGATGCTGAAAGGTTGTTTTCTCTTGCAGGAGAGCCTGGGACCAGAGGGCATAGTCTCTCAATGAAGGGTCACCTGTTTAAAACAGTGATAAGAAGGAATTGCCCTTCTGTTAGAGGGGAACGAATCTGTGAAATTCTTTACCACAGAGGGCTGTTGAGACTAAGATTTTTAATCAGTAAGAGAATCAAGGGTTGTAGGAAAAGGCAGGAAAGTGGAGTTGAGGTTTATCAGATCAGCCATGATTTCATTGATTTAGGAGCAGACTAGATGGGCTGAAAGACCACTTCTGTCCCTGCATTTTATGCTCACTGTCATCTTCTTAATCTGGCAACATGATCCTTTCTTTTAAAATCTCTTTCCATTTTGAAATGGCTGCTTCTGTGCAGAATGTAACATTCCATGTAGCTGATTGTAATGCGGTTTTAGATTGTGCCCTGGTGCCAGGGCGTTGTTGTGGTAGAATGATGTTCTCGAGATCTACTGCGCCAGTGGAATCAGCCATGACAATTTGGAAATCTCACTTTTGCTCGTGAGAAGAAAGGAGGGAAACGTTCATCGAGAACAGAGCCTGTTCTCTTGGGACCGCTGGGTAATAATCTGAGCGGTGCTAATCAGCCCTAAATCAGCAGTTGGAGAGGATGTACAGTTCTGGGAACCATTAGACTCAGGCTGATATTGTCACTGCTGAGCCAAAGCGATGCAGAAATGAGCTTTAATTTGCAATGAAACCTGCTGAAACTGAGAGGAGCTGTTTGATTCTGACAGGAGGACATTTGATGCGCAGAAGTTCCATTTTCTTTCTGATTAAATAACTTTCTTGCCGATTTCAAATATTCTGGATTATCTGTACTATTGAGATAACGCCTGCAACATATTTTAAACTCCATGCAGAGAGTAGGATTATATCAGAGAGCTGCACACAATGTTTCGTATTGACTGTCTCTGCAGGAGTGGGGGGAGGGGGTTGTGAAAGAGTGGGGAGATAAAGGAATATTTGCTGCTGTCCTGTAGGTCTCAAGCCCTAAAATGCCCACATCCTGTGGGATACTGTGTAGCTTAGTTATGGTGCACTGTATGACCAGTGGCAGTGAACTGCACTGACTGAAAGAGTGATTGCTCCTTGCTGCTGTGCCTATTGAAGATGCCAGACATGTTCACTGCAGAAACTTACCGGTCGGGATCAACCCAGGTTTGTGTGATCGGCTGATGCTGAGGAATTTCGCCCCCTATAGGGACAGGAACTGGGCCGCACTGGAATTTTGCACTGGTGTGTTGTTCAGGCGCAATATCCACATCTGCCCGTCCTCTGGGTTTTTGGGAAGGCCGGATTATGAGGGACAAAGGCTCACCTGTTCACTAGTAGCAGGGTCTCATGGAAGGGATTTACAGGCCAATTAGGACCATTGACCAGAGGCTGTCTGGAATTCTGCAGTCAGCCCGAGGGTCCCTGTCAGGCATCAGGGGTAGGCATAACACAGTGTGGAGCTGGCGGATCGTAGCAGGCCAGGCAGCGTCAGAGGAGCAGGAAAGCTGAAAGCTTTCTGAAGAAGGGTCCCGACCTGAAACGTCAGCTTTTCTGCTCCTCTGACACTGCCTGGCCTGCTGCATTTCTCCAGCTCCGCACTGTTACCTCAGACTCCAGCATCAGCAGCTCTTACTGTCTCTATATCAGGGGCAGGCAGCTGCCTGAGGCTCACCACTTAGCAGCAAACCCCAGGGTGCATGGCCCAGCAGAGTGCCTCTGAGTTGGGCCTGAGTGGCAGGCTTCAGCAGCATGCTGCCCTCTAAAGGGGCAATCTGGTGGCCCATTGGCTGGATGCATGCTCCATGCTACTGCAGCCCCTTCACTGTGGATGACCTTTCTCTTTCAGTTGGATGGCAAGCTTGCTCTCTGGCCACTTATGGTCTAATTCAGGCAAAATTGATGCTGGGTGCCTGTTTCTGACATAGTTAGACCTCGGTTTAATTGTAATGTTGGGATCATAAACCTAAATGCAAAATTGTGTCCTCAGTGTCTTTCATCTCATACGTACAACGTTGGAATATTTTAACAAGGCTGTTACTGCATGTCAGATTTAAACTTAATGATTGACAGTGTTCATTACAATAGCTTCCACTGTATTTTGGTCATTTAACTCCTGAGCACATGCAGCTTATGTCTAGAGATACCATATTCATTTGCAAGCAAATGATTACCTCAGTGATCTCATGTTTTCCTAGCTCCAATTAGTGGAGTGTTGATTATTGGCAGGCTTGTTCTCTTTTTTTTCAGATCCCCATCCCACATGCACCTTTCTTATTTTCGTTTGTCTCCTTGGGGCCTTCCTGTCTCTTCCTTATTCCATCATGGACACACCCCTGCTGCTAGCCCCCTCCCTCTCTCCCCACCGGCCATCTTGCAGCCTCCCTGTATCCACTCCTCTCCCTTGCCCCCGCGGTCTCCTCCATCTACCTCTTAGCCCGTCAGTAGCAGGTGGCAACACAGAAGCTCCCCATCTCCTGGTCTGGTATCAGCAAAAAGACTACTCTTATCCCTCCTTCCCCCTCCTCCCTTGGCAAAACAACTATTGCCTCTCTAGCTCCTGCTCCCAGACCTCGACCCTCCCTCCATTCCTTATTCACTGCCCCTCTAATCACAGATTGTTTCCCTCCCACATTTGTTGCTGATAGGCTTGCCATTGAGTCTATCAACAGCAAGCAGAGGGTGTTGTAGGATTTCTGTCAACCAGCCTGTGATTGAAGGTATAGCTCTTCACCATCTCCTATGTACAGGGGAAGCACTTCCCTGATTGGCTGGCCCTGTGAGTGAATTTTGCTGATTTGTTGGGCTGATTTTCTGGGGTGGATTTGTCACCTGTATCGTTTAGATTGGGCATTAGTCAACTCTCGAGATAGATCATCCAAGATGGCTTTTTTTTTGCATTTGTTCTTTAAATGTGCACTGGAGGTTCTTCAGTGGAAATCAACTCAGCATTGCCACACTTGAAGAATGTGTTTTTGGGCAGGATTGGCAAAGGGTCATGAGCAATGAGATTTATGGATCCTTCAGTCCTCAGTTGAGTTTTCACAGGAAAAATGGACACACGGGCAGTCAGGCCAGATCTTTTGAAATGTCCAGCTCCATTTTCCTAAAGCGGCTGTGTTACCCTGCAATGTGTTAAATGCCTCTTGCTGTTCACTAGGGGGCATTACTTCACTGTTGCTTTCCCATTGTATACTCTGACTCTGTTTTTAACAAGTAAAACACAATAGACATTCACCGCAAGTGTAAAGCTGCACAAAGTGAGATTTTAATTGTACATGTAGGGGGATTCTTAGAAAACCCAAGGATATCACAACTGATGTAGACATATGACTGGCTACTTTCAATATTTGGACTAACTTGCTGTTGGCTTCAGATGAACCAACTCCCAATGCCAGGTAGTCTCTTGGCTTTTCGTACATGTTAAAATACAGAAAGGGGGGACATTACCACCTCACTCTGGAAAGCAATCTTAATGGCTCCATCACGAGCTCCTCAAGTCTGCTCTAGCTAATGGTGTCTATATTTATGTAATAAAAATATTAGTGATGGTACACCTTGCCCTGCAGTGACCAGGAAGGGTCTGTCCTTTGACATCCCCCCCCCCCCCCCCCAGCAACCTCTGTATTGACAAATAAAGTGATCACTGCCCCTCACACCACCTCCCAACAAGTTCAGTAAAACCAACAAGTGCCTTTCGTTCCACTCTCTCGGACAGAGGGCACATGTGAGTGTGCCTTTTTCTTTCTAATGACTCCTGAATGTGAGTGTTTGTTGGCCATCCCCAATTGCTGTTGAGAGGGTGGTTCACATACATCTGTCCTAATAACCAGTAGGAGTGATCGTATTGGAAGATGGTAGGGAGCCTATGATGAAAGTGGCGGATGGGCTATCCATCAATAAGAGACGAAGGAGAAGATCAGGCATGATCGCAATGAATAGCAGAGCAGGCTCAGTGGAAATTGTGGGTGGGGGTGGGTGCTCAGCTGCTCCCCCTCTTTGTTCCCTTCTTAAGGTCAGAGGCTGAGTGCTGACAAAATGATACAGACAGGTTTCTGTCCACCTGTAATCTTGCACTTCGGTTCTTCTGGCCTGTTTCACATTTCCTGACCCTTGCAAGTCATTGAAGATGTTGAGACTGAAACTGTTCATCTGCCTCTAGGGCAAGGTTTTCCCAAAGCTACGGAAGCGAAGTCCACCTGGATCGGCAGAATCTAGCTCTGACAAAGAGGAGGAAGAGGCAACTGACTACGTTTTCAGAATAATCTTCCCGGGAACTAACTCCGAGTTTGGTACGTATCTGATAAGCCTGTGAATTTAACACAGTCATCCATGCCTAATGAGGTATGATGGATGTATGGTTTAAGATTTTAGCAAAGATTTGCAGCTCGTGTTGTGGGGGAGTTTGTTAAATTTCTCACCGAGCTGGCTTGTTCTCGTTCAGACGTTTCGTCACCAAGTGACATCATCATTGAGGCCAAGCGTAGTGATGAAACAAGCCAGCTCAGCGAGCAAGTCAGTAACCTCATGGATGTGTTTACATACAGCTGGAACTTCCTTGTTCATCCATGTGTAGACCTTTGCTAATTTGGTAATTAAGGAGCATGCTTGCTTTTTGAACAAAGAACAGGCCCTTTGGCCCACCAAAACTGCAGCAACACATGCCTTTCTAAACTAAAAATCTTTTGCCTCTACATGATCTGTATCCTTCTACTCCCTGTCTATTCGTATATCTGCCAAGATGCCTTTTAAGCATTGCTATCGTATCTGCCTCCACCATCTCCTGTGGCAGCACATTCCCAGCAATTACTGTCCTCTGTGTAAAAAAAAAATACAAACCTGCCTCTCTCTCTTGTCACATTGTGTAATTTTAATTGATCAAAATCTGGATTATATTGTTGTAATTATAGAGAAGAGCATTGCTTTCACTAACGAACCCAGCGTAAAAAGCAAAAGAACCAACTTCCCCACTCAGGATACAATAGTGAGTGTACACTCGGTCGTTGACATACTATTTCTTCATTTGCTCATGGGATGAGGACTTTGCTAGCTGGGCCAGCATTTGTCTCACCCGTACATGCCCCTGAGGAATGTGATGGTGGTGAGGTCTGACTGTATCCACATGGTGTAGTGACAACCCCAAAAGTGTCGCTAGGGAGAGAAATACAGGATTTTCATCCAGGGACAAAAGTCTGGATGGTGAGCGGCTTGGAGAGGAACTTTCAGGAGATGGTGTCCATGGATGTGCTGCCCATGTCCTGCTAGATAGAAGTGGTCATGTGTTTGGAGGGCAGGCATGGGTAGAAAGGCTGGGAGATAGCGACTGGGCACAGGGAGAGGCTGGGAGACAGGGAGCAGGCATGGGGAGAGACTGGGAGTTAGAGGAAGTATGGGGAGCGGTCACAAGCTGCAGAGTTAGAGAGCAAACGTCAGCTTTTGTGCTCCTGAGATGCTGCTTGGCCTGCTGTGTTCGTCCAGCCTCACATTTTATTAGCTTGAGTTAGAGAGCATGATTGGCCATGGATAATATGGTGAATTGCATGATGGTCAACGAGATTACACGCCTCATTAATTACACAGTATTAAATTGAAATAATGTTAAAAGAGGCCAGTGTTTAAAAAAAGTGCTTGAACTACAAGCTGTACGCTTGTAAATGAGGTGGTGATCCCACTGTTAGCCACTACTTCACAAGCTACAACACTGCTGTTCAAAGTTGTTGCTTTAACAAATGAAACACCATTTTCTCTTCTGTTCATTAATGGCCATTACTGTGTACGTTTAAGTTGTACAGCAATGGGGGGATTGCACATACATATCACTTGCTCCAAGAAATGGCCAAGACGTTTGAGGCAAAAACAAGAAGGGTGCTGAAATGAATTCAGTTTTTCTGGCGATAATTCATCTTTCAATATCCTTTTTATTTTCTCTGCTGAAAGCTCAGCTGACTTCAGTGAACTCGGGATTGAGCATTGTCACTCTGTTGCTCAGCAAGTTCTGAATCAGTTGCAAGATCAACTTGAAGAGCATCTTGAAGGACTTCTAAATTTGACTAGGTGGTTTTGAGTTGAAGACACATGAGCTGTTTATGTCTGGCACACATCTATTTCATTAAAGCAAAGCTGTAGAATAATTATCTTGGCAAGTTTAAATCCCAGGTTTCTCCTTTTTTGTTGTCCTTTGGGATGCCTGTCTACATTTCAGACTTGTACACCAAGATGGTTTGGCAGTGAGACTGCTGCTGTAAACTGTGGCTATCAATGCTATTACAAAAGATTAATGTTGACCCAGTGACTACCTCACAAAACCCGCTGAAGGAGAGGAAACGTCTGCACTACCTAGAGAGCTTAATGCATTTCACTCAGGACGACAGAGCAGGTGGAGGCCATTTGGCCCCTTGAGCCAATTCTCCCATTCCGTGAGATCATGCCTGATCCTGAATTAATTTACTTGCCTTGGCTCCTTGAATGCCTAAAATAAGTCGATCAACGTTAAAACTGTCAGTTGGTAAGATCCAAGATTTCCACTGCCCATTCCATGAAGAATTGCTTCCTGACAACAGCCTGGAATGGCTAAGTTCAAATTGGACTTCATTTGAACCCACTCTGCCATTCATTATGACCGTGGGTGGACATCCACGCTCCACCTTCTGGACAGTACTCATGGGGCAGATTGTTTCTCTCTAGGCGCATCCTTTTAAGATCTTGTCCACTTTCATCCTTCAAGCTCAAAGGGTTAATCTGTGTGTGACCTTTCCTCATCATTTTAATCTTTATTGTCTCAAAAATCATTCTCATTTGCTCCTATTTCAGCTAGGTGTTTGCACCCTCCCGGTCTGCGATTGTTACTTTGTTTTTATTTCATCTGGAGCTTGCCAATGGATCGTTTTTATGTTTTGGTTTCCTGGGTGTTGCTGCAGTTCCCCAGGATCTGATGGACGTCCAGGGGGGTGGAATCCCGCTCATGTGGCAGCCAAGCACACGCAAGTCCTCCTGCTCCTCCTGCTCGCAGAGTGGCTCGTCTGACGGAGGGCCTTCCAATGGATGCAACCACGACAGGTAAGACCCAGTGTGGAGGAGAGCAGAACCACAACCAGTCAATCGTGCCTGCCAGAGTGTCCTTACCTTTCTCCTGGGGCCTGGGGAGAAACGTCATTTGCGAGGGGTAAACGTTGCTGATCGGGCTTGTGTTTGCTGCCCGTCCCTAATGACTCTTGAGAAACTGGTGGTGAATCACCTTCTGAAACTGCTGCTGCTGGTTTAGAGGTTAGGGAACAATACAGAGCCTTGCTAGAGGGCTTTGGAGAGTCGACTGCATTGCTGTAGAATAAAAGCAAGACGTGCGAGAGAAATCTGTGGAGAGACAAACAGAGTTAATGTTTTGAATCCAATGTGGCCTCTTCCAGAACTCCAAAGACCAGATGGGGATGGCAGATTTATTTCCCTAAAGGTCATTATTGAACTGGTTTCCAGTTGTTTAATGGTCATTGGGTTGAAAAGCATCATAATAGGTGAATGTTCTGGAATTTTACTCAGGTACCTTTGGCGAAGAAGTAAAATTTCAATAAACTTTCTCCCCTGGAGAGCACACAGCACCCATGTTGGGGCGAGTTGCATCTCATCTGCAGGAGGAGAGAAAGCATCTTGCCCCCTGCTCCCCTGTCATCTTGTACTTTGTGGATTCAGGTTCTGCCTCTATCCTGAGCTTCATAAAATTCAATCTGAGAAGCGTTGTCAAATTTAATTAGACTGTTGAATCAATGTTTGCATTGCCTGGGGCTTTCCACCTTAGTTGTCTGTTGTAATGCTGGGTCTCTGCCATTGACAGCCTGTTAACCTGTAACATCCCATTATTTTCATTTGAGTACTAATACAAAAAGGTTTTCAAGTCGCACTCCAGGGCCTGAGCTCAAGTCCAGGCTGACAGTGCAGTGAAGTCGTGATGGAGCGTTTTAGTGTGAACGTTGCTGTTTCTGTAATGAGATGTTATTGAAACAAGCTGACAGCAACCTGCACAACTGGATTGGAAAGTAGGACTGGGGGGCTGGGGGTGGGGGGGGGGGTGCGGTGTGGAGGGCGTGGGAGGTGTGGGTGGATTCAGATTTGGGGGTAGGGATCTGAGGGAGGGGTGAGGTCAGGTGGGGGTGGTGGTCTGAAGAAGGGGTGGGGTTTGAGTTAGAGATAATAGGAACTGCAGATGCTGGAGAATTCCAAGATAATAAAATGTGAGGCTGGATGAACACAGCAGGCCAAGCAGCATCTCAGGAGCACAAAAGCTGACGTTTCGGGCCTAGACCCTTCTTCAGAGAGGGGGATGGGGAGAGGGAGCTGGAATAAATAGGGAGAGAGGGGGAGGCGGACCGAAGATGGAGAGTAAAGAAGATAGGGTGGAGAGAGTATAGGTGGGGAGGTAGGGAGGGGATAGGTCAGTCCAGGGAAGACGGACAGGTCAAGGAGGTGGGATGAGGTTAGTAGGTAGCTGGGGGTGCGGCTTGGTGTGGGAGCAAGGGATGGGTGAGAGGAAGAACCGGTTAGGGAGGCAGAGACAGGTTGGACTGGTTTTGGGATGCAGTGGGTGGGGGGGAAGAGCTGGGCTGGTTGTGTGGTGCAGTGGGGGGAGGGGACGAACTAGGCTGGTTTAGGGATGCAGTAGGGGAAGGGGAGATTTTGAAACTGGTGAAGTCCACATTGATACCATATGGCTGCAGGGTTCCCAGGCGGAATATGAGTTGCTGTTCCTGCAACCTTCGGGTGGCATCATTGTGGCAGTGCAGGAGGCCCATGATGGACATGTCATCTAGAGAATGGGAGGGGGAGTGGAAATGGTTTGCGACTGGGAGGTGCAGTTGTTTGTTGCGAACTGAGCGGAGGTGTTCTGCAAAGCGGTCTCCGAGCCTCCGCTTGGTTTCCCCAATGTAGAGGAAGCGGCACTGGGTACAGTGGATGCAGTATACCACATTGGCAGATGTGCAGGTGAACCTCTGCTTAATATGGAATGTCATCTTGGGGCCTGGGATAGGGGTGAGGGAGGAGGTGTGGGGACAAGTGTAGCATTTCCTGCGGTTGCAGGGGAAGGTGCCGGGTGTGGTGGGGTTGGAGTACAATCCGACCCCACCACCCAAGACATTTTTCCATCCCCACCCCTGTCTGCTTTCCGGAGAGACCACTCTCTCCGTGACTCCCTTGTTCACTCCACACTGCCCTCCAACCCCACCACACCCGGCACCTTCCCCTGCAACCGCAGGAAATGCTACACTTGCCCCTACACCTCCTCCCTCACCCCTATCCCAGGCCCCAAGATGACATTCCACATTAAGCAGAGGTTCACCTGCACATCTGCCAATGTGGTATACTGCATCCACTGTACCCGATGTGGCTTCCTCTACATTGGGGAAACCAAGCGGAGGCTCGGAGACCGCTTTGCAGAACACCTCCGCTCAGTTCGCAACAAACAACTGCACCTCCCAGTCGCAAACCATTTCCACTCCCCCTCCCATTCTCTAGATGACATGTCCATCATGGGCCTCCTGCACTGCCACAATGATGCCACCCGAAGGTTGCAGGAACAGCAACTCATATTCCGCCTGGGAACCCTGCAGCCATATGGTATCAATGTGGACTTCACCAGTTTCAAAATCTCCCCTTCCCCTGCTGCATCCCTAAACCAGCCTAGTTCGTCCCCTCCCCCCACTGCACCACACAACCAGCCCAGCTCTTCCCCCCCACCCACTGCATCCCAAAACCAGTCCAACCTGTCTCTGCCTCCCTAACCGGTTCTTCCTCTCACCCATCCCTTGCTCCCACACCAAGCCGCACCCCCAGCTACCTACTAACCTCATCCCACCTCCTTGACCTGTCCGTCTTCCCTGGACTGACCTATCCCCTCCCTACCTCCCCACCTATACTCTCTCCACCCTATCTTCTTTACTCTCCATCTTCGGTCCGCCTCCCCCTCTCTCCCCATTTATTCCAGCTCCCTCTCCCCATCCCCCTCTCTGAAGAAGGGTCTAGGCCCGAAACGTCAGCTTTTGTGCTCCTGAGATGCTGCTTGGCCTGCTGTGTTCATCCAGCCTCACATTTTATTATCTTGGGGTTTGAGTTGGGGAGTCTGGCCTACATGTGGCTCCAGACCCACAGCAATGTGGTTTACTCTTAACTTCCCTTTGGGCAATTAGGGACAGGTAATGAATGGTGCCCCAGCCAGCGACACTCTCATCCCATGACTGAAGAAAGGTGTGAGGTAGGAGTGGGAGTCTGAGGGGACTGGTAGTGGCCTGATGGATAATGGGGTGGGGGTGGGGATGGGGCTGTGAGGGAGAGGCATATCTGAGCGAGGGGTGGTGGCCACAGGGTGGAGATGATCTGAGGAAGGGCTGGGGTGTCACACTGTTGTTCAGAAATCTCCTGAGATTGTGGCTGACTATTGCTCAGTGACTGGCCTGCTCACATAAACCACAAAGGCCATTTGCCCCGGTGAGGTATCGAGTATTATTTCTGGTGTTAGCCTTACTGTCACTTGTCTCTTCCAGGGCACCACTCAAGATGCTGTGTGACAACATGAAGTACCAGATCCTTTCCAGGGCATTCTATGGGTGTATGTATCAGCTTGGATATGGGGAATTACCTCAGCAATGTGCTTCTGTCTACAATGCTTTGTTTGGGAAAGCAAGCTGGTGTTACATTTTGGCATTCTTCAACCAATTCATGAAGGAGAGTACCTGAATCTAAACAACTTTACAAGGTCCTGGACATCTGCACAGGAAGGGCTGAGTGTTCTCACCAAACCACCTCCTCATCCACCTGGATCCATATACACTCCTGGGAGGCGCCCAACCTCTTTAACAGGCATCAAAATATACAGGAGCAGGAATAGGCCATTCAGCCCATCAAGCCACCTCCACCATTCAGTGACAGCGTGGCTGATTTGATAATCTTTAACCTCCCTTTCCCTATAACCATTGATTCTCTCACTGATTAAAAATCTGTCTATCTCGGTCTTGTATATATTGGCAGTTCCCTGCAGTAAAGAGTTCCACAAATTCTCTGCCCTCTAAGAGAAGCATTTCCTCCTCATCAGTGTCTTACATTGGTAACCCCTCACTCTGAGCTTGCACCTTCTGGCGCTAGACTCTCCCACAAGGAGAAACAACCTCTCCGTTCTCACCTGTTCTAACCCTTAAGAATCTTGTACATTTCAATAAGGTCACCTCTCATCTTTTAAACTCCAGTGAGCACATGCTCAGCTCAACATCTCCACATCAGACAATCCCTCCACACCTGGAATCAACCTCGTGAACATGCTCTGGACTGTCTTCAATGTCAGTATATCTTTCCTCAGATAAGAGGAACATATCGGTTTATAGTAATATCAGTGTGATAATCATTTATTATTTCATAATTAATATAATAATTATTAAATATAATTCATGTGAGATGGCATTGTTTTTGGCTCAAATAGTACAATTTTCCAATATTGTGTCACTATGAACCCCAAATAGCATCTGATCGCATGGCTTGTGAGGATTATGGGGTGCGACATATACACTGATGCAGCTTATAGATCATGGAGATGCATTGCACAAGCCACCCTTGGGTGGGAAATCTGTCAGGCAGACCAGTAAATTAGGGTGCACATTGATTTTATAGGTGGTTGGGGAGGCATAGGGTGAGTTGTCCACCCGTGGTTAATTTGAGGCCTGAAAGCGAGCGGTTTTTTTTTGCCTGACTCATGGCCTTATCCCACCTGCCAGTCCTTTAGAAGGAGCTGGGAGATGCCCATCATGTAGCTGGGAAGATTTAACCCTGCAGTCTGCGCTGAGCCACCTGCTCGGTGATGGGACCCATGTCTCCTTCTCCCTGTGCCTATTAGAGCACCTCTCTCTCTCTCTCTCTCTCTCTCCACACCTGCACAGCACCCAGTCCTTCCAAGATGCCTCCCGCCACCAAATCCCATCTTGCTGGGACCTGTCACCTTGGTCCTGGTGAGATGCTGGACTTGCCTGGGTGCTCAGTGTCCTTTGCTAAACACCATGGCTTGGCCCAGTCGCAGTACCAGCAGTGGCCATCGCTGCTGCTCAGTGCTGTTGGTGCACAGAGTGCCAGCTTCTGGTTGCTGGCTGTATGAGGAGGTACCGCTTGCTGGAGGGGGAAGGAAGTTTCACCATGTATTAGCTAAATGGCTAGCACCTAAAAGTTTAGAGCTGAGTGAGCTATCTAAGTCAAGGTTGAGGTGTGGGAGCCCTTCCTTGTAAATTCCAACCCATAAGCTTTCTGCTTCGATACAGTTATGGGGAGGTGTGGGGAATGCGGACTTTGAGCAGTGAATTCAGACGGTGCCAGCTCTGAAGAGTTTCAGCGGGTAGGGTTGGTGATGTGACATTGGCTCTCTCTTCATGCACACGTTCCTTTGCTTCCCAGGGCTTGCCTACTGCAGGCATCTGTCCACCGTGAGGACCCACCTCTCCGCACTCGTCAACCATACGGTCATCTGCCCCGCTGCATCAGCTAACGCAGACTGTGGCCTGACGAGAGAGATCTGGCAAACATTCCTGGAGGATAAAACGGTGTGTGGGGAAACGAGTCGTGGCTGTTGAGCAGAGCGGGTCAGAGGGCAGCGTGTCTATCCCTGGGAACTGTAAAACCTGGGCAAGGCTGCTTTTATTTCTGTGTAAAGGTATCCATGCGAACAGGCCAGCTGTGTCACCACATAAGTAGAGGAATTGCCAGTGGCTGGCAATGGAAAATTAAATGCTTTATTTTCATTTCCCACTCCTCCTGCTTCAGGTCAGTGTAGCCTTGGGTATTCAGGAGTAAAAGCTTCCTCCTTCTTTCTTAACCCTCTGGCTTTGACACCCACATTGTTACGGTGGCTCAATGGTTAGCACTGCTGCCTCACAGCGCCAGGGACCCGGGTTCGATTCCAGCCTCGGGCAACTGTCTGTGTGGAGTTTGCACATTCGCCCTGTGTCTGAGTGGTTCCCTCCGGGTGCTCCATTTTCCTCCCACAGTCCAAAGATGTGCAGGCTAGGTAGATTGGCCATGCTAAATTGCCCGTAGTGTTCAGGGATGTGTAGATTAGGTGAGCTATAGGGGGGATGGTTCTGGGTGGGAAGCTCTGAGGGTCGGTGTGGACTTGTAGGGCCGAAGGGCCTGTTTCCACACTGTAGGGATTCTACACTAACAGTGGACATTGTCCCAGTGGTGCCTTTATGATTAACATTACTGAAGTTTGGAGTCTGAGGGGAAAGTGCAATCATTCACTCCTAAAGGAAACATTTGTGGACATGAGGCGAAGATAGCCTCAAGTTCAACTGTGACACCATAACATGAATGAAGGGACCCACAAGAATCTACATACACACACGTGGATTTGGAGCAGGACTAGACTGTTCAGTCTTTTTTGAGCCTGCTCTGCCATTTGACCAGAAGATGGAACATCTGATTATGGCCTCAACACCAACTCCAAGCCTGCAAGCTCTTGCCCTTTGGCTCCTGCATTAGTGAAGTGGTTGATAAGCATACACAAGGAGAATGGAAGTTTCACTGATGAGAGTGAATGAGGGAGGGTGAGACGAAGTTCGTAATGGATACAATCCAGTTGGGACTGACAGCATTAGTCACACTGTAGATCTGTGTAATTTCATGTGATAAAAGATCTTGTGCACTGCTCACCATTTGGGCATTTGTGTTGAGTGATGTGTGAGGTACCAAACAGTGGTGGCCTCAATGGAATTATCTTGAAGAAGATGTCCTGACCTGGAGGAGATGAGAGAATAGTGCAGAAATCAGGCAATAAATGACTCTCTGTTTTAAATACATGGTCACCATGTCATTAAAATTGATTATTAAATTTGGTATGATCAAGTGAGGAGTGGTGATTGGCTCCCCACTTTTTAAACCCCTTCTTGCTCAGTCCAACAAATATTTTCGTGTTTTAGCATATAGCTGTCACCCTTCATTTAAAATAAGGTAACCAGATGAAAAATGGAAAGCCAAGATCAAGGTTTTCTTGAATTGAAAAAGAGTGAGTTTTATTACCTCGTAAACACAATACTATATCCATCATTTGGGTAATAAGCTTGAAAAGAAGAAAGGTGAAAAGGGTGTCTATACTGACAGTAAAGTACTGGCAACTGCAGTTTGAAGTTTGACCTCTGAGAGTAAATCCTGAATCACAACAGTTTAGTTTATTCATCCAAGGAATATGGATAAGATTTATTGCCCATCCCTAGTTGCCCAGAGGGTAGTTCAGAGTCATCCACATTGCTATAACTCTGGAGTCACATGTCGGCCAGACCAGGTAAGATGGCAGTTTCCTTCCTTAAAGGAACCACGTGATAATTGATTAGATTCCCTACAGTGTGGAAACAGGCCCTTCGGCCCAACAAGCCCACGCCCCCCCCTTGAAGCATCCCACCCAGACACATCCCCCTATAACCCACACACCCCTGAACACTACGGGCAATTTAGCATGGCCAATCCACCTAACCTGCACATCTTTGGACTGTGGGAGGAAACCGGAGCACCCGGAGGAAACCCACGCAGACACGGGGAGAATGTGCAAACGCCACATAGACAGTCGCCCGGGTCCCTGGCGCTGTGAGGCTGCAGTGCTAACCACTGAGCCACTGTTCCGCCCATGGTCGTCATTAGATTCTTAATTCCAGATTTTTATTGAGTTCAAATTCCACCATCTCGCCTAGGTTACTGAATTAAGTCTAGTTATAACACCATCTGGACACCCTGCCCCCTCCCAACCTATCGTCACTGTTGTTAACAGCTGTTTTCCTGTTTCCTCAGAAATAGCAGGGCTCACAGATAACCATGCTTTCTTGGTGAGCAGTGAGTTTTTCTTTCCCTTAACACTTCCAAGTTGAGATACGGGGGGGAAAGAAGAGCTTTCAGAATCCTTGTTCCCAGATGAGGTTGCTTTCTGTCTCCCTTGTTGCTCAAAGCGAGTGCTAAAATTTGCCTCCGATATTAAAGTCAAATAGTGAAGGTTGCTTTGTCGTTTTCACTGTGACCATGACAATTTTTGTAAATCAACTGCAGAGCTATGAAGAACAGGAACTCTTGCGTCTCATTTACTATGGTGGGATCAAAATGGAGATTCGGAAGGAGGTGTGGCCATTTCTCCTGGGACACTATCAATTTGGGATGACCGAGGTTGAAAGAAAGGAGGTTAGTAACTCAGACGGCCTACTGTTTTGTCAATGCAACACTGGAAATAATAGATTTTCAGGAGCAGACTTGCCGTCCTTAGTCTGGACTAAGTATATTCTGAATTATCCTGATTATTTTTTTAAACATCCTAATATGATTCCCTTTGTGGTTCAGACATATTGGTGCCCACCCAGGAATAATTCTGCTTTCACTTTGTCCACCTTGTGGAGCTAATTTGTTATCCCCCTTTCCCCCACTCTCAAAACTTTCCTGAAAGCAATGACCCGTGATCAGGATCTTCCTGAGTTTCAGGACGAGCTGGGCTGGGGAAGAGGTTAGACCACCCACATACCGTTACATCCAAAACACACAAGACCAGCTTCAAGACAGCAGCAATGCCCAGGCGCCAATACATTGCAAGCAACAACAACAGCCTGCATTTGGAATGTGCCTTTAATGCAGCAAAATGGCCTGATGTGGGGTCGCCATGACAAATTGATAAAAGAGGACTTCGGGGGAAAACAGGGCAGCGATTGTTATTTCAAAAACACGTACGGAGAGGGAGCCTTAACACTGTGCAGTTTAATGCTCACTCTGGTGCGTTCAAACTTTTAAACTTTATTCAGATTCATTCGTTCATATTACCATTGCCACACTTCAGTCCTCATGTGCTCTTTATCAGCTTTGTTTCCCACAGCCTTTCATAGGCATTGCCTGCTTTTTTTCCACTGAAGGGCTCTGTTAGTTTGGTTTCTTCCTACCAACCTTGATGACATGGGTATTGTTTAAATCCTTACTAACTTCACGCTTTCAGTGCCCCCAACCCATTGTGGCCCTTGCTGTTGCTTGAGCCCGATCTGCTGCCCATACTAATAGATACTGGCCAGATATTGAGTTTAGGATTGTAAAGATACTGAGTTGTGCCATCTGTATAGTTTGGCCCGATGCAATAGGCTCAGTGCAGTCATAGCATCACTGTCCCAGCAAACATAAGCATACTGTATTTGGATAGTGCTTTTTAATGTAGTGAAGTGCCCCACAATTGTGCTTAGGAGCATGATCAGGCAAATAGTGGTGCCAAGGCAGGGTATTGTCACAGATAAGAGGAGGAGATGGTTTTCACTGTCCTCCTCCCCTGACCATAAAGAGGGGGTGCTTTTTGAGCTCCTTTTCGTATTTCTATTTTCCCTTTCAAAATAAAATGCTCTGGTCTGCTTTTCACATATTTTGTTCATGAAGTCCAATTTTCAAAATAAATTTTCTAAAAATTTCAAAATAACCCAAAACAAATTGCTTTTGGTGAAAATGAAGCAGCGTTTATTGCTGTGTTCGAAACCTTGGTTCGCAACACACATTCATACACATATACTTACAAGAAAGACAGGAAAGAAGTTGTAAATTACAAAGCACTACAAATCAAGGATGTCACAGTGTGAATTAGAGAGTTTAGCTACTCATTCTCCAGTTGAAGTTCTTTCAGTTGGCTGTGCACAGAAATCCCTTATTTTGAGCTCAGACTCTGTCAAATAACTGATGAGTAGTATGTATAAGCTGGGAATTGGCTCACTGCAGGCACAATGCTGGTTTTTTTTACAGGAATCAGACGTATGAGTAATATTGAAATCAGAGGTGAGCAATCAGGTAGCTTGGAGTGGCTTACTCTTCAGGTGTTACAAGCAGACTGATGAACAGAAGCCACAGTTGTCTAGTTTAAAGATGATTCAGTCATGTGAATGGAGTTGGAGTTCGCACATTCAGTTAGAGGTGGATTTTGATGTCTTCTCTTCAATGACTGATAACCGTGGAGTCATTTGTGCTAAGTCTAGTTTGATGAGCTTTGATCTCCTTTGGCCAGAACTGGGGATGACATCTTGTATACTCGTTTTTGTTGGATTAGTTGAAATGTTCATTCTATGCAAGGGGAGTGTCACGTCCCAGGAACAATATGTTCATTTTCTGGAAGAAATCAATTTGCACATTGTGTTCAGCAGTCATTTAATAAAAAATGGCAAGAGTGCATTTTACAAAGAATTTATGCAAGATAACACAACCCGAAATAAAAAGCAATAACTTAGGGTCTCTCTCTTCTTGTCTCCTGAGCATTGCAGTAGACCGTAAGACATAAGAGCACAATTAGGCCTTTCAGCTTTCTTGCATGCTCTGTCAAATGCTTTAAGAGGAGAGACAGCCAGAGAGGTAAAAGTAGAGAATTCAGGGCCTAATGGCTTGGCCAGAAATGCTGGGATGAAATACGTACGAGATGTGAGAGCTGAGGAAGGCTGGGCACTTGGAAGGTTCTAGGACTGGAGGAAATTAGAAATGGGGAGGGGTGGGACTATCAAAGTTTTTGGAACAGGAGGATGATAATTTCATATTTGAGCAAGGGCATCATAACTAGCTCCTGTGCTACAAATTCTGCTACAAACTACAGTAGTGCTACAAATTGGAAATGTCAGTCTGAAATCATCGTTCTGGCCATAGAGTCATTATAGCACAGACAAAGGCCATTCAACCCATTGAGAACATGACAACTTGCTGTACTGCAGTGTAGCCAGTCCCATTCCTTCACAGCCTCCCCATTGCCTTGAAAGGTTCATTTCTTCAAGAACCAGCCCAATTTTCCTTCAAAGTCATTGAGCATATTGGCTTCCACCGACCACTCACTGTGTACAAGTTTCTTCCTCACAGCACCCCTTCACCGCACCCCACCCCCCCACTTAATCCCCTTGCTCAGAACATTAAATGGAGTTTGCACGTTGGCTTTTGATACTCAAAGTCAAATAACTGATCGTTCAAGCACTGCTTTTCTTGAACTGAAGTTTTAATTTAAGAGATTTGCCCTGCGGTCAAGTTGCCTACTGTTGGAGTCTTCCCTAGCCATAAATTTATTGGCAGTGGGTGCCAGGGTCCTAAACTGAGAAATTCCTTCTGTAAACCTCAAGATCCGCTGGGACCAAGTAGGGGTGTTCGATCAGAGTTGGGGTGGTTTCCATCAGGGCCCACATGATAGCTTTGCAGCATTAGCCAGTGGAAAACCAGGCTCGGAGCATCAAACACAGAAGTGGTAACCCCTGTAAAATGACACAAATTAATGTCTGTGCTGCATGTTCCAAGGGGAATGATAAAATTCTCAGCACCTGCTGGTTTTGTTCAAGGCTGTTCCTGTTCCCCCTCAACCTCAGGTCGACGATAAGATTCGAACCGGCTATGAGCAGACCATGGGCGAGTGGATGGCCTGCGAAGCGATCGTCCGTCAGCGGGAGAGAGAGTCACATGCAGCAGCGTTGGCCAAATGCTCGTCCGCCGTCAGCCTGGACACTCAGATGCAACGGATGCTTCACCGAGACTCAACAGTCAGCAACGAGGTGAGGCTCAGTGTGAGAGGTGCATGGAGCTTGAATAAAGGAAGAAAGGACCACCCAGAGCAGTGCTAACAACAACAGCAAGTTGCATTTATGTGTCATCTTTAATGTAGCTAAAACAAAATCGTTGAGCAACCAACTAAAGAACAGGCTATCCTCAATTTTGTTTTGTGCAATGAGTAAGAGGCAATTAATAATCTTGCTTCGAGAGATCCTTAGGGAGAAAGTGACCATAACGTGGTAGGATTCCAAGTCTTCCCTGCATTTTCTATTCTTATTTCCTTCCTCCTGACTGGATTCCGCCCCACTCATCATTTGGAACCTGATGCTGCTCCTATTTTTTGCCATTACCAAATTGGGATGGTATTAGCTCATCCCAGCAAGCTTTCTCCGCACCCCATTTCCCCCCACCGCAATATTAAACACAAGCACAGTAACAGAAAATAGAGCGTCAGCTTCCTATCTCAATGGTCACCAGAAATAGGAACAAGAGTGGATTCGATCATGGCATGAATCTTAATGCTGCATGTCATGAAGAAGAATAGTCTTCTGTTAAAGATTTCCTTCATTGGAATTGTGGAGATTAAAGAGAATTTGATGGAAACTTTTATATGATAAAGCGGTGGAACAGAATAAACAGGAGCAGATCGTCCCCAATAATTGATGAGTCTGTAACAAGAAACCATAGATTAAATATAAAAGCTTTGGGACAGCGAGCAGGATAAATCTTATTACTGAGAGGCTGTGAAATGTACAACCAAAGATAATGACTCGAGCAGGAAATATGTCAGTATTTAAGAAAAGCTAAAGTCAGTCTTTGAAGGAAATGGGGTTACAAATAGAGGAACTTGCAAAGCACTGAAGATTAGGACTAGGGTTCCCATGGAAGGAATCACCGACATGGGCTTGCTGAGCCCAACAGTCAATTATTTGTTCAAGGATCTGGTTATCGCAAGCAGGATCAGTATCAACTGCCCTTCCCAAATTACCCTGAAGGAGGCGGCATTGAGCTGCCTTCTTGAGCCATTGCAGCTCTTGGTGTATGGAGACACCATAGTGATGTTAATAAAAAAAAAAGCTGTAGGCACATCTCACACACACACACAAACACACACACACACACACACACACAGCACATGCAGCACGCACATCTCACACACCACACACACACAGCACGCACGCACACACGCACACACACACACCCTACGTGTGACTTGGCCTGGACTAAGCCGATTCTCCTAAAACACAAACCTGTGCCTCTCACCGCTCCCCAACCTGAATATGATCAAAAAAAGGATATTGTACGAGACAGTGTTTACCTCACCTTTGTGCATTTCCCAACATTGACTGTACCCGCTGATTATAGTCACACGTAAAGACATCAGTGCAGTTTATGGGTTTAAACAGTAACGTTGAAGGCTATGAAATAATCATGAAGTGAAAGGTGCTTATGTTGTAACTTCTTTGGATTTCTCATCTGCCCTGATTGCCTGACTAGAATAAAATGACCTGTTGTTGTCTTCCTGCATATTATCCAAGTGCCCATAACAATGTAATCATACGTGCAACAGCCAGCTCAGATCCACATCAAATTTTAGACCTTCCTGAGCTGTGTGAGCCTTCAAATCCAAGTCAGCTAGAGGGCTAAGTTATCTCCTGATTCCCTGAAGCCTGTCTGCTATTTAGTTAGTGCAAATCTAGTGAGCAATGGAATACTCCAAAAATAATCGAAAGCCTGATGCTGTCTTGGACAAAGCAGTCAGTTTGGTTTGTTGGCACCACATCCACTACCTTCAGCATTCAGTCTCTCCACCATCAACGCACATTAGCAGTCACCCACCCAATGCACTGCAGCAAATCACCAAGGCTCGGCCATTTAGAAAATCAAGGGCAGCAGATACAAGGGAACGCCACCACCTGCACATTCTATTCTGAGCCACTCACCATCCTGACTTGAAAGTATATTGCTGTTCCTTTGCTGTTGCCACATCAAAATCCTACAGCTCCCTCTCTCCATGGACTATAGCAGTTCAGGAAGCCTACCCCCACCTTCTCCAAGGCAACTAGGGACTGGCAGTAAATTGGAGATAGCAAGAACTAGCGGATCACATTTTGTACTGTGAGTTAAACCTAACTTGGTCACACAAAGAGACAGGGTAACAAGCTGCCGGTAAGTTAGAGGTGGCAGGATTTGAACCCACGCTGGAAAAAAGACTGGATTCTAAATCTAGGAGGATCAAGTGGTACATGGTGGTAAACCAGAAACTTTGACTTACCTGCCCCGCTGATGCTGCCTGACCTGCTGTGACCCTCCAACTCCACGTGGTGTTGATTGGCAGTAAATGCTAGACCACACATGGGCAGTTATACCCTGCGAAAGAATGAAAATAGTTGACACTTGGCCCCCAGCTGCTCATCTATTTCCAGGAGAAAGTTACTTCACTGTTTGCAAATGAAACTAACAACTGTAAAACGGTTAACCTCATAAACACAGGATTTCTTCTTTTGGGGTTTAAGTTGAGCAGCAGTGGGAAGAGATCATGCAGTGACTTAGTACCCACCCTTTTCCATTTCGTTCAGAGCAGACTGGAATGAAAATCTCCCTCTCTTGACAGTCTAGATGGAGTGACCCCTGATAGTCTGCAGTTAGTTACAACAGCCCAGTAAGATTCTATAAAACACAAACAAAAGTAAAGTTGCTGGAAAAGCTCAGCAGGTCTGGCAGCATCTGTGAAGTTAAAAAACAGAGTTGATGTTTCAGGTCCAGTGACCTTTCCTCACTTACTTCCTGAGTTCCTCAGCAACTTTGTTTTTGTACCTGATTTACAGCATCAGTTTTTATTCAGATTCCATAAAATGCTGGTCCAGCTGTGTAGCCAGGAGTCTGAGACAGTGAAATACCACGATGATAGATGACAGACCAGGCACGGTTCACTGAGAGTATTGTTGGGCTGTTAGGTGGACAGCAAGGTTTGAAATGGTGCAGAGGATCAGATCTCATTGAATTTGTCTTTATTTTTGCTCCTCATCCCTTTCAAAATAAACTCAGAAATGCAGACATTCATGCTTTGCAAAGGACGAAGGGAGTTGATATCAATTTCAGACAACTCGATTTTTAAAAAATGTAATCATTAAATAGCAAGAATACAGCAAAAAAGCTGATGTTTTAATGTTTCATTGTGCAGTTTCTCTTCCCTTTATTTCTCTAAGTGGCTGTACTGTCCTCTTCCAGTCTTCACAGAGTTGTGGCTCAGACAGTCAGAACCATTTGCGCTTGCAGAGTGACTCCAGCACAAGTACACAGGTAGGTTCCCGCCTTTCTCTGAAATCCTGTTTGGGTGCGCCTCTGTTGTCATTCATCGTTTGTGCAGCTAAGCTGATACAAACAGCGGTGGCAGCAGTAGGAAATGGATACATTAACGGTCTCAACTTAGAGTAAATCGTGTTGCCTCAGGTTTCAAAGGACAGAGCACCACTCAGCCACAGAATGGATTAGATGGTGCAGTCCCTGCCTGTGTTTCAACAGCAAACGCTGCTCACAGTTAGCATAGAAGATGACTCAGCATTTTGTATGGGTGGAGAGAGATTTTAAAAAAAGTTAAAATAGATAAGTTGAATAAAAGCAATATCTGCTGAGCACTGATTAGGGAACCAGGAATAGTTTAGCGCAGAAAGACACCATTCAGTCAGTCTAGATTGTTTGCTCCTTTGAAAAACTCTCCAGTTAGTTGGGCAGCATCTGCGAAGAAAATATCAGAGTTAACGTTTCGGGCCTAGTGACCCTTCCTCAGAACTGGACCCAGAACGTTAACTCTGATTTTTCTTCACAGATGCTGCTGAGCTTTTCCAGCAACTTCTGTTTTTCATTCCTGACTTACACCATCCACAGTACTTTTGATTTTTAATCCAGTTAGCCCCTGTCATCAACAGTTTCCCAGTGAATGGCAGAGTAGAGTCGATGGCCCAATTTCTGTTCCTATGTCTTATGGTCTTAGGGCTGAGGAGTGGCCCAGGGGTGAGGGTGGTGGTCCATTATAATGTTTCTGCTGGGACTGAGTGCATTTTCAGCAGAGGAGGTGAGAAAGTTGGGGGACTGGGAATAGAGTGGACGAGAAGGCACTTAATAGTGTGGGGAGCACAAGCCAGATTTGTCTTCAAGTACTGATAATCGGTCTTAATGATTTAACAGTATTGAACGTAGCATAATTCAGTGTAAATATCTACATTAGCTGAATGGTGATTAAAAGTCAACAATATTTACATTAGCTAAGATACTGGGTTTAAAGTGTTTACATAATGCCCTCAGCCATAGTAACAGATATTATGTCCAGGATGAGACACCCACCTTGCTCATCAATGTTAATCTCAAATCACTCACCATATGTCGTTTTGCTTGTCAGACTCTGCAAAGACCATGGGACAGATAGGTTGCTCGTTATTAATTAAGTCCTTGTCACTACAGTATCTGAGTCGATGCAGTGGGCTCCTGAGGCCCACCTAGGCTAAATCTGAGTGGCTCCAACAAATCTCCCCTCCCAAATACCATCAAGAGTCACCTCATTTAAACCAGCCACCCTTTCCATCGAAGCCTCAGGGATGGGGATTGGGGCAGCGGAGGTATGGGGGGGGGGGTGGTGGACTAAGTACAGTGGGGAAGATGAACAAGCTGTTGGCCTCCACCAAACTGAGTCACGCTCCTGTGGTTTGGTGCAGATCGTCTCGCAGCTGCTCAATCACAAAATGCTAAATGGATCACCCACTCTCAGCACGGGCACTATGGACTGAAGGGACTCTTCTGTGTTTCATGACTCTATGAACTTCTAAGTTCCTCCACCCAATCTGAACATGTTGACTTCCACAGATGTGTTAATGCCCGTGCAACCTGGAATATTGCGAACATTTGGTGGCCTCCATCTACCCCTAAAAGCCTCTAACCCTGCTCCTAAATTGTCACTCATAGAACATAGAACATAGAACAGTACAGCACAGAACAGGCCCTTCAGCCCACAATGTTGTGCCGACCATTGATCCTCATGTATGCATCCTCAAATTTCTGTGACCATATACATGTCCAGCAGTCTCTTAAATGACCCCAATGACCTTGCTTCCACAACTGCTGCTGGCAACGCATTCCATGCTCTCACAACTCTCTGCGTAAAGAACCTGCCTCTGACATCCCCTCGATACTTTCCACCAACCAGCTTAAAACTATGACCCCTCGTGCTAGCCATTTCTGCCCTGGGAAATAGTCTCTGGCTATCAACTCTATCTATGCCTCTCATTATCTTGTATACCTCAATTAGGTCCCCTCTCCTCCTCCTTTTCTCCAATGAAAAGAGACCGAGCTCAGTCAACCTCCCTTCATAAGATAAGCCCTCCAGTCCAGGCAGCATCCTGGTAAACCTCCTCTGAACCCTCTCCAAAGCATCCACATCTTTCCTATAATAGGGCGCCCAGAACTGGACGCAGTATTCCAGTATTCGGTCAGCTTCCCTTCACAAATCTTTTGATAAGTCCCATGTTTCACCTCCAGTTTGGAAAGGGTTTGAGTTTGCTGATCGGCTTTGGGATGCGAGGCACTCAAACACGGTCAGGTTCATGAGTAAGCCGATAGTGACTGGACCCAGAGTGCACTGCTGTCACCTGTACCTGACATTCACTTCATTTCAAGCTGTGAATATAACGTGGGAATGAAAAGTGATCATTATAAAGAAAGGAGCATGGTATTAGGGTCAAAACACATGACCAAACATCAATATCAGGAGAGGCTGTGGGTCTCCCTTGTGTTCATTGGTCACAACAAGAATGTTTGGGTGCCAAATTGGTGTTCAGGCATCTTGTACTCGGAAGGAATATATCAAGTTTTGTTCTTCTTCTTGATTGTGCTCGTAATGTTTCCTTCTGTAAAGTGAATGTGTGTGGTTAAGAATGGGAGATAATGGGATCTGCAGATGCTGGAGAATCCGAGATAACAAAGTGTGAAGCTGGATGAACACAGCAGGCCAAGCAGCATCTCAGGAGCACAAAAGCTGACGTTTCGGGCCTAGACCCTTCATCAAAAAAGACCCTCTTCTGATGAAGGGTCTAGGCCTGAAACATTAGCTTTCCTGCTCCTAAGATGCTACTTGGCCTGCTGTGTTCAACCAGCTCCACACTTTGTTATCTCTGTGGTTAAGAATGGTTTGGGCATCTCTGTGATGGCCCCTGTCTCTGGTTGAACATCTTACTGATGCAGTGGGTTATTGTAACCCCAGCAACTCCACCAGCAGGATCAGATAGCCCTATTTTACACTCCAGCTCATTCTTACATTCAATCCAGGCTGTGTGGATGCACTGTGAATCAGGAGATTGTGTGTACAAGTCTCACTCCAGGACCTTGAATGTGTGGTGTTGGCTAACAGTCCAGCACATTACTGAAAGAGGTACCAGCTTCCTAATGACTAAAACCTTGTCTGCCCCTTTCATAGAGTTATTGACCAAATAAGGCATGTTTTCTGGTTCAGTCCCTGCCAATGAAATTCACTGGTAAACAGCTCCCAAATGTTTGCGGAGTAATAGAGTCATACAGTGTAGAAAAGCTACTTTGGTCCACCCACTATGGCAACCAAAAAGCACCCAAACTACACTAATCTCATGTACCTACACTTAGCCCGTAGCCTACTATGCCCAAGCATTATAAGTGCCCATCTGGATGCTTCTTAAATGTTGTGAGAGCACCTGCCTCCACCACCCTTGCAGGCAGCATGTTCTATATCTCTACCACCCTCTGGGTGAAATGTTATTTTTGTAAATTCCTTTTCAACCATTTACTTCTCACCTTAAACATGTACCCTCTGGCTTTAGACATGTCTGCCATGGTGTAGAGATTCTCACACCTTACCCTACCTGCACCTCTCATAAATTTGTATATCTCAATCAGATCGCCACCCCTCTCAGGCTCCTCTGCTCCAGAGAAAACAAACCCAGCCTATCTAGTCCAGCCTGTCCTTGTAATGGGGACTTTCAACCCCAGGCACCACCCTCTCCAGTCCTTCTGATAGCGTGCACAGTAATCTGTCTGTGGCCTAACCAATGCTCTGTAAAGTTGCAACAAGATTTCCTTGTACTGATACTTTATACTCCATCTTATGAAAGCAAGCATCCTGTATACCAGAGATAGTAGGAACCGCCGATGCTAGAGAATCTGAGATAACAAGGTGTAGAGCTGGATGAACACGGCAGGCCAAGCAACATCAGGGGAGCAGGAAAGCTGATGTTTCAGGTCTAGGGTAACTCCACTGTTCTTATTTTACTACTGCAACGGATCTTTTAAGTGAAAAGCTCCCAGAGCATCTGCAGTTGCTGCTATCTCTGGTCACTTATCTCATTGCTTGTTTGCGGGAGCTTGCTGTGCCCAAACTGCACATTAAACAATGACCATACCTCGAAAGTACTTCGATGGCAGTAAATCACATTTAGGTGTCACAAGGTCAGGGCAGATGTCAGATAAATGCAAGTTATTTCTCTTCATTGGCTGAGGTTCCTCCTGTCCTTGTAACGTTAAAAGAAAAACCCAGAGAGAATCACCTCCCTAAAGTGTGCTACTGGAAAGGAACCGGGGGATACAGCAGACAATGTGCAGCAAGTGAGAACAAAGAAAGTTATATTTGACAAAAAAAACAGTCAGAACCCTTTATCGCTTTCCTTGCCCAGTACAAAATACATCCAGGGAATTGCATCCTCACAAAATTAGAGTTTATCTGTCGGAAATCAAACTCGAGAGAGAGAAGAACTGGAAAAGAACAGTCAGTAGAGATCAAGTCACATGACAGTCAGCAACATTGAGGAGACATTGTGCATGAGATTGAGGGTTGAAAACCATTCCCAATCCCAATTAAACACAAGGCACTGCGTTTGTTTCTTTTCAACTGAGATGTAGGAGAATTGGTTCACAATTTTAGACAAGGAAACTGAATGGTTGATTGAGTGGGCTTTCAAATGGACGCAGCTTTGAAGGTAGATGTTGCTGCCTACCTTGGTGTGAGTTACAGCCACTAGAACAGCACCTCTTGCAGTGTAACCTTTCCTGGGTTTTGCTTTGCTCTCAGGTGTTTGAATCTGTGGAAGAGGCCGAGGGTGAGCAGCTGGAGAAAGAAGTGGGTACTGATGGTGACAGACGGGTTGTGCCCATTCCCAATGGCACCTGTTCACCAGACTCTGGGCACCCATCATCTCGCAATTTCTCCACAGCATCTGGCTACTCGGAATACAGCTTCAGCACAGAGGAGGTGATGCAGTGCAGTCAGCAAACTATGGCACAAAGGTGGGGCGGTGGGGTATACAAAGCAGAGGAAGGAACTCCTCCTCAACAGGAGCTGCAGGACAAAGCACCCTCCCTGGAAGGGCTACTGGAAGTACTCCCTCTGGATGAAAGATCCAAAGAAACACATTTCATAGCGGATAGATCCGAACATGCAGTTCCAGTGATGGTACAATCAGAAGATGCAACTTCTGTCAAAGAAGAGGGATCAATAAAAGTGGCTCCTGTGATGGAGGGATCTGAGAAAGTAGTCCCTGTGACAGAGGGATCTGAGAAAGTAGTTCCTGTGACGGAGGGATCTGACGAGGCTGTCCCTGCGACGGAGGGATCTGACGAGGCTGTCCCTGCCAAGGAGGGATCTGACGAGGCTGTCCCTGCCAAGGAGGGATCTGACGAGGCTGTCCCTGCGATGGAGGGATCTGACGAGGCTGTCCCTGCCAAGGAGGGATCTGACGAGGCTGTCCCTGCCAAGGAGGGATCTGACGAGGCTGTCCCTGCCAAGGAGGGATCTGACGAGGCTGTCCCTGCCAAGGAGGGATCTGACGAGGCTGTCCCTGCCAAGGAGGGATCTGACGAGGCTGTCCCTGCGACGGAGGGATCTGACGAGGCTGTCCCTGCGACGGAGGGATCTGACGAGGCTGTCCCTGCGACGGAGGGATCTGACGAGGCTGTCCCTGCGACGGAGGGATCTGACGAGGCTGTCCCTGCGACGGAGGGATCTGACGAGGCTGTCCCTGCGACGGAGGGATCTGACGAGGCTGTCCCTGCGACGGAGGGATCTGACGAGGCTGTCCCTGCGACGGAGGGATCTGACGAGGCTGTCCCTGCGACGGAGGGATCTGAATTGATTCCTGTTCCCGGAAGGTCAGGAGAAATAGTCCGTGTGGTGGATGGATCAGATCCTGACCGTGAAGCA
The DNA here is from genome assembly GCF_030684315.1 of Stegostoma tigrinum. Taxonomy (NCBI): domain Eukaryota; kingdom Metazoa; phylum Chordata; class Chondrichthyes; order Orectolobiformes; family Stegostomatidae; genus Stegostoma; species Stegostoma tigrinum. Next base: position 11,563,763 of record NC_081379.1, read on the forward strand.
TCGAAAGGTCATGTTCCTTTGTTTCAAACTGAGGAGAATATGACTCCACAAGAGCTCGTGGGACAAGTCTCTCTCCATGAGAGACAGGAAATGGAAGGACTTTGTCGGCAGCTGGCAACAACTGAGAGCAACGTTCATGCTTCTTCGCCAGCCTCCTCTACTGGAGTGACATATGCTGTGAGTACTCTTCATCAATCAACACCACACTTTATTGTTGCTGTGAGAGGACCAGAAAGACCTCTCTTGTAACCTTCCTTATTTACAATCCTAAAAGTTTGGCAGCTGACCTTTTCTCTCTGTGGTTTTTACAAAGAACAACAGCAACAACCGTAATGTATTCTTCTTTTTAAATCTTTCAGCAAGAATTGCTAGACATGTACACTGTGAACCTACACAGGATAGAGAAAGATGTTCAACGCTGTGACCGTAACTACTGGTACTTCACCCCCACTAACCTGGAGAAACTACGCAATGTCATGTGCAGGTAGATCTTGTCTGTTGTGATTTTTAAAAATCAGCTTTAGATTCAGTGCAACGTGGAAGCCTGAGTGCACAGCGCTGCCCTGGGTTACATCCGTGGGATTTTTTACAGCAGCTATTGCAACTTCATTTTATTCTTTCAATCTTACAAGCTCCTTTCTTGTGCTTCCTGGTAAATGGCGTGAGCCTCAGGAACTTGGGATCAACTCCTTTCAGGGGTTCAAATCGATAAGACTTTCGGGCTGTTTGGTCTCTGCTCTGTGCCACTTAACTGGACTGGTTAAGGTGGGTGTGGTTCTTGGACATGACTGTGACCCTCAATTGACCTTCTCCGAGTGCTCAGAAGTTCAAGATAGATTAACAGGGAGGTTCAGAATTCTATCCAGTCTTAAGAGACAGACTGTTTTGGAGAAACACTGACTTAGGAGGAATAAGGAACGAAACTTGTAAAATTTACAAAGGACTGAACGCAACCTAGTCAAATGGCAAGCAAAAGGTAACGATTGCAGTTCACATCAAGGATTATTTTAACGATTGTCTCCTTTTTACAGTTATATTTGGCAGCATTTAGAGATAGGATACGTTCAGGGAATGTGCGACCTGCTGGCTCCCCTGCTGGTTGTCCTGGATGATGGCAAGTTCTTTATCTATGATTTGATTAATTTTACTGGCGAGTGAACAGCCAATAGAACAGACAACTTTATAAAAGAGAAATTCAATGTCTGTCAGTAATAAATCTGGATTGGATTTGTAAAGTTGTTTTATCAGGATTTTGATGTCTTTCTGGCTGTTATATGGCTCATTTACCCCTGATTGTGTAGCTGTCCAACAGCTTTGCTTTTCAGCCCTTAACAGCAGCAGGAAGGAGAACATTCAGCCCTTCGAGCTTTTTCCTGCAATTCAGTTTGCTCAAGGTGGATTTACATCTCGGCTCCATTTACTTGCCTTTGCTTCTTTATTTTCCCCCCTTTTCACTGAGAAATTTTTCATCACCTACCTCAGTTTGGAAAATGTAAATTGATTCCCAGCTACGAGATACTTTCTAACCAACCTGTTCAAAGATGTTAAGCCATACCTCTGAAGCAGGGGGGACTCGAGCCTGGGCCTTCTGACTCAGAGGTAGAGACACTAACATTGTGCCACAAGAGCCTACCAAAAGTTTTGTATGCAAGCCTAAAAATTAGGAACAGAGTAGGCCATGCGACCCTTTGAGGCAATTCCTGCATTTAATGCGAACCTGATTACTCTACATTGGCCAGAGGACATGATCTATTTGGATTCCCAGAAAGCCTTTGACAAGGTGCTGCACAAGAGGCTGCTAAATAAGATACAAACCCATGGTCTAGGGGAAAGGTAGTGCCATGGATAGGGCATTGGCTGACTGGCAGAAGGCAGAGCGTAGCGATAAAGGGGTCTTTTTTTCCAGATGGTACCTCCTGACTATTGGGCCCCCACAGTGATCCATGTTGGGACCACAGCTACTCACATTATATGTTAATGATCTGGAGAAAGAACTAAGGGCATTGCTGCTACATTTGCAAATGACACAAAGATAGGAACAGGTCGCGCTGAGGAAGGGGGCAGGCTGCAGAAGGACTTGGATAGGCTAGGAGAGTAGGCAAACAAGTTGCAGATGGAATATAATGTGGGAAAGTGTGAGCTTATGCACTTTTTTAGGGAAAATAGAACCTCTACACTGTGGAAGCAAGCCAGTTGGCTCATCGACAGACCTTCCAAAGAGCATCCCATCCAGATTCCCACACCTACCCTATCCTTGTAACCCTGTGTTTGCCCATGGCTTATCCAGCTAGCCTGCAGGTCCCTGGACACTATGGGCAATTTAGCATGGCCAATCCACCTGACCAGTACTTCTTTGGACTGTGGGAGGAAACCAGAGCACCTGGAGGAAATCCACGAAGACACAGGGAGAATGTGCAAACTCCACACGGACAGTCACCTGAGGGTGAAATCGAACCCGGATCCCTAGCTCTACGGTTTTAACCCCTGAGCTGCCTGTAGAGGTGTGGGCTGTTTTCTAAACAAGGAAAGGCGTAGGAAATCTGAAACACGAAAGGACTTGGGTGTCCTAATTTAGGATTCTCTTAACCTTAACATGCAGGTTATTTTGGCAGGTAGAAAGGCAAATGCAATATTGAGGCTCATTTCAAGAGGACTAGAATACAAGAGCAGAAATGATTTATTATTGAGGCATTGGTCAGACTGCATTTGCAATATTGCGAGCAGTTTTGGGCCCTGTATCTAAACAAGGATGTCCTGGCATTGGATAGGGTCCAGAGGAGATTTACAAGAATGATCCAAGGAATGAAGGTATTGTTATGTGAGGAGCAGTTGAGGACTCTGGGTCTGTATTGATGAAGTTTAGAAGGCTGAGGAGAGGTCTGATTGAAACATAGAGAACACTGAGAGGCCCAGATAGAGTGGACGTGGGAAAAATGTTTCCACTAGTAGGAGAGACTAAAGCCCGAGTGCACAGCCTCAGAATGAAGGGACAACCCTTTTGAACCGAGATGAGATGATTTCTCTTTAGAGGTTGGAGAATCTTTGGAACTCATTGATGCAGAGGGCTGTAGAGGCCAAGTCATTGAATATATTTATGTGCATGCTGGATAGCCTATTGATTAGTAAGGGGATCCTGGATTACGGGGAGAAGGCAGGAGAATGGGGTTGAGAACAGCGGAGCAGATTCATTGGGCCAAATGAGCTTATTTTGCTCCTCCGTCTTATGGTCTTATTTCCACCTACACCCAATGACCATTCACCCCCTGGCTTCTCAAGAATCTTATCCACCTCTGCTTTAAAAATATTCAACGTCAGAGGTCACAGGATACCAGGTTGTAGTTCATCAGTTTTATTTGAAACCACAAGTCTCTGAAGCGCTGCTCTTGCTTCACCTGACGAAGGAGCAGCACTGCGAAAGCTTGTGTTTTCAAATAAACCTGTTGGACTATAACCTGATATCATGTGACTTCTGACCTTGTCCACCTGAGTCCAACACCGGCAGTCCACACCTTAAAAATATTCAGACTCGGCTTCCACTGTCTGATCAAGGAAGTGAGTCCCAAAGACTCTCTCAAATGTACACCCCTTCCATGTGCACCGGTCAACATTTTGCTCGTTCAAGCAAGTTGCTTCTTAGTCTTCAAAACCACAGAGAATTGGAGACTGGCCTGTTTTTTGTTTGTGGGATAGAGTCTCAGAAGATCTCTACCCTATCCAGCTCTGTCTTAAATACATTCAGTGATTTGACCTCCACAACCCTCTGTGGCAGTGAGCTTCACAGATTCCCCACCCTCTGGCTGAAGAAATTTCCTCCTCATCTCTATAGGGTCATTCCTTCACTCTACCCTTTATATGAAGAAGTCTGTTGTGACATCTTTCCTAAATGACTTAACACCAAGTTCTGGATTCACCAAAACTGAACTGTTGCCCCTAGTATAAGTATGTTTTAGGGTTGCGCTGTTTAGTTTAGTAGTTAAGTTCATGCGCTAATATACAAGTATTAATATGACAGTAATAAATGTGCTGAAATATTAGGCAATGTATGACAGTAATAAATGTGCTGAAATATTAGGCAATGACATGATGGGGGTGGTGAGGCTTTAAAGAGGTTGGATGTAGGGGGCTGAATGGAAGGTTGGGGGTGGAGGTACAGTCTGGGATGATGCGATGGCATGAGAGGCTGGTGGAGGCTGACCTGGGAGAACAGGTGTGAAAGGAAAGCAGGGAGGTAGAGGGAGGGTTGCCATGCAATGGAGGGGTGAACAGCATTATGGGGGTGCAGCTTGGGGGTAGGTGGGATATCATGGGATACAATATGGAGACAAAGAATATCTTGGGGAGGGACAGCCTGGTAGGGATGAGATTGGGATGGCATAACAAGAGGGAATGAGATGGAGATGTAGGCTGGAGACAGTAAGAGACAATAAGTAGATTTGTGATGGCAATCTAAAGAAGCACTGTTATTTTACTGCAATTGTTTTGTGGGTCTCTGGCATTTAGGAATGATTCAGTTGTTGTAATATAAGACTGTCAGACTATAAAGTGGCTTGGCTTTGCTTCTGACCTGCACAAACAGAACTCCAGTGTTAAGATTGAAAGTGAGGAGTGAGTGATTTTGAAATGTAGTGTTTATTCTGCACTGCCCCGCCATGACAGTGTTGTCTTGTTGCTGCTGTACAGAGGCCTTAGCGTTCAGCTGCTTCACCCAGCTGATGAAGAGGATGAACCAGAATTTTCCGCACGGTGGGGCGATGGACACTCACTTTGCCAACATGCGTTCTCTCATCCAGGTAACTGCGCTCTCTCTCTTTCTCTCTCTTTGCTCCTTGCAGTGAGCATAACAGAAGGTGTACATCCACACCAGTGACACAAGGCTGAAAACTTCTGTTAAATTTGTATTGATCCTTGGTTTGTTGTACCCTGAGTGCAGTGCAGGAGTTAGATCTGGTCTCCATATTGTAGAGTCATACAGCACAGAAACAAGCCATTCATCCCACGTTGTCTATGTTGAACAACACACACCGAACTATACCGGTCTGTTTAGCCACACTTCATCCATAGCTGACTAAGCCCTGGCAATGTTAACTGCTCATCCAGATGCTGCTTAAATGTTGCCAGAGAACCCCCTCAGCCAGTGGGTTCCACATAGCCACCACCCTCTGGGTGAGAAAACGTTTTCTCGGATCTCCCGAAACCACTTTCATTTCACTTAAACTTATGCCCTGGTCTCCGATATGTCTGCCATGTGGAAAAGAATCTACTCTGTCTATGTCTTTCATATTTTGGAAACCTCAGTCAGCACCCCGTCAGCATCCTCTCCTCCAAGTAAAACAAACCCAGCCTATCCAGTCTCTCCTCAGAACAGAGACTTTCCATCCCAGACAGCATCCTGGTGAATCTCCTCAGAACAGAGACTTTCCATCCCAGACAGCATCCTGGTGAATCTCCTCAGAACAGAGACTTTCCATCCCAGACAGCATCCTGGTGAATCTCCTCCAGAACAGAGACTTTCCATCCCAGACAGCATCCTGGTGAGTCTCCTCAGAACAGAGACTTTCCATCCCAGACAGCATCCTGGTGAATCTCCTCCAGAACAGAGACTTTCCATCCCAGACAGCATCCTGGTGAATCTCCTCAGAACAGAGACTTTCCATCCCAGACAGCATCCTGGTGAATCTCCTCAGAACAGAGCCTTTCCATCCCAGACAACATCCTGGTGAATCTCCTCCAGAACAGAGACTTTCCATCCCAGACAGCATCCTGGTGAATCTCCTCAGAACAGAGACTTTCCATCCCAGACAGCATCCTGGTGAATCTCCTCAGAACAGAGCCTTTCCATCCCAGACAGCATCCTGGTGAATCTCCTCCAGAACAGAGACTTTCCATCCCAGACAGCATCCTGGTGAGTCTCCTCAGAACAGAGACTTTCCATCCCAGACAGCATCCTGGTGAATCTCCTCAGAACAGAGCCTTTCCATCCTAGACAGCATCCTGGTGAATCTCCTCAGAACAGAGACTTTCCATCCCAGACAGCATCCTGGTGAATCTCCTCAGAACAGAGCCTTTCCATCCCAGACAACATCCTGGTGAATCTCCTCCAGAACAGAGACTTTCCATCCCAGACAGCATCCTGGTGAATCTCCTCAGAACAGAGACTTTCCATCCCAGACAGCATCCTGGTGAATCTCCTCAGAACAGAGCCTTTCCATCCCAGACAGCATCCTGGTGAATCTCCTCCAGAACAGAGACTTTCCATCCCAGACAGCATCCTGGTGAGTCTCCTCAGAACAGAGACTTTCCATCCCAGACAGCATCCTGGTGAATCTCCTCAGAACAGAGCCTTTCCATCCTAGACAGCATCCTGGTGAGTCTCCTCAGAACAGAGACTTTCCATCCCAGACAGCATCCTGGTGAATCTCCTCCAGAACAGAGACTTTCCATCCCAGACAGCATCCTGGTGAATCTCCTCAGAACAGAGACTTTCCATCCCAGACAGCATCCTGGTGAATCTCCTCAGAACAGAGCCTTTCCATCCCAGACAACATCCTGGTGAATCTCCTCCAGAACAGAGACTTTCCATCCCAGACAGCATCCTGGTGAATCTCCTCAGAACAGAGACTTTCCATCCCAGACAGCATCCTGGTGAATCTCCTCAGAACAGAGCCTTTCCATCCCAGACAGCATCCTGGTGAATCTCCTCCAGAACAGAGACTTTCCATCCCAGACAGCATCCTGGTGAGTCTCCTCAGAACAGAGACTTTCCATCCCAGACAGCATCCTGGTGAATCTCCTCAGAACAGAGCCTTTCCATCCTAGACAGCATCCTGGTGAATCTCCTCCAGAACAGAGACTTTCCATCCCAGACAGCATCCTGGTGAGTCTCCTCAGAACAGAGACTTTCCATCCCAGACAGCATCCTTGTGAATCTCCTCCAGAACAGAGACTTTCCATCCCAGACAGCATCCTGGTGAATCTCCTCAGAACAGAGACTTTCCATCCCAGACAGCATCCTGGTGAATCTCCTCAGAACAGAGCCTTTCCATCCCAGACAACATCCTGGTGAATCTCCTCCAGAACAGAGACTTTCCATCCCAGACAGCATCCTGGTGAATCTCCTCAGAACAGAGCCTTTCCATCCCAGACAGCATCCTGGTGAATCTCCTCCAGAACAGAGACTTTCCATCCCAGACAGCATCCTGGTGAGTCTCCTCAGAACAGAGACTTTCCATCCCAGACAGCATCCTGGTGAATCTCCTCAGAACAGAGCCTTTCCATCCCAGACAGCATCCTGGTGAATCTCCTCCAGAACAGAGACTTTCCATCCCAGACAGCATCCTGGTGAGTCTCCTCAGAACAGAGCCTTTCCATCCCAGACAGCATCCTGGTGAATCTCCTCCAGAACAGAGACTTTCCATCCCAGACAGCATCCTGGTGAATCTCCTCCAGAACAGAGACTTTCCATCCCAGACAGCATCCTGGTGAATCTCCTCCAGAACAGAGACTTTCCATCCCAGACAGCATCCTGGTGAATCTCCTCCAGAACAGAGACTTTCCATCCCAGACAGCATCCTGGTGAATCTCCTCCAGAACAGAGACTTTCCATCCCAGACAGCATCCTGGTGAATCTCCTCAGAACAGAGACTTTCCATCCCAGACAGCATCCTGGTGAGTCTCCTCAGAACAGAGACTTTCCATCCCAGACAGCATCCTGGTGAGTCTCCTCAGAACAGAGACTTTCCATCCCAGACAGCATCCTGGTGAATCTCCTCCAGAACAGAGACTTTCCATCCCAGACAGCATCCTGGTGAATCTCCTCTGTACATTGCCCAGTGCATTCATGTCCTTCCAATAGTGTGGCATCCAGCACATAGTATTCCATCTGTGGCCAAACCAATGGGGCACATATTGGGAGTGTGACTACGTTCTACTCAATCAAGGGATGTGACCCTCAAGATTTAGGCAGCATGGTGGCTCAGTGGTTAGCACAGCTACCTCTCAGCGCCAGGGACCCAGCTTCAATTCCAGCCTCGGGTCACTGTCTGTGTGGAGTTTGCATATTTTCCCCATGCCAGTGTGGATTTCCTCTGGGTGCTCCGGTTTCCTCCCATGGTCCATAGTTGTGCAGGTTGGGTGGATTGGCCATGCTAAATTGTTCATAGGGTCTCGGGTGGGAAATGCAGGGGTAGGGTAGGGGTTGGGTCTGGGTGGGATGCTGTTCAGAGGTTCAGTGTGGATTTGATGGTCCGAATGGCCTACTTCCACACTGTAGGGATTCTCTGTTTATAATGTCACTTTATGCGAATCAAGAGGGCATGTTCAGTCATTGACTGGATGTCCTAGTGCTCATTTGTGTTAATATCTGGGGGCTACGGGGGATGATGTTCAAACTGGATGTGAATGTGGCCTTTCAAGATTGTGCTGGGAAGGGTGAAGGGCTGCTCAGTCTTTCTCACTTCCAGGAACTCTGCTGAAGGGCCTGGGCTCGAAATGTCAGCTTTTGTGCTCCTGAGATGCTGCTTGGCCTGCTGTGTTCATCCAGCTTCACACTTTATTATCTTGGATTCTCCAGAATCTGCAGTTCCCATTGTCACTTGAGATGTGACTCTTTGCCAAAGAAACATTGAGGTGAATAGCATGATAGTACATGGCACAGAGTTTAGATATCTAGAATGTGGTAAGTTGTCCTAAGTAGCAAAGCCCACCAAGCAGACTGATGAAAGCCATGCAACTGATGCAAAATCTCTGAGTCTTACAATGAATGATTATTTAAGGTATTATCCGAAAGCTCAATATTTGAGTGTGCAATCATATATCTAGAGTCTAAAGGCTGCTGTGCGTCAGTTGCAAAGAAGAAAATGGTATTTTAACCTCTGGTGAGCCAATACCCTGCTTATTGTTTTTCAGTATTGTACTGGGATAGCTTGGAGGACCGTGTTTTCTTACTTTCAAAAGGTTAGCATCGCTAGTTAGGTCAGTTTTCATTACCCATCGTGACTGCCCAGAGAGGAGTTAAGAGTTGACCTCATTGCCGTGGATCTGGAATCACCTGTAGACTAGATCGAGTAAGGATGGCAGCTTTCCCTCCCCAAAGGATAGGAGTGAACCAGATGGGTTTTTGCAACAAAAGACATTGGTTGTGTATTGGTCATTCAGCCAGCTTTTAACTCCAGATATTTGGATATTGGTTGTAAGTAATTACTAACCCCAGCCCCATCTTTGAATCGTGTCAAGTATTTGGGTGTATATTGTAACTTGCATTAAACTGAAGGAAAGAGAACTCAAATAGGAATAATTATCTGGCACAAAGTTTGGGTTGCAAGAGAAAGGGGAATTAAGTTGATGGCAAGGAATGAGTTTGAGAAACTGGGTCTTATTCGGTATTTGAATGAAGTCGCACTCATGCAGAAGGAATTTTGGTATGGTCAGCGATGAAGAAGAATGGGAGAGAGTTTACGGTATCGTTGCAGGGAGAGTGCTGGTAGTGATGCTGCTGGAATTTCATTTTCCACTGACTCTGGTTAATGCTCTGGGGATGTGTGTTCAAACCCGAGCAGGGCAGCTACCGGTATTTAAATTTAACAAAATCTGAAATTGAAAGCTAGTAAACTCTCATCAATCTGACATTGTGAAATAAATCTGGTTTACTAGTGTCTTGTCAGACGAAAAACTTTGATTAGTTTGGCCAACCTGTGTGCCCAGACCCAGAATAATGTGGCTGATGTTTAACTGCCCTCTGAAATAGCCTCGTAAGGTACTCAGCCAATAGGTGGTCCAGGATGGGAAACATGATGGCCTTACCAGAAACAGCCAATAAGGAATTTTTTAAAAGGCTGGTAAAAACAGAGAGAAATCAAGAAGCAAGTTTGTAATGCAGAGTGAGAGGCAGGACCGGGGGTGGTGGGTCATGTGGGGGTGTTGAGGGGAGTCACTTGTATGAGAACATAACTGTAGAATCCCTACAGTGTGGAAACAGGCTCTTCGGTCCATCAAGTCCACACCAACCCTCACAGCATCCCACTCCCCTAGAACTCGCCTAATCCACACATCCCTGAACACTACGGGCAATTTAGCATGGCTAATCCACCTAGCTTGCACGTCATTGGGCTGTGGGAGGAAACCCATGCAGACAGGGAGAATGTGCAAACTCCACACAGACAGTCGCCTGTAGGTGGAATCGAACCCGGGTTCCTAGCGCTGTGAGGCTGCAGTGCTAACCACTGAGCCACCATGCTGCCCCTAACTGCCTTTTAGCTGAGTACCTTACTTGAGAGGATGACCTGCTCCCTGTAGGAAGGCCGATAGTCCGTAATGTGCTCTGTGTTTCCATGTCTGTTTCCAGATCTTGGACTCAGAACTGTTTGAGCTAATGCACCAGAATGGGGACTATACCCACTTTTACTTCTGTTATCGCTGGTTCCTGCTCGACTTCAAGCGAGGTAAGTGCTTCTACTCAGCTGTCGTCTTCCCATCTTGTTTTCTGCCATAATCCTCTTGAGACCACTTTCCACCTTGACTCAGTGTTGAAGAAAAGGTGGAGATTCCCTGTACTGCAGAACAGCAAATGTCACAGTTGCTTCTTAGGGCAACACCAAGAGACAGTGTGGCAACGGAAGGGTGAGCTCCTTGTCCAAAGGGAAGATATTTGTTCATGCGGCATTGTGTTAACTTCAACAGCAACTTCTATTTAGGTAGCGCCTTTTACGTAATGAAATATCCCGAGCTGCTTCAGAGGAGCAAAACGTGGCATGGAGCCACAAAAGGAAATGTTAAATCGGATGACCAGAAGTTTGGTCAAAGAGATGTTTGAAGGAATATCTCAAAGGAGGACAAAGAGGTATAAAGGTAGAGGGTTCAGGGAAGGAGGACCAGAGCTTTAGGGCTGGAGCAGTGAAGACCCTGCCCATAATGGTGGTGTGACCAAAATCAGGGATGCAGGCCAGAACTGAAGGAGCCCAGAGAATTTGGGGGACAGTGTTGTTTGTGGGTCGGTGAACATTGCAGAGATGTAACAAGGCAAGACCATGGAAGGATTTGGAAAGAAGGATATAAAAATTGATGTGTCGTTTAACTGGGTGCTGTTGTAGGTCAGCGTGTACAGGGTCCAACTGCTGGCAAGCTGCCTTCGGGCACCTGGAGCAGGGATGGTCTAGGTGATGTCCCAAATGATTGGCATTTAGCACATAGGAATCTTATGCTTCATATTGGTCTGTCCACTGCTGCCAAATGGCATATCACAAATGCTGGCCCCTTTAAGAATGAACCAGGACATGCTCCAGGAATAATAGAGAGTGGCTGATGGAACATATATTTAATGATTGGGTCTTCCCCTCCTGCATCCTGCTGCAGTAAATGAATGATTCACAGTGTAACATGAGTTCTGAAGAAGGGCCACCAAACCTGAAATATTTAACTCTGTTTTTTCCTTCATAGATGCTGCCAGACCTGCTGAGCTTTTACAACAACTTCTGTTTTTGTTCCTGATTTACAGCATCTGCAGTTCTTTCACTTGTTGTGAATGTAACACTAGGGGACTGGCCTTTGTGACTGAGGACCCACCTCTAGCAAGAGGTCATTCCTTCAAATGCACTTCTGCTGAACCAGGAAGATTCCACCCAATCTAAGCACCTAATTGTCATGTCCTTCACTGCGGCTTGGCAACCACCCCGCCATCACACCATCTTTTCAAAACTGAATCAAACCTCCACAGTGCATTTCAAGAGTCAGGCCTGCCTCCTGCTAAACTTCCACTCATTGCAGAGGTGTCCGGTTCAGAGCAATGTAACATTAAACTATTAGCGTTAAACATGCAGTATTCGTGCCTTGATCTCTGGGCCAGACAGTGTGGGTTCAAATCCCATCTTCCATAGAGGTTAGTCACGACTTATCAGAACAGATTAACTAAAAAAAAATGCACAATGATGACAGCTGGAAATGAGAATGTGTGCACATGTAAATGTATCATTGAGACAGATCAGCTTGATTTGACAGTGCGCGTGGTGGTATCAATTCTTTTAATGGTCAAGCACAATTAATTACTCAACAATGAGGCTGCAATAAAACAGACTTTGCTCCCAATTATTTGATGAACAGATGCTGATCTGTTCAAACTCTCTGTTCCTTTGTTATATTTTATTCCTGTCGTGTTATTACAGTTTTTTACACCGTACATTGAACACAGTATTGGCTACGCTGAGCCAATCACTGGCCCATTTACCCCATATATTTCTCCCTGGTTTTAAGTTCACATTGGTTTAGTCTGAAGAATGGTTGTATGTTTGAAAGACATCCCACACTCCTGGATCTAAGCTCCAGTGTTTGCAGGGGCAAAACAGTCACAATTACTCCTTTCTGCAATAATTACACAGCCTCCTTCCCAAACCAGGGGCCTTTTTCTGCTTTGAGTTTCTGCAACCTGTGCCCTCCTTTTCTCTGCAGAGTTGGTCTACGGTGATGTGTTTTCAGTCTGGGAGACCATTTGGGCAGCAAAGTACACTTCATCCTCTCACTTTGTCCTCTTCATTGCATTGGCATTGGTGGAGCTTTACAGAGAAATCATCCTGGAAAATAACATGGATTTCACAGACATCATCAAGTTCTTCAATGGTAAGTGAGGCCCTGTGTAGGTTAAGAGCTCGATTTGTCTGGAAACAGCTGGGCGGTGGTTTACGGGTTGGTCCCTTGTAGCTGTGGTAGTGAGTGGAAGCTGCTCATCAAGCTATCTAATCTTCACCCACTGGAACAGAGAAAGGTAACTCACACTCACTCACTGTTACACACATACACTCGCACAGACATGTGGCATGCGCATACTGACACACACACTCTGTCACACCGATACACACAGCCACAGATGCACAGTGACACAGACAGACGCGCACATACTGACGCAGGGACGCAGGCACACTGACACTGTCGCTCACACTTACACACAGTGACCTATGCACTCACCTGAAATGAGGCACGCACACATACTTTCTCACAAGAACACCACACACAAACGCAGATACACATATGCAGAGACACATATGCACATTCTACACACGCACAGAAACAGGAAGTCAAGTTATGGGTAAGGGTATAGGCCATTCAGTCCCTGTGCTGTTTTGTCACTCAGTGCCATGGTTGATCTGTTTCTGTCCTCCTTTGTTGTATAACCCTTATTACACACATACCAAATTTACTCATCCCTGCTTCTCCACATAATGGGATGAAGGCAGGTGAAAGACCTGTGTTGTTAGAGTGGTAAACCCATCCTGTTTATCCAAGTGGGGATCAAACTTGGACTCCTGAAGTGAAATAAACTTAACTCAAAGGTATTGAGAGATACAGTGCCCACCCCTATACAACCAGCAGTCTGCTCCAGATGGACAGAAGGTAGAAATATAGAAGATAAGAACGGGAGTAAGCTTGATCCATCCAGCGTGCTCTGCTATTCCGCGTTATTACAGCTGATCCTCTGTCGGGAAATAGTTCTGCTCTCTCTCCCTGTAACTCTTCACCCTAAATAGTGCGTGAAAATCTTTCTGTTTCACCCTGAGGTGGACTGCTCGACCTCTGAACCCTGCCAATGACCACCTTGCTGTTTCTCCTTGTAGAAATGGCCGAGCATCACGATGTGAAGCAGGTGCTGAAGCTGGCACGTGACCTTGTTTACAAAGTGCAGACGCTGATCGAAAATAAATGAAGCTGGGGAGGGGGAGGTGAAGGAGGAAAAGCGAACAACCCAGGCGGCGCGTCGGCTGAGGATTGCGCATGGAATCTGGGCCACTCCAGCTCTTCAGTCCTTACGTTGTCATTTTATAGTGTTACCTTTTGTTCTAGGACATCTGGTTTCCAGCCGCTGTGCGTTCTGTGACAGTCAGAGATGTTGCTCCCTTTTCACGCACGGCTGCGGCTTAAAAATCCTTGAATTCCTGTCGCTGCAGAAGCCCTCAATTGCTGGTTCTGTGGGCCTTTTGTTTTGCCATGTGTTATGTTTGTGTGTATTCAGTGCATCAATGTGTGTACGGTGCCGGGGAGCAGCCTTTTAAAATTGAGGAATTCCGCTGGTAAGGAACAATGTCTGGGCGGCTCTTCAACCAGAGGTCGCTCAAAACCAACAGTGTATTGGGAAATGCTTCAGGAAATACCTCCGAGTGAGGGGATTCGGGCCGGTAATGTGAAGGTAGGTTGATTGAGGCAGCAATCTTTCAAACCTTGAAACACAACCGAGAACAAAGCGGGTGCTGGGAATCTGAAACAGAAACAGAAATTGCCGATGAAGCCCAGCAGCGCTGGTAGCATTTGTGGAGAGTCACTGTTTCAAGTCCAGTAACATTTTTTCAGAACTGGTCACTGGATCTGAAATGTTGACTCTTGGTTCTCTCTCCGCAGATGTTGTGCACAGATGTCTCTAGCAATTTCCGGTTTTGTTTCAGATCTGCAGCTCTTTGTTTTATAAAAGTATTGAAAATCATAGGAGGGGGAAAGATGAACAGTCATTCATAACCTAATTGAGTTGTGACTCTCTTTTGCTCTCCAATGGGAATGAGGGCTCTACATCATGTACTGTATGTGGATATGTTGGGCAAGTAATGGCTGGAGCGTTGGGGGACGGTGGGGTGGGACGACCAGGTATATGATGAAACCTTCAGGAGTATTTAATCACAGTTGTCAGCCTTGTGCCTGCTGGCCTTGCTATGCATCGTTGTAATTGCTGCCCCAATCCTGTTTCTTGCAAGTGATTCTAGCGTTTACCATCAACCCCTGTTCTTGTAGAACTTTGCAGCCATTCCTGCCTCCAACCAACGCAGTCAGACAGAAACACCACAGCATGCCAGAGAAACTCAGCAGGTCTGGCAATGTCAGTGGAAAGAGAACTGAGAGTTAACATTTCAAGTCCCACGTGACTCCAGGTTGGAATCCACAAGTCATTACGCAGGCTCCTTTAGCTTGGTAAAAACCGAAGGGACTGCAGATGCTGTAAATCAGGAACAAAAGAAGTTGCTGGAAAAGCTCAGCAGGTCTGGCAGCATCTGTGAAGAAAATAATCAGTGTTAATGTTTCAGGTCCGGTGACCCTTCCTCAGAACAGTCACTGGAAGGTGTTCTGAACCCAGATGCTGCCAGACCTCCTGAGCTTTTCCAGCAAGTTCTGATTTTGTTCCTTTGGTTAGGTTGGCTTGGATTCAGATTATATTTTCAACCAGGTCTTGGTGGTTAGCACAGACACAGAAGAACTTGCCTGTTCTCCTTCAGATTAACGATCTTTCACGTTGCCCTGAGAGGGCAGTCGGTGCCTCAGTGTGACAGCTTGGCTCAATGAGGTATCTCCAACAATGCACAATAACCTCTGAGTCAGAAGCTTGTCAGTTCCATTGCAATGGTTTGAGCTGTCGTTGCAGGGAGGGGCTGATCGAGTGCTGCATTGTTGGAGATAACCATCATTAAGCCAAGCTGTCACACTGAGGCACCGACTGCCCTCTCAGGACAATGTGAAAGATCGTAAATCTGAAGGAGAACAGGCAAGTTCTTCAGTGTCTGTGCCTCACCCACACCATGAGAAAGGTTGCTGTCTTGTTGCCATTTGTTGGACTATTGTCAATTTGGCCACAAAAGTGCGACCAAGCTTTGATGTAACTCATTGGCTGTAAGGTGTCCGGATATGGAAGAAGGCAATGTATAAAAGCAAATTATTACATTTGTTTGTAACTTGTATTCATGGGATACTACTAACAGCTCTGGCACTCTCTCTTCTGGCTCCCTTTAGGGTCTTCATCTTCTTTAGTCCCAAGCAGAAAGACCCTGTTCTCTCCTTCTCACAGTCAATGCCAAACCGGTGTATGGAATGGACTTTTTCAGCAGATGCAGTGATGCTGAGCCAATTTAATTTCCTTTTCGAAAAGGAACAAACGGGCTGGGAAGTGCACATGAGGTGGTACGTCAAACAATAAAAAAGTAAGAGCAGGATTAGACTATTTGGCCCTTCGAACCTGTTCCAATCAAAATGATCATGGCTTATTATCAGACTCAGTACCCCATTCCCATTTTCTCCCCATACCCATTGATCCCGTTAGCAGTAAGAGCTGTATCCTCCTCCTTTTTTGAAAACATTCAGTGTTTTGGCTTCACTTGCTTTCTTTGGCTGAGAATTTCACAAGATTGCCACTCTCTGGAATTTGGAATAGCTCCCAGCAATTGCCAGGGGAAAGGCTGGGAGATGGGAGGAGTAGTCCCCTGTGATTCTAATACAATTCCCAGGAGAAAGTTTGGTTTGATGCCTCGGGAATGCTGCTGATTTTTGCTGGTGAATATGAAGTGACAGTATGGTGCTTGATAAAGGAATTTAACAATTGAAGTTAGAGGGAACTGGATATACATCAGACTTGAAGACAATTAGAAGATCTGAGGAACAAAAACAGAAATTGCTGGAAAAGCTCAGCAGGCCTGGCAGCATTTGTGAAGATCAAGGGTTAATGTTTTGGCTGTGGTGACCCTTCCTCAAAATTCAGTTCTGAGCACGGGTCACCGGACCCAAAACATTAACTCTGATTTTTTTCGTCACAGATGCTGCCAGACTTGCTGAGCTTTTCCAGCAACTTCTGCTTTTGTTCCCGATTTACAGCATCTGCAGTTCTTTCAGTTTTTAATTAGAAGATCTCAGTTCAGGTCTAGTGTGCAGAAAGTATTTTGATATAAGGTGCCTGTTCAATGAATTTGGGTTTTGACTAATTTGTCATTTTGGTAATATGGAATTAATGCATTTTATTGAAACTCTTCATCTTGCACTCGTCAGGATAATTCACAACACCCATGCAAGAGAAAAGTCAACGTTTACAGTGCTATTATACCACCCTCAATCTTTACAGACAGAAAGAATATGAACACACACTGTGCTTGTTTCAACTCATCAAAATATGAGGCAGCCATTCACTTATTCATTTCTCAGGGCAGTGTCTTGACCAATCAAAACGTGCCTGGTTGAAATTTTAAGACAAATCCTTGCAGTTAACTGTCCCAATTAATGATGATTGGTAGAGGCATTGTTATTGAGAATGTCAATCAAAATGTACTTGCCAACCAATCAGCACTCTCCTCTCATACAATATGGGTGTTGGTTTCTGCTTGACTTGATATTCTTGCAAATTGTCTTGATGAACACAAGGCAAAAATCTTTAGCAAAATGTGACTGCCCTCGACAACACTCAAGATTTTGATTAATTCTGGCTTGAAGTTTATTAAGGCACTGAAGCTAATAGCTCATGTGGAGACATCGCTTTGATTTTTCCACTTACTGGCACCAGTAACTTTTCTGTATACACAGAATCCAAGAATCAGTCAATATTTCTGTGAACTGGCAGCAGATCCACTGTCAACTCAAAAACAGTCTCAAGGATCAATGGCTAGAATCAAGATTTAACATCTGTCATTAAGTCATTCCAATAATTCATTACTTGGAAATGGAGCCAGTATATTCCTGATCACTGGATTTGTCTTTGATTCTGCTGTTTGCACTCTCTGCCATCAGCCAGGTATCCAAGTGAGCCATTGATATGTAGGGATTGATCCCATATGATCACAGAAAAATGGTTGAGAAGACATAATCAAGCCTGTACTGTAGGATTAGTACATGCCACCACGCCTCTTGTTCACCAGTTCCCACTCCTATCCAATCCTCTCCTGTCTCTGAGGGAAAAAAAAACTCTAGAGAAACTTTAGGATATTCAACACTTGCTAAATAACTGGGCAGCCCATCAGATTAGATTAGATTAGATTCCCTACAGTGTGGAAACAGACCCTTCGGCCCAACAAGTCCACACTGCCCCTTGGAGCATCCCACCCAGACACATCCCCCTATAACCCACACGCCCCTGAACACTATGGGCAATTTAGCATGGCCAATCCACCTAGCCTGCACATCTTTGGACTGTGGAAGGAAACTCATGCAGACACAGGGAGAACATGTAAACTCCGCACAGACAGTTACCTGAGGCTGGAATCGAACCCGGGTCTCTGGAGCTGTGAGGCTGCAGTGCTAACCAGAAAGGGCCAAGATTTCATTAACGTCATCTCTTGTCCTAAACAGAGTCTTTTGAGTTCTGAAGAAGTCATGCTGGACTAGAAACGTTACCTCGGTGTCTCTGAACACAGATTTGGCCAGGCCTGCTGAGTTTGTCTGGCAGTTTGTGTGTTCATTTCATGTCTCTTGATGTATTTAGCACTTTACTGAAACAGATGCGCTCTGCCTCAAAACCAGGGTTTCGTACAAGTCAGTGGGAATGTTTAATCTGTTCACAGCTACTTTGAGGACATCCCTAAATAGTTCCCAGTGCCCTCCTGGTTGTCTCCTGCTGCACCTGAGTTAAGCAGCTCCTTTGCGAGTCTGGTGTCAGAGCGACATGACGTATGGGGTTTATCTGGTTTTGAGTGATTAGCCCCTCAATGCTTGTGCCTACCTTAACTGTTGATGGTAATACAGTGAGAATAGACATTCTTCAGTCATTGTGTGATGACCTTACAATCTCCTTTACACCATATGTCATTTTTTTCTTCCATGAAATCGACCAAAACTTCAGATATTAGGGAAGAAATTTTAACCCAGCACAACCATCAGGAAACTGATGCGATGAGGTGCCAAGCTGGTTTAACCCCTCCCCCTCCCTCCCTTCTGCCAGACTTTACTCTCCAATGAGTTGAAAGAAAAGTAGCAATCGGTGGGTGTATAAAATGTAGTGTTTCCAGATCAGTTTGTCCTTTCCTTTTATAAACTAGACATAACTCCTTGCACAGTGGTCAGACATCACTGTTTCATTCAAAATCCAAAGTTTACAATTTACGCAGGCACAAGAATTTTCCACCCATCTCACCACCTTTTGTTGTTCTCATGAGGATCTGACCATCCCCACTCCTCCCAAATAAAAAAAATCCCTGTTATTGCTTTTCTCATTCCTTCATAGCCTTGAAAATTTAGTTACAGGATTTCCACCAGCACAAGATCCTAAACAATTGCAGCGATTGCTATGCAATAAACACCAAAAGCATCACCTCATGCCTTCCTGCAGAGGTTAATTTCATATCCATTGCTTGTGTTTATTGTATTTATGGTGAGTTGGACCTGCAAAGGGGAACAGGTCAACATTCCTAGGATCTGTGTCTATATCGGAAAATAAGGGAGATATCCCTGGTGATCTAGCTGATAATTACCCCTCAGTCAATATCAGTACAAGACAGATTTCTGACACGACCGCCTTCTGCAACTAAATTCCACAAATAACAAAGAGATAATGGGAACTGCTGATGCTGGAGAATCTGAGATAACAAAGTGTGGAGCTGTATGAACACAGCAGACCAAGCAGCATCTTAGGAGCACAAAAGCTGACGTTTCGGGCCTAGACCCTTCATCAGAAAAGGGGGATGGGGAGAGGGTTCTGAAATAAATAGGGAGAGAGAGGGAGGCAGATCAAAGATGGATAGAGGAGAAGATAGGTGGAGAGGAGATATCCAAAGGTTGCAGGAACAGCAACTCATATTCCGCTAGGGAACCCTGCAGCCCAATGGTATCAATGTGGACTTCACCAGCTTCAAAATCTCCCCTTCCCCCACCGCATCCCAAAACCAGCCCAGCTCGTCCCCTCCCCCCACTGCATCCTAAAACCAGCCCAGTTCATCCCCACCTCCCTAACCTGTTCTTCCTCTCACCTATCCCCTCCTCCCACCCCAAGCTGCACCTCCAATTCCTACCTACTAACCTCATCCCACCTCCTTGACCTGTCCATCTTCCCTGGACTGACCTATCCCCTTCCTACCTCCCCACCTATACTCTCTCCACCTATCTTCTTTTCTCTCCATCTTCGGTCCGCCTCCCCCTCTCTCCCTATTTATTCCAGTTCCCTCACCCCATCCCCCTCTCTGATGAAGGGTCTAGGCCCGAAACGTCAGCTTTTGTGCTCCTGAGATGCTGCTGGGCCTGCTGTGTTCATCCAGCCTCACACTTTATTATCCACAAATAACAAATCGGTTGCTGTGTTTTCTACATTACACCAGTGAGCACGTTTCAAAAGTACTTCATTGTCTGTACAGGCCTTGGGTTGTGCTGAGGTTAGGCAAGGTACTCTGTGAATTCAGGATTTCCAGCATTGATTTTTAATGGAGGTTTATAACAGAAGCATAGGCCATTTGGCCCTTTGAGCCTGCTCCTCCATTCAGTATGATCATGGCTGATCATCCAACTCAAGTTTGTTCCCATGTTCTCTTTTGATCTCATTAACTCTAAGAACTATATCTAACTACTGCTTGAAAACATGCAGTGTTTTGGCCTCAATCGCTTTCTGTGGCAGAGAATGCCACAGACTCTCCACTCCCTGGATGAAAGTATTTCTGCTCATCTCCAGGCCAAGTATATTTAGACTGTGGCCCTTGATTCTGGGCTCCATGGTCATTGGAAACATCCTTCCCATGTTTATCCTGGCCTGTTCCGTTCGAATTCTACAGTTTTCTAAGAAATCTCCCCTCATTCTCCCTAAATCCGATATAAAGATGAAATGTACAGTGGTGGAGTTTTTCCTAATCAACATGCTCAGCTATTACACAGCTCTGGAGGAGGTGAAACTTGAGCCTAGGTCTCCTGGCTCAGTGGTAGGAACGCCAACGTGGTCTTGTTGGAATGTCCTAATGTTTGGTTCCTGTTCTTGCTCTTAGTTCTATGATTTTGCTGCTTTCTAAAGTTTGAGTTTCCTTGATCTATCCATACTCGTTTCATTCCTATCCTGACTTTCCATTCCGAATCCGTCATTCCCCACACCCCGTTAGTAGTTAACAGTTATGACATATAAGTTCAGACTTCCACATATACATCTTCCTTTCAGTCAAACCTGAAGGAGAAGCCCATATTTCATCCAAAGTCAATATCAGCAAAGCCTGACTTAATTTTGAAAATTAGTTGCAGGTTTTCCACCAGCACAAGAGCCTCGTATTTAAATATGTCCATGTCAAAAGGCTTTGTATTTGTAAAAGCCTGCATTGATCACCTAATCTGAATAGATACAGTGGTGGAGGTTTTCCACTGGAAGTGAGTTGTGGTTGCTCTGTTGTTCCTCTTTCTGTTTTTCCCCTCTCAGCACATCAATTTAAATAATATATTCACAGCCCAAAGCCTATGTCCTTGAGCCACTGTTGTCTCATGCACCTCCAAAAGCTTTTAGTCTTCTGCAAATTCATACTTAGAGCTAAAATTGTTTCTCATGGGCAGTCAGGACAGGGAAGACAAGAGCTTGGATTCTAACTGTTCCAGCCTGATGCCAGCTGAGCTGAAGGTTTGAGACGTTACGTTTTGGGTGCACCCCGTTTGACCGCATTTTTGTAGGCGTCCGTTCAATCCTTGCAGGCGAGACTGGCTGTTGGGTGGAAATGGAGCAAGGTCTTCTGTGTTTGGTGTTGGTTCTGATTTAGCTGAACGGCATTTCCCACCCGTTCTGCCTGTTAGTCCAGTCCGGAGTTGAGCAAATACTAAAAGTACTTTTTGGGACAGGCATTGAAAATGATGTGCCAAAGGCCTTAAAGTTGTGCGAACCAATGTATTATCATGGAATTTAAAATGTTTAGTTGTGTGTTAACCTTGTTTTTCCCCCTAAATATAATCTGTTTTGTGATTTCTGTGCTCTGGTGGCTTCAGTGCCACTCCCATAGGACAAGGTTTGGAGCCTGTTCATTGTTTCATTTCTTGACATAACAGGTGAAATGTGAGAAAAACCAAAATATTAGCTGAGTTTGTAAAAATCAAAGCAAAGCAAATGAACCCATTGCCAGTCAGTTTAAGAACACTTGAATGTAACAGAAATAGGTGTGGTGGCCATTTAACAAAAGAAAACTTCTAACAAATGTGCACCTGAAAGCCCTTTATATAGTTTGGAATACCCCAAATCCTGTTTCTTGACCATTTTGTTTTGGTAGGTGATATTTGATGTATGTTATTTCTCTACAGCTTCTCTATAAAATAGCTCTTTCTCCACCTTCTCATATCTTCTCTCTGACAACAGCAAAGCCTCACTTACATAATGTTTAAAATGGTGATCGTTATGATTTTTAAAATATTTTTCAGTGTACACTGAGATTAATGTATTTGGCCTTCAACTGCACTCCTGAAACTCTGTGTTGTCATCTGTTTGGGGGAGAAAAGCCATGAAAATTCCACAAATATTGATAATGGTGAATGCATAGCCATGTGTGTTCCTGTGAATTCCGAATCTGCTAATTAATGCTAACAATAATTTAGTGTAAATCACTCAGTATGCACTTGGATTCCCCTGTTGTTTCTCTGCTCTAGCCTTGTCTTTCCAGGAAATTTCAATTCCTCTGTGTGTCACAATTCCTTGGAAACTGAGAGTACATTCAATAGCAAAGTGTGTATGTTTTGCAGACAGTGAGTATGAGCACAAGCCTCTGGCACATCAAACCACCCCCAACCTAGAGTCTTGAACAATTTCTCATTCTTGCAAGCTAGGAAAAAGTCCAAGCCTGCTTCATCTTTAGCACAATACAGGAAAATGGAGAAGGCCTGACTGTAGTGCCCAAAACGAGTAATTTTAAATGGTGTTGGAAGCATAAGACGGTGATGTTTCCTGAAGATTGAGAGGTATCCACAGTTCTGTTGGCAGACAGCTCGTGGGGAACTCCCAGTGTGCAAAAGAGACAATTCCTAGTTGCCTCCTTGGCGAAGCTTGTATGAAGTATGGTAGCAATGAAATAACCCAACATCACCCAGCGCATTTGTGTGCATGCACGCACACGTACGCACAGCAAGATGTGTACCAGGGCTCCTTCAGCATACAGAAGTGATGGCTCCTATAGCCCAAGTGCCCGTGTGTCTGACTTGCAATACCCAAAGCATTTGTACATTTTGAAAGTGTCTCTGTGCCACTGCCTGATGTAAATTGTTGTTCTGTAAATGGAAATTATTTGCTTTTAAATGTTGTAAACACTGTCTATTGTAAATGTTTAAACACAGAAAAGGTATCTATATGCAGATCAATATATATTATAATATATAGTTGAAGTGAATTGTGCATTTGCTGAAGAGACAAAAATTAGCCACTTAGTGCTTCTCATATGGGCCACAATTACCTACTGTGTCCCATTCTCTTGATATTGTGTTCTGTTGATGTTTTGATTAGTTTCTGTTTAATTGGATCACCTTATGTCAGCAATGAGCTCCACGCCTCCCTTTACATTTTAAAAGGGATTCCCTCAACTTTTCCACCTCTCTGAGGATGACCTCATTCTGTGTCACTCAGTCTACAAAGGGATGTATCTTCTCCTGCTCCAGGGTAAGCAACTTATCCAAGTCTCAGTGTATGCTTGCTGTGTCCGCACTGGCACTGCAACTTCTTAACCATTCCACGGTCAACCTGTATCACCATTCAGAGCTCTGTCCAGTTTAACTTTAATAATCAAGTTAATGTGTTCTCATTAAGTGTGGATTTTGCAGTTACTGGCAATGTGAAATACATTCAGGAGATATTAAGTCTCGACAGGAGCCCATTGCTGATATAGTGAGGATTCTAAGGCAAAGCGACAAGGAATTGAATTTTCAAGAGCCAGTGATGGCTAGTGTTTGTATTTGAAAGCTGTTCCACCTCTGCAGCAGACTAGCCCATTATGAGCTAGACTGTTTCAACTATAGTGTTACCATTTAAAAAGCTGCCAAATTATTATACTGCCATCAGTTCTTAAAGAAAAATGGTATCTTTTATAGAACAGTCTATGAAATAGGTAAATTTCAACAGCAAAACTAAAATAAACAAAATTCAATTTCAAACCTTATCATTTTTATCACAGGGGCATGCAATGTGGTGCAGTTATATTTGACACAAGTTGTATATATTCATTGGCATCAAATGTCCTGTGCAAGTGAAGGGACCATGTCCAGGCATTGTGCCTTTTTGGGAATGACACCAAAGTGCTGGAGACAATGGTTCCATGATGCATTCTCCATGACACTGCCCCAACCAAAGTTTTCTCACCAAGTAATCCAAGTCCTTGTCATATGCAGTATAAATTGTTGTTCCCTTTGAATTTTGGCATTCTTGCTTCTGTTCTGTAGAGTGCAACATAAGAATCTTTGGCAGCATGTCTCTTTCTCTCCAGCAATAAAATAAATGATTTGTCCCTCTGTATGCAAGATGCTGAATCCTTTGTCGTTTTGTTCCTTTGCAGTGTCTGCACTGTGATGTGGTTTGCTAACACTGCCCCATACTTACAGTATTTGCAGTTCTGATATTTGTGAAGTACTAGACTGCATTTCATCGCCTCTAAGACTAACATGACCTCAGATGCTCAGTTCAGTGTATGAAGTGTACTGTAATTTAACATACAGTAGTTAGGTGCAGTGGATTCCCAACATGATGTTATTGCTTTATAGACATAAATATTTCCACAGTTTACAATTTGTTCTTATTCTAAAACCATACTCAAACATTCTATAAATTTATTCCAATATGTAGTCACGTTTCTTCCTCTTCCTCCTTCTGTAGTATGGAATGTCTAAGGTATACTCCCTTCAGTGTCTTGGAAATGTCCTGTCCCCACAAATGGTTATGATATGCCTCCATCACATTCTTTTATCTTTACATACAATCAATTTAATAGGCTGAAGTTTCCTTACTTGGCAGTCCATCACATGCACCTATCACCGTCTGCATAAAGTATTTGAATCTGAACAATCTCTTTACTTTTTCCCTTTCAAATTTAAGATCAAACCCTCTTATTGTAAAATCTGTAATGATAGTAAGCATTTCTGAGCTTGTGTTGTCCTACATTCTTTAGAATCTTGAGTACTGATGCCCTTCAGGGAAGAAAGTCTACCATCCTTACCTGGTCTGGCCTATTTGTGACCTCCAGAACCACAGCAATATGGTTGACTCTTAACTAACTTCTGGGCAATTAGGCATAGGCAATAAATGCTGCCTAGATAATGACACCCACATCCCGTGAATGAATAAAAACAAACTTCAAAAAGACCATCCATGAGCTTTCTTTCTAACAGTCTAAGTATTCCAGATTGTGCAACCTCTCCTCATAATTCAGTTGCCGTATCTGGCTAGCTGTTTAGTTGCTGTTTGCCTCACTTTCTCCAGTCCCTCAAAGTCTTTTCAAGAACCAGATTTCAGTTAGGGTAACACACCAGCCCATTTTCTCCTGTTAATTGTCCCTATTATCAGCTTTTCTCCCTCCCTGACTAATCATTAGCCATCTCTCTGGTTGCCTCACTGTCTTTCTCCCTCCCAGCCACTGTCTCCACCTATCCTCTGACTCCTTTACCTTCCTCCACCAACCTGCTCACCCCTGTCTTCAGCACTTGTTGGCTTTTCCTAGCTACTGCTAGTTCTGATGAAGGGTCATTGGACCCAAAACATTTACTCTGCTTTCTCTACACACATAATGCAAAACCTGCTGGATTTCTCCAGCCATTTCTGATTGCGGTTGTCGGGTTAGGACCAGCAGTCAGTGAACGGCTCAGTCATGTCCTGAAATTTGTTAATATTCTAAAGAAATGTGTGCAAGGTTTTATTGAGACCCTTTACAGATGGTGCCCTGTGTCCCTGTGGCTTCAGCTGAGAAAACATCAATACACTATATCCCCATTTCGCTTCATATAGCATAGTACTGCCTGGCTAATATTAGACTTCCCCAATCTGAAGTTTAATTAAAAATAATGCACAAGCAGGCACCCTGATTTTGGAAGAAAAGCTTCCTTATGGGCTAATTGAGCTTAGGCTATGCTAATTTGTGGAGTGTCTTAAAAGCAGTGAAATGCAGTCTTGGGAACCTGTGCCATTTTGTGGTGAACTTACCCTGATGTGATGTCATGGTTCGTCTCTCTCTCTCTCTCTCGTCTCTTTCTCTCTCTGTCTTGAGGCTCTCGCTGAAGCACTGTATCAACATGTGGTAACTTTATAATGTAGTAAATTATATATTTTATCATTGAATTTCTTTTCTAAAAATTGGCAGTTAATAGTAAAATAAAACGATTAAAAATTATGTATATAATTCTATGGTGAGTGTATTTTAAATATGAGACATATCTATAAATAAATATATATAAATGTTCCCAGTAATCTGGATGTGTGTTTGTGGATTTTGTATGGTCCGAACTGGATTCATGAGGTGGGAGGGATGTCACTTAAGTTTTTGTGAGCTTTCTGAGGGCTACATACACACGCTTGCACACACACACATACACACTGGGGTAACTGGATATTCTTTGAAAATTTTTGGTATTTCATTTCAACCTCTCCCTGTTCTTTAACTGGCACTTTCCCAAATTTGGATTAAGATTTGAGACCAATCTGGCAGGTGGCTACATCAAGATCAGTAACCCCCACTGAGAGCCAGATTATGGGATATACAGCGCAGAAACAGGTCATCCAGCCCAACCAGTTCATTGCTGGTCTTTATGCTCTATTCACGCCTTCTCCCATCTTTCGTCTGGAGCTACCATTGTAAGCCTTTATTCCTTACCTCCTTGAATGCTTGTCCGTACTAAAATGTAATTTTACCGTTCAACCATTCCCAGTGGGTAGTGATTTCCACTTTCACAGCAGTATCTCGGTAATGAAATGCCTCCTCAATTTTCTCCTGGATTTCTTGGACCATCATGTATTGATGGCCTAATTGTGCACAAGTATTATCTCAGTGGAATACCATTTTATTCACATGCAGCGTTATTGTAATATGTGTGGAATATGTTTCATTTTGCTGGGTCAATTCTCAACATTTTTGGTGGAATGTCACCTTTTCCAATGGATTAGTAATCGCACCCCTCCACACACGTTCTTTTTAATGCTCTACAATAGTCACAGTGTGAAAGCGCTGTGTTCTGGTTTGCTGCTTTAGTTTGTTTTCAGTTTACAGACATATCAA
This sequence comes from Stegostoma tigrinum, assembly GCF_030684315.1. Classification (NCBI taxonomy): domain Eukaryota; kingdom Metazoa; phylum Chordata; class Chondrichthyes; order Orectolobiformes; family Stegostomatidae; genus Stegostoma; species Stegostoma tigrinum. Next base: position 11,590,657 of record NC_081379.1, read on the forward strand.
ATATACAGAAGCATTTATTTAATGCACTGGATGGTGCCTTTGCCTCTTGCATCAGAAGCTCCCACTCCAAGTCTGCATGGCCAGTTGCAGTCAAACAGGTGATGTATCAACCTGCAAATCCATACAACATATGCTGTTGGCGTTCTGTAAGAGCCAGGGAGATTATTGCTCACCACATGACAGAAAGGAATTGGTGCCTCTCCCATTCATAGCTCCGGGATGCAACGTACGGATAAGTATGTACGTGATCACAGCAACTTGAACTCCCTGGATGAAAGGTAAAACAACACCAGCATCAGATTGAGTATGGATTTTCACCGATATTGTTTTTGTGTTATGATAGGGATGAAATCAATTAGTCACTGAAATCAGTACAGAATAAATGTTGGTTCATAAAAATATTTGATAGACACAATCACTGGTAAAGTTAACAAATCACTTCCCGATACCTTTAATCACAAGAGTTAAATCGGTTCTAACGTCAATATAATGTCAGCAAAAAACAGGACAGAGATGAAGGGTAAAGTCACCCATGTTTACCTGGACCATAGGGCTGCTCCCTCATTAGAGCCAGAGACAGCTGGTGGTAATTTAACCCTTGGGTGAGGGGAGAAGTTGAGCTCTTCATGGTAACCTTAGCTCATACAGGAACTGAACCTATGCCATTCGCATCACTAACTAGCTGTCCAGCCAACTGAGCTAACTCACCTTCCCAAAGGAGATAGTCAGATGGGGACTGACATGGTGAATCTTTGTGTTGCTCTTAGTGCACTCCATTTGCATTCCCTTTGAGTGGCAGCTTTCATCTGTAACACTCTCCCCGTCCGCACTTCTCAGATTACAACTGACCACTTGTAGTGCTTGTCTATTATGGGCAATGGTGGATTTTGCTGCCTGAATGCCTTATTCCCAGTTAAATCTGTCGTGGGAAGGCCCCTGGATGGCCTGTCTGTCCATTGCCAAATGAAGCCCTTCATTGGGCCAATGAATGGCATTTGAAGATGCCCCCACCTCTGCCAATGAGTCCAGCAGCTGATTGAGGTCAGGGTTGGGTTATGCCATGGTGGGAGTACCGAAAACAAACTTTGTCAGGGGCTTTTGCCAGCTCCTGGGCATGCTCTAAGGTCAAAATGACTCTGAGCTTGATCAAAGGTCTCAGTGTTTTTGTGGGGTGGGTGGGTGGTGCAGGGTAGCACATTGAGAGCCATCCCTTGTTTCAGTATCATTCTTGCATTTAGATGAGTTCATGGTTCTTCTCATCTCATGTTGAATAAAAAGGAAGAATCTTCTTGGAGGTTTGTAAATAGCTTCTGCTAATGGATTGCTGCAACTTGTGTCCTCTATCAAAGCAGTCTACTGGCCATTTCTAATAACAAATCCACATTGACAGAACAAAAATTGTCTGGATCAATTTGCTGTTCCATGGTCGAGTAGTATGTATGTAAAGGGTGTGACTTTTAATACTTCACACTTTAGAATTTCATTTTAAAATAGTGAAGTTGGGGTTTATGGTGGGGGGTGGGGGTGAAGTTGGGGTTTATGGTGGGGGGTGGGAATGAAGTTGGGGTTTATGGTGGGGGATGGGGTGGGAGTGAAAGTAGGGGATGGGGATGAAGGTGTGGGATGGGGTGAAGGTGGAGGCTGGGGTGGGGGTGAAGTTGGGGTTTAGGGTGGGGGTGGAGGTGTGGGATGGGGGTGAGGTGAAGGTGGATGATAGGTGGGGGGGTGGGGTGAAGGTAGGGGATGGGGTGAAGTTGGGGTTTATGGTAGGAGGGTGGGTGTGAAGTTAGGGGATGGGGGTGAAGGTGCGGGATGGGGTGCCAGTCCCCATGGAGGGGGTGAGGAGGGGGTTGTATTCAGTCAGAGCCCACTCTCTCCTATCACTGTCACTCCTGTGGGGGGTGGGCGGTCTCCGTGTGAGTTCCAGCTGCTCATTGACTGCAGCGGAGAGGCAGTGACAGCGCCACCCAGCGTACGGGAGGACCAAGCACACCCTCCGCCCTGATTCCTCCCAGGAGAGGCGGAGGGGGTCAGGATTGTCTGCTGGACCGCTCTCAACCGGTACGTACGTCCCGATTCCCGTCCGGGTGGGAGCCCGGAAGATTGTTCGCTGCGAGTTTTGGTTCCGGATCCGTGTGAAAGGGCCGCCGTCACTGTCTCAGAGCGGAGCGTGGGGATGCGGAATGGGCCTGGGGCCCGCTCGGAGGCTGGTGACAGACTGGTCCGGGAGTTCCTGCAGAGCGGAGCCACCGTGAGGTGAGGTCTGGGTGGCTGGCAGTGACCGGCCTCTCTCCCTGCCCAGGTATGGATAGCCCCTTAACCCCTGGGGCCTGGGAGACTATCCCCCACCATTAACCAACCCTCAATAAGGCTCCATGGTGGCTATTCTTTACAGACCCGGGTGGGGAGAGGACCCGCGACCTATTCGACTGCTGGGGGCATCATGTTTGGTTGATTCTCTTCAGGATGTGGGCTGAGGCGGGGTAAGGGTGGATGTGGAATCCTCTTGCTTATCCTCTTTTATATTTTCCTAACCGATTTGTTTGGAGATGTTATTGAAGAGTCTGCTGGTCCAGCGGCAGAGTCACTACCGCTGCACCACAAGAGCTTTCAAACGGAACCTCCAGAGGGAACTGAGGTCAGTTGTCACAGCCCATCCACTGTCACAGCTGAGATCACCTTACTCAGAGGATTGGGGTTGTGATGGAACCAGTTGTAGTTGTACGGTTCTTTCAAGAGAGCCAACAATGAATGGGCTGAAAACCCTTCTGAAAAATACAAGGTATTGCGCTCAGCACTGAAGAGGACTTTTTATGCCTGATGGGATGCCCAAGTTCGTGGAAGTACTAGTATTTTGTGTCGATCACTGGGTAGCAGGGCTATCTGCCCAAATGCTTCCTGACAATCAACAAGTACCTCCTTGTTTATAGGAAGGGCAGTTGGGAAGGTAATGTCATTCAAACTGAAAATCTGTAGAATACAGAATATTTGCAGAACACACTTGTCTTGTTCAATTCATCAAACAGCATCGCTGAGGGGGAAAAAAATCAGATCATTATCCATTTGCTGTTTGTTAGAACTTGCTGTGTGTAAATTGGCTGCTGGAACTACACTTTACCAAACAGTTAATTGGCATTAAGGAGCACTGAGATCTCCTGAGGCTTTAAAGTGTGCTGTATCGATGTTGTCTCATGAACCAGCATGTGAAATAGACTTCAGAAATAACAGTGAGGTGAAGATTTGGGAATTTATGACATAATTGAGTGCTATAAAGAGGTAAATGTTACCATGCCTTTGGATGAGTGAATTAAGGTGGATAGAATAGGACTTCCATCTGCAATAATTTTGAAAATTCTTCAATTATCCAGGTAATTCTCTGACAACTAATTCTGAATGCTTTTTGCTATTGAAAGCAATATTATACAATTATTGTTTTCGGTGTATTTCCAAATAAAGATAATGTGGGGCTTGGAGGGGAAAATAGACGAAAATGGTCCCACACAACTCCTGCCCTCATCCTAGTGGATAGGCAGGTCACAGGAGATGCTGCTGAAAAATTTTGGCTGCAAGAAAATAAAAATGTGTTTATTATTTTACAGAACCAGAATGATGAAGAACTGGGGTGTTATCGGAGGAATAGCTGCAGCCTTGGCAGCAAGTATCTATGTGTTGTGGGGACCACTTACTGAGAGGAAGAAGCGCAGAAAAGGTAGTGTATACAAGAAATGTGCGAATCAGTAATTGCAAAGTTCTTTCTTTTCCCTGTATTTTATATTCCTTGTTCTGAGTGTATTTATGCAGCATGTGCCCTTCTCTGCCAATGTTTATTCTCAAACATTCATGCCTCTTTCCATTATGTAGAATACATAATTACATCTTTTAAACTGTTGCAGCGCTTTTTCTCAGCGTCTTACTGATAAGTTGATGTGGCAGCATGTCTCTTTTCTGGTGTGAAATCAAACTGTAAGCTACTACAAGTACAGGCTGTACCCACACTCTCTCACCACCTTGATATAGTTTTAAAAATCAATACAAGTGATGCGCAAGCACGTAAGATGTTGCTGAGAAATAAATGAATTAACTTCAGCTGAAATGATTTGTGATTTTATAATCTGTGACATTTGACGGTTTACTTTTCCTAAACTGGTTTTCTTAGAATACAGTGTACTCCAAGGAAGTGTTTTTCTTTTGTTTCAAAATCAGAATCTTTTTAAATTAAATAATTATGACTAAGATTAGTGTTGTTTTGATTAATCAACTTTAAGTGTTGATAACACTGGTTATTGCAAAATGAGCCTAGAATTTTTCATCTGCGAATGAGAACTGTTCTCCATGGTTAAATTGTATGAAGTAGCAGTAAAAATAAATCCTCTGACGTCTTTCGCCTGTTCCACCGCTCAGTAACATCGTATCTGTACCGCTGCATCAATTCCACTTGGCTTTCTATCCCTCGATTCCAATAGTGCTTAAAAATCCATCGATCTCAGACTTAAGTATACTCAACGGAGCTAGAGAATGCCAAAGATTCAATATGGCCCGAACTAACAAATTTCTTCTCATTCCAATTCGAAATGGTCGCCACCTTATTTTTAATTTGTGACTCCTAGTTGCCCAAGCCAGCACAAACAGCCTCTCAGTATTTATCCTGTCAGGCCATCTCAGAGTGCTAGACATCACAATGAGTCCTCCCTTCATTCTTCCAAACTCTTGAGTTTGTCAGCCGATTTCGTTAATGCCGTCTGTCCTTGAAACCAAGATTAAGTCTCTTGAACCTTTGTTACGTCCTCTTTAAGGCAAGTATTTTCCTTTATAAGGAGAACTAGACCGTTCATAACACTGTACATATGGGTTTTTCAAAACCCTATCTAACCATAGTAAGACTTTCTTACTGTTAAACCTCAATTCCTTTTTTATAAAGGCCCACATGCTGTTTGCCCTTGTAATTACTTCCTGTACCTGTACTTTTTATTTTATGTACTAGAACACCTAAATCTCTGCGTACCAAAATTTAGTTTCAACGAAAAAATCTGCATTTCTTTTCTTTCTCCCACAGTAAATAATTTCGCATTCATAGAGCCATACAGCATGGAAACAGACCCTTCGATCAAACCAGTTCAGGCTGTGCATAATCCCAAACTGAACTTGCCCCACCTGCCTGTTCCTGGCCCATACCCCTCCAAACCTTTCCAATTCATGTACTTATCCACATGTAATGGTACCCACATTCACCGCTTTCTCAGAAATTTCATTCCACGTGCAAACCACCGTCTTTGTAAATTATTTGCTCCCCCTGTATTTTTGAAATCTCTCTCCTCTCACCTCAAAAATGTACCCCCTAGTCATGAACTCTCCCATCCTAAGGAAAAGACAGCTACCATTAACCCTATCTATACCCATCATTATTATACAAACTTCTATCAGGTCGCCTCGCGACCTCCTAAGCTCCAGTGAAAAAAGTCCCAGCCTTTCCTCTTAACTCAAAACTTTCATACCTGGCAACATCCTGGTAAATTTGAACCCTGTCCAGCTTAATAATATCTTTCCTTTCACTGGGCAACCACAACTGGACACAGTATTCCAGGAGAGCCCTCACAAAACCTCAACATCCTTTTAAACTCCATCTGGCATCACCTTACCAAGCAATTAACTGCTCTATATATATATATATTGTGCTGTCTTGTACTTTACTCTGTCACCTAGCTTTGTAACACTAACAACATTGGATACCTATACTTGCTCCTTCATCTAAATCATTGAGACAGATTTGTAAGTAGCGAAGGCTCCAGCACTTCACTAATTACACACACCATCTCAAAAGTAATCAATTTATTCCTGATTTCTGATATTTAACCTCTAGCCCTGCCCATATATTATCTCCAGTTTCATAAGCCTTAATCTTCATCGACAGTGTCTTATCAAATGCCTTCTGAAACTTCAACTATACAACAACACAGGGTGGTGGGCTGTGGGGGGAGCTCTTGTTGTTCAATGGTAGTGTCCCTACCTTTGAGCCAGGATGCCCAGCTTCAGGTCTCATTTGCTCCAGAGGTGTGCCATAACATCCTTGAACAGCTGGATTCGAAATATCTGCAGCATCACGGGTTTCCGCTTATCTACCCTGCTAGTTACAATCTCAAACAAGCACCCCTGGTAGGTGTGTCCGTCATGATACTCCTTTCACAAAGTTGTGCTGATACTGTGTAAACATTTTGTGATTTTTTTTCAAAGTGCCCTTGTTAGCATTTCCTCAACTTCCAGTGAAAGGCAGACTGCCCTGTTTCTTCTCCCTTTCCTTCTTTCTTATACTTGCCACGTTTCAATCAACAAGGAGCGCTCTAGAATCCAGGGATTTCTGGAAGATCAAAATCATAACCATTTTTCCTCTAATTTAATGGGATCTTGTGGTGCAGGGCGTAGTGTCCCTTCCTCTAAGCCAGAAACTCTGGGTTCAAAGGGAAGATGGTAGAAGTGTGGTATTGTCACTGGACTCTGATTTCAGAATCCCAGACTAATGTTCTAAGAATATGGGTTCAAATCCCACTCTGACAGCTATTGAATTCAAATTCCTTCAAATATCTAGAATTAAAACACAAAACTAACGATTATATAATCACTGTCAATTGTTGTAAAAACGCAACAGGTTCACTAACTTCCTTTAGGAAAATAAATCTGCCGTCTTTACCTGGTCCGGTCTTTGTGTGACTTCAGACTGACGACATGGTTGATTCATAACTGTCCCCTGGACAGTTGGAATGTTGACCCAGCTGCAAGTGTCCACACCCCAGGAATGAATATTTAAAAAAAGAACAGTCCCACTGCAGGTCTTGATAATTGGAGGAGGTGCAGCATTGCCACAAAGACTCATTATCGACTTGTAAACCCTTCCAATATATGCCAAGTAGTAACAGTACAGGTATTTCTGCTCAGTCACAAAATAGAAAGAAACTAGAGCCTTCTCTTGGCCGTTACTCCGAGCATACAGTACATCTGTGTGTTGTTCAGCAACTCTGATGTCCTGAAAAGTTATTTGGCTGGTCAACCAATCTGGATCAAATTTGTGCCAGTATCATGGGATTTGATCCCTGATTGGCTGGGGTAAGCTTGGAATCTCCCTCTTTGCCCTATCTATGGTAGAGATGGAAGCAACGTTTGGGTAGAGACGAAGGGGATGTAGGCCATCAGGTTTGTGAGGATTTGTCAGCTTTTCTGTTAACTTTTTTTGTCCATGTCCTTTACTAAAATTAATTACTCTAGCTTTCTGATACCCATTAGAGTCTTGGGTCATCGCTATTTCACTGGTACTCTTTGTGCTTCATATGTGAACAGAGGCATCAAATATTTGATTGTACGTATGCTTTCTTTATTTTCCACTATAATACTCCTGTGTTTATCTTTTGTTAATTTTCTATTTACTTATAAAAGCTCATACAGCCTGATTTTATATTTCCTACTTGTTTACTCTTAAATTCTACTTACTCTCTCATTTTCGTTCCTCGGTCACAGAGTCCTAGAGCACAGAAACAGACCCTTCAATCCAACTCATCTGCAACCAGCCACCTCAATCTGACCTCGTCCCTTTTGCCAGCATTTGGCTTATATCCCTCTAAACCCTTCCTATTCATATATCCATCCAGAGATAGTAGGAACTGCCGATGCTGGAGTCTGAGATAACGAGGTGTAGACTTGGATGAACACAGCAGGCCAGGTAGCATCTGAGCAGCAGAAAAGCTGATGTTTTGCGTCTGGACTGTTCTTCAGAAATGGGGGAGGGGTAGGGGACTCTGAAATAAATAGAGAGAGGGGGAGGTGATGATAGAAGATCGATAAAGGAGCAGATAGGTGGAGAGAAGACAGACAGGTCAGGGAGGCAGGGATGGAGCCAGTAAAGGTGAATGTAGGTATGGAGTTGGGATGGGGGTTGGTCAGCGGGGAGGGAGGGGCGGGTGCATATGGGGGAAGGGAAGATGGACAGGTCAAGGAGGCGGGGACGAGCTGGGCTGGTCTTGGGACGAGGTCGGCGGTGGGGAGATTTTGAAGCTGGTGAAGTCTACATTGAGACCTTTGGGCTGCAGAGTTCCCAAGCCTCTGCTTGGTTTTCCCACATTAGCAGTATTGTATCTGCTGTTCTCTATGTGGCCTCCTCCACATTTGGGAAACCAAGCGGAGACTTGGAGAGGGCTTTGTGGAACACTGCGCTTGGTTCATGACAAACGACTGCACCTCCCAGTCCCTCTCCCACTCCTTGGACGACATGTCCATTCTAGGCCTCCTCCATTGCCACAACGAGGCCACCCGAAGGCTGCAGGAACAGCATTTCATATTTCGCTTGGGAACCCTGCAGCCCAATGGTCTCTATCTGGACTTCACAAAATCTCCCCACCCGAGATCTCATCCCTAGACTAGCCCAGCTCATCCCCATCTCCTTGACCTAACCGTCTTTTCTCCCACCTATCCGCTCCTCCCACCTCACTGACCAACCCCCACCCCCACTTCCTACCTACCAGCCTCATCCCACATCCTTGACCTTGCCCGTCTTTGGACTCCCCCTCCCTGGGGAAAGCACTTGGCTGTTTATGCTATTCAGGGAGAGCTTGCTAATTGGATATAAAATTGGCTTGATGGCAGGAGACAGAGGGTGGTGGAGGAGGATTGTTTTTCGGACTGAAAGCCTGTGACCGCAGTGTTCCACTGGGGTCAGTGCTGGGCCAACTTTTGTTTGTCATTTGTATAAACCATTTGGATGAGAATTTAAAAGGCATGTTTAGTACGTTTGTAGATGATGCAAAATTGGTGGAATAGTTGACAATGACGAAGGTTTTCTAAGATTAGAAAGGGATGTTGATCAATTGGGTCAATGGTCTGATGATTGACAGATGGAGTTTAATTTGGATAAGTATGAGGTATTTGGTAAAACAGACAAGGGCAAGACTTGTACAGTTAATGGTAGGGATCCAGGCAGTGACCTAGAGAGAGCAAGGGTTCAGGTGCATAGTTCTTTGAAAGTTACATCACAGAGAGACACGTTGGTAAAGAAGTGTTTAGCATGCTTGCCTTCATTGCTCAGACTGTTGAATATTGAAGTTGGGATGTCATGTTGAGGTTGTACAGGACGCTGATGAGGCTGCTTTTGGAGTACTGTGTACAGTTCTGGTCACCCTGCTATTGGAGGGATCTGTATTAAATTAGAGAGGGTTCAGAAAAGACTTACCTGGATGTTGCCAGGACTAGAGGATTTGAGTTATAAGGAATTGCTGGATAGGCTGGTATGTTTTTCACTGAACATGTAAGGTTGAGGAGTGACCTTATAAAGGTATATAAAATGATGAGGGGCACAGATAAGGTGACTAGCAAAGGTCTTTTCCCGACGGTTGGGGAATGCATAACTAGGGGGCATCTTTTTTAAGGTAAGAGGGGAAAGATTTAAGAGACCTGAGGGGCAATATTTTCACAGAGAAGATGGTTTGTATGTGGAATGAACTGCCAGAGGAAGAGAGAGATTCAGGTATAGTTACAACATTTGAAAGACATTTGGATAGGCACATGAATAAGAAAGGTTTAGAAGAATATGGACTAAGTACAGGCAGGTGGAACTAGTTTAGTTTGGGAAACTTGCTTGATATGGATGAGTTGGACCCAAAGGGTCCGTTTTCGTGCTGTATGAGTCTTTGTAGAAATTGGCTCCAGTGGCAGAAAGGTTGCTAGCTAGAGGACAGAGATCAGGCGGTGTGCTGTAATGACTGCTGCCCAGTCACTCTTGCATCCATCATCATGAAGTGCTTCAAGAGTTTAGTAATGGCATAGATCATCTCCCTGCTTCTACGTTCATTCCTGGAACATCTAGGTAACAATCTGCATCAGATTCCTATTTATTGACTTTAGCTCCACCTTCAACACCATAATTCCAACCAAACTCATGTTCAAACCTAACATCCTGCTCCCCCCTCGATCCTGCAAATGGATCCTCGAGTTCCTGACCTTCAGACTGCAATCAGTAAGGACAGGGGCCAACACCTCTTCCACAATAATCTTCAACACTAATGCCCTGCATGGGTACGTACTTAGCCCCTTACGAGACTGCTGATACACTCACAGCCACGTGGCCAAATTCAGCTGTAATTCCATTTACAAATTTGATTACACCATCACAATGGGTCCGATCTCAAAAACGAGGAGACAGTGTGCAGGAAGGAGATGCCTTTATGCCTCACCCTTAAGGTAACAGTCCCTCCCTCAATGTCAGCAAAACAAAGGAGCTGGTCATTGACTTCAGGAAGCGGAGCAGAGGACACGCCCCTGTCTCTGTCAACAGTGCTGGGGTGGAGAACATAGAACAATACAGCACAGAACAGGTCCTTTGGCCCTCGATGTTGCGCCGACCTGTGAACTAATTTAAGCCCCTTCCCCTACACTATCCCACCATTATCCATGAGTCCAGAGCTTCAAGTTCCTAGGAGTAAATATCACCAACAATCTGTCCTGGTCCATCCACATCGATGCTATGGCCAAGAAAGCACACTGACACCTCCACTTCCTCAGGAGGCTGAGGAAATTCAGCATGTCCACAATGACTCTTAATGATTTTTATAGATTTACCATAGAAAGCATCCTATCCAGATGTTTCACAGCTTGATATGGCAACTGCTCTGGCCAAGAAATTACAGAGAGTTGTGAACACAGCCCAGTCCATCATATAAACCAGCCTCCTTTCCCTGTCTCTGTCTAAACTTCCCGCTGCCTTGGGAAAGCAGCCAACATGATCAAAGACCCCTCCCAGCCCGATTATACTCTGTTCCACCCTCTTCCGTCAGGAAGAAGGTACAAAAATTTGAAAACGTACCAACAGATTCAGGAACAGCTTCATCCCTGCTGTGATCAGACTTATGAACAGTCCTCTCAAATATTACAGTTGATCTTTCTCTGCACCTTCTCTGTAGCAGTAACACTATATTCTGCATTCTGTTCTATTACCCTGATGTGCTAATGTAAGGTATGATTTGTTTGGATAGAACGAAAGCAATACTTTTCACTGCATCTCGACACATGTGACAATAATAAATCAAAACAAATGAAATTTATATTAATTGGCAAGAGAAGCATAGTGGAGATTATCATGTTTTTAATGCAGGCGGTTATTATATGTAATTCCATTGCGCTGTCTGAAAAGGTGTTGAAAGTTGACTCAGTAGAAACTTTCTAAAGGGATTTAGATAGATAATAAAAAGAGAGACAATTTACAGGGCTATGAGACACTGGCAGGGGAGAGCATCTAACAGGCTAATCATTTCACCAGGATGGCACAAGTAGAATGGGCCGAACGGCCTCCCCCTTTGCCATAATTACTCCCATGAATCTAGCTCACAGTGGAAGGAATTGAACATCTTTCATTTGTCTGTTGACTGTGCCATTCCTACATTTGAAATGCATTTGATTGGTCTCAGATCCCATGGACAGTCACCATGGGTCTCAACATTCAGCTGTTGATTGGTGATCATGCTCAGAAGATGTTAGATTGAGCATTGGTCTCAGCTGGAGCTGTGGGGGGTGACTTCCCAATTTTGATGATGAGCACAGATGTCTCTCTCAGCATCTTATCCCACACCATACCTGACCTTCAGAGTGCGTCATATAGAGACTGAGCACTGACGATATGAGACCATTCCATTTCCTACTGCTATCACCCTCTCCCTGAGTGTAAAAATTCATCAACTGAACACAACAGAGTCTACTTCTCTTTTCTTGACCGGTGAATTCTGATGACATGGTTGGGATGTGTTGTCATCAAGGAGTCTCAGAGGTCAGTTGGCCGCTGCTATGGGCTGAAGTTATTATAGTCATTGATCGGGGAGGATGATTCAGCATTGACTAGGGATGCTCATTCAGCTCTGTCAAATGGTCAGGCTCAGTAACCTTGCCAAGCTAATGCTCCCCCAGTGTTATCGTCAGCATTCTACCTTTTAAGCAAAAAAAAATCATTTTAAGCAATCAACCAGCTTGAATGAAGCGAAACGGAAAATTGCTTTATCTGAGATCATGATTTTATGTAATTGTTTATTGTTTAAGAGTAATCCTGATGGTAAGACTCTGTTTGTTCGTCTGTGTCTATTGTACTTCCTATTTTCTTTCCCCGCCTTTCTCTTCTCTTCCCCTCTTTCTCTACCCCCTTTCTCCTCTCACTTTCTTTCTTTCATTTGAAGTGCTGAGATAAAGTAGCATGGAGCAGCCAAATTAGCATTCGGAGAGAGAAAACTCCAATTCCTTGCTCAGCTCTGTCTCACCTCCAGATAATCGGGTGAATGGAGAGGACAGGACACAGGTTTTCTTCGAGCTTTCACAGTCAATGAATATGGGATATTTGTTCTTATTTGCTGGAGGAGATTCTGTGAAGTTGCTTGGGGGTGGTTGTAGTATATAGGTTTGAATGTGACTTGCCCCTGTAAGATCAGTGCTGCAGCACACAGGTGATAATCCAAGTAACATAGGTAATTTCTCATAAATTTGCACTTCCCAGCAGGAGTGACCTGACTTAATTTTAACCATTGTCTCATGATTGAAACAAAGTGTGATGAATGCAGAGTGATAGAAACACAGGGCTGTAGATTTTGGATTAAGGACTGCTCATAATTTCTCGTTCCCCAGCAATTGAAACCGTGGTGCCGAGGCAACTCAATTGACTGGTACTTGTGTCACTTCTTCTCTAACAGCTTGGAAAGGGCACTTTCAATGCTTTTACTGTCAGGTGCTAAATCAGACCATTTTGAGATCTATGCAATATGAAGAGAGCAGGGATTTAAGCATTATGTATGTAGCACATTCAAACAGCCTGATTTTATTATTGGCGCAGTTTATTAACTGAATTACTGAGACTTCATTGTGACTTTGGACATTATTCTTTTCCAGGCCTAGTTCCAGGTCTCTTGAACCTGGGAAACACCTGCTTTATGAACTCGCTGGTCCAGGGTCTGGCTGCTTGTCCATCCTTCATTCGCTGGCTCGATGATTTTACTAGGCGTTACAACCTGGACAGCCCCCAGGAGGAGCGGTGTCCATATCTTTCTGTTACACTTCTACGATTGTTGCGAGGTGAGATACTAAAGGGGAAGGGGAGAAGGATCAAAGTTCTGTCAGGTAGATTATTTTGTTCAACGTAATAAGGTAAAAAAGCCAAAAACAAACTGGGCCAACAGAAATGCCCATTACAAGTCCACCTTTAAAGTTGTCATCGTGCCGTGCTGTTTTATCATTCATTTAATAGCTTATGACTATCACTGGCTAGGCCAGCATATGTTCTTCATCCCTAATTGTCCTTCAGCTATTGAGCAGCCTCTGGAACTGCCATAGTCCACGTAATTTAAATATGTTCACAGTGCTGTTAGAAAGGAGATACTAGGACTTTGACTCAGTGACAGTGGGAGGAACAGTTCCAACTCAGGAGGGTATGAGAATCAAAGAGTAAGTTGCAGGCAGTTGTATTTCCATGCATCTGTTGTTATAACCTTCATGATGATAGAGCAATGCTCAAAATACATGGGGACAGCAGGTGTATTCAACATTGAAATTTTCAAAACACCAGGGACATTAAATCGCGAGGACAGACCTATCAGAGGATATTCACCACCACCACCAGCAACATCACCATAAGTACTCAGTGAGGAGGAGGCAGTTAGGACTGCAGGTGCTGGAAGTTAGAGTCAATAAGTGTGGAGTGGGACAAACACAGCAGGTCAGAGAGTATCCAAGGAGCAGGAAAGTCAATATTTCAAGCTGAAACCCTTCAACAGGACTGGGGAGGGGGAGGGGAGCCCAGAAATAAATAGAGGGAGGGGCTGGGGCTGGGGGGAGGGTAGGTGAGATGGGGATAGCTGGATGCAGGTAGAGGGTTATTGTGGTTGGTCAATGGGAAAGGTGGAGCAGATAGGTGAGTCAGAAGATGGGCAGGTTGGGGGAGGAGAGATTTTGAAGTTGATGAAGTCAATATTCAGGTCATTGGGCTGTAAGCTCCCAAGGCAAAGTGTGAGATATTGTTCCCTCCAGTTTGCATTTGGTCACACACTGACAGTGGAAGAGGCCAAGGATGGACATGCCACCAGGGGAGTGAGAGTGGGAGGGGGAGTTAAAGTGGACGGCAGCTGTAAGGTGAGGTTGGTTGGTGTGTGCAGAGCACAGGTGCTCCACCAACCGGTCCCCAAGTCTGCATTTGGCCTCCCTGATACAGAGGAGACTGCATCAGGAGTAACAGACACAGTAGATAGGGTTAGGTGAAGTACAAGTGAATCTCTGCTGGATTTGGTGGACTGTTTGGCGCCTTGGATAGTGGTGAGAGGGAAGGTGTAGGGGCAGGTGTAGCACCTCCTGCATTTGCAGGGAAAGGCATAGGGTGTGGTGGAGGGGTTGGTGGGGAGTATGGAGACGATGAGGGAGTCGCGAAGTGAATATTCTCTGTGGAAAGTGGACACGGGTGTGGAGGGAAATATCGTTTTGGTGATGGGGTGTGATTGTGAGTGGTGGAAATGTCACAGGATGATGATGCGTTGTATTTGAAGGTTGGTGGGATGGTATGTGAGGACCGAGGGGACTCTATCGTTATTGTTGTTTGGGGGTGGGGGGAAGAGGGTTTGAGGGCAGAAGCATAGGAAATGGGGAAGGTGCAGTTATGGTCATCCTTAATAACCAAGGAGGGGAATTTACAGTCTCTAAAGTAGGAGAATATCTGGGAAGTCCTAGAGTAGAAGCCTCATTGTGGGAGTAGGTGCAGCAGAGTCGGAGGAATTGAGTAGGGGATTGAATTTTTGCAGGAGGGTGGGTGAGAGGAGGTGTAATTGACGTAATTCTGGGAGTCAGTGGGTTTGAAATGGGTGTTTTGAAGGCAGTGAATCAGTTACTGGAGATGGAGACGAAGAGGTCCAGGACAGGGAGGGAGGTGTCAGAAATTGTCCAGGTGAATTTGAGGGTGCAGTGGAAGGTGTAGGCAAAGTTGATGAACTGTTCAAGGCAGCAGTGATACAGTCATCGATTAAAGCAGAGAAAGGGATGGGGAATGGTGCTGATATTGTTGTTGAAGAGTTGCTTTTCCAATCACAGGCTCAGTAGGCTCCAACGTGAAGAAAGGGGAACTTAAAGGAAGGTGGAGTGGGAGGCTACAACAGAGAGAGAGAACAGTTTTAAACCTGTCAACAAATCTCTGAAATCTGTCAGCTGACTAGGCAGTAGGAAACTTTGAAATTGCAGGTAACAAATTCCTTGCAAATTCGTCAAGAGTCTCTAGTTTAAAGCTGCAAATGTTCAGTGTTACAATATGAGGTGAAAATGCAACGCATCCTCTTTTAAGGAATGTTATCAACTGTTAAATTTAAATTTGAGACTGAGATAAGAGATCCTGTAAAAAGAGTCATGTCTGCCTGTTTAAAATAATCCAACTTTCTATAGATGTGTTAGAAGCACATTTGCTGTGACCTTATCGGTCTCTGAAAGATATATTTAGGTGTGAGATGAGTTTTATGTGTAGAAGTGTGCATCATTATTTTGAAGGAAACGTTTGTTGCTAGCTTCTGCCTATTGTCATGTACCAGTTTAAATAGTCTCAAAAATTAATACTTGTTTTTATAGCTTTGAATTAATGGTAAGTCAGTAATTATTGAGGACAATGACAAATTTGTCTAATTTTGCTTCTTTGTGAGCCTAAATACAGAAGATATTTTTATTACGTGACTGCATCATCTAATAAATGATTTAATATGAATATAAAAAGAACTGTGGAAAATCAAAATAAACCTCAAGAAAGACCCCTCGTAGAAGAAGATATTTGGTTCCTGTGGTCAGGGTCTCAAGTTTGGATGGCACTTTTGCAGAAACTTTTGCAAGTTGCAACAGTGCATCTTGTACCACTGAGCGTCATTGGTGAATATCATTGGTGAATATTGGCGTCATCTATTCAGCCATAACCGAGTTTTGTTTAACCCACTATCTTATTCAGTCTCTCAAAGTTCCTTCATTATTGCCTTCAGAGTTATTCAACTACCAGTCATTTCCAACAAATGACTGACCATACGTCAGTTTGTTTTGTTTGGATTATGATCTTAAATGAGAAGTTGGCAGCCTCCCTGTGTATTTCGAAATTTTATCTCAGATGTCCATTATTTTGCATTTTTACAACAAAAAAACTTTGAAAATTACTACAGTTTATTTTCTTCATTTGTTTCCCCTGCACTTAGCAAGATTGAAACCTAAGGCTCACTGTGAGAACTCTTGGGCACGGGCAAGTGAAGTAGTGAGAGCAGATTGAATGCTAACTTTCAAAAGGGAATTGCTTAGACGCGTTAAACGGGAAACATTGGCGAGGCCATAGCGTCAGACCAGGTGAGTGGCACTAATTGGACAGCTGTAGCAGAGAAGCACAGGCACAGTGGGCTGAGTGGCCACCTTATGTTTTGTGTGATTCTTTGGTCAGTGTTTTTTGTTTGCCCTTTCTGTGCCACCTCCTGCTTGGGTGCAGTCCAGTGTGAACTGACAGCCCTTATGGTACCTCTGGGTATCCCAAAAACATAAATGTAGAATTTATGGATACCTGTGGCTGGTACCAGAACCAAACCTGATCTGGTAGTGCCACATGGGTCAATGGGTAGCAATCAAATGCGGAAGCTGTGACTTATTTTCCTTTTATTCTGCAAAACAGTAATACTGAGGCAAATTACAGTGCCTCTGTTGTCACCCTTATTAAGGTGAAACAACTCAGCATTTACATTCCCCCGAGTTATTCCTACTACTGTACAGAACCTGAGGTCCTTGAAAGCACCTACTATAGGCTGATCAATGTGGGTGGACCCTCGAAGCAGTTGTTCAGAGGGGAAAATAAACAGAAATTGCCAGAAAAATTCAGCAGTTCTGGCAGTGTCTGTGGATAAAAAGCACAGCGACCTTTCTTCAGCACTTCGGAGGGAACACTGCTCAACCACAAACCAGGGATCAAATAATGACTACCTTTCATAGCAGATCCTTCTCAATGTGTAACAAACGGACATCTGGAGTTAATTTGCCAGCTGTTGAAAATGTAGATGTTTGCCCTATTCAGGTTCAAGAATTCAACACTATAATTTCCTTGCCAATTCTTTGTCAGTGCTTGCGAAGTATATTGATTACTACAGACATATAAATGTACCACATTGTCTGAAATGTGCCATGGGATGTCCTGAGGTTGCAAACAATGCTGTATAAATACAACTGTCCCATCCTTTAGATGGCAATGTTCCACTTCTAGTGAGTTGTGTTTAAGACTCAGGACTGAAGTGACCTGACGGCTGGGCCAGGGGCTTGGTTGCATGTTGTGAGTTTTACTTTCTCCTTTCCTACTGCTAGTGTTAACCAATGAGGAAGAGACCACAGAAGATGTGGTGGACGCAGGAAGTCTCCTGGAAGTCTTGAGGATGTACAAGTGGCAGATGTCTTCGTTTGAAGAGCAGGTAAATAGTAGAATATCAAAGAGCCTGTGGTAGACCGGTATAATCACAGTTAAGGAATAAGACTGTTGCCTGAATGCACACAGTTGCACTTAGAAGAAATCTTGCATGATGGATGCTGTTCAGTAAAATTGCCGAGTTTTCCCCATGCCATCAATGATGGGATACGTAGTGAGCTTCCCTCAGTAATTCTGTAAACCTAGAGGAGAGATCCTGATAAAGAACAGTCAGTGCTGCACCAGGCCACATGACTGTTTCTATGCTGTAATTTCTGAGGTTCTCTATATTGTCATTCATAGCAACATCAAGGATCATTTACCTCCGGAAAGGTAATGACTCTCCATTTCATTGCAGTATTGTCACTGAGAGCTGTTGGGACAGTGTTGTCCATGCATTTCTGAATTATATTCACACACGATTACCTTTAAGTAATGGTCTGGCAAAATGAAAAATTTGTAAATTCCTGCCACAGCCTTTCTTAAGTCATTTCTTCTCAGGTATGAGATTGCTCATAACTATCACGTCTCGCACTTTTTCTGCCCTGTTTCCCTACCGTTCATGTTGACTTGTGTTTGCAGGATGCTCACGAGTTGTTCCATGTTCTCACCGCGGCTTTGGAAGACGAACGAGATCGCCAACCTCGAGTTGCACATTTATTCGATGTTCAGTCTCTGGAGGTAAAATGGCTTTACATAGGAATCATTTTCCAGTCGTTGTAGACTCACCAGCAGCTGCTCAAGGGCAGCGAGGGCTATGTAATAAATGGGCAATACCCACGTCCCATCAGTGAATTTAGAAGAAGTGACGACAGGACACATGGCAAGTGAGGCCTCGTGCTTAGGAGAAGCTTGACCACCCTTTATGGCCAGACCTGAAATAGCCTTTTAAAAAGAGAGGGTGTACAAACGCTGAATATTCCAATCCCTGTAGTTTCACCATTTTGCACAGGATGTGTTGGAAAATAATTTGCACCTAGCACACACAGTGCTGGAGAAACTCAGCAGGTCTGTTAGCATCAGTGCAGAGAAATAGAGTAACCGTTTTGAGTCCAGTGTGACTGTTCTTCAGAACGATGGCAACTTGCATTTTACTTGGCACATTTTAAATCAGGGCACGTTGAAGCAGATTTGCACTGAAAGTGCTGAGGCACAGAGAAGGGTGCTTTCTTTCTAATGAGCCTTGCATTGGTAACGTGTGTTAAAACTTATTGACCAGATATTCAAACTTGAGGCTTCGCTGGGTAAGAGCCAATTGACTAATTTCCCATTCGTTAACTTGAGATAGATCATAGAATCATCATTGAATCCCTACAGTAAGGAAACAGGCCCTTCGGCCCAACAAGTCCACACTGACCCCTTGCAGCATCCCCCTATAACCCACCTAATCGCCACATCCCTCAACAATATGGGCAATTTAGCATGGTGAATCCACCTAGCCTGCACGTTTTCGGACTATGGGAGGAAACCGGAGTACCCGGAGGAAACCCATGCAGACGTAGGGAGAATTGTCAAACTCCACAAGGTGTTACCAGAGGCTGGAATCGAACCCGCGTCCCAGGCGCTGTGAAGCAGCAGTGCTCACCACTGAGCTACCGTGCCGCCCCAGATAGTCCCCGTTCATTTTGAGAATTGTAGAAGCTTGTTATTACAGTGTCTAGAGGAGAGGAATTGGGGATGGGGTGGGAAGAACTACCTATTTTAACAAGAAGGAGGAAGTTGGAACTGCCCATTTACAACAAACACAGCATAATAAAAGGAAAAGAGCTTGAAGTCAGAAATGCAATCTGAGATGGGAGTGACAAAAACAGAAGTTGCTGGAAAAGCTCAGCAGAAGCGGCAGCATTTATGGAGAGAGATCAGAGTGAATAGTTCGGGTCCAGTGGCCTTTCCTTAGAAGACTAGACCTGGGATTGAGCCTAGTGAAGGAAAACTACATGTTTGACTGAAATCAAAATCTGATGAAAAGTTAACTTTGATCACATGGAGTAATATGATCTCTTTTCATGTATTCATTGTTATGGTTATAAATCCCTATGTTCCTTTGCTCTTTGTGAAGTAAAGTGGCTTAACACCAATCCACAACAAATAACCTGAAGGCTTCACAGACTAAAGGAGAACCTATAAGTGCAAGTTGACACCAAGATCAGTCAGTGTGGTAGGTTATAAGGAACATCTTAAAGGAGGGCTAAGAGGAGAGGGAATTCCAGAACTTAGGCCCCACTCCCTGAGTTACCATTGAGTGATCGGATGAAGGAAATGGGGGAGGGACAGGAAACCAGACAGATAATAATGTAAAAACGGAAAGAACTGTGGATGCTGTAAATCAGGAGCAAAAACAAAGTTGCTGGAAAAGCTCAGCAGGTCTGGCAGCATCTGTGAAAGAAAAAAACAAGAGTTAATGTTTCTCATCTGGTGACCCTTCCTCAGAACTGGGGAAGTTCTGAGGAAGGGTCACTGGACCCGAAATGTTAACTGTATTTTTCTTCTTCACAGATGCTACCAGACACGCTGAGGTGATAATGTAGAGCTCATGGAGATTTTCAGAGCTGGAGGAGGTTATGGAGCTAAGGATAGGCAAGGTCATGGAGTGGTCTGAATGTGACGATCAGAGTTCTAAATTCAAGGCATTTGTAGACTGGGAGCCAGTGTAGGTTCTTCAAGAATAGGATAATGCACGAATAGGGCTTGGTGAGAGTCAGAATATGGGTGGCTGAGTTCTGTCTGACTGAAACATGTGGCAGAAATGAGAACACATGTAAAAACCACACTATCCAGTTCTGAGTGTGGGACAGTATGATGCAATATCATCAGCATTCCCCTTGGCGTATGCTATGGATTAAATGGGTAGTAAGCAGTATGACTGTTGTGCGAAATACAAAAGGTGCCTGCCTCAAACACACATAACCCAGGATAATATCAGATTGGGTCTTTGTTACTTGTTCACAAAAATGTCTTATTTCATTCTTCCTCAACCAAATCCACCTTCTAATTGTTATAAAAAAACACCTGCGGCACTGGGCCATTTCAAACCTACGAAAAACATTTTACTTTTCTTACCTGGTCCATGACTGAAATCAATAAGTTCCTTCTTAGTTTTTAGAAGAAAAGTGTATAATTCTGTCTGCAATCAATCTGTATCTCTGGTTTTGTAGACTCCAACAGAGTCGGAGGGAAAACAGCTGAGTTGTAGGAGCCGAGGTAAGGAGCTTTATTCCATAAGAAACCATACTAACATATGCCTTGATCCAGCGTGCATTAGTAAATCTGACTGCATAGTGAGAGACTGCAAAACAGCATCTTGACAGGACAGATTTAAGCTCTGCAATTTCTTAATACTGGCAGGCACGCCTGGTGTAAGGAGATACTAGAAAGTTGTAGGATTGAGTTCTGATTTGAGGGCGTAAGCATGATAAGGCCTTGCACTGACCTTGGCTCTGAGTCTTTATCAAAAAACCACACCCCTGCATTCATTTTTCGAAGCATGCTACTTGTACATTTATTTTAAAAGTCACCCATAACATAAGAAAAATGCCTCAAAGCGCCTTACAGGAGTGTTATCAAACAAAACTTGACACCACATGAGGTAAAGTAAAATTAGGACAAGTGACTAAAAACTTGGTCTGAAGTGGTGAGTGTTGAAAGAGATGAGAGAGCTGGGGAGGCACAGAGAGAAAAGTTCAGAGCCTAGGGCTCAGGCAGTTGAAAGCACTGCCACTAATGGTGGAGCAGAGGCGATCTGGGAAGTGCGAGAGTTGTGCACATCCATGCTTTTCTTCATGTTTCTCCATCCGGATCTTGTTCATTACTGAGGTGACAGCTATCGATGCTGAAGAGCAGACTTGCCAATGTTTTTGTGCCAGTGTTAACCTCACAAGTGTTCAGATGACGAGAAACACTGTTAGATCTAGAGTAGATTTGGATCGGAAATTGGCTTGCTGAAAGAAGACAGAGGGTGGTAGTTGATGGGAAATGTTCATCCTGGAGACCAGTTACTCGTGGTGTACCGCAAGGGGCGGTGTTGGGTCCACTGCTGTTTGTCATTTTTATAAATGACCTGGATGAGGGCGTAGAAGGATGGGTTAGTAAATTTGCAGATGACACTAAGGTCAGTGGAGTTGTGGATAGTGACGAAGGATGCTGTAGGTTGCAGAGAGACATAGATAAGCTGCAGAGCTGGGCTGAGAGGTGGCAAATGGAGTTTAATGCAGACAAAGTGTGAGGTGATGCACTTTGGTAGGAGTAGCCAGAAGGCAAAGTACAGGGCTACTAGTAAGATTCTTAGTAGTGTAGATGAGCAGAGAGATCTCGGTGTCCACATACACAGATCCTTGAAAGTTGCCACCCAGGTTGACAGGGCTGTTAAGAAGGCATACAGTGTTTCAGCTTTTATTAATAGAGGGATCGAGTTCCGGAACCAAGAGGTTATGGTGAAGCTGTACAAAACTCTGGTGCGGCCGCACTTGGAGTATTGTGTACAGTTCTGGTCACCGCATTATAAGAAGGATGTGGAAGCTTTGGAAAGGGTGCAGAGGAGATTTACTAGGATGTTGCCTGGTATGGAGGGAACGTCTTACGAGGAAAGGCTGAGGGACATGAGGCTGTTTTCATTAGAGAGAAGAAGGTTGAGAGGTGATTTGATTGAAACATATAAAATAATCAGAGAGATAGATAGAGTGGATAGGGAGAGCCTTTTTCCTAGGATGGTGACGGAGAGCGCAAGGGGGCATAGCTTTAAATTGAGGGGTGAAAGATATAGGACAGATGTCAGAGGTAGTTTCTTTACTCGGAGAGTAGTAAGGGAATGGAACGCTTTGCCTGCAACAGTGGTAGATTCGCCAACTTTGGGTACATTTAAGTCGTCATTGGACAAGCATATGGACGTACATGGAATAGTGTCGGTTAGATGGGCTTGAGATCAGTATGACAGGTCGGCACAACATCGAGGGCCGAAGGGCCTGTACTGTGCTGTAATGTTCTATATGTTCTATGTTCTAGAATGCTGTTCACTACATGCTAATTGTGTGCCTCATCCCCACATAGACAACAGGACTTCCTGCCCTGACCAGTGTGACATATTCCTATTCCTATCTCCGAGTAAAATTGCATAATTCTGAACAGTTGTGGACCCGTATTCATGTAAATCGTCAAAACTCAAACCGAGAGACTATGCTAGGCTATGGGGTAAGTATTGCCCAGCCTCAAAGATAGAATGTGCCTCACTTCCAAATCAGGGACATCACTAGATAATAACCATTAACTATTTCTCCAAAGATTACATTCTTCCTTTGCAACCTGATCCTAGAGAACTGAAATCGGATATAGTGCTAGGAGTGATTTGTTAACTTAGCACGGTGTAGAGTTCAAAGCTGAGCAGACCACCTTGTATCTTAGCTCAGAAATTGCTGTTACCTGGAGATTCAAGTTGAGCATATATTCTGAAAAATATCACAAATTTTACCTTATTCAATCTGACTTGAGTAAACATGAACTCAATCCAATCACGTCCCAGTTGTTACTTACTGTTATTCATTTGTTTCAGACTTCATTATTACAGCTCATAATTCTAGCTGGTTTTCTGAGATTGTTTTGTGTCCTTTTTACAGCAGCCATTAAAATTGAACTCCTCTAAATTATGTATGCATGGAACAAACTAACTCATCATTGGTTAATTCATCTTCTAACTATTTATCATTTAAGGGCCTTTGCTGCCACCACCAAGTCCCTGGAGATCTCAGCACCCCTTCCATGGCCGACTGACCAGTAACATGGTGTGCAAACAGTGTGAGCAACAGGTGGGTTTGCATGAAGAAGGATATCACTCGACCTAACACTGACTGTGCTTGGAGGCAGTGGAGTGTGCATCCACCAGATTATTAGCTAGGATCTAAGGGTTAAACTAAGAGGAGAAGCTGTACAACTAGTGTTGTATTCTCTCGAATTCTGATGCTTAAGGTGTGATTTGATTGACATTTTCAAGATATTAAAGACAACAGGTAAATTAGATAGAAATAATGTAGCCGGGGAGTCCAAAAATAGGGGTCATAGTCTAAAAATTAGGGCCAGGACTTTCACAAGTGAAATTAAGAAACTTCTCAACATCCAAATAGCAACTGATGCAAGATCAGTTTTTTAAACTTTAAAATGGAGATAAAGTTCATTGAATATCAAAAATCTATCAAGGGATATCGAATGAAGGCAGACTTGGCCATCAGCCATCACTAAAGTCAGGATAATAAAGTTTGAAGCTGGATGAACGCAGCAGGCCAAGCAGCATCTCAGGAGCACAAAAGTTGACATTTCGGGCCTAGACCCTTCATCAGAGAGGGGGATGGGGTGAGGGTTCTGGAATAAATAGGGAGAGAGGGGGAGACGGACCGAATTCCCTGCCCCCAACACCTCATTTTCTCCATGGACATCCATTCTCTATACACCTGTATTCCGCATGCAGATGGCCTCAAGGCCCTCCGCTTCTTCCTGTCCCGCAGGCCCGACCAGTCTCCCTCCACCGACACCATCATCGGCCTAGCCGAACTTGTCCTCACCCTCAACAACTTCTCTTTCGATTCCTCCCACTTCCTACAGACAAAGGGGGTGGCCATGGGCACCCGCATGGGCCCCAGCTATGCCTGCCTCTTTGTAGGTTACGTGGAACAGTCCCTCTTCCACACCTACACAGGCCCCAAACCCCACCTCTTCCTCCGTTACATTGATGACTGTATCGGCGCCGCCTCTTGCTCCCCAGAGGAGCTCAAACGGTTCATCCACTTCACCAACACCTTCCACCCCAACCTCAAGTTCACCTGGGCCATCTCCAACACATCCCTCACCTTCTGGACCTCTCAATCTCCATCTCAGGCAATCAGCTTGTAACTGATGTCCATTTCAAGCCCACCGACTCCCACAGCTACCTAGAATACACCTCCTCCTACCCACCCTCTTGCAAAAATTCCATCCCCTATTCCCAATTCCTCTGCCTCCGCCGCATCTGCTCCCAAGATGAGGCGTTCCACTCCCGCACATCCCAGATGTCCAAGTTCTTCAAGAACCGCAACTTTCCCCCCACAGTGGTCGAGAATGCCGTTGACCACGTCTCCTGCATTTCCCGCAACACTTCCCTCACACCCCGCCCCCGCCACAACCGCCCAAAGAGGATCCCCCTCGATCTCACACACCACCCCACCAACCTCCGGATACAACACATCATCCTCCGACACTTCCGCCATCTACAATCCGACCCCACCACCCAAGACATTTTTCCATCCCCACCCTTGTCTGCCTACCGGAGAGACCACTCTCTCTGTGACTCCCTTGTTCACTCCACACTGCCCTCCAACCCCACCACACCCGGCACCTTCCCCTGCAACCGCAGGAAGTGTTACACTTGCCCCCACACCTCCTCCCTCACCCCTATCCCAGGCCCCAGGGTGACTGTCCATATTAAGCAGAGGTTCATCTGCACATCTGCCAATGTGGTATACTGTATCCATTGTACCCGGTGTGGCTACCTCTACATTGGGGAAACCAAGCGGAAGCTTGGGGACCGCTTTGCAGAACACCTCCGCTCAGTTCGCAATAAACAACCGCACCTCCCAGTCGCGAACCATTTTAACTCCCCCTCCCATTCTTTAGATGACATGTCCATCATGGGCCTCCTGCACTGCCACAATGATGCCACCCGAAGGTTGCAGGAACAGCAACTCATATTCCACTTGGGAACCCTGCAGCCCAATGGTATCAATGTGGACTTCACCAGCTTCAAAATCTCCCCTTCCCCCACCGCATCCCAAAACCAGCCCAGTTCGTGTCCTCCCCCCACTGCATCACACAACCAGCCCAGCCTGTCTCTGCCTCCCTAACCTGTTCTTCCTCTCACCCATCCCTTCCTCCCAGCTCAAGCCGCACCTCCATTTCCTACCTACTAACCTCATCCCACCTCCTTGACCTGTCCGTCTTCCCTGGACTGACCTATCTCCTCCCTACCTCCCCACCTATACTCTCCTCTCCACCATTCTTCTTTTCTCTCCATCTTCGGTCCGCCTCCCCCTCTCTCCCTATTTATTCCAGAACCCTCACCCCATCCCCCTCTCTGATGAAGCTTCTAGGCCTGAAACATCAGCTTTTGTGCTCCTGAGATGCTGCTTGGCCTGCTGTGTTCATCCAGCCCCACACTTTATTATCTTGGATTCTCCAGCATCTGCAGTTCCCATTATCTCATCACTAAAGTCAGGACAGGTTCAGGGTGCTAAGTGGCCCGCTCGTATGTCTGTGTAAAGATGTGTACTCATATACACACACACACACACGCACACGCATACACACTCAAAAACAAATATGCATGCGCGCACACAAATGCACGCACACACGTACATATACATAGACGCACATATAAACACAGACACACATGCACATACACACGTTTTTGAGTTTCTCAATTGCCCATTTTATTTATCAAATGAGTTTCCCCGCCTGAATTTTGTTTCTTTCACCATCGTTAAAATCAGAGATTCAAAATGTAAATGCTGACATCCGTACACGTGCTGGCTTTAAGTGTCAGTGGTGTATATTAGATCATGCAGTGGACGTGTTGTAACTCGACATGTTCTTCCGGCTGAAGGAGCCTAAACTGGGGAACAATTCATTCCAAGCCTTCTACTCCTTATTAACTGGCTCTTACTAGCTTTATTGGACTAACTCCCATTAAAAATCCTTGTGCATGATAATGAAGGCAGAGAAGAGAATTGTGGATGATTGACTTGTTCCCTTTCACTATTGCAAGTGACCCTATCAGAGTAGAATTAGCCCAGGAACAGGCCATTCAGATCAGCTGGTCTTAGCCATGTTCATGCTCCATCATAGTCTCTTCCCACCTTCACCCCAACTCCAAAACCTCCCATTCATTTTTCCCTTCTGTTCAATTAATTTCCCTTTTCTATGCATCTGCGGTAACATCTCACTTATCTTTTGTGGTAGAGAATTCCATATTCTAAGTGCATTGGTTAAAGAGCATTCCCCTGAATTCATTGAGGAACTTAACAGTGACATTCTTACAGTCTCTGCAGCGGAGTGAGGCCCCAGTTTTCAACTCGCCTGCTAGTGGGTGCATCTTCTCAACCTCTAGCTTGTCAAACATCATCATAATTTGTACCAACTTTGTAATTCTAAAAGAACAGCTTGTACAAATGTTCCTGCCCTGTACAGAAGACCAGGACACTTGCTATCTGCTTTTGAAAGCAACAGTACTGAGCTATGATTCAGCTTGGACCTCCTGTAGTGCAAGATGGTTTTTGCTTCGTTTTGTTTGCTCGGCCTGCTGTTTCTCTTTCTCTGGTATATGCTGTGCCGACAGTGAGCTGAAAGTCAGACTTTAGGATCTTGGAACAAAATAGGTTTGTCAAGATTGCAGGTAAAGATTGGCAGCAATGGGGAATAGAGGTGGATCACCACTGCCCTCCCTTCCCTGTCTGACTAGAATATGTTATTTGAATCAGTAGCATCAGGAAGAATCAACTGCAGGAACCTCAAAACATTATCACTGGTTTTGCATTTTCTTATCAGAGTCCTGTGAGGTACGACACATTTGACAGTCTCTCTCTCAGCATTCCAACGGTCACGTGGGTATGTACTGTCTGCAGTTTATATTACATTTAAATTATGACAGTGCTCTTTGTGGGGACTTGCTGATGCAGGTGACAATCGCTACAGTTCAAAAGTTCTTTGTTTCACTTGGGGTAGATGTGTTCGGATCCTGTCATTACAATATTTCCTACATTTCAGCATTGACTGCGCTTCAAAAAGCCCTGAACTGGTTGTAAATGGCCTGAGACCCTGAAAGGTGCTGTATAGTTGCAAGTCAGTCTTTATTTGTGTCATATTGAATCCTAGCAGCTACATATATGTATCAGAGATAATGGGAACTGCCGATGCTGGAGATTCCAAGATAATAAAATGTGAGGCTGGATGAACACAGCAGGCCAAGTAGCATCTCAGGAGCACAAAAGCTGACGTTTCGGGCCTAGACCCTTCATCAGAGAGGGGGATGGGGAGAGGGTTCTGGAATAAATAGGGAGAGAGGGGGAGGCGGACCAAAGATGGAGAGTAAAGAAGATAGGTGGAGAGGAGAGTATAGGTGGGAAGGTAGGGAGGGGATAGGTCAGTCCAGGGAAGACGGACAGGTCAAGGAGGTGGGATGAGGTTAGTAGGTAGATGGGGGTGCGGCTTGGGGTGGGAGGAAGGGATGGGTGAGAGGAAGACCCGGTTAGGGAGGCAGAGACAGGCTGGGCTGGTTTTGGGATGCAGTGGGTGGGGGGGAAGAGCTGGGCTGGTTGTGTGGTGCAGTGGGGGGAGGGGACGAACTGGGCTGGTTTAGGGATGCAGTAGGGGAAGGGGAGATTTTGAAACTGGTGAAGTCCACATTGATACCATATGGCTGCAGGGTTCCCAGGCGGAATATGAGTTGCTGTTCCTGCAACCTTCGGGTGGCATCATTGTGGCAGTGCAGGAGGCCCATGATGGACATGTCATCAAGAGAATGGGAGGGGGAGTGGAAATGGTTTGCGACTGGGAGGTGCAGTTGTTTGTTGCGAACTGAGCGGAGGTGTTCTGCAAAGTGGTCCCCAAGCCTCCGCTTGGTTTCCCCAATGTAGAGGAAGCCGCACCGGGTACAGTGGATGCAGTATACCACATTGGCAGATGTGCAGGTGAACCTCTGCTTAATGTGGAATGTCATCTTGGGGCCTGGGATGGGGGTGAGGGAGGAGGTGTGGGGACAAGTGTAGCATTTCCTGCGGTTGCAGGGGAAGGTGCCGGGTGTGGTGGGGTTGGAGGGCAGTGTGGAGCGAACAAGGGAGTCACGGAGAGAGTGGTCTCTCCGGAAAGCAGACAGGGGAGGGGATGGAAAAATGTCTTGGGTGGTGGGGTTGGATTGTAAATGGCGGAAGTGTCGGAGGATAATGCGTTGTATCCGGAGGTTGGTAGGGTGGTGTGTGAGAACGAGGGGGATCCTCTTGGGGCGGTTGTGGCGGGGGCGGGGTGTGAGGGATGTGTCGCGGGAAATGCGGGAGACGCGGTCAAGGGCGTTCTCAATCACTGTGGGGGGAAAGTTGCGGTCCTTAAAGAACTTGGACATCTGGGATGTGCGGGAGTGGAATGTCTTATCGTGGGAGCAGATGCGGCGGAGGCGGAGGAATTGGGAATAGGGGATGGAATTTTTGCAGGAGGGTGGGTGGGAGGACGTGTATTCTAGGTAGCTGTGGGAGTCGGTGGGCTTGAAATGGACATCAGTTACAAGCTGGTTGCCTGAGATGGAGACTGAGAGGTCCAGGAAGGTGAGGGATGTGCTGGAGATGGCCCAGGTGAACTGAAGGTTGGGGTGGAAGGTGTTGGTGAAGTGGATGAACTATTCGAGCTCCTCTGGGGAGCAAGAGGCGGCGCCGATACAGTCATCAATGTACCGGAGGAAGAGGTGGGGTTTGGGACCTGTGCAGGTGCGGAAGAGGGACTGTTCCACGTAACCTACAAAGAGGCAGGCATAGCTGGGGCCCATGCGGGTGCCCATGGCCACCCCCTTAGTCTGTAGGAAGTGGGAGGAGTCAAAAGAGAAGTTGTTGAGTGTGAGGACGAGTTCAGCTAGGCGGATGAGAGTGTCGGTGGAGGGGGCCTGGTCGGGCCTGCGGGACAGGAAGAAGCGGAGGGCCTTGAGGCCATCTCCATGCGGAATGCAGGTGTACAGGGACTGGACGTCCATGGTGAATATGAGGTGTTGGGGGCCAGGGAATTGGAAGTCCTGGAGGAGGTGGAGGGCGTGGGTGGTGTCACGGACATAGGTGGGGAGTTCCTGGACCAAAGGGGAGAAAATGGAGTCCAGATAGGTGGAGATGAGTTCGGTGGGGCAGGAGCAGGCTGAGACGATGGGTCGACCAGGGCAGGCAGGTTTGTGGATTTTGGGAAGGAGATAGAAACGGGCCGTGCGGGGTTGGGGAACAATGAGGTTGGAGGCTGTGGGTGGGAGGTCCCCTGAGGTGATGAGGTCATGAATGGTGTTGGAGATGATGGTTTGGTGCTCGGGTGTGGGGTCATGATCGAGGAGGCGGTAGGAGGTGGTGTCGGAGAGTTGGCGTCTGGCCTCGGCGATGTAGAGGTCAGTGCGCCATACTACCACTGCGCCACCCTTGTCTGCGGGTTTGATGGTGAGGTTGGAGTTGGAGCGGAGGGAGCGGAGGGCTGCCCGTTCTGCGGGGGAGAGGTTGGAGTGGGTGAGAGGGGTGGAGAGGTTGAGGCGGTTGATGTCTCGACGGCAGTTGGAGATGAAGAGGTCGAGGGAGGGTAGGAGGCCTGGGGGTGGTGTCCAGGAGGAGGACTTGTGTTGGAAGCGGGTGAAGGGATCAGTGGAAGGAGGGTTGGGTTCCCGGTTGAAGAAGTAGGCATGCAGGCGAAGACGGCGGAAAAACTGCTCTATGTCCGACCGTGACTGGTATTCGTTGATGTGTGGTTGTAGGGGGACAACCCTAACCCTCCCCACCACACCCGGCACCTTCCCCTGCAACCGCAGGAAATGCTACACTTGTCCCCACACCTCCTCCCTCACCCCCATCCCAGGCCCCAAGATGACATTCCACATTAAGCAGAGGTTCACCTGCACATCTGCCAATGTGGTATACTGCATCCACTGTACCCGGTGCGGCCTCCTCTACATTGGGGAAACCAAGCGGAGGCTTGGGGACCGCTTTGCAGAACACCTCCGCTCAGTTCGCAACAAACAACTGCACCTCCCAGTCGCAAACCATTTCCACTCCCCCTCCCATTCTCTTGATGACATGTCCATCATGGGCCTCCTGCACTGCCACAATGATGCCACCCGAAGGTTGCAGGAACAGCAACTCATATTCCGCCTGGGAACCCTGCAGCCATATGGTATCAATGTGGACTTCACCAGTTTCAAAATCTCCCCTTCCCCTACTGCATCCCTAAACCAGCCCAGTTCATCCCCTCCCCCCACTGCACCACACAACCAGCCCAGCTCTTCCCCCCCACCCACTGCATCCCAAAACCAGTCCAACCTGTCTCTGCCTCCCTAACCGGGTCTTCCTCTCACCCATCCCTTCCTCCCACCCCAAGCCGCACCCCCAGCTACCTACTAACCTCATCCCACCTCCTTGACCTGTCCGTCTTCCCTGGACTGACCTATCCCCTCCCTACCTCCCCACCTACACTCTCTCCACCTATCTTCTTTACTCTCCATCTTCGGTCTGCCTCCCCCTCTCTCCCTATTTATTCCAGTTCCCTCCCCCCATCCCCCTCTCTGATGAAGGGTCTAGGCCCGAAACGTCAGCTTTTGTGCTCCTGAGATGCTGCTTGGCCTGCTGTGTTCATCCAGCCTCACATTTTATTAGCTACATATATGTAACTGCATTGTGACAGGAATCTTTTTCCACATTTCCTATTATCTAGTATCGAATTGTGTTGTTGAGGTTTTTCCAATGTAGTTGTGTCTGTAGGCGTTTTCAGTTGTGAATGTTGACAGTGCTAATTCAAAAGGAGTTGTTAACATTTAGATTTACATTTTGTGAAAATGTGCA
This sequence comes from Stegostoma tigrinum, assembly GCF_030684315.1. NCBI lineage: Eukaryota > Metazoa > Chordata > Chondrichthyes > Orectolobiformes > Stegostomatidae > Stegostoma > Stegostoma tigrinum. The sequence continues at coordinate 11,621,680 of NC_081379.1, forward strand.
CCTCTCAAGGCTCACCTGCCTTATCAAGTAATTAACTCCTTTAGTGCACTTGTCATTAGATATGTTGTCATAGTTTGAATGGGTGAAGGGTGGTTGAGAAGTGCAGATGGAGGAAGCAGAATAAGCTATCTACTTAAATAAAAGCAAAAACTGTGGATTCTGGAGATCTGAAATACGTTGGGGAAGTGATGGCCTAGTGGTATTATCTCGAGATTATTAATCCAGGGACCCATGTTCTGGGGGCTTGGGTTTGCATCCTGCCATGGCATCTGAATTCAATAAAAATCTGGAATTACGAGTCTAATGCCATTGTCGATTGTTGAAAAGACCCATCTGATTCACTCATGTCCTTTGGGGAAGGGAGCTGCTGTCCTTACCTGGTCTGGCCTACATGTGACTCCCCACCCACAGCAACTGCCCCCCACTGGGCAGTTAGGGACTAGTAATAAATGGTGGCCTGGCCAGTGATGCCTTCATCCTCTGAATGAATAAAAACAAATCAAAGGGCTGGAGAAACTCAGTACATCTGGCAGCGTTTGTGGTGAGAGAATCAGTGTTTATACTTCAAATTTAACGGGTCTTCATCAGAACTGCCAGACCTGCTGAGTTTTTCCAGCACTTCCTGCTTTTATTTAAGCTAATTACTTGCTCAGTTCACTGAAGCTAGAAAGTGAATTGAATATTTCTTATCCCACACTTTTCTGACATGATTATGAAGGCTTATGGTGACTGTATTAATGTGAAGGTTATGGGAGTCAACTCTGGTTTGAAATGACCTGTTTTATACCCCTGCAGGGCAGACCTGTGACCCTGGACCTCTGCTTGCAACACTTTATCTCTTCAGAGTATATCAAAGATGTGGTGTGTGAGAACTGTACCAAGGTGAGCAGCCCTCTGACCATTCATTCCAGTCAACATTGGTGACACTGTTGAGGTTGGTTGGCTCGCCGAGCTGGTTTGTTGTTCCGCAGACGTTTCGTTACCCTGCTGGATAACATGCTCAGTGCAGCCTCTGATGAAGCTTTGGTGCATTTTCTCGCCTGGTTTTTAAACTCTGGAGTCCATTGAGCTGGATTGCCTCACTTCTGGTTTTCCTTCGCAGTGGAGTGTATGTGGGGTTGAGTACTATGTATTTGTTGATGGCTTTCTTCGTGGAGTACCAGGCTTCTAGGAATTCCTGTGTCTGTCTCTGCTTAGCTTGTCCCAGGACCTTGGTGTTGTCCCACATAGACCTCGACCCCATATACACTCCACTGCGAAGGAAAACCGGAAGTGAGACAATCCAGCTCAATGGACTCCAGAGTTTAAAAACCAGGCGAGAAAACACAACGGCGCTTCATCAGAGGCTGCACTGATGGTGTTACCCAGCACGGTGATGAAATGACTGCGGAACAACAAAGCAGCTCAGCGAGCCAAGCAACAAATCTACTCCAAAACCTTAGATTGGTGACACTTCTTGCTCAGAAGCTGAAGAATTCTACATACAATGTTCTTCAAATAAATGCTTCTTTAAATATATAAAAAGTCAGAGGCCACAGATCTCTCGAAGGATGAAGCTGGTGAAATAATAATGGGCATCCAGGAAATGGCAGAGGAGCTGAATGAAGACTTCACATCAGTCTTCACTGGAGAGGACTCTAATAGGATTCTGAAAATCAATGGGTAAAACAGGGAGGCAGTAAATATAATAACTATCACTGCAGGAAAAAGTACTCGGGGAAAGTAATGGGCTGAAGACTGAGAAGTCCCCTGCCCCTGATGGGTAGCCTCCCAGGATATTAAAGGAAGTCGCTACAGAAATATTGAATTCACTGGTAGCAATCTTCCGGGAATCTTTAAACTCTGAAAATGTCCCAGAGGATTGGAAAACTGCCAATGGAATGCCCTTATTCAAAGAGGAAGCCAAAAGCCAGGTAACTAGATCAGAGATAATGGGAACTGCAGATGCTGGAGAATCCAAGATAATAAAGTGTGGGGCTGGATGAACACAGCAGGTCAAGCAGCGTCTGTAATTGGGAAATTTTAGAGTCTATTATAAAAGATAAAAACGGATTATTTAGAAGGACATAGTATGATCAAGTAGAGTCAGCATGCTTCCTGAAGGGCAAATTACACCTGACAAACTTAATAAAATTCTTTGAGAAGGTAACAGACAGGTTGATAAAGGGGAATCAGTTAGGATTCACAAAAGGCATTTCTTAAGGTGTTGCATGTATCTTAATAAGGTAGGAGCCTGGTGCTGGGGCAGGTACATTACAATGGATGGAAGATTGGCTAGATAAAAGAAGACAAAGAGTTGGGACAAAGGGGATGTTTTCATGCAGGCAACCTGTAACTAGAGGAGTTGCATAGTGATCAGTGCTGGGGCCACATTAATTTGCAATATTCATGAGTTTGGTGATGCATGTGAATGTACTTTAACCCAGTTTGTGGATGACACAAAAATAGGTAGACAGGTGGTGAATATGGTACAAATAGTCTACGCAGGGATAAAGACAGGTTAAGTGAGTGGTCATAAATTTGGGATTATGACCATGTGCAGGAAGAATAGAGAAGCTGAATATTATTTGAATAGAGACCAACTGCAGAAAGCTGTAGCATAGAGGGATTTGAATCACACATAAATCTCCAAACGCTGATATTCAAATTCAGCAGGTAATAAGGGAAGGCAAATTGAATGTTGGCTTTTATCTGAAAGGGGAACAAACTGAAAAAATGGAGAAGTCTGTCTGTAACTCTACAAGTAAGACCACATCCACAATATGGTGAACTATCTTGGTTCCCTTATCCAAGGAAAGATATACTTGCATTGAAGGCTGTTCAGAGAAGGTTCACGAGGTTGATTCTAGGTATTGAATGATTTTATTATGAGGAAAGTTGAGCAGGTTGAACTTGTACTCAGTAGAGTTTAGAAGGATGAGATGTTTTAGAAACCTGTTAGAATCTTAGCGGTCTTGACAGGGTAGGTGTGCAGAGGTTATTTCACCATGAGGGAGAGTCCTTGTGGGACTGGAGAACATAGTCTTAGTGTAAAGGACTGCCTATTTCAGACATAGATGAAAAGGAACAAAAACAGAGTTGCTGGAAAAGCTCAGCAGGTCTGGCAGCATCTGTGAAGGTAAAAACAGAATTAACGTTTCCGGTCTGGTGACCTTTCCTCAGAACACAGACCTGAAACATTAACTCTTTTTTCTTTCACAGATGCTGCCAGACCTGCTGAGCTTTTCCAGTAACTTTGTTTTTGTTCCTGATTTACAGCGTCTGCAGTCCTTTCGGTTTTTATTAAGATGAAGAGGATTTCTTTTTTCTGAGGGTGGTAAATCTATAGAATTCTTTACTGCAGAGGGTTATAGATGCTGGATTGTTAAAAATATTGAAGCGTCAGATAGACAAAATTCTGATCAGTAATCACGAATTATGGGGCAAAGGCAGACCATCACATCAGCCATGATCTTGTTGAATGGCAGAGTAGACTTGATGGGCTGAATGGCCTCCTCCTATTCCAACATGTAATGGATGCTGAAGATGATTCCAAATGGTCTGTTGAACCCAGTTGGGAAAGGCATAATTGTGGAATTCCAGTGAAGACATGGGATGTGATGCTGTTGGTGGTTGAACAGCTAAGTGATCCTCACAATGTAGGCAGAATAACAATGAAAACAATCACAAAACCTTCAAGTGAAAAAACACTAACATTAGTACATTTGTTACATAATGTGTAATTAGCCATAAAATTGCAGTCTAATTGTGTGATTGCATACTGGTTATGTTATTGGCTGAGTGATCTGCAGTTTTGAGCTAATAATCCTGGCTACAAGAGTTCAGATTCCAACATGATAGCTGCAAAATTTAAACTGAATTAGTTAAATTTATCTGGAATAAAAAGCCAGATTCCGAAATGGTGACCATGAAGCTACCGTTTGTCACCAATTATTCACTCTTTTAGATTCCCTACAATGTGGAAACAGGCCCTTCGGCCCAACAAGCCCATACCGCCCTTTGGAGCATCCCACCCAGACCCATTCCCTTATAACCCACACGCCCCTAAACACTACAGGCAATTTAGCATGGCCAATCCACCTAGCCCGCACATCTTTGGACTGTGGGAGGAAACCCACGCAGACACGGGAAGAATGTGCAAACTCCGCACAGACAGTTGCCCGAATCAAACCCGGGTCCCTGGCGCTGTGAGGCTGCCCAAAGGAAGGAAATCTGCCAACCTTACCGGGTCTGGTCTGCATTTGATTCCAGTCATTCTACAATGTGATTGTTTATGAACTGCTCTCCAAATTGGTCTTACAAGCCAATCTATTGTATTCAAGAAGGCAGTTCATCAGCACCATTTCAGGTGTAATTAGGGATGGATAATAAATGCTAGCCTTAAGTCCTATGAGTGAATTAAAAATGATTCTGTAATATTGTTTTTGATGAGAATTATTTTGCTATGACCTTAGTCCTTCAAACTGCTGGGAATGGAGAGTTTGAGTTGTAAGGAGGGGCTGGATAGGCTGGAACTTTTATCACTGGAGCATAGGAGGTTGAGAGGTGACCTTTGTAGATGTTTTCAAATCATGAGGGGTTTAGATAAGGTGACTCACAGGTGTCTTTTCCCTAGGGTGGGGTATTTCAATACCACGCGATATATTTTTAAGGGGAGAGGAGAAAGATGTAAAAAAGACATGGGGGCAATTTATTTTTCCCATGGAGAGTGTTTCGTGTGTGGAATGAACTTCCAGACAAATTGGTGGTTGCGAGTACAGTTACAATGTTTAAAAGACATTGGATAATTACACAAATAAGAAATGTTTGGAGGGATGTGGGCCAAGCGCAGATTAGGTGGGACAAGTTTAATTTGGGATTATGGTCAAAATGACTGGCTGGACTGAAGGGTCTCCTTCCATGCTGTGTGATTATGACTGTAACTGGCCTCAATGTGCAAGTTAGGGGGGAGTTGCCATTAACTAGCTTTTTAATTTTTTTCTTGTACTGTCTGATGATCTCCATTCTTCCTACAAATCCAGGCTGGAGAAACACTGAATGGGCAGACCGCAGAAAGCCAAAGGACAACCTTCATCAAGCAGCTGAAAATTGGAAAGGTGAGCTTTGCAACAGCGGCAGGACCTGCTTCAGGTGGTTGATGGTTCTGCCACTGCAAGTCGTTAAAGGTTTACTTTATGGGAATTTTTTCAAAAAAAAATCCCATTTGGAAATGAGGAGACTTAGTGACACAGGAAACACAGAGCAGATCAGGCAATATCTGTGCCAAGATGATAGTAGGGTCAATGTTTCAGGTCTCTACTGTTCCATCAAAGCGGCTTTGATGAGAAATTACGATCAAAATTATGACTTTACCAACCCTCTGTAACAGATCCTGCAGAATGTTTCCAGTATTTTTGTTTCTAAGTGATGCAAGTGAGACATCAATTTAAGTAGTGACATCTCAGCTGCACTTGGCATCAGAATTATGGCACTGATACCACTTCTATTTGCCAGATGAGTTCGCAACCACCATTCACCCTCTTCTGCTCTTCAGTTTGGTTTTGACACCTAAAGAATTTACTTCCACTCGGGTATGATTCGCAGGATTGACCATCATCCTGTGCCCTTCAAGGAGCAGTTCTGATGCCACAAGCTTAGGTACTGAGTGTCAGCAGCATTCTGTAACGTTCTGGAGTTCAGACTCAGCACTGTCACACACATTGGGCATCAGAGCTGTCACCATGACAGGGTTTCTCAATGTGCCCACACAAAATGTCCCTCTTGCAGGATGAGAGAGTCCTTTGAGGAGACCCACTTAGATATGGAGGCAAGGAAGTATTAGTGACTCAATGCTGAATAATGTGTGACAGCAGCAATATTATTAAACAATTATTAGCAATAAAAACAAGAAACAAAGATAACTTTAATAAAAGAAAGTTCTTTTTAAGAAAGAGGGACAACTTTATTATAGCATGAGTGGTAACCCCAAATTGATCATTGTTCATGGCAGCTCCCAAAGAGCCCCCATGGTGCATGCATCACTAGGTATCCAAGTAACTTTGCACACTGGGTGGACTATCTGCTCAGTCTCTAGCCATAGCTGCGTATTATTCCTCCTTTAAGTCCAAATTCTGAATCCAGTCCACCCTTTTGAAGCCACTGTCCAGACATTCTCAAAACAAAAATAGAACAAAGTGGACACTAGAAATTTGAAATATAAGCTGAAATTTCTGGAGAAATTTGGACCTGGCAGCATCTGTGGAGACAGAAGCAGAGTTCACATTTCAGGTCCAGTGACCGATTCTGAAGAAATGTTAACTCCGTTTCTCTCTCCACAGATGCTGCCTGACCTACTGAGTTTCTCCAACAGCTTCCGTTTTCCTCAAAAGTAGAATCTGACAATCACAAATTCTTTTCTTTTTTTACTGATACTGCAAGCCATACAGACCGCACAGAACTCGGGCAGATTATACATCCAAAGTTTTGGCAAAGATCTGTAGCTTGGGTTGTGGGTGAGGGTGTTGACTATCTCACCGAGCTGGCTTGTTTTCGTTCAGACGTTTCGTCACCTTGCCTTTGTTGAAGCGGTGTCATTCTACTCAGTATAAATTCCAAGCGGAGTAGAATAACACCACTTCATCAGAGGTCCACTGATGATGTCACTTAGCATGGTGACGAAACATCTGAACGAGAACAAGCCAGCTCGGCGGGCAAGTCAACAACTTCAGTCTATATATTCTTTTGATCTTGTTTTCCATTTGCCACCTGTCAGTTTATACTGCGCATCAATGAAACTCTAATAAGGCTATTCAAGTCCTGGTTGTAGGTCAAAGGTTATCAACTGGAAAATCAAATCAAGCAAGAAGGGAAGAAACAGTTGAACGAAAACAACGGCTGTAAAATTGTTGAGGCAAAGGAGCGCAGATCCACAGGTTAAAAAATATCGCAGTTGTTTACTTAATTGATTTCAGTAGTCTAATGTCTACAAAGTGACTTTTTAAAAAGTTCACAACAGAAAACTGCCTTTCCTGCACAGTATGGCTCAAATTTGTTTTGGCAACTTTTTAGTCTGAACTAATTTCCTTTATGAAGAAAGAATGAACCAATCTCATCCAGGGTGACCAAGGAAGGAGTAAATTGACCTCCACTGCACTTGAGTTAATGAAATACAAAGGGAGGCTATATCCCGATTGCTATGCAGTAGCCGATTGCTCTACATGTGCACGGGGTTTGGGCCCCGATTTTATTCCTCCTCCTCAGCACTTTACCCCACCAGTGCTGACTTTTGTGTGTCCCTAATTTTCATCATTTCGTTAACAACTGTGCATTCAGCTGCCGTGGGAATGCCTTCCCTAAACCTTTTCGCCTCTCTCCAAACCTTTCTCACCTTTACAATGCTCCTGAAATCTTTAATTATGCATATGGTCACCCGGTTTAGTATCACATTGTATGACTTGGTGTCAAATTTTATTTGGTAATCGTTCCTGTACAGCACCTTGAGATGCTTTCCTGTATTAAAGGTGCTACATAAATACAGGCTGGAGCGGGCATTATTCCTCACCTTGAAAGGGAAACTGATATTTTAGAAACAGGATCCTAGATAGTGGTCCGTGTCGTTAGGTGAGAAAGCATGAGAAAGATGAAATTGGGGACAGTTACCCCTGATATTTTCTTTGTCTTTTTTTTCCTAAGCTTCCTCAATGCCTGTGTATCCATCTGCAAAGGCTCTCGTGGTCCAACCACGGGACGCCCCTGAAACGCAATGAACACGTGCAGTTCAGTGAGCTCCTCTCACTCGATACCTACAAGTACCGCAGCCCATCTCAGAGGCTGGGCCAGCGCAGAATGAGCAGACCGGCCAGCACAGGGAGTTTACCACGAATGCTAGAGGGCACCAAGCCAGGTACTCACCATATTAACAGGAAACTCATCGGGCATTTAAAACCGAAGCCAGAAGGCTCTACCTCAAGTTTTTTTAGTTAAGGTTTCTCATAAGTTGAAGTTAATTCTTTTGGTGAATGTATCATTCTGTTACTATGTCACTACTCCAGCCTACCAGGAGATACATTTTGTTCCTTCAATTTTCTCCTCTCCAGCTGCTCCCAACTGATTCATTGCTCTTCACCACCTTCAGTTTCTCACCCAATAACCACTGAACTCAGTACAGAAGGAATCCTGTGGTGAATAACTCACCTGACTCCCTAGAATCTGTCGACCTCTGAAAAAGTTCAAGAGTCTGATCTAAATGCTTCAGTTACCGGGTTGAATGCAGTTCCAACAATACTGAAGAAGATCCACATCATCCAGGAGAAAAATCTCATTTGATTGGCATCACATCCACCACTTCCAACATTCACATACAGCATGTAGCTACCCTCTAAGACCGCTTCAGCAATACCTTCCAAACCTGTGACCTCTACCACCTAGAAGGAGAAGGGCATCAGATGCATAGGAACACCACCTCTTACAGGTTCCTCTCCGATCAACAGACCTTCCTGACATGACTCTGTGTCACTATTGCTTCACTGTGGTTGGGTTAAATTGCCTCCCTGAGGTCACTGTGCCTGTACCTTGATCTCATGGACTGCTGCAGTTGAGGAAAGTGGTTTACATCCATCTTTTCCAGGGCAGCTACGGCTGGCCAAGCCGGTAATGCCCACATATTAAAAGGGTGAAGATTAAAGCTGAACATTCAGCTACAGATTTGGCTATAATATTTTCTAACTTTGAAGAAAACAGCTTTGCTCCAAACATCTGTTTCACTCTACAGAATTAAAACAGGATATATGGCATTGAAGCTGGCCGCTTGACTCCACAGGTGTTTCTCTTAGACTGAACAATCCACCCATTTTTCTCAGCTATATCTATCATTCCAAAAATCAATCTCTCTTGCTTGTCCAGTTTCTCCTTAAATTTTATTCAGGCACTCCTAAGATAGAGCTTACAACATTCTCGCCACTCTTTGGGCAAAGAGGATTTATTCAGTGTCAGGTTCCAAGTGCCAAGCCATTTGATCACTTTGTTAATGTGGTTGAAAAGGCAGTTTCAAAGGGTATAACCTCTTTGGGTAAGTACAACTTCAGGAAGATGGTAAACACCAACCTTAGAGCAAAATTAATTTCTCATAAAACCATACCAAGGTGGCATGGAGGTGCTGTGTGCTTTTGACACTCGGTAAGATTATGTTAGAACACTGCCAGCCTGCTGCTAACCGGTGTGCAGGGATGTGAGTTCCCAACTGCACCCACCTTCTGCCTTTGATGGCAGGTCAGATGTTTCTCTGCAGGGAGAGAGGAATGAAAAATAATTGAAGGAATGTCCCCCAAGCAACTAATTATAGCTCCTCTGTCAACCATCTCCCAAACCAGACACATTCTTCAAACAGGATAATGGTGTAATCCTTATGGACCAGGAAATTAAACCAATCAGTGCAGAATGGCTGTAGTCGTTTATTTCAGCCACTAACAGATCCACTTGGCATTTCCTTTATTTCTGAGTTCCGGTTTGATTTTCCGAGTATAGAATGATTGCAATTTGCTTTGAATACAACTGTCATAGCAGTCAATTGTTTACGAGTGCTGTTGTCTGTACTTTTAAACATGTCATTGCCTCCTAGCAGCCATCAGTGAATCGCTTCAAAAATGATACTTTAAATTCTTTTATTTCCCTGATTGCCTCCTTTCAGGATCCACACAGCCCAGCCTCAGTAAAATGCAAGTTGCAAATGGAGCATGCTCATCATCTCTGCTGTCAACTTCTTTCACAACTTCACCATCTCCTGTTACACAAAGTTATGCGTGAGTCCTTCTAGTTACAGTTTTTTTATTCTCCCAAAACTTAAATTTTAATTTTGTCCTAAACGCAATGACATGACCATCAAAGAGTCACTTGATCCTTCAGATGGGTTTCAGAGATGAGTGTGGCTCAGTGGCGGTACTGGATTTCTGTCATTAAAGATCCTCTGAGTTAAATAATAATGTTCTTTTAATGGCAAAACATAATGTCTGAGAATTGAGCTCGTTATCTTCTGGAAGAGGAAACTGTTGCAGGCCAGTGGGAAAAGGGTAAGAGAGTGAGAAGAATTGGTTCACTCTGTCAAAGAACTGGATCAGGCTGGATGGGCTGAATGGCTTGTACTGCATCATTCTGTATATATAATAGAATAACACTTTTCCTGTTAATGTAAGTGCATCCCGTGAAGTGGCTGGTGAGTACAATAAGCTTGATGGGGTCAAAAATCGTGTCCTGTCCCTGTAGGGGCTGTGGTTGGTCCTGGAGGCCTGACTCCTGATATTACCCCACCCTTACCAAGTGTAGCTCCTCAAACCATTTATAACCAATTGTCTCTCGCTGCCCTATGCTTCTTTGTGGACAATGGCTAATTAGCTTGTGCCTGGAATCGAACCCATGCCCCTGGCACTGTGAGGCAGCAGTGCCACTGTGCCTCTGTGTCACCCCCCCGCAGGATGGGTGGGATGCTTTGAGGTTCAGTGTGGACTTGTTGGGTTGAAGGACCTGTCTCCAGACTGTAGGGATTCTATAAATAAAAAAGAATTATTGCAGCCTGTCTTGTAGTGACCTGTTGAGGCTTTGAGTGGCCGGAATGAAATATCAATAGAAATGGCACAACTTCTACCATCAGACTCGGCATTATTTACTGAACAGAAGGCCTCAATTCTACCAAGAAGGGATGGGCAACAGCATGATAATTACAAATTGCTGTTGAAACACTCTTCCTCTGACATTATTGAGATTGGAGTTTTCACTGAGATCTTGGAGATCACCCACTGAGTAAATGTCCATTGGAGCTGGGGGCAAGGAAGGTAAATGAGAACCATTCTTCGCAGTGTGAGTCTAATATTCTGCTTCATTCCCTCAGCTCATCGATGTATTTGTTCCGACTGATGTCTGTGGTTGTCCATCACGGTGACATCCACTCGGGCCACTTTGTCACCTACCGTCGCTCGCCTTCGACGTCAAAGAACCCAGCGGCAGTGAGCAACCATTGGCTGTGGATATCGGATGACACGGTTCGCAGAGCCAGCCCGCAGGAAGTCCTTGCCTCCAACGCCTACCTGCTGTTCTACGAGCGAGTCCGGCCGCTAGTGAGGCGAACGAGCCGTGAGCTCGGACCTGAGGAGTGAGCATGTTGGCAGAGCCAGCCTTTCGGCTGCAGCTGTGAAGGGACATACAGTCTTCACGGGTTTTTAGAGTAAACCAATTGCTGGAAGGAAGTGGAGCCCCATTATTACCCACCCAGATTCCCAATTGAATTATTTGTGCAGTAAACCAAAAAGATCAAGAGGTCTAATGTGTTTAAATAAAATATTAATTTGCCACCTAATTCCATCGCAAAAGATGACAGGTATGTAACGATTATTCCCTTTGTAAAACTGTCACTGTATGCTTGAAACAATTAAGAAATGTGTGTGGTGTTATTGCAAAGAAAAGTCAACGTCACTCAATGGTGTTACGTTGGATTAATGAGTTGATTTCCTAAAGTGAGAATCAATTCACCTACATATATATCCAGGTTGGAACCATTACCCACTTTGGTACTAACCATTACAGTATTTTTACGGTCGTGTCTCTGTTTCCACAGGAACCATAGCCAATAGAGCCACAGGTTTAGTGAGGAGGTTTTTAAAAAAAATTGAAGTTCCCTTTAAGACTTGTGGGTACTTACCATTTGTCCCAAGGTTCCACTTTCAGTCTGTGCTCATTCCAACATGGCCCAATAGTTTGGGTTGCTACAAATTACCCCTTTACAGGGAGAGCAAAAAAATGTGGTTCCATTTAACTGCCTGTAATTTAGGAGTCTGTCAGGTAAGGGCTAGACAGTGGTGCCCCAGCTCTTTCTCTGTCTCTGCCAAGATTTGTGCACCAACAGTAAAAACTTGGCTGAATTATCATAGGACCACCAGTGCCTGTGGAACTTTCAGGAGCTGAGCGTAGGAAGATATAGCTCCTAGAATTTGGCCAATCATGCAAATTAGTCTGGTAATGAATTGACGGTGTGTCCTGCTTGCTGCCTTGAAATGTGATGGGGGGAGGTGCTGATACAACCCCTGAATGTAAGAGGCAAAGTGATTTTCAACAGTTTTCAGTGAATGCTCATCTCAATGCAATCAATTGTGAATCCTCACTCATAGGGGTGAGCCTGATTGCATGGAGTGCTAATACAAAATAATAAGAAGTGAGTCCTTTTATAATAAGGGGTAAAAGTTGTGATCTGCCAAACAGAAACAGTCAGATCTAGCAAAAATAAACTTAGACAGGACAGAGCTACAGTTAGTCTGAGCTGTTCTTGAAATGGGAAGAAATGATCCAGAGTTCCTGCTGCTGTTCACTTGTATAACCGTATGTATGTATGTCATGTGCTTTGAGTTTAGTGAGTAAGTACCATGGTATGACTTTTCTGCTGTTTCTGAGCCTGCATGAGCTGGCAGCAGGATAATCGGGAGGGCATTAAATAGCACTGTTATTACCATTCAGGGAAAGATTGGGTAGGGAGTCTGTGTAATGTATTACATAAATTACCCCAGTCCATAGTGTGAATGTTAATGGCTCAATGAGACTGGATCATATACTTGCAGCTTTAGAGGAAATGGTGCACAGTGCAACACAGTGGCACTGTCAGCAACAGGGGAAAGACTTAGATTGAACTGGTCAGCTTTACTTTGCCACATACACTATTTATACTCCCTTCAGTTTTATTCTTTAACTACTTTAAAACGAAAGTATAAGTTCAATATTGCCTAGCCATTGTGCCACTTCAGTATTAGTAATTTATAGGGTATTGTGTGATGTTCAACTGGATAAAGCAGTGGACCATAAGAATCTGTTATATAAACAGGATTGGTGTGTGGTTGAACGGTGCCCTCTCGCTGGTTGTTGGCAAATGCAATATGGGACTAAATCATGATTACCAGGACCACCCCAGATAAACTGGACCAGGTAGTTGACCTTAGCTGGGATAGCAGGGACCTCCTTTGCCCCAAACTCTCCCTCCCCTTCATTTTGAAAGCTTTTCTGTGTGGACATTAGATGACGACTGTGTCAGGCTTGGGCAGTGATGCTCAACATGATCATGTGATCTGCAGACATGTGTTGTGCTTTTACAAAAGCTGTGCTCACCTCAGACAGAATCCCATAAATGTCCCTGATGTTGCTTTACAAAGCCCTCACATCTCTGGTGAAAGCTTACCCCAACATTGGAAACTTAGGAAACACGGGAAGAAGTTTTGGGATAGTCAGTCTGGAGAAAGAGGGATTTATTCAGTTAAATAAAGTCTTTATGTAGTGGACTGGCAATATGCACAGATCTGAGGTTAGTATCACAGTGGACTCAACCATCAATTCTGGTGGCCTGATGTGAGCCAAATCTCATTAATTTTGATGCAATGACCACTTTCAGTTCCATCTCTACACGTTCCATTGTTGCGAAGGTTCCCCAGTTCTCAGACATTTACCTCTGATGATTGTTGAATATAAATGGTTCCATAAATGCTGATCACCATCCAGGAACTTACATACTCTTTGCTCAAACCTAGGCCTGGTGCATTTCTGACCTGACGTGTCTTTCTTGCAGAGATTGCTAGTTTGGGAATCCTAGTTGTTCCAGCCACGATCAGCAAGTTTTACAGGGAGCTTTAACAAGGTCTGAATCTGGAACTATCCATTGAATGATGCTTTTACCCCAGGGTCAGGAATCTATGGGAGCAGTCCAGTAGTGCGGTGCATGTTGGATAGGTTAGGTTTGTGATAGTATGACCAACGAAACAATTTTACCAGGAACAGTCTGCCAGATCATTTTCTGATCCCAACACTGTCTGTAAAGAAGTGGGACTTGAATTATTCTCAAAGTCCTCTCTAACATGGACAGACTGAATGTAGTAGTGCAGTGCTGCCCACCTGGAGCTGGACTTTTTGGGGGTTTTGCACAATATCTGTCAATGGATGTACAACACCTGACCCACATTACGGATGAAACTGGGTCAAATTAAAATATGTTGCTATAAACATTTATTTAAACTTACAATGCAAGAGATGAGGATGATCAGTGCCTGTTGGTTGAATTCAATACGCTCTGTTATATCGATATGGAATTGCAGCAGTTTGAAGCTGATGGGTTAATCAGAGACCTATGAATGTGATGGCTGCAAGAGACTATAAAATTCAGCTGCTGGTTCTCATTCAGTTTGTATTTCACTCGAACACTACAGCTTTCCATCTGCTTCAGTCCTGTTTCATAAGAATAGAAGTGGGCCCTTAAGCTCCTGCCATTTAGCTAATCTTTGCTGATCTATTCCTGCATTGTACCGTCTCCTTTGACAGCCTTGAAGAGCAAAAAATCCATCACTTCCTGTCTTGAAAATTCCGATTATCTCATCAGCATTCTTGGGGTAGACTTCCAGATTTTGCCCCATCTTAAGTATGAAAAAGTGCTTCCTGATACCATTCCGAAATGCTTGGCTGTAAGGGTAATTTAAGATTATCTCGGTGGTGTTGTTTCCATCCCTTGTTAAATGCATGATTTCAGAGATCCCAGCACTATTCTGCTCATCTAAGCAGTTTATCCCAAAGACTTAGGGTATGAATCATGTGCTGTAGATGAATCGAGGATTGGGACTCCTTAAAGTGCCCTTAGTTTTGTATGCTGTCAAAAAGTCTGCTTTATTTTGTACCTACCATATGTCCCCAGGTTGGGAGAAGATTGACCTTCCAGTGCCATCAGAAATCTCCTTGGTGATGGCTGTTAGCTTGAGTCCATGCCCTTCATTGTGGGCAGCAGACTGTTCTTGAAACATTCATTGTAAAATCAGTGCTTTCCTGCTGAGAGGCATTGAAGGGCAGTGCCAAGGGAGTCTGATGTGCAGCAGGATTGTGTGAAAAGACCGGACTGTACAGCAAGCACCTCAGTATTCTACGTACTCAATCATGTGCCTCTAGTCTAGCCCAAAACAGACATCCTTTGGTGTCAAGCCCCGAATAAGTTGTTGGTGTTCCGGTTCGTCACCCTGAACTGATATAAATAAAGTTGTGCATCTGTTATGTCAATATGCAAGCTGGAGAGTAGGAAATGTTAAATGTTTGATTTTTAATATTTTTGTGAGAAAAATAATGAAATTCTGATTGTATAAACAAGAAACTACAAAACGAAAGCATTTTTGCACTAACTCGTTAATTGTACATCTGTGTATATGTATATATGAATGAAATTGTCGTAGAAGAGGTCAGTTTTAATTTGTCAGACAGAAAAGTAATAAAGTTTACTTACGGGCAAACAGAAAATCTCTATTTTAGTGTGAAGTTTATCAGTAGTTCTCTGACACTTCTTTTCTAAACTCCTCAATGTGTTTAAACCAAGAATTGTCCTGTTTCAGCTTGTGCTCTGGGATGCAGAATCGTAGGGACCCCCTTCGGTTCCACCTCTTTTCTTCCTGGGGGTAACATTTTTTAAAAACTTAATGTCACTTATGCCTTGTAACACCTTTGTGGTTTGCTCGGTTTGGGCCCTGGAATTGTTTTCACTTCCACGAATAAAATGAACAGAATTTGCTTGCTTCCTGCCCCAGTCACATATACCTTTAGGGCTGTGTTTATCAGCAGCGCCACCTCTAGGTGCAGTGTTGTGATATGATGTGGTCTGATAATTAATCAGCCTTTTTACTGGAAACAAAGAATCTCACTAGAATTGAGATTTCAGCAAAGTTTTATCTTCTATACTTCTTCCCAAAAGTAGAGAAGGTGTTTGACATTGGCCTGTTGTGTTCCACATGTAATAAAAGAAGATTGAGTTTCTACAGATACAACAACCAAAAAAAAACTATAGAAGTTTGTCAAATTTTAGTCCATGTAAATCTATTTACTGGGGGCTTGATAGAGTAAATGCTGAGAGGATGTTTCTCCACACAGGAGAGTTTATTGAGACTGTGCCCTCTGGTCCTAAAGGGATATAATCTAAGACTGATACAAGGTGGAATTTTATCTCTGAGGAGTGTCTTTGTGTATATTTAAGGCTGAGATTGATTGGTTCTTGATCAGTCAGAGAACCAAGGGTTATGTGGAAATGCCAGGAAAGGGGACCTGAGGAATGGTGGAGCAGGTTTGAGGGGCTGAATGGCCTACTCTGTTACTATTTCTCGCGGTCATATTTAGATAAATCAAAGTACAAAACTGTAACACAAACCAATGAAAACACCAATTGACATGATGGTTACAAGCAGTGATGGCTCATGGTAATCTTAGTGCCTGAAATCATTTCGCCTCATTATGGTCCTGAATACCTAAAGCTTTGCCATAAGAATATTCCTGTTTGATTAAGTCACATCTATAAAATGCTTCTTGAGTAGCCTGTAATTTATGTAGGAGTTGCTGAGTTATGCTCTCTATGGGACTCATCTCAATCCTTAATTTGTTAATGAATTGACTGATCTGAGCTGGGTCAACGGTTGGATCCTCAGTGCACCTACCACAGAGAAAGCAAAAATACCACCATCATTGATCATGACTAAAAAACCCTACTGGAAAGATTATCACATGATTAGACATGATCAAGATATGGCTCAGCTGTGCTTCCAACTGCAATGGACCCATCGGACATGCAGCAACAATAGTTTGTTTAAAAAATTGAAGGCTCCCAACAAGGAAAGGAAAATGAATTATCTTGTTTATTGTAATTTAACAAGCTGCAGCCAGCTGTGTCCTTCATAATGCACTTTTTTTGTAATGCGTTAAGAAAACCAATCTTAGAGCACTAAGTTAGTTAGCACAACTACCATTTGTCTTCATGCTCCTCAAAACAAAATGCAATCAACAGTTCTCACTTGACTATGCTGGGAAGGACACATGTACAGACAGTATAGGTATCGCTAGGTTAAAACTCAGGGAAATCGGCATTCTTCAGACAAAGAGGTAGAGGCATTTGTATGGCAAGTGGCTATGTTAGTAACATAGCATTATCTGATGGCTCCCTCAGGTGTTCTGTACAGGCTGGGAGTGGCCTCATGCCTGGAGCTAATACGCATCTAATGGTGCTGTTATGAGACAGAAGTTGGTTGGAACAGAAATTTCCTCTGAGAACCCAAAGCGAAACTGAATACCAAAGTACACAAGGCAACAGGGTATAAATTGCAGAGTAGCAAATATCTGTAAGAATTTAGAGTTAATCTGGACAGGGATTGAGCCTGCATAGAATAAAAGGTAATATTACAGCAGTGTGTAATTCTTAGGTAAAATGCACACACAGATAGGATACTGACATTCCTATTCTACAGCAGCTGGTGCTAAAGCTGGTTTCTGACGTTTTAGAGTAGATTTGTAGCTCGGGTTGTAGTTGTTTGGCTCTTGGCTTGCCAAGCTAGTTCGTTGTTCCACAGACGTTTCATTACCCGGCTGGGTAACATCATCAGTGCAGCCTCCGATGAAGCGCTGTTGTGTTTTTCTGCCTGGTTTTTAAACTTTGGTGTCCGTTGAGCTCAACTGATGTTACCTAGCAGGGTAATGAGGCATCTGCAAAGCAAAAATGGTTTTCCACTGAAATTTCATGCATTAAAAGAAACAGGCACAAAGATTTAAAACTGCTGCTCTGGGCTCTTGTGGTGCAGTGTTAGTGTCCCTGTATTTGGGCTAGGAGGCCTGTGTTCAAACCTTACCTACTCCAGAGATGTGTAAATAACATCAAATGGGCTGATTAGGAAATATGTAAAACTAATAAAAAAGACAACGAGGGAGGTTCACCACTGTTCTACTTGCTCACAGTCAATGGGAGCCCCTCAAAATAATCCACATTGCTCACAATAAAACTATTGATAATTAATGTGTGTTTGAGTCATGTGCTGTTATTGGTCTCATCAGTTCCTGCCATAAAAATATTCTCAAAAGTTAAGAGGGACCAGATTATTTTAAAAGAAAATCGATAACACAACTTTTATTAGTATAAGTCCGACTGCTGCTCAATGTCAACCCAGTCCTACAAATAGAGTTATGAGCTTGACTCGGTTGTTGTTAGATCAGTTTCAGCAAGTGTTTGGGATTGTCCCATTGATTTGTTAGTGCTGGGGGGGTGGGGGGGGGTGCAGTTCTCCCCTCAATCCCATCAAGTGCCTGTAGCAGTAAGGGATGACAGTCATGACTAAGAGCTGTAAAGCCCTCTAACTACATACCAAGGGACAATTGCTATCAAGGCTACACTACCACAAAAATAAAACAAAAGCTGTACATTTATAAAGCACCTCTGACAGCCTCAGAACGTCACACAGTCCTTCACCCTTTATCAAGTGGTTTTGTGGCGCAGTCACTGTGCGGGGAAAAAGGGGTAGCCAATCTGCACACGGGAAGATCCCACTGTCAGTAATGGGGAAGTGACTGAGTATTTTTGTGATGTTGTTGAACTGGAGCTAGCCCCCTGCCCTTCTGCAAGGCAGTACGAAAGGATCCCCAGACTGGGCCTCGTCCACAAGACTGCTGGGTTAAAGTAGCAGCAGAGCTGACACTGCCATCAGATCTAAGCCCAGTAAGTTGAGTGAAAAAGGGAGAGAATTTAGAAACAGATAGACAAGGAAGAGTTGACAATCAATTGTCCTCACTCAGGGCACAGTGCTGACAGCAATGCTCTCAGTTCGCCTTCATCGGAGGCAGAACCTTGCGGAAGGTCAGATTGATGCGCGGGCCCAGCACGTTCCTGCGGACAGGCAGGCTGTGGTACCAGTAGATGTTGGTCGGGTAGTTCATCATCAGCAGGCTGCCGTGACCCAGAAGCAGCTTCACCGGCTCCAGGCGGCGAGTCGCACTTTTCCCCCGCGAGTCCCGATGACGGAAGATGAAGTCCCTGCAGGAGCCGAAGGAGACTGATGCGATGGGGCTGAGAGGCTCCAGTTCCTTCTCGTCATCACGGTGCTCCCCGATGTGATCACATCCATCTTTGTACCTGTCGGTGAGAATGCAGCATCAGCATTCCTGACCTGCTAGTGGTAGTCACTAGACTGTGATACAACCTCTCACTTAGTTTAAAACACCATTTCCTGTTTCTCCCAGGAGCAGCTCACTAGTGATACCTCGCCCAACAGACCATTCTCCCAAGGGATGTCCTACACACCGATAGTCAGCAGGCACCTCCACTATGGGAGCTGAATCCCGTCCCATCCGGCAAGAAGTTGCATTTATATAGCACCTTTAACTGGAGTTAAGAAATTCCAAGAATTTTCACAGCAGCATTACCGGATAAAATGTGACAGAGGTCATGTGGAGCTATTTGTCCAAACTCGTCCTTGCATCCTGCCTGTAGGAAGAGTCTTACATCTTTTTCCATCCAAAGATGTATGGAGAAGATTCTAGAACATGATGGAAACCCAGCTGCCAATGAGGGAAGTGAATGAAGTCAGGCATACACGTGCCTAGGATTTCTAGCTCCCCAAAGTGGTGACCATCTGTAAAGGTACGAGAGCAATGGGATATTCTCCACTTGCCTGAATGAGTGCAGCTCAGACTATGCAACAGATTGATTCTATCCAGAACAAAGTAGCATGCTGGACTAGCATCCCATCCACCCCATTATTTATACACTGCATCCAGTAGCAGCAGTGCTTACCATCTATAGCTCACCATGGCACCACCAAGTGCATCTTCCAAACCATTTCCGCCTTGAAGGGCAGGACAGTAGATGCGTGGGAACAAGTTTCCAGTACAAGTTTCCTCCCCCAAGTCACACACCAGCCTGACAGAAACATACCTCCATTCCTTCACTGCTTCTGGGTCAAATCCTGGAACTCACTTCATCACAGCACTATGGGTGTATCTGCCATCTCACAGGCTGCTGTAGCTGAAGGTAGTAGCTCACACACCTCCCTTCCCAATGGCACCATGGGTGTACCCACACCCCAAGAATTGTAGAAGTTCAAGAGGTGGCTCATCAGCACCTTCTCCAGGGCATTTAAAGGTGGGTAATAAAAGATGGGGTATTAAATGGTGGCTTAATCAGTGACACTGAAGACTAACAGGAAATGGAGACCAAAATTCTGGGAATGTAGATACTCCAAGGGGTTTAAGCCTGGAAAGGAGCAAAATCATGGTGGAATCTGTGAAAGTGGATGTCAGAATTCAAACTGAAGCACTGCCGTAGACCAGTGAGTGTAAGGATGGTGGGCAGGAAGACTGGGTGGGTGTTGGGCAATGAGCAGCATGGATGGGCTCTGGGCAGGGTGCAAGATGGGAAACAGGGAAGTGTTGAGTTAGTCAAGTCAAAGTAGTCAGAGAACAAAGGCACAGATGAGGTTTTCAGCAGCGGAAGAAATGAGGCAGGAGCTGTACCAAGGAACGTCACAGGGGTGGAGAGCCTGTGGTGTGGGTGATGGAACAAATTGCTGTTGGAAGCTCATCAAAAAGCAAGTGCAAAGTCACATACAGCCTGGCCCAGCCTCACGTATGCCTGGGGAGATTGAGTCAGTAGCTCAGGAACGGCATTGGTGACAGGGCTCAGAGACAGCATGTGCTCCTTCAGTCGTGGTAGTGCTGAAGGAATCTGAAGAATCGGATGTAGTGAAGAGGCTGGGAGAGTTGTTGGAGAGTGAATGTGGTTACCCTACACGTTGGACATATTGTGTTTTCAGATGACGTTGCCAGGGGCACCTAGGTGCAAAACAGGAGAGGGACAGGGAGAGATTCCTGAGGGACACCTGAGTTTCACACACACACTTCCATCAGAGATCACCTAGTGATCAAGAGTGAACATCCAGCATTGATTAAACCTCCTCTAAATTCCGAGGCTCCTAAAACTCCTCACAGCTGACTCAACATGACCCAAGAATTGAACCGGAATCTCTCCCACTCAGTATCAGTGTGTCAATCTTATGTTAAGTTGTCCATTAACCTGTAAGTCTTTCTGGAGTATTTTTTTTTAAAACATTTATCTAGCACCAGTGCATCTTACAATTCTTCACAAAGCAAATTGCTCTGGGGGGACATTTCCTCACACAAAACAAGGAGAACAACTGTCCAGTAGCAGTAAGTGACCAATTTGTATGTTTTCTTCAAGAACCAGCCTATTACTTTGCTTTCAAAGTTGGAGAGGGGAGGGTGCCAAGTAAGGATGATGCTGGTGTGTATCAAATTGGTGCCAAATCTATAGGGCTTCATGCCGTCAAGAGGGCAAAACAAGTCAGGAAAGGACCCTCACCAACTTTTACAGATGCACCATAGAAAGCATTCTATCCAGGGGCATAACAGCCTGGTCTGGCAACTGCTCTGCCCAGGACGGTAAGAAACTATGGAAAGTTGTGGGCACAGCCCAGACCGTCACAGAAGGCAACCTCCCATCTACGGACTCAATTTACACTTCTCAGTGCCACGGAAATGCTGCCAAAGACCCTGCCCACCCCAGTAATGCTCTCCTACAACCTGTTCTGTCAGGCAGAAGATACAGAAGCTTGAACACACGCACTGGTGGGTTCAAGAACAGCTTCTTCCTTGCTGTTATTAGACTGATGAATAGACTGTCTAACTTCACGTAATGCTGACCTTGCTTTGTGCACATGCTGTGCAGTGTAACCTTGTTTGCCTCTGTCTAAGCGCCCTATGATCTGTATGTCCTTGTTTGCTAGGATCTGCCTGTACTGCTGGCAAAATAAAAGTTTTCACTGTGCTTAGGTACATGTGACCACAATAAACCAAACAAATCAGGGTGTATCTAGAAAGCCCATCCATGCTGCAACTCAGACAGAAGATTCAAGAAGGGAATGTCAGACTTTTACAAACAGAGTATAAATTCCATACTTTAGGCAGACAGCAAAGCCATGTCTGAACTTAAGACAGCCATCTTAACTCAGCAATTGTCTTCACTCAAGTCAGGTCAAAATTTAAAAATCATAGGGTCAGCCCCCACTTCAGGATGCAATCGCACACAGCCCCTCTCCCTCCTGCCACTTGAATGAGTGCTATATTGGTAGGTCCAGCACCCTTCAGAAGTAATTGTAACTGCAGATACCAACTGTCTTGACCTGGAGATAGAAATAAACACCATTGCACTATTTGAAAATCAGGGGAGTTTTTCTGGGCTTCCTGGAGAACATTCACCCTTCAGCCAAGGCCATCAGTAGTTTGTATGTACATGAAGTGAGCTGTCATAGAATCATAGTCATACAACACAGAAACAGACCCTTCAGTCGAACTTTTCAATGCCAACCATGTTCACAAACTGAACCAGTCCCACCTGCCTGCACTTAGCTTATATCCCGCCAAACCTTTCCTATTCCTAAATTTATCCAAATGTGTTTTCAATGTTGTAATGGTACCCACATCCACACTTCCTCTGGAAGGTCATTCCATATATGAATTACTGTGTGTAAACAAAGACGTTGCCCCTTGTCCTTTTTAAAATCTTTCTCTTCTTACCTGAAAAATATGCTGAGTTTTGAACTCCCTCACCTCTAGGGAAAAGACCCTCATCGTTAACTTTATCTATGCCCATCATGAATGTATAAACCTCATGAATGTCACCCCACCTCCCAACCTCCTATGCTCCAGTCTTATTTTTTTTTTTAAATCTCAAAACCTCTATTCCCAGCAACTTCCTGGTAAATGTTTTCTGAACCTTCTCCAGTTTAACAATAGCCTTCTGATAGCAGGGCAACCAGAACTGCGCACAGAAGAGGCCTCACCGACTGTCACTTTTCTGTACAATAAGTAATTAGACTGCAAAGTAATTCAGTAGCTGTGAACACTTTTGGTTGTGTGAGAATGAGAAAGATGTCATTCTAGCGCACACTCTTCAATTTCCTTCTTTGAGGGTGTTGCTACTTCCCAAACGAACATTCCCCACTGATGCTGCACAGTTTTGTTTTTGGGGGTTACACAGACAGGCAAAGCACAAGGCACTAGGACTGAAGCCAACTGAATTTGTCTGAACAATCGAATGCAAGACAAATCAGGATAGCCCGATCGAACTGATCTCATAAACTTTCCCTGCTGGTGATTAATAAATTGCGAGAAATTTAAGAAAAACTGACTTCCTTTGGAAACCACGATGCTGACAGCTGTATCTTCTCAACCCGATTATTAGTTGACAGCCTATTTTTGAAAACTTGTCAACTAACTTTAAAAAGATAGCACTGACGTTATACACATCAGCAAAATGCCAGCCAGGTCATTACCTCACAGCTCGGAAACCCAGACCAAGGCTCTGAAGCAAAGATAGTACGAAGCAAAAGAACCCAGATCGGTGTCAGCTGCAGGTAGAACCCTCGCTTTCTGACAAAAACAGATCACCCCTTTCTTCTGGTTATAAACAGGTTGTTTGTTGCGAACAATTGGCTGCAGTGCTTTTATAGTGACTACACTTCAAAAATATTTTATTGGTTGTAAAGAACCTTGCATCCGAAGGATGCTGTATAAATGCAACTTTGCCCTGCCTCAGGACCAGCATCAACATGGCCAATATCACAAACACTGTGATCAACTGTTGAAATGGTCAGTCACCTGCCCCCTGTATCCTGAAATATTGGAGTCTCTGATCACCAGACAATAAACTTTTTTTTTAAAAAACGCAGCCAACCTTCATTTACTTGTTCCCTCCTGAGCTCTTCCACTGCATTGTTCACCTGTTGATCAGCACAAAGTTGAACACGTGTCCTGTAGCCTGCATGACTCGGGCTCTGATCATCTCCAGCACAGGAAGCCAAGGTTTAGGGGTCAGGGTCACTCCTGAGTAAGTGTAGGTCAGGCCAAGGTCCCCGTAAGTCACCTGTTTACGTGGAATATTGTGCCATTTCCCAAACACCTGCACTTTTGTCTGTTCACCTTGAAGAATGAACAATTTTCAGAAAAGAAATAGCAGTCAACACAGAGTTCATAATATTCACACAAATGGATTAACTTTGTTAATATGAGGAGGTGATAGTCTAGTGGTAGAATTGCTGGGCTATTAATCCAGACAGCCAGGTAATGTTCTGGGGACCTGGATTCAAATCCCATAATGGCAGATGATGGCTCCACTGATGATGTCACCGAGCATGGTGTCGAAAAGTCTGAACAAGAACAAGCCAGCTCGGTGAGCAAGTCATCAACCTCATCCACAACCCGAGCTACAGATCTTTACCCAAACTTTAGGCAGACGGTGAGGTTTGAATCCAATTAAAATCTGGGTATAGGAATCTAATGATAACTATGAGACCATTGTCAATTGTCAGAAACCCTATCTAGGTCAGTAATGTCTTTCTGAGGGAAATCTGCCATCCTTACGTGGTCTGGCCTACATGTGACTCCAGACCCACAATAATATGGTTGACTCTTAACTACACTCTGGGCAATTAGAAATGGGCCTAACCAGCACCATCCACATCTCGTGAATGAATTTTTAAAAACAAAATTGCATGCTTAATGCTGATAATGTTTTAATTAGCTCCATGTCTCTTTTTGAAGTATCAGGCGTGAACCACCTTGATTTTTCCCTCAGAAACGTAGTTGCTAATGCTCAAAGAAGTGCAATAAGCGAGGTCAGGCTTTCAACTATAAAAGACTGTGGAGTCGACTTTAGGCAAAATGCAGTAAGGGGAAAAACCAGCTACTTCTTTCAACTGTGAACGTGAGGTAAGGGACCACAGGACCGAGATCAGGAAACTTTTTCGTTGTATTCAAATGTATGGGAATGGGAATGGACGAAAGTATCTCGACATCAAAAGGAAGGCAATGAGTTAAAAAGAACTTTCTCCTGAAATTGCAAGGATGGTTTAAATATATGTTTGGCAGGGATATTTTCTCAGAAAAGAGAGTAAGAGAATGTGTAAAATTCACTCAGCTGTAAATACGATCTGTTCTTTCATAGTACTAAAACAATGGAAGAGTTCAAAAGTGCAGAATAACCATGGCAGCAGAAGGGTCACAAAAGATGAAGGGATTATGCTGGATCCATGTTGTTAATCTATGTATGTCTCTTCGTTTTACACTGTCATCAACATTAGACTCAGTACTGTAGGTGAACGCTTGTACAACATTTACTTATACTGGAATGGTGAAAGATTTTGTTGTAATGAAGACCTGACCTTGCACTGTTACAACAGCAAGTATTTGCATTCCTGTGTTTACTAAGATGCACTTAAAAGCAGAAAACTATCCAAGTCAATGGAAGGATTATTGGAACAGAGGCATTTCACAAATAATACGACAATACAGCATTTGAGATGTTTCTGGATCCATGAACTCAGATGGGCTGAATGACATCCCTCTTTAGCAATGTCAATACAGCAGACTTCAAAGCCTTGGGTGGCAGAATAAAACTACTTTAAGCAGTCATTCAACTCGGAGTGAGATGTTTGCCAGCTTTTCTTGCTCAATGTGCATCTAGTTTGGAAAACAATGGAGCCCTACAGTGAATGAGCCAGAGTTGCTGCTCAGGTCATATATACCAGCTTGTTTAAAGGGATTTGGGCTTTTGTAAATTCATTCACTCAAACATCTTAACCCGTACCTGAAAAGTACTCCAGCTCTTTCTCCAACTGCAAAAATATGTCATCCGCCTCAGATTTGGTGAATATTTTGGTATAATCACAATTCAGTCCCTCCGCTCTGAGCTGCTTCCAAGAACAGTCAAAATCTCTCAGCAAGCCTTGCTCATTTAAGAGGGGTGTCAGTTCTGTTCTTTTACTTTCACCCGCCCAGCTTTTCAGTTTCTTCCTTGGACTCTCTGCCGTTGCATCGTTCACTGTTTGACAATCTGTCTGCTTTCTGACCTCACACTGTTCTGACTTGGGATTACCAGTGTTCTTTGATCGCCTGATGACAAACTTGTCCATCATTGTATCTGGTCACACTGAGCAGCACACTGTTACTGAAGGTGACTTCAACTCCACACCAATCTGTTTAGAAAACAGCAGCACAGGGGCATTATACGCATGCCTAACTACAGTCCAAACGGCTTTCATACAATGATTGTTTTTGTCTGTCCACTGATATCCCCTGAAGTCATCAGTAGCACATTATCCACAAACCAAATCAGTCAACTACATGAGGTATCACTGATCCAACCTTACTCCCAATTCTCCACTTACCCGACAGCAACTCCACAGTTCTGAGAATGCCTACCATACTCAAAACATTAACTCTGCTTTCTTTTCACTTATGCTGCCAGATCTGCTGGGTTTCTCCGGAAATTCCTGTTTTTGATTCCAATCTCCATCATCCGCAGTGCTTTATTTTATGATAGTCTTAATTAGAGATGACCATGATTATGTGAAAGGGACATTAATGGGGTGTTGCCAGAGAAACTCAGCAGGTCTGGCAGCATCTGTGGAGAGAAAGCAGAATTTAAGGTCTCAAGTCCACAATAGACCTTCTTTAGAATGGAGTTCCTCCAGTAATTTCTGTTTTTGTCTCAGATTCCCTGCAATCCACAGTCTGTTTTATTTCAAAGACACATCACCTTGTAGACAATTAACTGCCAATTACAGAATCGAACCAGAGATAGCAGGAACTGCAGATGCTGGAGAATCTGAGATAACAAGGTGCAGAGCTGGACAAATACAGCAGGCCAAGCAGCATCAGAAGAGCATGAAAGCTGACGTTTCGGGCTAGACCCTGCTTCAGAAATGGGGGAGGGGAAGGGAGTTCTGAAATAAACAGGGAGAGAGGGGGAGGTGGATACAAGATGGATAGAGGAGAAGATACGTGAGTGTAGGTGGGGAGGTAGGGAGGAGAATGTCCAGTCCAAGAAGGATGGACAGGTCAAGGGGGCAGGATGAGGTTAGTAAGTAGGAGATGGGGGTGGGGCTTGGGGTCAGAGAAGGGGATAGGTAGGAGGAAGGACAAGGAAGGGAGGCGGGGATGAGCTGGGCTGATTTTGGGATGGGGGGGGGCACGAGGAAGAAGGGAGATTTTGAAGCTTGTGAAGTCCACATTGATAACATTGGGCTGCAGGGTTCCCAAGAGGAATATCAGTTGCTGTTCCTGCAACCTTCGGGTGGCATCATTGTGACACTGCAGGAGGCCCAGGATGGACATGTCGTGTGAGGAATAGAAGGGGGAGTTGAAATGGTTCGCGACTGGAAGATGCAGTTGTTTAGTGTGAACCGAGCATAGGTGTTCTGCAAAGTTATCTCCAAGCCCCCACTTGGTTTCCCCAATGTTGAGGAGACCACAATGGGGAACAACGGATACAGTATACCACATTAGCAGATGTGCAGGTGAACATCTGCTTGATGTGGAAAGTCGGGATGGGGGTGAGGGATGGGGGTGAGGGATGGGGGTGAGGGATGGGGGTGAGGGATGGGGGTGAGGGATGGGGGTGAGGGATGGGGGTGAGGGATGGGGGTGAGGGATGGGGGTGAGGGATGGGGGTGAGGGATGGGGGTGAGGGATGGGGGTGAGGGATGGGGGTGAGGGATGGGGGTGAGGGATGGGGGTGAGGGATGGGGGTGAGGGATGGGGGTGAGGGATGGGGGTGAGGGATGGGGGTGAGGGATGGGGGTGAGGGATGGGGGTGAGGGATGGGGGTGAGGGATGGGGGTGAGGGATGGGGGTGAGGGATGGGGGTGAGGGATGGGGGTGAGGGATGGGGGTGAGGGATGGGGGTGAGGGATGGGGGTGAGGGATGGGGGTGAGGGATGGGGGTGAGGGATGGGGGTGAGGGATGGGGGTGAGGGATGGGGGTGAGGGATGGGGGTGAGGGATGGGGGTGAGGGATGGGGGTGAGGGATGGGGGTGAGGGATGGGGGTGAGGGATGGGGGTGAGGGATGGGGGTGAGGGATGGGGGTGAGGGATGGGGGTGAGGGATGGGGGTGAGGGATGGGGGTGAGGGATGGGGGTGAGGGATGGGGGTGAGGGATGGGGGTGAGGGATGGGGGTGAGGGATGGGGGTGAGGGATGGGGGTGAGGGATGGGGGTGAGGGATGGGGGTGAGGGATGGGGGTGAGGGATGGGGGTGAGGGATGGGGGTGAGGGATGGGGGTGAGGGATGGGGGTGAGGGATGGGGGTGAGGGATGGGGGTGAGGGATGGGGGTGAGGGATGGGGGTGAGGGATGGGGGTGAGGGATGGGGGTGAGGGATGGGGGTGAGGGATGGGGGTGAGGGATGGGGGTGAGGGATGGGGGTGAGGGATGGGGGTGAGGGATGGGGGTGAGGGATGGGGGTGAGGGATGGGGGTGAGGGGGGGGCGGGGGGGGAGGTGTAGCACTTCCTGCAGTTGCAGGGAAGAGTGCTGGGGAGGTGGGGCTGGAGGGGAGCGTGGAGTGGACAAGGCAGTCCCAGAGAGAGGCGTCCCTCCGAAAAGCAGGGAAACGTGGGGAGGGAAAAATGTCTTTGGTGGTGGGGTTGGATTGCGGGTGGCAGATAACTTACCCCTCCTCAGTGGTCAAGAACACCCTCGGCCGTGTCTCTTGCATTTCCCGCAACTCATCCCTCACATCCCCTCTCCGCAATAACAACCAAAACAGTCATCACATACCACCCACCAACTTCCGGATGCAACGCATCATCCTCCAATACTTCCGCCATCTGCAATCCAATCTCACCAAAGACATTTTTCCCTCCCCACCCTTATCTGCTTCTCGGAGGGACCACTCGCTCCAAGACTCCCTTGTCGGCTCCACACTTCCATCAAGCCCCAACACACCCGGCACTGTTCCCTGCAACTGGAGGATGTGCTACACCTGCCCCCACACCTCCCCACTCTCCCCCATCCCAGGCCCCAAGAAGACCTTCCATATTAAGCAGATGTTCACCTGCACATCTGCTAATGTGGTATACTGCATCCGCTGTACCCGGTGTGGCTTCCTCTACATTGGGGAAACCAAGCAGAGGCTTGGAGACCGCTTTGCAGAACACCTCCACTCGGTTCACAATAAACAACTGCACCTCCCATTCGCGAACCATTTTAACTCCCCCTCCCATTCTCTAGATGACATGTCCATCCTGGGCCTCCTGCAGTGCCACAATGATGCCACCTGAAGGTTGCAGGAACAGCAACTCATATTCCGCTTGGGAACCCTGCAGTCCAATGGTATCAACATGGACTTCACAAGCTTCAAAATCTCCCCTTCCCCCACCGCATCCCAAAACCAGCCCAGCTCTTTCCCCCCGCCCCCCCAACCTGTTCTTCCTCTCACCTCAAGCCACACCCCCATTTCCTACCTACTAACCTCATCCCGCCTCCTTGACCTGTCCATCCTGCCCGGGCTGACCTACCCCCCTCCCCACCTACACTCACCTTAACTAGTTCCATCTCCGTCCCTTTAACTTGTCTTTCTCCTCTATCCATCTTCGATCCGCCTCCCCCTCACTCCCTATTTATTTCAGAACCCCCTTCCCCATTTCTGAAGAAGGGTCTCGGTCCGAAACGTCAGCTTTCTTGCTCCTCTGATGCTGCTTGGCCTGCTGTGTTCATCCAGCTCTACACCTTGGTAAAACAGAATCGACCCACTTTAAAGATAATAAAATGTGAGGCTGGATGAACACAGCAGGCCAAGCAGCATCTCAGGAGCACAAAAGCTGACGTTTCGGGACTAGACCTCTCTGATGAAGGGTCTAGGCCCGAAACGTCAGCTTTTGTGCTCCTGAGATGCTGCTTGGCCTGCTGTGTTCATCCAGCCTCACATTTTATTATCTTGGAATTCTCCAGCATCTGCAGTTCCCATTATCTCTGATACTATTTCGACCCACTTTAAATTTTGCTTTACAGAACAGAGGCTACAGTTACTGCAAATTTATTTTGAACACGTTATTTCCTAACTTCAGCGGAATTTACCTCGACACTTCCCAGTTCGTACTGAACTCCTCCTCCAAACCATATGACAAAGATTTACTTCCTGTTTCCTGTGCCGCAGCACGTCTCCAGAATCAGCGAATCAACACCCAACTTTCCTCTGAATTAACCAGGGAATGAATGAATCCCGTGCTTATTTGTTTAAATGGAAAAACAAGCACTTTTATTTAATAGATTCGAATTTCACACACAAACCTTCAATACTTGACTGTAGCAAAATAATTTAATGTAATTGGAACTTGCAAATAAATTATTTCGGGGAGTCGAGTTTTGTTTTATTCCATTACAATTTTTCCATTGTTAAATTGAAACAAATACATTTTAAACCCTTAAGAGGTGGGAAAAAAGTAAAACATGAAATATATCACGAGCATGAGATTTTATACAATTCAGATACCAGGTTCATTTAAATCTCTCGGGAAGATATGTGTTTTTTTGTGCGGGAGAAATGGTCTAATTGTTAGTAATTGTGCTAAAGACATTTTGAGTGGCTTGCTATTTCTGTCGGGTTGATTCACAAAGTTTCCCCAGTTGGTTCATTTTAGTATTATCTCCGGGGGAGGAGAAATTTGAAGTTTGTTAGATGAGCCTGGTAGAAAGCTTTTCCACGCCCTCAAGATCTGGCGCGAAACAAAGCCATGCTAGATAGGGAGTCCTGTTAGACTTTTTGTGGGGTCAGTGTGCCTGAGCTGAGTTGATTCAAAATTCTGGAAATATTAACTCATTTAGAGGGAAGCAGTTTTTCAAAATGATCGGGCAGAAAACCATTGCATCATATTTCGGTCCTGTAGCTAAGAAAAGAACTTTATCTGAAGTTTCAGAGGAAGGAGTCGAGAATGGGAAGGACAACTATCAAGAAGAGGTAAACTAAAAAGAGTCATTTAGACTCGGAATGTTAGCTTGCTCTTTCTTTCTTAAATGCTGCCTGACTCGCTGTGACTCCAGCATTTGCTGCTTTCAATAAACTAAGAGTCGATTGGTGCCAGACCTGCTGTTTCCCCAGCATTTTCTAGTTTTATTTCAGTCCTACAGCATTCGCAATAATTTTCCTTTAAGTGCACGCCTTACTTTAAAAAGCATGAAATTGAGTTTGAATTGTGAGTAGCATTAAATCGAGTATTCTGTCGTTCTAATATACGTGAGTTTTTGATTGACTATACTTGCCTTTGAAGAGTTTGAAGTTTCCTTGAGGGTGGAGTGGTTTGCGATTTTGAGTAATTTAGAAAGTTTTCTGTAAAAACACCGATTCCGTTTGTTCCCCCCCCCCCGCTACATCTCCGTCTTGGTGCCACTTAATGGCAATTACGATAAATCTTAATGTGGATTAATTTAGTAAATTGATAAAATGGAGTTCACTGAGATTTACGGAGGGGGGAAAAAAGTTGCAGTTTATTTACAAATACCACTTGTATTTCAACATTAATATAACGAGTTACAGGCTTATTTTTTATTGTTTGCATCTAAAATAAGCTTTTGGCTGTCAACGTGTCTGTTGTGTGCGTTATTTTGTCTTTGCGAATTTTCCAGAGGAAGCCGATTTCGTCTTTTATTTTAATTCGGAGTTGGCGGGAAAGATTGCTTGTGGAAGGGGAAAGTTACATAAGTAGATGGGAACAGCCAATGGGAGCGCGGGGGTGGGGCCGAGATGGAACGTGGCGCCCAGAAGGGGCGGGGTTTGTAAATACCTCCCGCGAATCTCGGCCCCTTACCTGCTGCTGTCGGTGTGACAATGGAGATCTTGCGGTCACTCGGTGTGTCTGGGCACCGGCTGTACCCCCGCTTAACCCGTCTCTTCTGTCTCGGCGGCCAGGAGCACAATGGCATGAGGACCCCCGTCAAGAAGCTCAAGGCCGGGTCGGACGGAGAGGAAGCGCCGCCGGTCAAACCCAGCTCCCCGCTCAGCCCCGAGCAGCTGTCCCGCATCGAGAGGAACAAACAGGCGGCCCTGCAGAGACTCGCAGCCCGCAACGTGCCCCCGGGCTTTGGGGAGAGCTGGAAGAAAGAGCTGCTGATGGAGTTCAGCAAACCGTACTTTATTAAGGTTGGGAGGAGAAGGGTTTTTCTTTTGTTTTATACCTGCCCCGTCGTCATTGCACAACAGAAACTTTACACTTGCAGTTCCCAAGTCGAGGCCCAACTAAGTTTCTGTCCACAATGCACCCATTTCTCCCACGCTGTTTTCAATTTTATATTTCACCCCGTCTCCTGTCTTAAAATTTCTCCTTGTTTTAAGCCTACAGAATTCTGTCTTTTTTTCCATTTCTCGTGATCAACTTTCACCATTGACGCTCATCTCTCTTACAGACCTGGTAGCACACTCTTTATTTCAGATTTTCAGCATTTGCAACGTTTTACTTTTGAACTTAACTTAATGTTTCTATATTCTTTAGCAAGATTACGATTTCTTTAGTCATCCATCTTTAGCGTGCAGTTGGTGAAGAGACTTTCAAAAGTTTACATAATCATTTTAAAGATCTGAGATAATGGGAACTGCAGATGCTGGAGATTCCAAGATAATAAAATGTGAGGCTGGACGAACACAGCAGGCCAAGCAGCATCTCAGGAGTGCTGCTGAGATGCTGCTTGGCCTGCTGTGTTCGTCCAGCCTCACATTTTATTATTTTAAAGATCTGGTTGCTTATTATTCAAGTGACAAGCCCATGATTAATCGGGTCAATCACTTCAGAACCCACTTCTTTAATCCAAGTATACGTTCCTAACCAGATCACTAAATTAGAAAAGACATTTGCATTTATATAGCACTTTGCATAACTACTAGCTGTCTCAAAATGCTTGTCAACCAAAGAGGGACTTTTAACGTGTAGTTTCTGTTTTAACATGGGACACGTGGTAATCGATCTTCATACAGTGAGCTCCCTCAAGCAGTAATGCAACGATAAGATTGTCACGAGAAAAAAAATAGCATTGATCAAGGGTTACAAATTGGCCAGGATATTGGAGCAGCTCCTGTGCTGTCACCACTTCAAAGAGCACAGTACAAAAGGGCGTGAGGTAGTGTAACAGGAGACTTATTGGAGTCACAGCGTGAGCTTCTGTGCTGAGGTTCTGGAGTAGAACTTGAGCTCGGAGCTATCTGACTCTGGTGTGCTGGGTCGCTGGACGTACCAGAGTGAGGTGCCACAGGGTGAAAGGTATTAGTCTTTGCAGTCGGATTGTGTTTTACCCCACTCCTGGCACTGCAAGTTATTCTTGCCTCCTAGTTTTTAAGCCTGGAAAGTGTCTGCCTGTTTCCATGGGCTGGGGTGGTGCCCCTGGATAATGTGGGGCAAATCTTTCAGAATAGTGTTGTCGATATTGCATTCACTGATTCATGTATTTTTGAGGTGTAGAGTAGTAACTGAACCTCTGTCTGATGCCAGTTTAAATCTGCTGTTTGTTTGCAGTTAATGGGATTTGTAGCATCAGAGAGGAGGCGGTGCACAGTTTACCCACCACCACATGAAGTCTTCATGTGGACAAAGATGTGTGACCTCCATGATGTAAGTACCACAAAATCATTCACTTGCACTGCATTTGGTGACTGTGTCTTGCTGTATGCCATCAAGCTGCACTTTATTTTTGAAGCAAGTGTTCTGTTTTCAGATCGGGTGGGAAGGGTTTTGTAAGTGTGCTACCACGAAGCAGTTAGCTCACCTTGGAGCTAAAGGCTTGGGGGTTCCAATTCACTCCAGAGACTGAAGCGCAACCATAGACTTCAGATGAGCAATTGCATTTTTTAAAAATTACTGGCTAGAAATATAGAGTTAAAAAGTAAACTGGAAATGGCTTTATTTATGAACAGTACAATGCCAATATATACAAGTTAGCATTCATTCCAGTTTTGATGAAATCAGAAGAAATGGGAGCAGGAATAGGTCCCTTGGTTCATTGACCTGCTCTGCTAATATAGATTCCTTTCAGTCTGTTTATAAATAAATATACCAAGCATGCAAACCAAGAGAAATGAATGAATTGACCTTTTTTATATTTCACCCATTTGCATACTCCCGAGACTAATATCTGTGGCAGGTTTGCTTTGACCTTAAGAGCTTGTATTTAGCATCATTCACATTCTCAAGGTATTCCCATGAGTTCTGTAACTAGTGATTCATGTAACATGTCATTGATATTATGCTCACGAAAGAAACGACCAGCGTGCACAACAAAGCCAAATTCTCCCAACCAGAGATAGTAGCGTCAGCTTTCCTGCTCCTCTGCTGTTTGGCCTGCTGTGTTCATCCAGCTCCACACCACCTTCTCTCAGATTCTCCCAACCAGAGATTAGAGGAAGAAAATTAATGTCCAGAATACCAGAAGCTCCAATCATCATCTAGGTGATATGTTGTTAATGTTTTTCTAACCCTCCTCGGCAATTGGTAGGGCCTCCTACAGTATCATCTCTGAAATATGGTACTTTCAACAGAGGGCTGTTGCTGTGCTCAACTGGTTCAAATCCATCTGCAAACCCAAGCAGGTGAGCAACCAGCTAAATTTAGCTACTTAGGGGTGCTCTTTAGGTTAACCATCAACAGTATAAATCTTGATCAAGAGGCAACAATAATAGCTTAACAGCATGACATCACAATTTTTTTGATCTTTTGTGCCATGAAGACTTTCGGTCCATCAACTCCATACCCTTATTGAAGAACATTTTACAGCAAAATTGCAGCACATTGGTGGATTTTTTTTTTCTGAAGAACATCTTGAAAAGAGATGATCGTAACGAAAGGATAATGGCTCAGCCAGTTGTATGCCTATTTGGATCTTGCAGAGGACAATCATTTTGGTTTGTTGGGGACTCTGTGTTTTGTGGGGCCTGTAAAATGCCTGTTGAAAAGAAACGTGAATCGTAATTTGTGGCAGGTTGGAGATTGCCAGTGAAATGGGAGGAGAGCCCTTAGTTTGAAACTTTTTTTAAGACTATTGTCTCGAACATACTTCAGGAGTTAATTGTAAAACACTACTGATTTTGAACCGAGAAGAAGAAACTTGCCCTGTTGTGCCATTATCACATTTCCAGTGGTTTGTACTTCCGCCATCTACAATCCGACCCCACCACCCAAGACATTTTTCCATCCCCACCCCTGTCTGCTTTCCGGAGAGACCACTCTCTCCGTGACTCCCTTGTTCGCTCCACACTGCCCTCCAACCCCACCACACCCGGCACCTTCCCCTGCAACCGCAGGAAACGCTACACTTGCCCCCACACCTCCCCCCTCACCCCTATCCCAGGCCCCAAGATGACATTCCACATTGGCAGATGTGCAGGTGAACCTCTGCTTAATGTGGTATACTGCATCCACTGTACCCGGTGTGGCTGCCTCTACATTGGGGAAACCAAGCGGAGGCTTGGAGACCGCTTTGCAGAACACCTCCGCTCAGTTCGCAACAAACTACTGCGCCTCCCAGTCGCAAACCATTTCCACTCCCCCTCCCATTCTTTAGATGACATGTCCATCATGGGCCTCCTGCAGTGCCACAATGATGCCACCCGAAGGTTGCAGGAACAGCAACTCATATTCCGCCTGGGAACCCTGTAGCCTAATGGTATCAATGTGGACTTCACCAGTTTCAAAATCTCCCCTTCCCCAACTGCATCCCTAAACCAGCCCAGTTCATCCCCTCCCCCCACTGCACCACACAACCAGCCCAGCTCTTCCCCTCCACCCACTGCATCCCAAAACCAGTCCAACCTGTCTCTGCCTCCCTAACCTGTTCTTCCTCTCACCCATCCCTTCCTCCCACCCCAAGCCGCACCCCCATCTACCTACTAACCTCATCCCACCTCCTTGTCCTGTCTGTCTTCCCTGGACTGACCTATCCCCTCCCTACCTTCCCACCTGTACTCTCTCCACCTATCTTCTTTTCTCTCCATCTTCGGTCCGCCTCCCCCTCTCTCCCTATTTATTCCAGAACCCTCACCCCATCCCCCTCTCTGATGAAGGGTCTAGGCCCGAAACGTCAGCTTTTGTGCTCCTGAGATGCTGCTTGGCCTGCTGTGTTCACCCAGCCTCACATTTTGTTGTCTTGGATTCTCCAGCATCTGCAGCTCCCATTATCTCTGATACTTAGGGGTAGTAGTTTTGCATACAAGCTTTCATCATGGAGCTGACTTCTAATTGCCGCCACCTCCCTGGCTCCTTCAGGAATTAAGACTGAACATGTATGATGGCGAGGGGGGGAAAAATAGTTTCTTTCTTAGCTCTATCAAACACAAATTCCTTTCTTCTGATTTTAAGGTGCAATATTTTCTTTTTCAGATGTTTCAGCCTGTTTTTTTTTCTTAACGCTGTCTCATCAGCCCATTCGATTTAACTCCATTACTTCGGGGTTTTTTGTTTTGAAGTGTAATTTGTAGTTGGAAAAATGTTTATCTGTTGTGAACCATGAATGAGATAATTATGGTGTCAAGCTTTGAGAATGGGGATCAGAGCTGAAATGGTCAGCAACTCATTGTTGCAGGCAACAAAGCCCCTATAGTAAAATGGTCTGTGGTAAACTTTGCCAGATAATCTTCACTGCCCTGTCCAGACAGGAGACCCATTTTTCAACCACCACCCATGCCCCCCCCCTCCCCCCCACCCCAGCCTCAGTCCCTGCATTGACTGTGGCTAATCTACCTAGCCTGCAAAACACTGGACACTATGGGCAATCTGGCATGGCCGATCCACCTAACCTGCACATCTTTGGACTGTGGGAGGACGCCAGAGCACCCGGAGGAAACTCCCACAGACATGGGGAGAATTGTGCAAACTCCACGTGCGGTTGCCTGAGTGTGGAATGGTGCTGTGAGGCAGCATTGCTAACACCTGAGCCACCATGCGAACCCTACATATGACTCCAGACTCTGTCAGCAATGTGGTTTGCTATTAATACTCTCCAAAGTGCCTAAATGAGGCACTTGTGGAAACTGGGAGTGGGCAATGAATTCTGGCCTCGCTGCTGACGCCCATCTCATTGAACAATAAAGTGAGAAATGAAACTTGCCCCCTGCATACTCACGTGCACGCACCCCACCAATACGTGCCCCCACGCCTACATGCCCACCTCCTGAGTTGCTGAAAGATGAACCAGGGGATTCCATCTATTTTTCTTGATACTGGATATTCCCATGTAGGTTTGTTAGATCCTGTAATGTGGTTTAATGCCCTGGTTTAGAGCCATAGGCAGGAATATTGTGGCAACTTGCCCTTTTTTTTGGATAATTGAAAATTTTTAAAATTCGGACTAGCTTGGTGGCAGAGATAATGGGAACTGCAGATGCTGGAGAATCCAAGATAACAAGGTGTGGAGCTGGATGAACACAGCAGGCCAAGCAGCCTCTTAGGAGCACAAATGCTGACGTTTTAGGCCCGAAACGTCAGCTTTTGTGCTCCCGAGATGCTGCTTGGCCTGCTGTGTTCATCCAGCTCCACACTTTGTTAGCTTGGTGGCAAAAGCTTTACACACCGAACATGACGGTTTGTCCTTGGAATGTCGAATAGTGGAGTAAAAGGCAGCTTTGTATTTGTCCAGGTGAAGGTGGTTATTCTTGGCCAGGACCCGTACCACGGACCGAACCAGGCTCATGGGCTGTGCTTCAGTGTAAAGCGCCCAGTGCCGCCACCACCCAGGTATGTCATAGCCTCACATAAAGCGTTTGAGGAAATACTTTCTTCTGTTAGGTTCTTTCTCTAACTTGCTAGACCCTGATTGAAATTTTATAAGGGTAAGCATTTGGCCAATAAATCTCCTTTTTGTGAACTGGGCAAGGAGTTACAATTCTTGGATTGCCAATGTCCAAGGTGTAGATCCAAGAAGGTCTCTGGTTAGGTTTCCTGATTTCATACACCAGTTGTCAGGTAAGAAAAGGCCATTGGTTATATTGAGCCTGCCTCCATGCTTGAGAGCCAGAGCATCAATTTGTAGACACTTCCCACTCTCTTCCTCAACCTGTTTTATCACTAGAATCGGGCAACTAGAGCAGAACTACTGTGCACCAAACCCACAATTGAAACCAGCCCAGGAGCATGTTAAATGAAGTCACTACTGTTTGTTTTTGTTGGTCAGGTGTTCAGTATCCACTACATCAGCCAGCAGACTGAGACCTAGAAGCAGCCTCTGATTTTAGGCAAGGCAGTTGGCTGCCTTAACACCTGGTTCAGGGAAGTTGGCAAAGCTTCTATTCCTTTGAGGAGGCAGTGGCTTAGTGGTACTATCACTGGACTGTTAACCCAGAGATCCACATATCGTCCTGGAGACCCGGGTTCGAATTCCGCTACAGCAGATGGTGTAAAATATCTGGAATTAAGAGTCTAATAATGACAATGGATCTGTTACCTACTGTCGGGGAAAAACCCATCTAGTTCACCCTCTTGATGAAGGGTCTAGGCCGGAAACGTCAGCTTTTGTGCTCCTGAGATGCTGCTTGGCCTGCTGTGTTCATCCAGCTTCACACTTTATTATCTTAGTTCACTAATGTCCTTTTAGGGAGGAACCTGCTGTCCTTACCTGGTCTGGCTTACATGTGACTCCAGACCCATAGCAATGTGACTGGCTCTCAACTGCCCTCAGGGCAATTAGGGATGGGCAATAAATGCTGCCTGGCCAGTGACACCCACAGCCCATTAATGAATAAAGAAAAAATAAACCATCCCAGTGCCATCTACAATGTTGTGGTGGATGTTGGCGCAGGATGTTTTCTGACCTTGCCTGTGCACCGTAGCTCGCCAACTTGTGTCTGAAGGCAGCTACACCTATAACCCAGTGTAAACTAAGTGACCCTGCCCCTTTTATTTAAATAGAGCTTCGGAAGCAGGGTTTGAAAACATGCCGTTCCTGAGTAGAGAGGGAACTTAACAATATGATTTGTCCTTTTGTAACATCCCAATCCCAAACATTTGAAACCTGTTTGGCACTTCTCCCACCAAGCATTTGTAACCTTTAACAGCATCTGGCACTGTATGTACATTTCTTTTCTGAATGCGTGGCTTTCTGATTTTTAAGAGCAGGTCTGAGATCTGTGGTTATTAAATGGGGATGGGGGAGATAAAGCTGGAACTAGGTCAGAGATGCTCACTGTCGCTGATTATTGTTTCAAAGACCCCAGCTTCCCCAGTTGTTTGTTGAATTGGTGGATGATTTAATGAACATAGAACAGCACAGCACAGGCCCTTCAGCCCACTATGTTGTGCTGACCTACTATCCTGTATACCCTACATTACATGAAAGCAACTTCACAAAGCCTGATCCTGTCCCCCATCACCTGATTTTTCCAGTCAGGATTAGTAAGTATTGGGTGAAGGAATAATGGCTGATGGTGTAAATTACAGGTCAGGACTTGGGTTGTCTTGTTTCTTCTTTCTTAGTCCCATCTCTTAAAAAGAGAAAATTGAGCATGTAAGGGAGGGTAGCATCATTTTTTTTTCTTTGAAGATGCATTTTAAATGTGAGAGAGCTGGCTTCACTGAGATGGTCTCAATTTTGTTATGTAATAATTGCAATGTCATGCCGAAAGTTGAATGTGAGATCCTACAGTGTTTTACAATGTTAAATGTGAGGCCAGGAAGGGAATCCTACTTGAAGGAAGTTTACTGTATGGTTAAAGTGAGTGAATCTGACGGTCCTGAAGGAGTTGACGTAAAGGAATGCAGCCTTTTTTTAAATTTCATGTTGAATAATCTCTTGACCAGAAATTATTTTTTCTTCTTACAGTCTGGAAAACATGTTCAAGGAGCTTCAATCAGACATTGAAGGATTTGAGCCCCCAGGACATGGCGATCTAACTGGTTGGGCTAAGCAAGGTAATGTACATAAGGACCATTGGGTTTAGCTAGTTACTGGGCAGGGAGGAGTGGAATTTGCAATTAATAGATCTTGTAAGGCTGATCTCAAAGGTTAAAATTGGGTATCTTTGGGTTTTTTTTTAAATGGAGGTGCATCAGTGTCTAATTTTTTTTTAGATCAGTTCGATTCTAACAATTACCCACAGCCGACTCTCCGCAGTTAAAATTTAAGTAAGACTTGTTACTGGATTCAGAACCTGGGAGGGAATGTTGTGTGGTACCTGTTGAGGAATTAGAGAAGGAAAGTTGCAAATACCTTAACCAAAGGTATCAGGATTAGCTCGTCTAACTTAGAGTCCAGTAAATCAGTGTTCAGTTGGCTGTACTCACCTGTCTTTTTTTTAGGAGCCCAGATGAAGTGAATTGTTGATATGGATGCCATAGTTATAAACTGGCGATTGGATAATTTCAAAGAAAAACACTGCTTTCTTTTCAATAATTGGAGCTTTGAGAGAGATTAGAGGCAAATGTTTAATTAAGCCTAGGGCTGCTTATTTCTTTTAGTAGTGTTTGAAGCAGACTGACAAAGTCAAAGC
The DNA here is from genome assembly GCF_030684315.1 of Stegostoma tigrinum. Classification (NCBI taxonomy): domain Eukaryota; kingdom Metazoa; phylum Chordata; class Chondrichthyes; order Orectolobiformes; family Stegostomatidae; genus Stegostoma; species Stegostoma tigrinum. Next base: position 11,661,767 of record NC_081379.1, read on the forward strand.
TGTACAGTTACAGGTGATTTCAGCAGTTTTACATGTGACTGGGACTTCATATTGAGACATTTGACTGGAACCACTGTTTAGTAACAGATTACTATGGAATCCATTTGTACCAAAGCGAGCCATAATGAGTATCATAGAACATAAAACAGTACAGCACAGAACAGGCCCTTCAGCCCACAATGTTGTGCCGACCATTGATTCTCATGTATGCACCCTCAAATTTCTGTGACCATATGCATGTCCACCTGTCTCTTAAATGTCCCCAATGACCTTGCTTCCACAACTGCTGCTGGCAACGCATTCCATGCTCTCACAACTCTGTGTAAAGAACCTGCCTCTGACATCACCTCTATACTTTCCTCCAACCAGCTTAAAACTATGACCCCTCGTGCTAGCCATTTCTGCCCTGGGAAATAGTCTCTGGCTGTCAACTCTATCTATTTATCAATGCCTGCTTTGTTCCAAACTGGCTGAGGTAGACATCTTGTCTACGAGCTCTTTTTGCATAGGTTTGGATGCAAGCCTTGTAACATCCATGAAGACAGGAGTTCATTTGTCCTGGTAGTTGCTGGAAAATTCTGAAATCTGTCACCTTGCTCGGTCTGTGTTTGGTTGTTTTTGAAACCTGGCAAAAATGCAACTTTAATGGAAGACCATTTAAGATCTGTTGCATTGTCTAGGCACTACAACTGCAAATCAACCTGTAATTCAAGTGGCTTGCTATAGGGTTGTGAAAAAAACTGAACTGAGTTGCACTTCTACAAATGCCAAATTTGAAACCACCTATTATACTGTATTCATAAAATGTGTAAAAGTCTCATTTTGGGATTTAAAAAAAAATTAAACCCCAGCTTGCCGATAGAAGTTGAGGGGATGGTGAAGAATTAGCGTCAGCAAATGGCAGAGTAGTTTAGCAGCTTGTGTACCCAACTAACCAGACCTTTTCCTAATTTTTTTTTGGGTCGGTGGATTGAAACAGGAGTGTTGCTGCTGAATGCGGTCCTCACTGTGCGAGCACATAATGCAAACTCTCACAAGGAGCATGGCTGGGAAGATTTCACGGATGCAGTCGTGTCAAGTCTGAATAACAAGCTGGATGGCTTGGTGTTCATGCTGTGGGGAGCGTACGCACAGCGCAAAGGCAGTGCCATCGACAGGGTAAGGAGTTTGAAGCCCACCCTCTGGGGAAGGCTTTGCCCTTGTATTGTGAAAACCAGCGTTTATGTACCATCTTTCAAATTCCTTAGATGTGCCAGCAGTGCTTCAATGTATTAATCCCTTAGGAAGTGTAATAACAGTGAGAGCCAAACAATACACTGCAAATCTGGGTAAAGAGCACTTCCGCAGGGGGTCAATTTAATCGATGTGGCTGACATACCTCAGGACCAGTTATCTGATGTGAACGGGTGCCCTTGTTAAGGGTCTCCTCCAAAAGATGGATTAAACCCTTAGCTGTGTGCGAGCAACTGTGTATGAAGCATGGTGCCCCTTCTACATCTGAGCAGCTTCTCACTGTGTGATTCAAAGAACAAAGAAAATTACAGCACAGGAACAGGCCCTTCGGCCCTCCAAGCCTGCGCCGATCAAGATCCTCTGTCTAACCTGTCATCTATTTTCTAACGGTTTGTGTCCATTTGCTCCCTGCCCATCCCATGTACCTGTCCAAATATATCTTAAAAGACGCTAACATGTCTGTGTCTACCACCTCCGCTGGCAACGTGTTCCAGGCACCCACCACCCTCTGTGTAAAGAACTTTCCACGCATATCTCCCTTAAACTTTCCTCCTCTCACTTTGAACTCATGACCCCTAGTAATTGAGTCCCCCACTCTAGGGGGGAAAAAGCTTTTTACTATCCACCCTGTCTATACCTCTCATGATTTTGTAGACCTCAATCATGTCCCCCCTCAATCTCCGTCTTTCTAATGAAAATAATCCTAATCTACTCAACCTCTTTTCATAGCTGGCGCCCTCCATACCAGGCAACATCCTGGTGAACCTCCTCTGCACCCTCTCCAAAGCATCCACGTCCTTTTGGTAATGTGGCGACCAGAACTGTACACAGTACTCCAAATGTGGCCGAACCAAAGTCCTATACAACTGCAACATGACCTGCCAACTCTTGTACTCAATACCCGGCCCAATGAAGGAAAGCATGCCATATGCCTTTTTGACCACCCTATTGACCTGCGTTGTCACCTTCAGGGAACAATGGACCTGAACACCCAGATCTCTCTGTTCATCAATTTTCCCTCGGACTTTTCCATTTACTGTATAATCCGGGGACACAGCTGGGTGGAGGGAAAGGGAGTGCCAGTAGGACGAATCTTTTTTGTTGGTTCTGATCACTTATTTGCATTTGTCTGGTTGTGACTGCTGCCCTTGCTCTTTCCCCACCCCTGTCGAGCTTGTGTTTGTGCATTGAAATCTCCAGTGGTGACAATCTGAACAATGGAGGATACTAAGATTATTGTATTTGTCATATGTGATGCCATATTGTGTACGCAGTTGCTTGATTGAGAGACATTTAGTGATGCTGTGCAGTGAGAGTCCCTCAAGACTCCATGCAGTAATATCCTTTCACACTCTAACTGGGGATTGCCGTTTTGTTGCAGAAACGTCACCATGTACTGCAAACGGTTCATCCCTCTCCACTGTCTGCGCACCGAGGGTTCTTTGGCTGCAAACACTTCTCCAAAACCAACGAATTGCTGAAGAAATCAGGAAAGGCACCCATCAATTGGAAGCAGTTGTGAGCCCGATCAGGAGAGTGTGTTCCTGGGACCCTGCTGGCCCTAATGACACCGATCACTGAAGATTTCTCATGAGCCCAAGCTGGGCAGGATTCCTGATTTTAAGTGGCTGAAGGGGCCTCTATTACTGGATAGTTATATGTTGAATCTCTGGGAATGTAGTGCTTACTGAAGAGATCAGATTGATCATTTTTCTTTTGTTCCGATGGCCAATGAATGTTCAGGAGGAGTTAATATCCCTTAGTTACAGAATTTCCACAAAGTCATGCATTTAGTCCATGACTAGAAGCTTTTAAATTGTAATTTCATTGTAAATATGTCTGTGCATTCATTAATCTGTTTAATGTTCTGTTTTGCTGTAAACTGCTTTGACATCGACTTGTAAATATGTTTTAAATAAAAAGCTTTTTCTACTTCTGAGTTAATTCATCACTGAGCATTTTTGATGTAATTGTGCATGACTTCAATGAGAGAAATTACTTACTTTTGAAAAGTATCCTCCATGTCCATTTTGGCCATGAGATATTTGACAGTCCAGAACAGATAGTTACTTATAGTTTAGGCAAAGCAAGCTTCCCAAATTACATAAATAGAGTTGAAGTATCTGTCAGGATGTTTTGGTCAAAAGGTGTGTTCCCCAGATCTATTATTGATTTTTCGAAGTAACAAAAGCGAGTTTAATGTCTGTTTTAAAATACAGTACCTCTGACCAGGTATCATTTCTGCATCGTGTTCTGAGGTCAGTTTAATAGTGAAATCTCAAACAATGCTACATTCATTGCCACCCAGTTATCTTCTCTTACTTTTGCAGTTTCATCAGGTGCTTACCTAGATTTTTATCTTCCCTGTAGATTTGAGATGAGTTTTTTTTTTCATGCAGTGGGTAGTGTCCCTGCCTCCTGAGCCAAAAGCTCTAGCTTCTTCTCCCTCCAGGTCTTGATAGCCATGGAAGATCAGCTCAAAGGAGAGCCAAGCATAGTGTTGCCCTGCAAATCTTTATTGGCACAGCCGGAGGCTTTCCTGTCTGCCATGTCATGGAAGGAATGTAGGAGCATTGACTGCTAACTGTATCTCTGGGAATACTGGTACAAAAAAGTGACATTGATTCATTGGACTGTAACTCCCGAACGCCTGGTCTTGTAATAAATTTTAAAGTGCAATTGAACACTGGGCCGTGAACTGGAAAGGATTATTATTCAGAGATAGTAGGAACCGCAGATGCTGGAGAATCTGAGATAACAAGGTGTAGAGCTGGATGATCACAACAGGCCAAGCAGCATCAGAGGAGCAGGAAGGCTGATGTTTTGGGCCTAGGATAGGGCAGCTTCATAATCTTCCCTCCCCTTACTGCATCTCGAAAACCAGCCCAGTTTGTCCCCGCCTCCCTAACTTGTCCTTCCTCCCACCTATCCCCTCCTCCCACCTCTAACCATGCCCTGATGTCCTACCTACTAACCTATCCCGCCCTCTTTATCTGGTTGTCCTCCCCAGGCTAACCTACCCCCTCCTACTTCCCCACCTACACTCACCTTTACTGGCTCCATCCCCACCTCTCTAATTTGCCTGTCTCCTCTCCGCCGATCTTGCCATCTATCCATCTTCTATCCGCCTCTCCCTCTCTCCCTATTTATTTCAGAACCCTCTTTCTGCACCCTTTTTCCCCCCCCCCCCCCCACCCCTGCCATTTCTGAAGAAGGGTCTAGGCCCAGAACATCAGCCTTCCTGGTTCTTTGGTGCTTAGCTTGCTGTGTTCATCCAGCTCCACACCAGGATTATGATTCAATAGTCTTAACTCATTGGCCTTTAAAATAATTGTTTTAAAGGGCAGCAGGGTGGCTCAGTGGTTAACAATGCTGCTTCACAGCGCCAGGGACCTGGGTTCAACTCCACCCTCGGACAACTGTCTGGAGTTTGCACATTCTCCCCTTGTCTGTGTGGGTTTCTGCCCACAGTCCAAACGCGTGCTGAATTGGGTGGGCCTAGGACAGTACCCTGAGGAATTCCTGCAGAAAGGTCCTGGAGCTGACATGACTGACCTCCAACAACCATGACTATCATCCTATGTGTCACAATGACTCCAAAAAGGGAGAATTTACACCAGCTACCTATTGATTCCAGTTTTGTTAGGGCTTCTTGATACCTCCTGCTGAGTTTCTCCAGTAGTTTGTTTTTGTTTCAGGCCTCCATCATCCATAGTTCTTGGTTTTATTATAATCTGTCAGTTTCTCTGCTAGTCAGCCAGGCAACTAGATATGTCATAGTCGAATAAAAATATAAATGTTATATTTGTCTATATGTATATATTTAGTTGTTAATAAATTTCCAGATATTTGGCTCAATAGCAACCCTAGTTTCTATGGTGTGTGTGTGTGTGTGTGTATACATAATATGGGCTAATGTATAGGAAAACCACAAAAATGCCACTAGGCATTATCTAACACAGAGTTGTCTACGACAACAGAAACCATTGCTTCATGAGATAAAAAGTTGTCACCAAAGGCTGGATTAATAATTTGGATGCTGTACTAATGGCCTGGAAATAGAAATTGAAATTCCACAGCAACAGGTTATAAATTTAAATTCATTTAGTTAAATAAATCTTGAATATAAAGCTGGTACTAGTAGCAGATTGGTAAGACAATTGAGGTTTTATGATAATGTGCTTTGCAGAAGGAAATCTTCCATTCTTACCTGTTCTGGCCTACGTGTAACTTCAGACCCCGAGCAATGTGATTGACTCTTAGTTGGCCTCTGAAATGGCCTAGTAAGGCAGTCAGTTGTACTCATGAAGTTGGCTCACCAACACTTTTTCAAGGCATTTAAGATGAACAATAAATATTGGTCTTATCAACACCCACAACCCAAGAATCACAAAAAGAAACCTCTGATTAATCTGATTCTACAATCCTAACTTTCTTCAGAAAACAAATCCAACATTACATTTAAGTTTGAAAATATTATTTAAAAATAAATAAACTGCTATGTACTAAAAATAATAAATGTATGATTCTAGAAAGCATAATTACATTTTTATTTATCTAAAGAGAACAATCATAATGTACATGCATTCCTATAAGGTACACAATACAGTTGGTTACTTACATGGATAATACATATTCTGTTTCATCACATTTTCACAGATTAAAGATGATACAAGTCAATAGATCCACCTTCTCATGCTTTTCACCTTTGTAGTGAGCTGTTCCACAGAAATGACCTTTAGCCAAGCATCTTAAACAAATCTAATGTGATTTCACGTCACGATACAATGAATTTGTATAGCAACTGTGTTTAATTTCTATTTTATCAGGAAGAAAGATAGACCACAATGGAAGCCAACAACTTAAATTTATTTATGTTTTAGTCTTAATGCAAAAAGAGGTCCCAAATTCTGTCAAAGATCATCATTGGGAAAGTTGTCACCATTTTGGAGAAAGTGGGGTGGATGAATAGAGAGGAAGAGCTTCCAGGAGGAATTTGTGTTTATTCATTCTCAGGATGTGGTCTTCACTGACTCGACCAGCATTTATTGCTCATCCATAATTTCCCAAGGGAAGTGAAGAGCCAACACATTGCTGAGAATCTGGAGTCACATGTAGGCCAGACCTGGTAAGGATGGCAGATTTCCTTCAATAAAGGACTGTATGAACCAACTGGGTTTTTCTCCCAGTAATTGGCAATGGCTGCATACTCATTAGACACTTTATTTCTCCCTCTTTCAAATTTGAATTCAAATCCCACCTGCCATGGTGGGATTTGAATCTGGGTCCCCAGATTAATAGTCTAGGCATAAGACTATTAGGCATTGCCTCCCCATTTCCAGAGGCTGTAACCAATGAGGGGAGGCCACAGTCAGACGACCAAAGACTCTGAAATGCAATCACCTTTAAGACAACAAGATGGGCAACAGGTTTACTCATTCTGTGCCTGATATCCTCTATGCACCATGTAGGTTGGGGATTGACTGTCATGGCTTGTTCTAGAGCCATTGAGTGTGAAAATCAGAGACCTAACACCAATCAAGTCTACTAGAGGCTAAATGGTTGCCAGTTGACCAGAAGCCATGACCTATGCTCTCAAGTAAGAAACAATTCACGGCCACCAGCAAAACAGGTAAGAAATCATGTTTTTAATCAGCTGGATGCAGAAGCATTCTTCTAGCTTCCTATTAGAACTGCCAACTGCTGCCCTATTCTGCTTGAAACCTGGCCCCTCACTCCCTGTCACCTCTCCACGCCCAACTTAGATCAGGTGACACTTGCCTCTCTGGAGTAATCTCTCACAGCATGACAGGTTGACCCGTGCTCATGTCCTGATGACCCAAGAGGGATGTTTGGATGGGAGTCCATTGGGTGTCCTTTTGGTGCAATGATTCATGCAGGGAGAGACCCCCACCCTGATTCAACATCACCTCATATTGCCCCAGACCAAAACTCACTCACCTATCCCTGGCATGCATTGGCTAACCTTCAACATCTGAAGTTTAAAATCCTAATGTGTTTCTTTAAATTTCTCCAGCATGACACTGCAACTTTATATCATGAGTCATTGCACAAAACAACAGCCAAGGGTCTGGAAATATTCCTGTTCTGGCCCGATCATGTTGGATATAATTAGAACACCATTCTGGCTGCAATCAGCTGGCAAGACAGGGTGAGGATTGGTGGGGAACATTCTGAATTTGTCTAGCAGATCTCACACACTGCCATTACCAAGATATACCCTCATTTATTGAATCAAGCCCCTTTTATATCCCGGTGCTTCAGGCTAGCAGGCACTGTAATGGCTTGTGGCAATGAGATTGTATCAGACCAGCCCGTTAGCCCTGACCTACACTGTATGAGATGAAAGGACCACACAGTGATGTATCAGTGAGTGGTTAGACAATGAATACTTCTGGAGCTTGCAGGAGTTGCTACTTCCCTTGAAATTTATCAACAAAATCAGATGAATAATAATGGAAGGTCATCGGGACTTTACCCTCGGAGTCATCTGTGAAAAGGAAAACAGAGACAGCTTATCATGACAGTCCTGCCAAAATTAATATTCAATAAGCATTAGCATCTACACCCAATGTTCAGCTCATTGACTCTCAGACTGGATACTAAACTTCTAGGTTTTGGCAAAGATCTGTAGCTCGGGTTGTGGGTGAGGTTGTTGGCTTGCTCACCGAGCTGACTTGTTATCCTGCAGACATTTCATCACCATGCTAGGTAACATCACCAGTGAGGCCTCCAATGAAGCGATGTTGTTCTATTCCACTTGGAATTTCCACTGTCACGCTCATTATAGCGATAACTGTCATTTTGGTTTTGTGTATGGGTTTGTATTTGGGGGTCCAATTCTATATGTTTGTTGATTGTATTATGGGTGGAGAACCACACCTCTAGCAATTCCCATACATGTCTATGTTTGGTTTGGGCTAATTCATCATTCTTAGTTTTGGGATTCTAAGCTCTGGTCAGGGAGCCACAATGCTCCAGATCTGCTCAGAGTGTCACTGTATTGGGCTGGTTATGTAAAATGGGGACATTCAAGTAGAGCAAGTCAACTAAAACATGGTGACAGTTCAAAATGATAAACCCATCCCAGGTCAATGAGGGACAGAAGATTAGTTTACTGCTTTGAAAAATGATAACACTTTGAACTGATCTACTCCTGCAATGTTACCTCTGATATCCCCCAAGGATTTATCATTGTTCAGCTTCTCCTTCTCATCTGCTGAACCGAAGCGACATTCCCCAAAAACACAATACCAATTTTCACTTGTATTTAAAAGAGCTGATGACACCCAGCTCTCCTTCATCTCCACTTCTTCCAAACTTTCCATTATCTGTAAATTTTCAGACTGCTTGTTCAAAACCTTGAATGGCAAATGTTTTCACACTCAAAATATTGGGAAGACTGAAGGCGTTGTCTTTGGTTTCAATACAAATTCCGTTCCCCTGCCACCTTCTCCAGCTTTCTCCCTGGTAACTGTCTCGGGGAGAAGCCAGGATGTGTTTTAACTTGCCATCATGTTTAATCACATGTCTCTAGAATTACAAATTCTGTCTGTTCTCCCTCTGTAACATCATCAAATGTTAGAAAAAGCTCACCTGACCCACTGCTGATACCCACCTCCATGCCTTTGTTAATTTTTGACTTGACCGTTCCAACATATTGGATGAGATTTGCTTTAGATTTATTGCCATATGTATATAAAATACAGTGAAAAGTGTATTTTCATGTATTAAATGCAAAGTTTTGCCATGCCACGGCACGACCTTGAAACGCTGAATATGATGCGGGATTTTGCTGCAATAGGGTTCATCTTTCTCTCTTCTTCCTGTTCCTCCTCTGTTGTTCCTCCAGTTGTTGCTTGGCATTGGCCAGGGTCTCTGAAACACACTCCTGGGTTTCTGTGACATGCTCCTGGCCTCTGAGACAGGCCCCCGCCACCACAATCATGATGGCTGTGTCCGAGCTGGAGCCATGGACCTGGGGATGTGTGGATTCCACGCCACCTGCTTCCTATCCGAACCTCCTCCAGACCCTGCCACCGGTCATCGGTCACCGGGTGTTTTCCGCCATCACTTCGCCCATGCTTCTACTCCTTCAGTCACCCAGGCCTAGTTGCGGACCTGGAGCCTTGGCTCAGCCTGCGCGTCTGGGCCAATTCTCAGCCCATGTCTACATTCCACTCTCCGTTCTCATCCTTTCCTTCCATTGCCTTGCCATTCTGAAACTTTCCTGATCCCTCAAACTCACCCAGATTCAGTTGCCCTCCAATTCTGATCTCTTGAGTGTCTCTGATTTTATACACTCCCTCAGTTGTAACCTTGCCTTCTGTTTCCTGGGTTCTAAATCTCTGGAATAAATCTTTCCGCCTCTCCTCCTTTAAGAAACTCCTTAAAATGAACGCTCACCAAACTTGTGGTTATCCATCTTTAAGTAGCACAGCGGAATATTTTGTTTGATAATACACCTATGAAACACATTTGGCCAGTTTATTTGTTAAGGGACCATATCACTGTTACAATGTCGACCAAGGTTGGTACAGTTGTCAGTGCTCACAATAATTAAAGGTTGTGGGGATGGTGTAAAGGTGAATTGGTTGTAAGAGATGGGTCATGATCTTACTGAATGGGAAAGCAGGCTCAAAGGGCCAAATGGCTGACTCCTGCTCCAATTCCTCATGCTGTTGTAAATTCAAGTTGATGCAGTCAAAGACTTTAAGATTGTGAATGGGTTGGAGAAACAGAGATAGGTTAAAAAGCAAAACAGGAAGTACCTCTACTGTAAGACATCCTGGTCCACCCACCTGCCCATAGATGTGAGCGAGTGACATAATTCCGGGTCTGAGGAATCCACGTTTGGGATGAAAAATCAAGGAGGTCCTGATAGCCTGAAACATTGACTCTGTTTCTCCCTCTGCAGCTGCTTCACTGAGTGGTCCTCCATTTCCTTCTAGTTTTCACTCCAGACTTCCAGCACCTGTGGTGTCTGCATTTGTGAAGCGACTTGGGATGTGCATTCAGCCCATTGTGACTGGACCTACTCTTTGAAAAACTATCAAAGTAGTCTTATGGCTCCAGTCTTTCTACACAGCGTCAAATATACTTCCTTTCCTGATCTATATCCTAACCCATTTGAAAGTTCCCATTGTATCACCTTCTAGTACATTCCAGATCATAACATCTCGCAGCATCAGGTAAAATTCTCCTCATCTCCCCTCTGATTCTTTAGCCATTTGCCTGAACTTTTGTCTTTTGGTTACTGAGGCTCCTGCTAGTGCAATTTGTGTACCACTCTCACACAAAAAAGCAAAGATTTTTGGTGACCAATTTGATGTTTTCACAATTAGAAGGTTTCTGGCACATTTATTGTCACCGTCTCACACATGTGTCCTCTGAAGGATCTCACTGATGCTTGCTATTGGACAGTTTACAAAGGCTGGAGCAGATTCAGGATTTCATAGCGAGTCAGCTAGTCCATCCCATCTAATATCCCTCTCTTCGTCTGGCACCTCCCGCTGCACAGGAGCAGAGTAAATGACCTGATTCTTCCTTGTACCAAGAGTGGGGACTCAGTCTCTCACTGCTAACATTTCAATCAAATCCTTCTATTCCAATAACACTGACAGAAATCCTTACCACCATCAGGTGACCATTCTTGCCTTTGAAGACTTGAGATTCATGGCCCAGGGTGAAATCAACAATACCTTCCTTGCCTGGTTGAATCGTGAATTTCAAGCTGAAATAGGAAAATTTAGAAACAGAGTAAGATATTAAAACTTCATGAAACTATTGTGTATATACATGAGAATGGTAAATACTTAAGAAGAGTATAAAAACTAGACACAATATGTAACACCTTTTCTGAATTTATTGCAAAGCTGCTGTAATACTTTGTTTCAGATTCCCCACTGCACTGTTGATACAAGACTTTCAGATATCTAAGATTTTGGAGTAGATCTGTAGCTCAGGTTGTGGGTGTTGAGGTTGTTTGGCTCTCCGAGCTGGCTTGTTGATCTGCAAGACATTTCGTTACCGTGCTTAGTAACATCCTCAGTGCAGCCTCTGAGGAAGCGTCGGTGTGTTTACCTGCCTGGTTTTTAAACTCTGGGGTCCATTGCGATGGATTGCCTCACTTCCGGGTTTCCTCCATAGTGGAATGTATACGGGGTCGAATTCAATGTGCTTATTAATTGCATGCTTCGTGGAGTGCCATGCTTCCAGGAATTCTCGTGCTGGTCTCTGCTTAGCCTGTCCCAGGATCTTGGTGTTGTCCCATTTGAAGTCATGGTTCTTCTTGTCCATGTGGATTGAGATGAGTGAGTACTGGTCGTGGCTTTTTGTGGACAGTTGGTGCTCATGTACTCTTGTTGTTAGTTTCCTTCCTGTTTGTCCGATGTAGTGTTTCTCACAGTCTCTGCAGGGGATTTTGTAGATAACATTGGTCCTGTCCATGGTGGGGAGTGGGTCTTTAGTTCGGGTGAGCACTTGTCGTAGGGTTGATGTGGGCTTGTGTGCCACTCTGATGCCCAGCAGTCGTAGAGTCTTGTGGTGAGTTCTGATGGGTTCCTGATGTAGGGTGGTGTGATGAGTGTGTCGGGCCACGTAGAATCTTTCTGATGCTGTTCCTGTGGGCATCTCCTGACCCAGTTCTTTGGATGTCCATTATCGTTGAACATTTGGAAGAGGTATCCCTCCTCCTCTTGGTGTAGTTCCATGTTGCTGCAGTGTGTGGTTGCCCTTTTAAATAGTGTTCGCATGTAGCTTCATTTTTGTGTGTTGGTTTGGTTACCATTGAAGCTCAGTACCTGGTGTGTGTGTGGCTTTTCGGTATACTTTCATTTGCAGTTCCCCATTTGACTTTCGCTCTACTATGGCGTCCAGGAATGGGAGCTGTTTGTTCTCCTCCTCCTCTCCGGTGAATATTATTCCAATGAGGGTGTTGTTTATGAGTTTGTGTGTTTCTTCTAATTTGGTCCGTTTAATGATGACAAAGGTGTCATCTATGTAGCGTATCCATTGTTTAGGATGGATTTGTGGAAGGGCAGTCCTTTCCAGTCTTTGCATGCAAATATAACCTAAACTATGGATACGCTACATAGACAACACCTTTGTCATCATTAAACAGACCAAATGGATGGGTACATGGATAGGAAGGGTTTAGACGGATATGGGCTAAATGCTGGCAAATGGGACTAAATTTATTGTGAGCATCTGGTCAGCATAGAGCAGTTGGACTGCAGAGTCTGTTTCGATGCTATATAGCTCTATGACTATGAAAGCTGGTCTGATCCACAGTATCACCTACCTCCACTGGGTCCCCCGTCTACCCCAGCTTGGACGGAGCTCAATCTCTGAGGTTTTGGCACCAACCTGTCCCCGCAGAATTCCAGTTGCTGTGGTAACATGAACTTTGACCTGTGTGTTGTAGCCTGGAGCTATGGATGGTGATGGTAGAGGCTACTAATTCCGTTCCATCACAAAGCTTGTCCAGGCACCTCTCCAGCTTTCACTGCCTGCCACAGGCACACATTGGAAAGATTTCAACCCTGACACTCAACCTGCTTGGCTACATTGTGAACACTGTTCACATGGCAGCCGCTTGCTGAGATGGGACTTCAACTGGAGCTTCTGGCTCAGAGAGACGGACACTACCGACTGAGTGACAAGTAACACAGGATCTTTGCCTCCGAGTCAGCAAATTGGAAAATTAAAGAACTGTCCTGGGAAATCTGAGCCTATGCTGTTTTAGCTGTAATTACTCAGGACAATGATTGGGAAATGTAATTGGCCTGAATGCTTCGGAGCTAGGAAGGGGCCAAACTGTCCAAAATTCTTCCTCCTGACCTTTATCCAACGTTGCTGCTATGAGGTAGCTGTATGGAGAGATATTGGGTTTGCATACCTGGGTCAGACCCAGGCGTTTGATGGGTAGTGTTCTGGATTCAGAAAGGCTTGGCTGAACCCTGGCAGCCTATTACTGCTCAATGTCTACCATACAATACAACAGTGATAACATTAGAATAAAGCAGTTTGATTTGTCACAGACCCTGTGCAGGAGAACATGGGAACAGAAGCAGGCCACTCACCCCTCTAGGCCTGTTCTGTTGCTTAGTCTGATTATATTAACCCAGTCCATTCTGCTTCACTCCATAATCCTTAACGCCCTTGTGTGACACAAACCTATCTATCTCAAATTAGAAACTCTCATGGATCCTCAGCCTTAATATTTTTTATTGAAGGGAAGAGTTTCAGATCCCCCTTTCCCTTGTGGGAAGTAGTGACATTATCTTTGAATGGCCCAGCCCTAACTTTGTCCTTTTGTTGTGGACTCCTCAAAATTTCACTCTATCTATTCTAAATGTCTTTAACACTTCATTAGATCTTTCCCCGACTTGCACCGTCAAGGGCATCCAAGTTGAGTCTATCCAAGCTGTTGTCACAGTAAAATACCTTTTATTTTGGTGCCTTCCTCTGGCAGATAAAAGCCAGGGACTGGAGTGGGTAACAAGATGCTACAAATCAAAAACAAATATGAGTCTTGGTGGGCTAGAGGGCCTGTGCCTGTGCTATATTGAATTGAAAAACACCATGAGTGCTAGAGAAACTCAGCAGGTCTGACAGCATCTGTGGAGACAGAAACGGAGTTCAAGTTTTGAGTCCACTATGACTCTTCTTCAGAACTGAAGACGTTGGGGATGAAGCAGTTTTCTGAAGCAATTTCTGAAGTGGAGTCATACAGATAAACATATTTCTCTCTTCATGCACGCTGCCTGACCTGCTGAATTTCTCCAGTGTTATCTGTGTTTGTGTAATATATCTGCACACTTAGTGGTGTTTTTTACCTACCTGCCCTGAACAATTTTGAAGCTGTTTTGCTTGCTGGCCATTGTACAGAGTTTGGTCACTGTCTCAAACACATAGTCACACTGTAGAATGACATCGCCCTGCATACATGAGACAGACAGACAGACAGACAGTCAGTGCAATACCTAGTGGATGACCCACCTCCACCAAACTCCCTCACATGGCAAAGGACCTTAACTTCAGTAATGTCACATCGAGGTAGTGGCACCACTTCTTGGCTTGACATTCAAACACAAAGAACATCTGACAGAATCCCTACCGTGTGGAAGCAGGCCGTTCAGCCCATTGAATCCACACTGATGCTCTGATGAGCATCCCACCCAGACCCATCCTCTACCTTAACCCGGCATTTCCCATAACTAATCCAGCTAGCCTGTAAATACTTAGACACTATGGGCAATTTAGCAAGGCCAATCCATCTAGCCTGCACATCTTTGGGCTGTGGGAGGAAACCAGAGCACCCGGAGGAAACCCACGCAGACACTGGGAGAATGTGCAAACTCCAACAGACTGTCGCCTGAGGCTGGAATTGAAACCAGGACCCCAGTGCTGTGAGGCAGCAGTGTAAACCACTGAGCCACTGTGCTACCCCACATCCATGGTGAGATTTCCCAGCTCTCCTTGGCTGAAAATCCCTGAGCTGTTTGAAAAGCTGTTGAGCCATTAATTGGCTTGGAAGAGATGGGCCAGCAGCTCCATTGTCATATTAGTGCCACCAGGCAGGTTGGCCACTGCAGCTGTTTCCGATGATGATTATCACTGGAGTCAGATAAGGAAGTGAGTGGTGGGAGATGAGGGGTTGCGGTAGGGTTAGTCAGGTATAGGGTTGTGGGTGTGCTGCCATGGGAGGGCACAGTGAGGATGTTGAACCACTACGGGTGGGTTCTCTTTTGAGCCCAGGGTGCCCAAACGGGAGGGACCATTCCCAACAAGGCTGCCAGGCTGGTCTTGCCATCTGATATGGGCACCCTGCATTGACTGAATACCAGTGACTTTAAGTGGCCATTAATTAGCCAAGATCTCAAGCTGTGTACATTGCCCTATTCCTACCCTGTTCCCTGTAAAATACGAACAGAAATGAGTATAATGCCCCCAACATGCTCTCCTCTCTAACTGCCAGAGAAAATTGCATAGCACATTTGTAATTCACTACATGTTTGAATTCCTGAACTCAGACATTGAGAGGGTGAAATCTTTCTTCATTCCCTCAGTCAGGAAGAACGAGGATTGGTTTAGGTCATATAGGAATTTATAAAAGAAAAGACCATGTGCTGGTGGTGGCACTAATGAACTTGTTGATCAATCAAACCTCCATCAATTTCACTACAACAGACTAACGGTAGCCGTTTCATGAACTGGTTTAGAATGGCACTGGGTACTATATAAAATTACTCACCTCCCTGATCATAGGCAGGATCAGTACCTTTAGAAAGAGCATTTCAAGACACTAGCTCCATGGAAGTAGGGTTAGGGTTACAGGAAAGAGGGTTTAAGGACACCAGCTCCAGGGAAGTAGGAACAGAAACAAACCCTTGAGCCCATTATGTCTTTTAGAGAAATCATGGTTAATCTGTGCCCAAACTCCATGGACCTCCTGTGCCCAAACTCCACGGACCTCCTGTGCCCCAGCTATATTTACCATTTGTGCCCTAATGCCATGTAGCCACGGTGGCCTTATCCCTTAACATTGAGCATATGTTAGACGGGATAAATGGCCTCATTCTGTGCTGCTAATGACTTATGCTGAACAAAAGCCACTCAATCTGAAACATAAAATGAACATTTAACCTACTGTCATTTGCAAATGAATGTTCCAAATGGTGAGTCAAAATGACTTTCACTCCTGAAAACTTTGGCTTGATTTGTCGATTGTCTAGCCTTGTCTAGCTCCCCATTTCAATTGAACAAAGTTTCTCTCAATCTACCCTATCTGTTCCCCATGATATCTTGAAAACTTAGCTCAAATTTCCTACCCTGTGATAATAGTCTGGCTGTTTTAGGACAATTTCCCAAAACAGTGCTTGGGTTAATGCTGCAATGAGGAAACATCATCAAGAGAAAAGGTGTTGAGGTTGATTTTAACTTAGGCTTTACGTGAGGAATTCACAGGAATCAGTGCATCTTGAACCAGTATGACGCCTCAGTGAATTTAAGCTCTTGACCTCAGTACCGTAAGGCTGTTACACTTGCTGTCCATTCTGGATGGGAAATTAGTCAAGGGAAACTGGCAATCTTTCAAGAATTGTGTAGATCATGGTTGCCCATTGGCATAGAGCTGGATATGAGTTTGGAGTTTGTTGGGAGGGTCTTGTGGGAAGGATTGGTGGTGATGACGGAGAACTGGGTGAGGGATAAGTCCCTGGGTAATGGTGGTCTAAGTGTTCCTTAACAAACCCAGAGGATGCTTTGTATCAGGAACGTACATACCATACAACAAAATAAAACTCCAAAGTATTCTGAATACTGTTGATGTGTTGTTTGGCATATTTGCTCAATTTCCTTTTATTATTAGTTTGTTTCCTCCCCAAGGGCATTGTGGGTCAACGCACTGCAGGTGGACAGCAGCGGTTCAAGAAGGCAGCTCACCACCAACTTCTCAAGGGCAACTAGGGACAGGCAATAAATGCAGACCCATCCAGAAACACCCACATCCCACAAATGAATAAAGTATGGAAAAGCATTTTTCCTTACTTGCCCACTTCACTTGACATTACTTTCACTTTTGTTCTCATTGTAACATTGAAACCATCAGGTTCATTCTGATCAGAAATAGTCCAGATTCAGTTAGTCATCATACACATATCCAAATTTGCTTTCCATTGAATTCCATGCAAGTCAAAATAGGGTGGGATTTATGACAGCATCTGATTCACTATTTTTTCTCATTTTACATTGTTAAATCCAAGTCCAGATGGGTGCCAACATTAATGAGAAGGAAACAAGAAAGCTGGGAATCCTTACTTTCTGATTGCTGTTCTCACAGGGAACGTGGATGACGAAGACCCCATCACTGAGGTTGCTAACGGACACACCTAAAGCAGGCAGAAAAATGGGAGGTTGTCAACAGTGAGGTCAATAATGTTCACATGTCCACAAAACACCTTGGGCATGGCAATACGGGAACAGAATCAGATTACAACACAAAGAGGAGGTCATTCAACCCACCTTTGTCTCTCTGAAGGATCAATTCCAGCTTTTTAAATTTATAAGGATTTGAAAGTTTCTGACTCGCAGCATTGTCTTTATTTGCCTAGGCCTGGAATTCCCTGCACTTTTCCAGCTCCGAACTTTACTTATTGCCTTTAAGATGCTTTTCAAAATATACCTTGTTGTTCTAGTCTATTCTTTTAGTCCAATATCTCCTCACATGGTTCAAAGTCAAAGTTTAAGAAATCTCCTGGTTTTTTTTAAACCTATTTTAAAGTTAAGTGCAGGTTGTTTACCTGATAGAGTTGCTGGGATACTTAGCAAGAATTTTTTCAGCATTAAAGGCCAACATTTTATAGAAATATTATCTTAAAACATATGACAGAGGTGCTATATCAAAATAAGATGTTGCTGTTAAAGAGTTGGGGGCACTATGGACTTCAGGAGAATGTCCTTTTACCTCTAGGATCAGAGTTGCATTCAGTAATGTTAAAAAGTAGACCATACATTCGTGGTGACTGCAGTTTTATCTGTAATTCAAACATTTACAAATAGCACCAAAGTGAGGAGGACATAATTAGCTCTGTTTCCTTCAGTTTTCAATTGTTTGCATTCAGCCATATTATACCCACCCACACTGCCAAGGGGCATACAGCTTTGCTGGCCAAAGGCTAACGAAACATGACATGGATAGTCATGAAGCCTTACCCTCTGTATTTTACCCAGTGAGAAAGCCCATGGGTCTTCAGTCAAGGAGGTGGGTTTACTAAATCGAGGAGTTCAAAGTCACAAGAATCCCTACAGAGTAGTTAGAGAGAAACTGTTCCCATTGGTGGATGGAGTGAGAAACACAGGGCACAGACTCAAAATAATTGGCCAGTGAAGCAGTGGTGACAGAAGAAAAAATTGTTTCGATGCAGCGAGGGGAGAGGCCCTGGAATGGGCTGCCTCGGAGTATAAAGGAGGCAGAGCCAAGTGAAGCTTTCAAAAGGCAATTGGATTATTCCTTCATAGAGGAAACATTTAAAAGGCAACAGGGAAGACAGCAGGGAAATTGCTCCAGGCATTAGAGAGTCATAGAGTCCTACAGCATGGAGGCAGGCCCTTCAGCCCAAACTGGTCTGTTCCGACCAAAGTGTCCATCCACGCTAACCCCATTTCCCTGTACTTGGCCCATATCATTCTGAACCCTTCCTGTCCATGTAGAGGTAGTGATTAACTCACTGTAGGATTTCTAACCTCTGGCCTGCTCCTTTAGGCACTGAATTTATATGACTGGTCCAGTTCTGGTTCTGGTCAATGGTCTGTCAGCCAAATCATGGGTGCAAGGGTGAATGCACTCAGTCTTTTTCCCAGGGTCAGGGAATCGAGGACTAGAGGGCATCAGTTTAAGCTGAGAGGGGAAAGAATACATGGGAACCTGAGGGGCAACTTTTTTACACAGAGAGTGGACAGCAGGTACATGGGGGCACCACAACCTGCAAGTTCCCCTCTGAGCCACTCCCCATCCTGGCAGGAAATTTTCCTATCTCTGCTATCCCTGTCACATAGCAGCTGACAAGAGCCAGGATTCAGGAGGATTTAATGGCCACAGGTGGGAAGCTCAGCAACACATTGACATCGGCTGGAGAGCTTGGGAAATGGGACAGGGTTAGAGAATAGAGGGGAGGGTATTTGTGGGAATGCATGAAAAGTACAAGAATGGAGGTGAGGCCTAGGAAGGGTAGGATAGAAAAGGGATTGGGGTGAAATGAGAAGGATGAAAGGAATGGGAAAGATAAGACATGGGTTTTAGAAGGAATACTATTCCAAATTGCATTGCTTTTATTCTGTAGGTTCTTTCAATGTATTAAAAAGTGGGTCAGCAGGTAAATTCCCTACTAAGTACATGCCCATCAAAGGTTTGCTCAAAACGGTGACCAGTTACCTTTGAGAGTTGCATATTCAATTTGCTGTTTGATTTTGTCTTCTTCAACGATGTAAGCTTTTGTCTGCATCAAGAGCAACTGTCTTGGTCTTGGTTTGAAACCATTTCTGTTGTATTTAATGACGGGAACACCATACTGTAGGCAGATAAGCACAGATAGAATCAAATACTCACGACTATTATCTGGCTTCTGCTAGTGACAAATTATCTGGAAATCTTTTGTGTCACCCTCTTTGCCTGGAATCTCCCCAGTGCAATAGTTGGTGAATGATCTGCTCAATATCAAACCGAGCCATAAAGGCCCAGTGGCTCCTCAGTTTGATCGTTGGTTGATACTGTCCAAGCTGAACTCAGCAACAGCTCAGCAATTAGCTTCAATCAGATTTGGAAAGCCATCGGATTCAGACAATCAAAAGCAAGGATGCTGGAAAAGCTCTGCAGGTCTGGTCTGTCGGCCAGGTCATGGGAACGGTTGCTGTGGTTTATTGAGAAGTGCGTTTGCACTTTGTCCATGTACCAGCAGAGGGAGCTTGGAAAGGGAATAAAAGGAACCCATATTTTACCAGTGATACTGGGAACTGCAGATGCTGGAGAATCCAAGATAATAAAGTGTGGAGCTGGATGAACACAGCAGGCCCAGCAGCATCTCAGGAGCACAAAAGCTGACGTTTCGGGCCTAGACCCTTCATCAGAGAGAGGGTCTAGGCCCGAAACGTCAGCTTTTGTGCTCCTGAGATGCTGCTGGGCCTGCTCTGTTCATCCAGCCTCACATTTTATTATCCCATATTTTACCAACCAGTGCAGCTACTCTGATTTTGAACTCATCTTCATTTAATCAGCTCAAGAACATCACAGCTGCTGGGTGAGCAACTCTCTTTCAATATTAGCAGCTACCTTCTGGAGGCGAGAGGGAACCATCTGAGTTAGAACAACATGGACCCAATAATGCAGTGTATTTAGGGATTCTTTTCCTGAAGGATAATGTCCAGCTGCTGACTAATCCCACATCATGCATTGCAGAAATCTGGCGGATCAACGTGCTTATAACCGTTTAAACCTGGCAGCCCAGAATATACAGCACCTCATGCCATTTAACTGAGTGCCCAGAATGACAGTGCCATGCAGGGAATCTTCCTTCATAATGTTGCCATTTTACACCAAGGTGTGGGCAGTCAGCTGATTGAAATAACATAGATTCATCGTATGACAGCCGTGAATACAGTTTTAACTTTTAGAATGTCCAGCTAAGATCCAAGGAAATGTACTTCACAAAAGGATGCACAGTGATGGAAGCCACGGAGACAATTTTAACCGAACCTGCTGTGATACAGATGCGATCAGATGGAATACTGATTTTGCAATCTGTTCGATTATTGAAGGTATCATGCAGAATGACCTGGGTGTCACATGGTATTTCCACAAAATTTCTGCCAGTGAGATAAGATAAAATTATTCTGAGTGTCTGCAGATCTCATCATCATGACCCAGCTCATAAGTTGCCTGGTAAGTTTGGGACCGCTCTCTGGTATCAAGCTCAGAGTCATTGTCTCTTTAATTCTATCTCTCAGATTCCCCTTGAAATAGTGACAACACTTGCCAGGCCCCTTTAACTAGGGGAAGCTGTTGTGTGGCAGTTATGACAAAGTTCTGGCTAACCAGGAGATGACCCCTCTTAGCGCTGCCTGGGTCTATCGGAAGGATGTGCAGGTTGATAACCAACCTGTTGATTGCTTCATCAACGCACCTTTTGTAGCCACCAAATCCTGAAGTGGAACTCAAACCTTTGGGCCCAGACACAGGGACACCACCCAGTGAACCATGAGAGCTCTGACTATCTCTGTAATGGGCTGACCCTCAGGTGGTGTCTGGCTGAATGGAATTTGAAATTTTACCCGGAGTTGCTCATGTCGGATCAGCTGAAATGCCTTCGGGTTGATGTCCTGTTCACCTGAGGATGGAAACACAATGTTACAATGTGAAGGAGCAGTGTTACGGAGAAGGACCCTCAGAATTTGTTGCCCAGAAGAAACGCAGTGTGTACTTACGAAGTCTGCTGTCACTAAAGGGTTTGGTGACACTCTGCTGGTAGCCTTCTTTCTTTCCTTTAAACAGTGCACTGGCCACAACCTTTTGCTGCATCTGTGCGATAAAAGTTGTCAAGTTAGAAAATGAAGGTTGTGCTAATTCTTAGATGAGGTGCCGTCTGATACCTCACTGTACAGCCTTTTAGTGAGCTCCTTAGTGAGTACCATTGATCAATGTGACAGGAGAGGGCACCAGAGGTAAGCTAGGTCCTGCCCTCACCCACATTTTGCAAGCAACATGCATCTCTTGGCTGTGGCCGTCATCAAACATGGCTGAGATGCTGCCCACACAGTCCAATAGCATGTCACTGCACCATCTATATTCATGTCTGCACAGTGTGGGATATGAAATGACAGGCACTCTCCTGGTGCCAGGGTGGGGAGTGGTGCGTGGAATAGAAACGAGGAGGAGCACATTATTCCCATTTGAGCATTATTCCCATTTGCCAATTATAAATGGCGGACCACCTGGTAAACGAAACAGACAGCTTCTGTCTGTTGCAGACAGTAGTTGAGCTTTTGGACTTCATGTCAGTTTCAGAAATCATCAATAATCCAACAGACATTATCAAAGCCAAAGACAACAGAATAATTTCAATAAAGACAACACAACGTGGTACCAGAGATAATGGGAACTGCAGATGCTGGAGATTCCAAGATAATAAAATGTGAGGCTGGATGAACACAGCAGGCCAAGCAGCATCTCAGGAGCACAAAAGCTGACGTTTCGGGCCTAGACCATTGGCGAAGTGTCGTGGTTACTGAGCAACTTATTCAATCAGAACTAGTTCCTTGCCTGGGGATAACGGCTGAGGAAGTGTGGCTCACACACAGACTCTACCGGCTGAGATGGTACTTTACGGTGAATTGCCAACCTGTCACTAACTGCGTATGGGTATACAAACAAGAAACAAGAATAGTCCACTCTGCCCTTCAAAATACTCTGCCGTTCAATAAGATCATGGCTGATCTGATGTTATCCTCAACCCTACACTGTAGAGCTAGGAGTGAAGAATAAGAGTGTGGTCTCACCGGACTACTCTTTCATACAGCAAGTAGAGGCACACAGGGCTGAGTAAACTCATTCTCCGCTACAAGCCTTTCGAGCTGAGATGCTCCCTTTCTCAGGCTATATGTGAGAGTGGGCATGTTAGCTGTTGACTAACTCACCACCCTCCACTGCTGAGAAACCTGGCCTTATTTGGTGCCAATCGGTGAGCTTGTTGGCAAATTGCAGGCTGTATGTAAGCTTCGTCCTGGCCAATCAAATGCCAGCAGCTCTTAAGGCCTAGTCTCCAGGGGATCCAATGGTGGAGATGCAAGACATTTCCTTCTGCTTTACCTGGGGTGAAGGACACTGGAAGAGGGGAGTCAGGGCAGTGCCAGAGGGAAGTGGGGTGACTTTCAGAGGCCACTACTTTGGCCCCCCTTTTTTCACCTCCAACTGCCCCTAGGCTGGGTCAAATGGAGGCCCCCTCACCACCCCAAAGAACCAGGCAGTTTGCCCTGGTTACCCAGTTGGGAAAGAGGACAGTCTCCTCACCAGCTGGGAAGACAGGTAATCAGGGAGTTGGCAAGCTGAGACACTTAGGTGGCCATTCATTGACTTCTTAAAGGTGATGTGAGAAAATCTTCACTCTCATCCATCACTTAAAGGGTGAGAAGTCAAAATGAGGTTAGGCAAGTCTCCAGGGACAACTCCCCCAACTATTTCTCCTTCTCGTTGCCTCAGGAGAGAGCTATGTGACTGCACGCTGAGATTTTAATTTGTATGTGTCCAGAAATGGGGGTCTAAAAAGCAAAATTACCTGCAGCTTGCGTTGGGCAGAGATTCCTTTGCAGTATGTCTGAACCAAAGTCCGCGTGTGCAGTTTCCGCAGCAGTTCTGAGGTCTGTCAGTGCAGAAAGTTTAGTAAATATACCTTCCTTTTGGTGGCAACAACTGTAACCTGCCACTTGTCACTTTTACTGCTATCTGTGGTGAGTCTCACTGAGTTAGATGGACAAACTCTTTCTAGACTTCCCCACTGAAGTTCTTCAATTGACCACCTGGCAGCAAAACTCAACAGTCCCATTAAATCACTCTCCGTTGAATATCACTCCCTGTCTTTGCAACAGCAAGGATGAAAACTCAATACAGTTCCCAACAATATTCCCTATAAAATGTTTTTAAAGGTAATTCCTTTACCTTAATGGCCCACTTTGACTCTTCTTTGTATAACCTGCATCTATATTGCTGATTGGGATCACAGCTCACCAACTCTTTGCCATTCCCACGTAATCTCCAACAATTACAGATTTCATCTCTGGGACTTGCTGAGAAAAATTAGAAGGAAAACGTGTGCCCCTTTCATTTTCTTTAAACACTTCTGTTTATGAAGGTATTTGGAGAGGGAGAAAAGGGGTATTTGAATCTATGTGAGGTTGGGAAAGATGACCAGATGAAAACTCCAGGAATATCTGAATTAGAACTGGCAACACTGGGGCTCAGCACTGTAAACGATTCAAATCCATACCCACTACTGAAAAACGATTTAAATCCATATCCACACGGCATGGGCTGAGTCTTATCTGAGAGGTGTGAGCCTTGATGGTAAGGGAAGCTAATCAGATCATTGTTTAAACAATCTCTCACCAAGCTGTTATTGCTGCTCATTTTGTACCCGACTTTCCAGTGGGGTGTTGTGTTACAGTTCACACTTTCACCTGCATGGTGTCTCCTGGACGTACAGATAGCAATGGCCAGGGTCGCCAACTTCCTTACCATCACACGGTTGGACCCGGAATCTCAGAGATAGTAGGAACTGCAGATGCTGGAGAACCTGAGATAACAAGGCGTAGAGCTGGATGAATACAGCAGGCCAATCAGCATCTTAGGAGCATGAAGGCTGACGTTTCGGGCCTAGACCCTTCATCAGAAGGGTCTAGGCCCGAAACGTCAGCCTTCCTGCTCCTGTTGGACCAGGAATCCCTCCTGCTCTTACCTGCCTGTCACTGTCAGAAAGCGCTAGAAAGATTTCTAGGTTGATACTCAACCTGTTTGACCTTGTTACGAACACACTGCCGGTGACCGAGTTGGGACATGAACCCTCAATTCTCCTGCACCCCTTATAAATGAACACACGCCATTGCCATAAATTAAGGGAAAGTATTTTCTGTGAAGCTGCCACCCTAGCCTCTCCCTACCGTCTCCAGGTAGGCAGGAGGTGTGAGCCATGTATTTTTATCCAGAATAGTCTGCGGCAGATTGTTCTTGAGCTTCATCAAATAGTTTGACCGAGCAAAAGCCAAGAAATCTTTATTTTCCGGGCAACATGGCTGATTTCTGAGCATGAAGCCTTTTATAAATCTGAAGGAGAAAGAAGCACAATTACAAGAATTTTCAAGGAGTATTTCTTAAAGGGGCGGTATTCTTTAAAGGGGCAGTGCATTTTAATCACGATGGCTGACATTGTTATGGTTGACCTTCCCATGTCAACAGCAAATATCTAACAATTTAATGATGTGGAGGTGCCGATGTTGGACTGGGGTGTACAAGTCACATGATACCAGGTTATAGTCCAACAGAAAACAATAAATGCTAGAGATCCCAGATGGTCATAAACCATCCATAGACAGGGAGCAAGCTAACGTTGCGAGTCTAGATGACTCCTCACCAGAGCTGACATGTGGAGAGGACAGCACTTATGCTATAGTTTGGGAGAGGGGACTAGTGGGTGCAGAGTGCTGGTGGAGAAAGGATGTTGAAATTCAGATTAAGTGGTTGGAATGTGAGAATGGCAGAACAGGTGTGTCTAACTGCTAGACTGGAAAGAACAGACAGTCCCCACTGGAATGGGGGGAGGGGAGCGAGGACATGGTGACCAAGAATGTAACAAGTAAAGCTAAACGAAAGGGAGGGCATGGGAGTTGGTTCACAATTGAAGGTGCTGATGTCAATATTAAATCCAGAAGGCTGTAAAGTACCTAGTCTGAAGATGAGATGTTGTTCCTCTAGTTTGTGCTGAGAGTCATTGAAACACTGCAGCATGCTGAGGATTGACAAATGGGCACGTGAGCAGGACGCTATGTTAAAAATGATTGGCTACAGGAAGGTGAAGGTCATGGTTGTGCACAGGCCGAAAGTGTTCCACAAAGCAGTCACCCAGTCTGCATTTGGTTTCTCCAGTGTAGAGTAGGCCACATTGGGTGCAGTGAATACAGTACGCTAGATTGGAGGAGATTCGGGTGAAATGCTGCTTCACCTGAAAAGTCTGTTTAGACCCTTGGATGGTGAGCAGGGAGGAGGGAGGTGAAAGGACAGGTGTTGCACCTGCTGCAGTTACATGGGAAGGTGCTGAAGGGAGGGTGGGGGTTGCTGTTGGTGCTTGTAGAATGGACTAGGGTGCCCTGGAGGGGCCGATCCCTACAAAATGTAGACAGGGGAGTGAGGGGAAGATGCATTTGGGGGTGGCATTCTGCTGGAGTTGTCTGAAATGGTGGAAAATGATCCTTTGAATGCGGAGGCTGGTGGGATGAAAAGTGAAGACAAGGGGGACCAGAGCTCGCTGTTGTGAGAGATGGGAAGGCACGAGGGTTAAAGCACACGTGGTAAGTCAGATAAGGTTGACGATCCTGTCAACCACAGTGGGTGGGAAACCACATTAATGGAAGAAGCAAGCCATGTCAGCAGTGTGGTTTTGGAAGGTGGCATCATCCGAACAGATGTGATGTAGGTGATGGAACCTATTTTATTACAGCTTTTATTATGTGGTGAGATTTGACGAAAACATATTGATCAGGCATTGAATCATGACACACTGGCAGTTGGAGCACAGATAGGCTGTGCCAGTTCCATTACAAGGAAAGATGGTGAGGCCACCTACTTCTTGATGATCTTCACAGCCCAGGCTCTCTTCCCTGCATCCTGCCTTGCCTGAATTCCTCTCCAGCAGGTCTCGATCTTGATTGCTGGAATAAACCAACAAGAGCAGAATCATTATTGCTTCACTGGGGTGGGGGAGGGAGAGGCAAAATTAGTCATCAAAACAAGCTTTCCACCTCATGTCACCAGCTCTAGTCGGGCATACTCCCGGAGGTGTTGTGACATGACCTCCTGTCTCTAACCGACCTGCCCCAGCATTCTTGCCAACGGTTGCCCAGTAGGCCCAAACCTCCACCGGCCAATCAAAAAGCCAATCAGTCCTTCAGTCTTTGACTGGATGATTCCGCTGCTTCCCTCTCGCTTGATGTTTCCATGGCTTGGAAACAGAGCTCTTCAAAAAGAACCTGAAAACCATTCTGTTCTCCTGTCCCCTGTGGCTTTGCTCTTGTATCTGATGGTAGCAGTGTCATGGAGATTAATTCCTGAAGGTGATAGGGCAATGCTCATGATTGGCCACCCCATTTTCCTCATACTCCTTTGAGTTAAGTTGCTAGAACTCCCTGCCTGAGAGGGTGGGGCTGTTCGCTGGGAACCCTCATGACACGTGAGGACAATTTTAGGTGAGCAGTTGAAATGCCGTAGCACACATGGCTGTGGACCAAGTGATGGAAAATGAAATTCAAATAGATTTTTTTTTCTGAAGAAGGGTCTAGGCCTGAAACATCAGCCTTCCTGCTGCTTGGCCTGCTGTGTTCATCCAGCTCTACACCTTGTTAACTTCGAATAGATGGATGTTCGATGACTGGTGCTGTCATACGGTAATAGACTCACACAGCACGGAAACAGACCCTTCGGTCCAGCCAGTCTATGCCAACCCATTATCCCAAACTAAACTACTCCAACCTGCCTGCGTTTGGCCCACATCCCTCCAAACATTTCTTATTCATGAACTTATCCAAATGTCCTTTACACATTGTACATGTATCCACCACATTTTTCTGGAAGTTCATTCCACACATGAACAACTCTGTAAAAAAATTTGCTCCTCACATCTTTTCACCTTAAAAATATGTCCCTAGTCTTGAAATCTCCCACCCTAGCAAAAAGACACCTGTGTTTCATCTTATCTGTACCCCTTATGGTGTTATAAACTTATGTAGGGCCACCCCTCAATCTCCCATACTTCAGCTAAAAAAAAGGCCCCAGCCTTACATGGAGGGCCGAAGGGCCTGTTCTGCGCTGTATTGTTCTATCCAACCTTTCTCGAAAACTCAAGCCCTCCATTCCCAGCAACATCTTGGTAAATCTCTTCTGAACCCTCTCCAGATATAATAATATCCTTCCTGTAATAGGTATAAAGGGCTTCTTTGCGCTGTAAAAAGAACACTCTCTGACTCTCTATTCTGCGCATGTGAGAGAAACGAAATCAGTGTGGCCCACCAAACTTACTCTCTAGCATATGTAAAATGTAAACCCTGCTGTGACCATCTTCACTTCCTTCTTACGCTTGTCCCAGAATCACTGCATTGGCCAGAATCTGACCAATCGTTTTATTTTCCTTATAATATATTTATTGAATGACCAGCAATATTTCTTGTCTTTTCCACTCAGTGCCGGGGAATGGAAGCGTTTCCATGGTTGCAGGAAACAGTCCCTCTGCAATGTGCCCCTTCCCTATCCACTGTGTTCCCCAGCTCTCATTCGAAGATAGGGGCAGGGGCTCGAGATGGGTCTTGGTCAAACATTGGATGAAGTGAATGCAAACAGCTTCCAAAAGGCAGCTACACAAGTCTGGACAAGTTGAGAAACCTTGGAGGTAACTTGAGTTTAGCACCACCAATCAGGATTTCACATCCTGGCCTTTTAACTACTTGTTGACCTCAACAAGGGCACGCTAAATCAGACAAGGTGTAAACTCAATATCACAGCCCATACTCTCATCACATTAACAGGTGAATTTATTCGCAGCTGGTAATAAAATGAAACAGATGCAATGGCAAGATGACTATTCATTCCCTCTTACCTGCTTTTTTCTGTTTCTGAAACTCGCCCCTTTGGATTTTGCCCCTGTATTTAGCCTGGAGCCTCGCAACTGGAAAAGTGCAAAAAGTGAGTTTGTGACTGACAACATTCAGGAGCAGTTCGAAACAGTCAGCGACTAATAATACAATTGCATTTTTGGCCGTGGGGCAGAGGGAAGTGCATGACTGTTGCCTTCGATTAGATTCAAACAGCTGGGTGAGTAAGCACGCCACTGGATTTGCAAGAGAGCCTTACAACAACAACTTGCACTAACATAGCACCAATATTAAAATATCTCAAGGCCCTTCACGAAAGAATACTCAGACAAAATGGTGTACTGATCTACATAAGATGCTGTTAGGACTGTGACCAAAAGCTTACTCAAAGGCTTTCAGGAAGATCTTAAAAAATGTGGGAGAGCATGAGAAAGCCTTAGGAAGGGAATCCACAGCTTAGTATCCAGGAGAATGAAGACAGGACACCGATGGTGGAGAGTCAGGGAGACACAAGTGTCCAGAATTGCAAGAGCCTATACAACTCTCTGTAAGTACAGTACATGTAATATCTTACAGAGATGGAGGGGTGAGGCATGGGTAGAACTGGGAGAAGGATTCCCATGGTCAGGGCTCATCATCATGCCAGCAATTACATGGAGACACCACCTCCTCAAAGGTCCCCTACAAATCACTCACCATCCTAATCTGGAAATATATCACTGTTCCCTCAGTGTTGCTGGGTCAAAAACCTGGAACTCTCTCCCTAACAGAACTGTGTTGCTTTCCCTACAGTAAACGCGATGACAGTGTTTCAAGAAGGCAGCTCACCACCACCTTCTCAAGGGCAATAAATGCTGGCTCAGACAAGTAATGCCCAGGTCCTGAGAATAAATTTTAAAAAGGGCCCAGCAAAAGGAAACGTTATCTGAATGAAGGGTGGAAAATTAATTACAGTCAATTAAAAGTTTTATATTTTGTTGAGTTAACACAGCGCAGTGCTGGAGGAACACAGCAGGCTGGGCAGCATCAGAGGAGCAGGAATGTTGACATTTCAGGTCAGGATCCTTCTGCAGAACTCTGTTCCTCCAGCTCCACACTGTTATCTCTGACTCCAGCATCTGCAACCCTTTCTATCTCTATTTTATTGATTTGCAAGGCCTCGCTTATGTTCCAGTATTCCTTTCTTCTCTCAAGCATAGGTGGCATTTGAGTGTCATCTGTTGGCAATGGTTTGAAGAGATGACGCTGATCCCAGGTCCCTTCTTTTATTACAGAGAGAGAGTTTCCTCTCTTTGCAGAGGGTTGGGATTGAACAGAGCAGAACTCAAATGCATCCTCATCTTTGTTGCATGTCACACAATATTTGAGGACCCCTGGCTGAGTCTATGTACAAATCCCTGGGTTAAAGCCTGTTACAGATGGACTGAAGAATAAATTGCTAATTAGCATGTTTCAGGGAGAATAAGGATGAGAGTGGACACGCTAGAACTTTGAAAACTTTGAGCAGATGGGCTCGAGTGCACAAGTTACCCAAAGTTGGAGGAAACATGAACCCAGTCGTTAATATGTGAATGAAATCGTCAAGTTTTGAAATAAGGTTACTGCTACACCTGCCCAACAAGAATATCTTAAAAAATTATCAAGTTCCACTTATTTGTGTCTCTTATAGCCAGTGACAGCCTTGCAGATGTTAGTCAGGCCCACAATTAAAATGGCGTGGATGACTCAATGACATCATCAAGACATAGCACTGCTATTTAAAACAGGCCCCCACTCCTCTAGGACAGGTGGCTTTCTCGTGCCTGCAATCAAACAAGGAAAAAAGTGTTGGCTCAGAGAACATTGCAGGAATGAGGCCCGAATCCTGACGAACATCTAGTGCTACACCATCACTGTCAACCCTCAGACTGCGTCATGCCTACTGAGTTGGGATAACATCATTGCTGACTAAGCTTTAGGTCATCTGGCTGATTCGTACAGTGCCAAATGCTAATACTCCTGTGAAACACCTTGGCACATTTCAAGATGTTAGAGGTGCTGTACGAGTGTAAGTTGTTGTAGTCTTTGTCCCTTACACTTTTTAGAGTAAGATAGAAGGTCAGGGAGCAGAGAAGGACTGCAATCGCACCTAGGGCATTCTTGCTGGCTTGATATGCATCTTCAGTGGCAAACAGTGTCTTCGGAAAACGGATAAATATCTTTGTTCTGAAAAGCAAAAAGAAATACCTGTAGCCTCTTAATCAAACTCTCAAATAATGGAATGGGTTACCCCTCTTCCAAGGTTATGTTCACATCTGGGTGTCCTTGGAGAGGGAGCACACAGTGTATAACAACACTCTCAATGCCTTCAGAGAGAGGTGGGCACCACAAGGAGTAAAGTGCTTCTCCAACTCCTTTCCTCCCTCCTTGGTGGGTTTTGCTCATCAACTGATAACTTAATTAAAGGTGATCAAAAACCATGCAATGATGTGTAAATGCATCTCTAAATATACAGAAAGGAATAATGGGATAGGGCAGGAGTTTCTGGTGTGGCAGTAGCGTCCCTGCCTCTGAGCCAGGAGGCTCAGATCCAGCCCCACCTGCTCCAGAGGCAGTAGATAACATCTCTGATCAGGTTGATTAAAAATATCAATGACGGAAAGGAAACAAATTAGAACTTAATATGGGCAGAGGGAGGTGGAAACCCAAATCACAAGAAAAGCTGTATATGATCAATATTTTAATTCGGAAAGGAGCTGAAACACTGTCTTATCTGCTGCTGTTATCTCCGTAAAGAAAGTGGCCTAGAGGGTATGCTGGCATCTGAAGTGGATGACAGGATTTGATGAGGTAGACAAACATTTCCAGGTGTTGGCAACACTTCAACCCAGGGCCGTAAATATGAGAAGGTCACTATTAAATGCGACAGTGAGTTTCGGAGAAACTTATTTTCTCAGCAAGGAGTTAGAATGTGACATTTGATATTGCGAGGGTTTGGGGTGAATAGGCTAGGTGCGTCCATTGGGATAGGTAACTGACGGAGATATGGAGATCTGAATTAATAGTGTCAGCTGAAGGTGGGTGAAAGGAGACCCCTATGGAATCTGGGCACTTGCATTGACTGCAATGTACGTCATGCTTTCCATTTATTTCCACAAATGCACAGTTGAAGCTGTAGGGCTCGTGTGGCACAGCTGTAGTGACGCTACCTCTGAACCAGGAGACCTGGGTTCAGGTCTCACCTATGCCAGAGGTAATGGATCTCAACAGGTAAATCTGTAATATCTATGACTTGTGTTGTAGATCTCACTCCTGAGAGATGCCTGGCAAGATTTTACATCCACTAGTCAGCTGATAGATCCCCACCTCATTGGGAGCATCATAGTTGGGTCTGCAGGACACACAGTCATAGTGCTGACTACTTCTTCTGAAGGAAGATGTTGCCATCTCTAGGAGTAAACCCCTGCCAGACTGGCCCCTGCAGTGCTTCCTACTGGTGCCATGCTATTAAGAGGCTGCCAGTGGCAGTGCCCTCTAATGGGGCACAGTTACCTAGCCAATGTAGGCCAAGGGGCCAAGGGGCGCAGGGGTGATGGTTTTGTGAAATGGGGCACAAGCTGTAGAGTATTGGTGAGCCTGAGGGTTATAAATGGGAGGCCAGTCAGTGGACAGGTAAAGCTGAACCCTCTGAACCCAGCCCAACAATGCTGGGGTCCAGCAGGAAAGGCAGAGGAGCCAGACACTTTGAGATGGCTGTGAACCTGCGTAAAAGATTCCAAATCTCATTGCTCATCAGCTCCCACATGCACAGACAACAATTTAAACTTGTGCATCCTATGTACATTCAGGGAAGGTCTTTACAATCAATGTAACGAGGTAATCAGGAACACGTCCCCTCAAAATTGCCACTCCATTCAATAAAATCATGGTTGGACTTCACAGCATAGATCGCATATGATACCATATTCAATACATAATACATCGAGGGGAGGGAGTGCTGTACGGTAATGTTACTGGTCTAGTATTAACAACTCCAGGCTAATGTTTTGGGGAGTATTTTTTATTTATTCACAGGATGGTGACGTCACTGACTACGCCAGCATTTATTGTCCATCCCAGAGTGTAGCTGAGAGTCAACCACATTGCTGCGGGATTGGAGTCACATGTAGTCCAGACCAGGTAAGGATGGCATTTCTTTCCCTAAGGGACATTGGTGAATCAGATGGTTTTTCCTGACAATTGACAATGGTGTTATGGACATTGTTAGACTCTTAATTCCTGATGTTTATTGAACTCAAATTCCACCATATGGTGGGATTCAAACCCAGGTCCCCAGAACATTCCTTGGGTGTCTGGATTAACAGTCCAGCGACAACATCACCAGGCCATTACCTCTCCTTCAAACATAGGCTCGAACCTCAAGGTGGCAGACGATTAAATGTGAATTCAATAATAATCTGGAAGAAAACCCCAGTGTAAAGGTAAACATTGTCAATTGTCTTAAGCCTCATCTGATTCACTAATGGCCTTTCGAGAAGCAAACTGCCATCCTTACCTGGTCTAGGCTATATGTGACTCCAGGCCTGCAGCCATAGGGTTGACTCTTAACTGCTGTCTGGGTAATTAGGGATGGGCAATAAATGCTGGACCATCCAACAATGCTTTCATCCCATGAACAAATAAAACACAAATTACATCTCTGATTCCATCACTATTCAAAAAACCAATCTGGTATAACATTTTACATTTGTTTGATGATGTTTTCCTTATGTACCTTCCCATTTTGTATTCCTCCTGTTTGTAGCCAATATGTTTCACTAGTCGTTCAACCCCTTCTGAAGCAGGTCCATGCCAGTTTGGCCAAGTGTCAGGGCACAATAACTTATACCTACAAGAAAAGAACACGGAAGTGTGTGAAAGAGTAACTCTGACTCCAAGATATTAGCAAGGTGGGTATCCTTGTTTGTCTTCCCTCCATTTGCATCATTCCCTCTCATCCTCCTCAGCACCCGGATAATTCACTTGCCTGCTTGAATCCATTAGGGGAACCAGGAGGTCTATCTGTGACTCTGTCACTATCTGAAACTTGCCTCAACCCATTCTATCTCAATGGTACCTACAAGGTATATCTGTCCTATTAAGAATGTCTGAGCTGCAGTTATAAAGGGATTATCAGCCCTTAATTAGAGTCAAATATCTCGAAGCAGCCCATGGTGGTATGATTAAAATCAGGCTGTGTAGATCTGTCACTATAGATCCATACAGTTGGTTCTGCTATAACGCATTTTCCGGCAAAATGGATATGCGATTGACCAATAGGGGGATGCTGTTTCTAGAACACAAACTTGTACTGGCTATAATGTGATTGACCAATAGGGGGATGCTGTTTCTAGAACACAAACTTGTACTGGCTATAATGTGATTGACCAATAGGGGGATGCTGTTTCTAGAACACAAACTTGTACTGGCTATAATGTGATTGACCAATAGGGGGATGCTGTTTCTAGAACACAAACTTGTACTGGCTATAATGTGATTGACCAATAGGGGGATGCTGTTTCTAGAACACAAACGTGTACTGGCTATAATGTGATTGACCAATAGGGGGATGCTGTTTCTAGAACACAAACTTGTACTGGCTATAATGTGATTGACCAATAGGGGGATGCTGTTTCTAGAACACAAACTTGTATTGGCTATAACATGATTTACCAATAGGGTAAGAGATAATGGGAACTGCAGATGCTGGAGAATCTGAGATAACAAAGTGTGGAGCAGGATGAACACAGCAGGCCAAGCAGCATCTTAGGAGCACAAAAGCTGACGTTTCGGGCCTAGACCCTTCATCAGAACCCCACTCCATCCCCCTTTTCTGACGAAGGGTTTAGGCCCAAAACGTCAGCTTTTGTGCTCCTAAGATGCTGCTTGGCCTTCTGTGTTCATCCTGCTCCACACTTTGCTACGACCAATAGGGGAACACTGATTCTAAAACTTGAACTTGTATTGGTTATAATGTGATTCAAACAGCATGTGGATGAGTATGTGTCAATATCACATGATCATTTCACAGGTTTCGGCATGAAGAGCTTTCTATGAGAGGTACAGTACAACATCTTCCCTCATCAAGTTACCTTGATATTTTTACAGGGTAAAGTGTTAAACTTACTTTTATTTCATTATTAGAAATGAATTAAACATTTATTCAAATTGGGCTATCCTTTGTGTTAAGCTTTGGAGTGATTTTTGAGCAATTTTGAGTGCTTTTTTTTGGTGATCTGCCCCAACCTCACTTTTCCCATAGGCCCTGTTATTTCCATGGTGTGTTTTTCTATAAGGTGGTGTTGCACAGCAATGCAACTATCATGTTATAGCAGAACTGACTGTATTCCACTTCTCTCTGAGCTAATGGACCACTCCAAAGGGCAGCCATGATACTTGGCTAGTTTCTCCAGTGCCTGTATTCATTGAGAACTTTGTGGCTGGGTCATCTTGAGACAAGGTCCCATTCTGAGCTGAGTTGCCCTCAGTCTGATTTGTCTTTCAGCCAGGGTGAAGTTGGCTTCATTTTGGCCTCTCTGCCACAGGACAGAAGAAAAACAAGGGGAAAATTAGCTAAGTTCCCCACTGCCACTGTTGCAGTTCATTGGGCAGTGCATGTGTGGACATAAATGAGAATAGGGTGGCACTGCCAAGGTTGGACATCATACTGACACTCACGTGTTCAGGTGAAATATAGCCAATTGTGTGAAGTACTGGAGGATGGCAGTCCACCATGGCATCAGTGCCCAAGAAGAGTTATTACCCTTGCAACAGGAGGAGCACCGAAAAGAGTATATGTCTACCTTTGCTTCATTTGTGTGGCCTGGAAGAGAACGTTTCATTGTCCTGGTTGTGGTCAATTCAACAGCTACATCCATCTGATGTTTTCTCCTTACCTTTTCAAGAATGCATCAAACTTTCTGCGGTAAGCGAAGCCTGCTCGTTTCACTCGTAAGTGTTCCATCAGACCCAGATACTTCACCTGGTGTCTCACAAGCATGTCATCAAACCTACCTGCGAAGGGATGGACAAGATGGGAAGTGACAGAAGGAGAATAAATTCATTTGGTCAGTAGCAAATACCTGCACTTACAAAACTATTGTTTCTATTATTCACTAATGGGATGTGTGTGTTTCTGGCTAGGCTTGCTTCTATTGCCTATCCTTAATTCCCCAGAGTCAACTGCAAGATGAATCCTTTTGTGATGCTACTGCCTCTTGTAGAGAGATGTGTGTCTCCTGCAGAGAGGTCTTGCCACAGTGGTGCAGGAATATCTCCTTCAGACAGGCAATCGATAAACAGCTTCTCCATGGCTGTTTTTATTAAATGACACAAAACAGTCATGAGTGGGTGGTGTGAGGAATCACACAGACCCAGGAAGACTTTTAGTTTTGCTCTCAGTTAGAAGATTTTCTGCTGGCTGCTGAGTAAAAAAAGTTCTCAGCAGTTAGAGTGAAGTCTTAGAAAGAGAGGCTTCCTCTTAAAAATCAAAAGGGGCAGATTGTTTCTTTCTTCTGGACTGGAGAAAGACAGCAAATGAGAATCAAAATGGAATTGCGTTTTTGTCAAACGGTGTGTTTGTGGAATGCTGCCTATATTGGAACAGTTGATGATTAGTGGTTAAATAATACATTCTTTTGTTAAGTATTTCAATAAAGTTATGGCAATTTTTGTTTGTATTTTAACAATGTTGTAAAAGTAAAGTGTGTTTTGATTAAAGCCTAGTGGTGGAACATAGCATCTTGTAGTTGCCTTTAATAAAATATAAATGTTAGAGTCGAGGTTATCTCCTGCCTATCTTTTGGATGGGGTCTGGTCTAATCCATAACACTTCAGACATCTTCAACCAACCTGTTCAGGAATGTTGTAATACACTTCTGGAGTAGGTGGGACTCGAGCTCAGGCTTCCTGGTTCAGAGATAGGGATGCTACCACTGCATCACAAGTTTCTACAAATTGAAGCTTTTATAATTCGTTATAATGAATGTGACCCTATATCTTGCAACTAAACATTCATACTGGCATGGGCTTTTTTAAAAAAAAATTCACCCATGTGTTTTTGGATGTTATGAGCTAAGACTACATTTATTATCTGTCCCTAATTGCCATGAGGATTGTCAACATTGAGAGTTTGGAGTCACAATTAGGCCAGACCAGTAAAGACAGTAGGTGGTCTTCCTAAAAGGACATTCCTCAGCCCCGGGATGGGGTTTTATGACAATCAGCAGTATTTATATGGTTACCATTAAGTAAGCTTTTTAATTACAGATAGCTTATTAAATTCCTTGGCTGAGATTTGAACCCATGATTGCTAGCCTAGTGACATTACTACACAGCCTCTGCCTCCCCTAATGAAGGGAAGGGAATGGGCAGTGGGAAATGGAAAGCTTGACTATTTTTGCCATATCAAGCAGCCCCCAGGTTAGGTACATCGCCCTGAAGGGGTGTACAGCAATATTCAACATATCTGGTTCAAAGTCCGAGTCTCACCCGGCTGCTTGGCATCATTTGGCTTGATACACCTGACGTACGAAGGCACCTTTGACATCAGGATGTCAATCAGACCCATCAAGCTGTATTTGAACTGTGTGGCCACCTATTTGAAGAGAAATAGTCGTAGGAATGAGCAGTGAGTCGAGACCAGGCTTTTAAATATGTTGAGTACAATTTGGCAGGTCACATCAGATTTTGTTTTGTCATCATTTGTATATAAACACATTGTCTGCAATTGTCGTCTCCAATTACTATTTTTAAGGAAAGCACTCAGTAGGCCTTTTAGAATTACAATGGTGAGCATTATTTAATACAGCATAAATATTTTGCAACAAACTGTAACAGCCGTTAATGCGAAGATCAATATCATTTAAGATGTTTGTGGGCAATATGCCTGCATTATTTACAGGATTTCACAATGATATTCAATTCTCTGCGTGGGACAATAGAACAGAATGACAGGAGTCACAATGTCCAGCAGGACGCCCTGTGGTAAGCTTAACTGATCTCAAGATGGGTAACAGTACAGGTGCGACAATCAATCTTGAGGTTCTTGAATTAGGGAGAGAAAATTCATCCAGGATTGTCTCACTCCCACAGTAGCATTGTTTTCTGGGATCAAAGAGTGTGGGTTTGAACCCCATCCCAGAAACTGAACAGCTAATGCAGGGAGTTACTCCAACAATGCAGTGCTGAGAGATGCAATTTTAAACAGCGATCCCAGCCTCACAGATTGGCATAAAAAGGTCCCATGATACTAGTCAAAGAAGAGTAGGGATGTTTCCCTGGATAACCTCGTCAACAATTATCCTTAACAAGCATGACTAAAACAGCTGTTGGTGGGAGCTGGCTGAGCGCAAATTGTCAATTGTATTTCCTACACAATACCCAGAACGATGCTTCAAAAGTATTTCATTAGCTATAGGTGCTTTTTGGATCATGCTGAGGTTGTGAAAAGCATTATATAAATGCAGGTCTTCCTTGTTTTCATTCTGATCACTGCTGGAAGTTACTTGTATATGAAAACCAAAAGAACTGCAGATGCTGTCAATTAGAAACAAAAACAGAAATTTCCTGGAAAAGCTCAGTAGGTCTGGCAGTATCTGTGGAGAGAAATAAGAATTTTTTGGGTCAAAGGATCCTTCCTTAGAATTCTGCCAGACCTGCTGAGCTTTTCCAGCAATTTCTGTTTGTATATGAATTCCTTTTATATGAATTCTGATTGACATTTCTGCGCCACACCTTACATTAGCTCATATTACAATACCAACCTTAGTCTGTTAGTAGGAGCTGACTTCTCAATGGGTAGTGTCCTGGCCTCTGAACCAGCAGCTCTGGGTTTGAATCCCACTCCCACACTTGTTGACCATGCAGGGAATGTTGATGACATGGTTAAATAAGCTGCCGATCCTTTCAACACCTTCCCACAATGCCCAAGGGGAAGAAAACTTGGTGAAGATACAAAACAGACAGACAGTCTTGGCTAACACAGTGTGGACCTGGAGGAACATGGCAGGTCAGGCAGCATCAGAGGTCCAGGAGAGCTGAAGTTCGGGTTAGGACTCTTCAGAAGGTTTCTGAAGTAGTGTCCGGACCCAAAATGTCAACTTTCTTGCTCCTTTGATGCTGCCTGGACTTGCCATGTTCCTCCAGTTCCGCTCTGTGTTATTCTCTGCTCCAGCATCGGCAGCTCTTACTATCTGTGAGACGGTCTTGGATCTCTGATATGGAATTGTCACACAACACCTTCAGCAGGAAATTGGATAAAATTAGCCAAAACCACAAACTGAATTGAAAATAATCTATTAACAAGACATTGGTGAGCTGGACTTGGCGAGGCACAAAAATGCAGGAAGGTATTTAGAACTAATCATGATCTAAATAGACAGCAACAGCAAAGTTAATACTCACTGTCTCAGGTCTTTTCTTGGTATCTAATTCGTTTGAGCTGAAACAGTTTCTAACTATGAAATTTGTAGAGCCACACACAACCTGCACACAAGAGACAGAGAGCTGTTAGTTACATGTTCACAGTTTGATACAATGTAAATTTTACGTATGAGACAAGTTCCCTTTGCATTTGAAACACAAGTTTTTAAAAATCTAAATCCTTAGACTATCCATAGAGTGATGGGGACTAAATAGCAGGGAATTGGCCCAGTAAATTTGGTGTTCAATTTTTTTTATATTTAATTATATAGGTATGTTTACAATTGATGCTACCTGTGCTTGATTAGTTAGTTTTTGGTGTGAAAGTTGCTGCAAGCAAAAAGTTGTAACATTTTAAAAGTTCTGTGAATAAAATCTATTACATATAACTAACTAGTGTCACCTCTGCATTGCTCTGAAAATATAAAATGCATGACAGCAACTGATGAGAAATTTGAGAGTCCGCACATTAAAATGCAGAAATCCAGAAGTTGCTGTCTGTGATTCTAAGTTTCTCAAAATGGTTCGTGTTGTGCTTTCTCAGGCTATGAGATCACTGGACTGACAAGGCCTTTCATTCTTATAGTCTTATTTCAACTCTCAAAACTTGTTAAACAGTCACTTATTGTTGAATGAGGTGTAGCCAGGATTTTAGCAATTTGCTAATTTCATAGTTATTGTTAAACAAACTCACTTACTTTGTAAGAATAGTTTTATATTTGTCGAATGAGAACTTTCTCTGCAATAAGAAATTATGCACATTTTAAAAAATATTTGTAGATTTGGCTTCTGTTGTTATAGCTTCACTAACTCCCACATGCACATTCCAATAATTTATTCCATTATCAGTAAAATCTAAAATAGCGAAGAGACCTCAAACTTCTTTATACGTTCCTGTTTTATAGTGCCTTGAAATACTTTGATGTGATTGTTATTTACTCTAAATGATGAAAAATTACTGTTGCCAGGCACCTAGAGGTCCCATGATTTGGCTTCAGATTCAAACTAATGTCAGGAAGGAGGAAGGAGGAAAATCCAGGCCACAGATATTGCCAGTCATTTTGGAGCTGCTTTCTTTGAGGTTGGGGAAAATGCCTTTACTTTGCCAGTGACTGCAAAATCGAGGTCAATTAGTATAAGAAAAGTTAAATTTCCTCAGGCGAGGGGAAGTGATGTTCAAAGGTGCAGCCAACCATATTCTCTCACTCCCTGCCATCCATTTCCAGAATACCTTTCATCAGACAGACACAAAATGTAGATGTACCAAGCCTGAGGCCCGGTAGGAAATTGTTTGGAATGGAGAGATGCTCAAGTCGAGATCTGGAAGTCAATTGCTTGCATTGGTCAAAACCGGTTATCAGTTCTGAGGAAGGGTCATGGTACCCAAAATGTTAACTCTGTTTTTACCTTCACAGATGCTGCCAGACCTGCTGAGCTTTTCCAGCAACTTTGCTTTTGTTCCTGATTTACAGCATCCGCAGTTCTTTCGGTTTTTATTATCCCTCTGTGTCCATCACCTCAACAGAGACCAATACAGTTTGTCGTTTAGGAGGTTAGTGTTGGCATCACTTGGCTTGGAATATTAATTCACAGTCCCAACAGTTACCTTAGTGGGACTGGAGAATGTTTTTGATTTTGAATTGCTGAGTACGATCAGAGTTTATCATCGTGAATGATTTCTGTGTTCACTGCCACACAACCCCTTTTAAGGAGGGAAGGCCTGAAAGTTGTCCTGAGCTGGTGCTTACCTCTTTGAGATTCCTGTACAGGAGATCATTGTTCTTGTCAAGAAATCCTAGTTGAAGGAGAGATAAAATAGAATTAGAGATAATGGGAACTGCAGATGCAGGAGAATCCGAGATAACAAAGTGTGGAGCTGGATGAACACAGCAGGCCAAGCAGCATTTTAGGAGCAGGAAAGCTATTTCTGATGAAGGGTCCAGGCCCGAAATGTCAGCTTTTGTGCTCCTAAGATGCTGCTTGGCCTGCTGTGTTCATCCAGCTTCACACTTTGTTATAAAACAGAATTATACCTTTTCACAATGTGAATAGGTACAAAGTTTACCATCACAAATTGTTTGATAAAGGAACATTCTCCGATATTGAAAACTTATGCATTGTCTTTTGTCCTAGCAAAAGTGACCCCACCATTTTATCAAACAAGACTACTGTGAGGCTCTCCAGTCTGGTGAGTACAGGACCTGTCAGCATTTGAAAACTCAAAGTTTTTAACAACACTCGCAATCTCCAGATAGAAGGATGCAACTAAATTAACAACAAGCAACATTATTCACCCTGAGCCAGTATGGTAAAGGGTTAGTGGTGTCAACTTGTTATATGCAAGAATCAGTACAGATTTAAAAATAGAAAGTGCTGGAGAAACGCAGCAGGTCTGGCAGCATCTATGGAGAGAGAAACAGAGTCAGCATACAGTACGATATGGTTCTCCATTAGAATCATTGGAAAGAAGTCACATTGGACTTGAAATGGTAACTCTGTATCTCCCATCTGATCTGCTGGGTTTCTCCAGCACTTCCCATTTTCAATCCAGACTTCTGGCATCTGCAGCATGTTCCTGTTCTCTTAAGGCCACAGGCAGGTTAAAAATGACTATCTTGTATGAGCATGCTCCTCGTCCATGGACCCTGACTCACCTACAACATTATAAGTGACTTCTCCCGCATAGTGTAGCAGCCGAAAGTCACCACGACACATGGTCTTCCTAGACTTCTGATCTGCCAACTTGTGTCTGTAAGATATAACGGAGAACAAAGTAGGTATAAGCCTTTACAAGCCCTTGTAGGAGTCAATCATCTGGTTAGATCCATGGAAAATTACATGTCTTTTAGACTTGGAAGTAAATATCTACATTTCCCTCCCTTGCATAGAATAAAGTTGGTTTGACATCTCCACACACTTCTCCAGTTTCTCCCTCTTTTTCCTGATACAATGTTCCTCACACAATCCCACAGGCACTCGCAGCTCTTCACTACCCAACCAAGTATAATTTTGACAGAGAGGGGCAGGAGACTATCTGACTTGAATGTGTCAAAATTCAACAAAACTC
Source organism: Stegostoma tigrinum (assembly GCF_030684315.1). NCBI lineage: Eukaryota > Metazoa > Chordata > Chondrichthyes > Orectolobiformes > Stegostomatidae > Stegostoma > Stegostoma tigrinum. Next base: position 11,703,429 of record NC_081379.1, read on the forward strand.
TATGTTTGACTGATGCCTGCACACCTTTGCTTTTGAGAGGAATTGACTCACATGCAGTAGTGCACAGACATACTTCCAGGCTGAATGTACACTGGGTTAATTTGTTATTCAACTTCTACTCTAACTGAGGTCAGCAAAAACAGCACATACCAAGGTCTGATAGCACAGGCTGTGGTAAGCTGTGTGGCTCAGTAGTAGGCTGATGGGTTTACTTGGTCCACCATGTCTCCAAGAGGCATAAAAAAAATCATCACTTACAATCAAGTGTCTTTAAATTAAGTCACCAAGGTGATTTCTACTACCAGAATGATTGGGAAAATAATAAAAACTATTTCTGTCTCTAAAGAGTGTGGTGTTGCCATTCCTAATCAGAAATTTTGGATCTGATTGAAAGTGGAACTCTACTTGGGCATGTACAGTAGCTAAGAAGAAAGAATCTATTTCAAACACAAAGCAGGAAGAGTGAACATCAAACATGGGGGCACGATGCCATTGCCTGGGGCTGTCTGATGGTTGATTGCTGTAATGTACAGCTCCATGGTCATTAACCACTTGACGAGGATCGAGATCTATCGTGGGCAGATAGAAATAAAGTCTATGGCTTTACAGGTGCAAGAATTGCAAAGCATAGTTTCGAGTCAGTGGATTCCAAATTCCATCACTTCATTGAATTCACTCAGAGATTGAATCCCTATAGTGTGGAAGTCAGCCATTTGGCCCATCAAGTCCACCCTCCAAAGAACATCCCATCCAGACCCACCCCATCCCTGTAACCCTGCATTATCCATGGCTAATCCACCTAGCCTGCACATCCCTACACACTGTGGGCAATTTAGCACGGCCAATCCACCTAACCTGTGCATCTTCGGGTGATGGGAGGTGCTAATAGTTCTCAATGGAGTGTCGGGGTGTCTCAGTTTATTCCTTGTGAGCTGCCTGTTGCTTTGCAACGTGGAAGATAGTCGGTCAGTGAATTGGACTCTGCTGCTCTTTCTCAGGCAAAGCTGAGGCACAGAGCTGAGCGCAATCTGGACTGAGCATGCTCAATTTTTGCTTGTCAAAACACATACCATTCTATTCTGTTCTCCAGGACTGTACCTCTATGACAACAAACTTCTCAATAATAAAAGAAGACAAGAAAGTGTTCAATTCCTGGTTATCAAACGTATCCCTTACCCCACTCCCCCACCCCATAAAAAAGCTTTTTTAAAAGTTGTAGTCTCAGAGGGACAACAGAAGCTGTGAGCTAATATCCAGCCCCTCAGATACCCACGTTACAAAATGAGGGTGAGCTCCCACTTTCTCCTCTAGTCTGTCCAGGAAAGTAAGGTCTGTGGCTTCTCCAGGTCTCAGGCATTCTTCATCCTCGTTGGGAAAGAAGCAGAAAGCCACTCGGTTAACAGCACATTACACAGAGATACAGAAAAGCTCTCCCACCAGGTAACCCAGGCAAGCTGAAGGATCGGGGAGAAACTGAGGGCTACTTATAAACAAGTTCCATTGTAATAACAGTGTATAGTATTGTAGAAATTGGGGTGGCCATTCAACCCATTATATCTGTACTGACTCTTTGAGTTATCCAGTTAGGCCATTCTGTTTCCCTTAGTCCTGTACATACTTTGTTTCCATTTTGTAAATTACTGTTTCCAATACCCTTTCACACAGTATATGCCATGTCATAGCAATGCACTGTGTAGAACAAATACTTCTTCCCTCTATTGTATAATGTAGGCACAGATGAAGGCCATTTAGCCCTCCAAACTGCTCTCCCTGATGTGGACGACGTGTGTGATGGCAGTGACTGTGGCCCAGTAGCCTGCTGTCTGAGCTCACAAATGCATGAGGCTGAGGGAGATTGCTGCCTTTTGTAATACCAAGTTTAACGTGAGCCAATGCTTTCAGAAGGAAGGAAAGTGATACTAAACAAATGTTGGAATAAAGCCAACTAATGCTGTCAATGTTTCAGTGTAGGGCTTTGCTGGAAGAATGTAGAAATTTAAATGGGCATTCAGCTTTTTGAAACAATTTTATCACTCAGTTAGATCATGGCTCAGCTCCCTTTTTACACTGTCTTGTCTCGTTATTGCCCTTTAAGGAGAGGAAGCTGCGGCCCTTATCTGGCCTACAAGTGACTCAAGGCCCGCAGGAAAATGGCCAAGTTACTCACTCACATTCAAGAAGGAAGCTCACCACTACCTTCTTAGGGAAATGCTGCTCTAGCCAGTGATACCTACATCCTTGGAATGAATTAAAGGGAAGAAATGGATGATGGGAACGCAGCAACAAGGGATGGTGACTTACTTCTAATAAAACAATACATAGAAAGACTTGTTGTCTTACAAGAACAGAGATAATTCCTTTGTACTTTTGTTCCACAAGGTCACAGATGATCTTGTTGTTGAAGTATTGGATTGGTTCCCACTGCAGAAACAGGATGAATAAAGTCAGACAGACAACAGATCATAGAATCCTGGTAAAGGGAGGCGATTTGGCCCATGACATCTGTTCCAATTCTTTGAAGAGCTTTCCAGAAGTCCCAGTCTCTGCTCTTACCCCAATGTTTTGTCAGTCTTTTTATCTCTTCAAGTGATGGGGAGGGGATGGCCTAGTAGTATGATCGCTGGACTGTTAATCCAGAGTCCCAGCTAATGTTCTGGGGATTTGGGTTTGAATCCCACCGGGGCAGATGGTAGAATTTGAATTCAATAAACATCTGGAATTAACAATCTAATAATGACTATGTATCCATTGTCAATTGTCAGAAAAACCCATCTGGTTCACTAATATCATTCAGGGAAGGAAACTGCCATCTTTACCTGGTCTGGCCTACATGTGACTCCAGACCCACAGCAATGTGGTTAACTCTTAACTGCCCTCTGGGCAATTAGGGATGGGCAATAAATGCTGCCTAGCAGTGACACCCTCATCTCATCAATGAATAAAGAAAGCATTTAACCAACTTCTTCTTGAGAGTTACCACTGAATATTGTTTCCACTTCTTTTTCAAGCATTGTGTTGACTGGCAAATGCTTTTACGTCCAAAATTCTGGCTATGAAGCACTTTAATAAATGGTAGTGATGCACCATTGGAATAGCATGACTTGGGGCCATCCTTGGTATTGAAGTCACACAGTTAGTATTGAGCAGAGATAACATCTCAGAGAAGAATGTGCACGCACACCCCTATCCTCCATCTACTCATAACTTAAGGAAAAATTGGAACTGGGAAATAAATCAGTCCTTGAGTATATACAAACCCTTGGGTGGGTTCAGAAGAAAACCTAACCTTGGACTTATTTGCTTTTGCCTTTTGTGTTTAAGGGGATTTTCAGTGGCATCTGTTTTATGCTACAATGTGAATGGTTTCTTTGCACTTTTTAAATAAAGTGAGGCAACATTTTCCTTGTGTTATCCCTGAGTCCTCAGCTGTGAGCTGTCACTGGATGGAAGGTCAATCCCTCTCTGACTAAACCCAATCTCACAAGAGGTTGTTGCGATGTGTCTCTCCTACTTTTCAACCGACCATCCTTGTTACCTTCCCGGAGGTTGAAATTCCAGTAAATGCCGAATTGTGGAGCATTTTGCTCTGTGTTTTGCACACTATCTTGATGTAGTGGCATCCCGTCAATCTGGCTGGGTTTAAACCGAGATGCCTGCTCAGGGATGAACGGGAAACTTCAAACCCCTGCACGTGACGCTCCACATTGCTGCCAAACTACATCCCCCTAAGTTTTTCTGCAAGGTGGCACAGTTTAGAGGGAACTTGTTGCCAAAGTATTCCATAAGACCATAAGGAATAGGAACAAGAGTAGGCCATTCAGCCTGTCTGCCATTCAATAGAATCATGGCTGATTCAACATTCCTCGTATCCACTTTCCTGCCCTCTCCCAATCAGCTTGATTCCCCAACTGATCAAGAATCTATCTATCTCAGCCTTAGATATACATTAGGACTCTGCCCCTATAGATCTCCATGGCAAGGAGTTCCAAAGACTCACAATCCTCTGAGAGATGAAATTCCTTTTCATCTATTTCTTAACTTGATGCCCCTTTATTCTAACACTATGCCCACTGGTCTTAAAATCTCCCATGAGGAGAAACATCTTCTCAGCATTTACCCTCTCAAGCCCCTTAAGAAACCTTTAGGATTCAATGAGATCACCTCTTCAAAATTCCAGTGAGTAGGGTCTTAATCTGTGTAAGTTTTGCTCATGAGACAAGCTCTCTGTACCAGGGATCATTCTAGTGAACCTTCCATTCCTTGATGCTTCTCACTTCTCCAGGCAAAGCGCACAATAAGAAATAAAAACTAAATTAATAATGATGCCTTTCCAATACTGCCACCTGCTCCCCACATTTAATAACAAGCCTGGTCAAAGACAATTTATTGCATACCTCCAGAACAGGTGGAATTTTAACCTCGGCCTTCCGCCTCACTGTTCCACAAGAGCACCTCCACCTAGCTCACAATATTCAGAAAGAAAAGAAGACACTAGTATCCACATTGCTTCCTTGTACAAAATCATTTAGTCAAGAATAAGATTTGGGACTTCCACTTCGCTCATAGCTTAATATATGATCCAATGAGTTATGTAGCAGGTGTGGAGGCCATCTCTACATCTCCATCCTCTTTTAAGATGTTCTATCAACAGCTCTGAAGTTATCACTGGCCAAAACTAGAACTGCACCAGCCAAATGCAGTGACTGCAAAAGCAGTTCAGAGGCTAGGAATTCCATGGCAGGTAACTTAAAGCCTGTCCACCATCTACAAGGAACAGATCAGGAGTGTGATGGAATACTCACTTTCCTAGATGGGTGCAGCTCCAAGAAGCTTGACACCATCCAGGACAAAACAGCCTGCTTGATTGACACCACATCCACCACCTTTGATGTCTACACCCTTCACTGCTATTGCACTGCGGCAATACTGGAAATGCACTGGGAAAATTCACATGATAGCTCCCTTGACAGTACCTTCCAAACCTGTAACCTCTACCACCTAGAAGGACAAGGGCAGCAGATACATAGGAATACCATCGCCTAGGAGTTTCCTTCCAAGCCACTCACCATCCTGACTTGGAACTATATCACCATTCTTTCACTCTTGCTAGTTTGAAATTCACCACCTCCCTAAACGCGCAGTGATGTGCCTAATTTCATGGGCTGCAATGGTTTAAGAAGGGAACTCATTATCATGCCCATCCTTCAGACTTGAAAGTATTACATATTGGCCAAGTCAGCCATATCCTGTGATCAAATTTAAAATATTGAGCAAGCTCTGTTCCAATGTTGCCTTATTTGACTGTGTCAATCCTTTTCAATAAAGATCTTGGAATGTTCTTTCATGTTCACGGTGCTATACAAATAAACATTCATTTTGGTTGGCCCTTATTTTAGTTGCATTTGCTAAATTCGTTATTTGCAAGTTTCCCCAAAAATAAATTCCAATAAAATTGTTGTTATTGTAATAAGTTGTTACAAAATGGGTTTTCCAGAATAATTAAGGATGTTACCAGACTTGAACATTCAGGAATAAACCAATAATGGAAATTTATCATGAACTCTGAAACTACCGTGATCTAAAGGACAGCCTTGACAGTGAACAATGAGAGATTTTAAAAATGAAAGAACTGCTGATGCTGTAAATCAGGAACAAAAACAAAGTTTCTGGAAAAGCTCAGCATCTGAGAAGGAAAAAGACAGAGTTAACATTTCAGGTCTGGTGACCCTTCCTCAGAGCAGAGGTCTGAGGAAGAGTCACCAGAACCGAAATGTTAACAATGAGAGATTTGAACTCATGGTGTTTATGAGGTTGAAGTGACAATTGCAGAATTGACTGTACCTGGATTCCTTCAGCTTCATACTCCTCCTGCTCCGATTTCAGTGTCAACTCAATCAGCAGCTGCTGGAGCTTCTCATTACAGTAATTTATGCAGAACTGCTCGAAACTGCAGAGAGGGAGGTCATTCACTTGATTAAATACATTCAGGAGAGGAGTTTCGTCGATGATTTCCTGCCCGTCTGAATTTGCCACATTCTGTCCTGTTCTGTTTCTAATGATCCCAGTTGTGAGAATATTCTCCTGCAATGGTACAGCATGATTGCCCTCTGGTCTCCCCAATCACCTGTCTATCCCAATGCATTTGGGTCCCAACCTGAACTCTCTAAAAGAAGAATTTCTCTCTTACTGATTCTAAAGGTGAGGGGCTTGTCTTATGAAGAGAGATTGATCAGTTTAGGTCTATATGGTCTGGAGTTTAGCAAAATGAGAGGAGATCTAGTTTAGGTGTAAGAGATACTAAGAAAACAACATGCAGATAATAAAGAAAATGAATGGAATGTTGGCTTTTATATCTAAAGGAATAGAATATAAAGGTAAGGAAGTATTGTTGCAATTATACAAGGCATTGGTGAGAGCGTACCTGGAGTATCGTGTACAGTGTTGTTCCCCTTATTTGAGAAAAGATGCAGACACAATTGAGAGGAGGTTCACTAGATTGATCCCAGAGATGTGGGGTTTGTCATATGAAGAGAGATTGAACAGTTTAGGCCTATAGTCTCTGGAATTTAAAAGAATGAGAGGAAATCAAATTGAGGTATTAAAGACGATTGAAGGGATGGATAAAATAGACGTGGAGTGGATGCCACTTGTGGGATATTCTAGAACGAGATATCATCGTCTTAGGATAAGGGCTAGCAAATTTAAAACGGAGTCGAGGAGCAACTACTGCTCCCAAAGGGTGGTGAATCTTTGGAATTCACTACCCTAAAGTGCAGTGGATGCTGGGACAGGAAGTAAATTTAAGGAAGAGTTAGATAGATTTTTAATTGGAAATGGGTTGAAGGGTAATGGGGAGAAGGCAGGAAAATTGAGTGAGGAGAATATCAGGAATGCAGCTGTTCAAGAAGGCAGCTCACCAGCGCCTTCTCAAGGGCAACTAGGGATGGGCAAGAAATGCTTGCCAGCCAGTGATGCCACATCCCACAAAATAAGTAGAAAAAAAAATCATGATCATTCCCTGCAGTGTGGTAACAGGCCATTCAGCTCATCAAGTCCACACTGACACTCTGAAGACCGTCCCACACATAACCCATCACCCTACCCTAAACCTGTAATCCTGTATTTCCCATCACCCATCCACCTAGCCTGCACATCCCTGGTCACTATGGGATCCACCTAACCCGCACGTCTTTGGGCTATGGGAGAAAACTGGAGCACCTGGAGGAAACCCACAGGGAAAACATGTAAACTTCACACAAGATAACAAAGTGTGAAGCTGGATGAACACAGCAGGCCAAGCAGCATCTCAGGAGCACAAAAGCTGACGTTTCGGGCCTAGAACCTTCATCAGAAGCGTCAGCTTTTGTGCTCCTGAGATGCTGCTTGGCCTGCTGTGTTCATCCAGCTTCACACTTTGTTATCTTGGATTCTCTAGCATCTGCAGTTCCCATTATCACTAAACTTCACACAGGCAGCTGCCCAAGAGTGGATTTGAACCCAGGACCCTGGTGCTGTGAGAGAGCAGTGCAAACCACTGAGCCATCATGCTGTATATCAAGATAGCCACCTTTCAGGTCTAATTAGAAGAGTCGATCGAGAAGAGTCTATTGAATTGCTGCGACTATTTACAGATTCCATGATTATGACCCAATTCCCACTCAGGCTGTTATGTTACACACTGGACCCCAGTCTTACTCTGGCAAGCTCAGAGACAGTAAGAACTGCCGACACAGGAGTCAGGGATAACAGTGTGGAGCAGGAGGAACACAGCAGGCCAGGCAGCATCAGATGAGCAGGAAAGCTGATGTTTCGTGTTGGGACCCTTCTTCAGAGAAAGGGCAGAGAGGCAGAGACAAAGCTCCATCTTTCTTAGTCCTATGACATAATATTATAAGAGTGGGTGATGTTTGTGGCACTCAGTCAAGAATCAGACAATCTCAGACTCATATACAACAGTGTTTAGCAGCAAAACAGAAAGCGCTGACTGATATTTGTCCCCTCTCCTTGGCACAGGGGTGGCTGACACAAATCGTAGCATCTCCCTTCACCCCAGCGACTCAGCACTGGCCAGCAATCAAACAAATCAAATATTCCTGAGCTTGGATGGCGATGAGAGTAATAAAGGCCAGGTATTCAGTATAAGCAAGTAATGACTACAGTTAATCCCTCCATGAATTTGTCATGAGATGCTGTGTGTCTACAGGTGTCCATTTTTAATGGATTATTGATAGGACACATACTGCCCTGTTGTTACTGCGCAGGTATCACTTGTATTCAGATAATTGGATAGTGCCCAGCAAAGCAAGGAACAATCCCATTGATAGGACAACAACAGTTCAAGGCATCCATTTAAGATAGCAACATATCGGAATCTGACAGGATTTCTACAAAAATAAGGAAAAAGGAAAGACTTGCATTTATATAACCCTTTCTTGGATATTTCAAAGCACATTGCAACCATGAAATACCTTTTGAAATAGTAATAACTGTTGTACTGTCGCCAATTTGTGCTCAATAAATGAATGGCATTGTGATAATGACCAGATAATTTTTTTGGTGAAGTTAATCGAGGGATAAATATTAGCCAGGACTTCAGGGATAACTCTCCCTTTAAAAACAACACAATGGAGACTTTCACATTCACTCAAGACTATGCTATGTCCTCAGTTTAATGTGTCATCTGAAAATGTCTCTGGCACTGCACTGGAAAGCTGTATATTGCTGTGCTCATCTCCTGGAGAGGGACTTGAATCCAGACACAGATGCTACCAAATAAGCCACAGATGGCACACATGTTAGATGCTTTAAAAGATGCAATTTTGGTCCATTCTTCACTGGAGGCGTCCTTTCCCTCTCCCCGGCTTAGATTATTTTAGCATCTACAGGTGAAAGGTCAGGGGTTTGATTCCACATCAAAGGAAGCACGTTTTAACCCAATGACATCTAGAATGGCCTTAAATTCAGGGAGCTGGAGATCAAAGGTGAATATTCCAGTTCATCAAGTGATCGTAGTCCTTTCAACAAGATTGCTGACTTCTTGAAAATTGTTGGAAATTGAGAGTCCGGATTCAAGCAGTGTAACTGACAAACCAAAGCCCGATAGTAGTCCACCTGGAAGTGGACTCTAACATTTGTTCAAGAGCTTAGTGTTCTGACTAAAGTGGTCATTTTGTAATGCTGCAGCTGCAAATTGGAGTTATTGTAAGTTATTTAACTCAGGGTGGTGAGTGAGATGGCTGGTATCTGCTTGAGCATCCATCGCATTGATTTCTCTCTCTCATTGACTTTAATGGAGACCAGAAATCTATGAGTTGTGGAATGGGCAACTTACTTCAATGCAATGCCTTAGGCCAAAGTCAATTCTATATGATTGGGTCCACAATGGCTGACTCATTAACAAAAGTTGTGCGTAATTTCTCATGGCATACAAGTTACATCGTTCCTGATATTTTCTGTCTACGTGAATATAACCAGATTTTGGCAGGTAATATCTAACTGTGACTTGTCATCAACAACAGTTCATCCAGTCTGTCAGATGTGGTCTCAAACTGCAGCCGAAAGTATCCCAGGCGTTGCCCGTTAATTGTGACTAGATTAATAGTAGGGCCCACTTCTACCAGGAGAGAACTCCCATTAAACTTAACAAATCATTTTAAATACAAGATGCAGACTGGCTAATGAAAAGCTGATTAATTGGTGTATTGGGTGAGCCAATTGTCTTTGCTCAGGCTTAACACCAGACTAAGAAATCAGCACTGAAAGAAAGACAAGAATAAGTCTGATATTTGTTTATCCTGGCTGGAACATTACATCTACATCCCTCAGAAATAACATGGTTCATCCCAAGAAATACTTACCTGTTGACATCAAAGACTTCAAATCCATAGATATCTAACAGACCAATCACGGTTTTTCTGCTTGAGTCCTACAAAAAAAAAACTGGAATCACAAATCACTCACTGATCAATCACTAAAACTGACCAAGAGTTAAAATCAGGACGTAGAGTTACTTAGCTCAATTCGAGGTATCATAAAGAAGGTTGTGGAATAGAGATGGCAATGCTTCTCCTGAATGCTATGCTTAGATTAGAGTCTACATTACTCCACTTACATACAATTCAATTTTAAAAACCATTAGTTCAAGCCCAAAACTACAAAAATTTGTAAATAATTATGCTTGGTGATCATATTGTATCAAAGACCTGGTGATTAGTCTTTTGTCTCGTTCATCCTTGTTTTTGCTCTAAGGTTATCTCCAGTGAGACTCTTAATTTTGTATTTGCACTCCCGTTTGAATCAGTACTCTCCCATTCAAAGATGTACAATTATGCACAGTAATTAATTGCATTACATGAGCATTTATCTTTCTGGCGTCCTTTCCTATTGATACATCATGACTTTCTCTCTCTCCCTCCCTCTCTCTTTCCCTCTCAGGGAATCAAACTTCTAACAAAAGCAAAATGATCTCCCCTTCTCATACAAACATATAACAATCCATTTGTACTGATACACGTATTTGAATATGTCAATGCCATAAATGCAGCAAACATGGTCATTTCTGTTTTGTGGGAATTGTATAGAAATAAGTAGTTATTTCCATGAGATAAATGTGCCAGATTAGACCTGAATTAGTATCCAATTAGTTGGCTCATTACATTTTATCAGATTAAGGCTGCATTATTTTGTACCAGATGAAAGCTGCTTTCCTCTGTGCCAGATTCGAGCCGCATTACAATCACGCAGATTAGAGCTGTATTTATGGGAATACCTATCCTTACCTGATTAGCTAGTGATTCATTGATCTTATTAACGAGCCAGGTAAAAGTACGCCCGTAAATAGCTTTTGCTAATGCATCACGAGCACAAAATGCTTGTTCAACACTCAGAGGGCTCAAAACCTGTGAAAAACAAACAGTAACTGAATTTAAGGATTGAAACGCTGATTGATTTTACAATTATTCCAGATTCTACTTGTCTGTCATTTCGTGGAATTGATACACATTTCAATTTTAAATAAACTAATATCGAGTTTTGAGAAGATTTGTAGCTCAGGTTGAGGTTCTGGATGTGAGTTTGCTCGCTGAGCTGGAAGGTTAGTTTCCAGACGTTTCGTCACCTTTCTAGGTACAATCATCAGTGAGCCTCTGATGAAGCGCTGGTGTTATGTCGCACTTTCTATTTATCTGGTTAGGTTTCCTTGGGTTGGTGATGTCATTTCCTGTGTTGGTGATGTCATTTCCTGTTCTTTTTCTCAGGGCATGGTGGATTGGTTCCAAATCAATGTGTTTGTTGATGGAGTTCCGGTTGGAATGCCATGCTTCTAGGAATTCTCGTGCATGTCTCAGTTTGGCTTGTCCTAGGATGGATGTGTTGTCCCAATCAAAGTGGTGTCCTTCCTCATCTGTATGTAAGGATACGTGTGATAGTGGGTCATGTCGTTTTGTGGCTAATTGATGTTCATGTATCCTGGTGGCTAGCTTTCTGCCAGTTTGTCCAATGTAGTGTTTGTCACAGTTCTTGCAAGGTATTTTGTAGATGACGTTTGTTTTGTTTGTTGTCTGTATAGGGTCTTTTAAGGTCATTAGCTGCTGTTTTAGTGTGTTGGTGGGTTTGTGGGCTGCCCTGATGCCAAGAGGTCCGAGTAGTCTGGCAGTCATTTTGGAAATGTCTTTGATGTAGGGGAGAGTGGTTATGATTTCTGAGCCTGTTTTGTCTGTTTGTTTGGGTTTATTGCTGAGGAATCGGCGGACTGTGTTCATAGGGTACCCATTCTTTTTGAATACGCTGTATAGGTGATTTTCCTCTGCTCTGCGTAGTTCCTCTGTGCTGCAGTGTGTGGTAGCTCGTTGGAATAATGTTCTAATGCAACTTCGTTTGTGGGTGTGCGGATCCGTTATGTGGATGACACCTTTGTCATCACTAACCAAAACAAATTAGGGGAAACCTTCAAGACCATCAATAATACCCTTACTGGCATAACATTCACAAAAGAGGAGGAAAACAACAGCAAACTGCCATTCCTAGATGTCACAGTAGAGCGAACAGTCAATCGGGAACTTCAAACCAGCGTCTACAGGAAAACAACACATACGGACCAAATACTGAACTACAGGAGCAACCATCCCAACACCCACAAACGAAGCTGCATTAGAACATTATTCCAATGAGCCACCACACACTGCAGCACAGAGGAACTACGCAGAGCAGAGGAAAATCACCTATACAGCGTATTCAAAAAGAACGGGTACTCAATGAACACAGTCCGCCGATTCCTCAGCAACAAACCCAAACAAACAGACAAAACAGGCTCAGAAATCATAACCACTCTCCCCTACGTCAAAGACATTTCCAAAATGACTGCCAGACTACTCAGACCTCTTGGCATCAGAGTAGCCCACAAACCCACCAACACACTAAAACAGCAGCTAATGAACTTAAAAGACCCTATACAGACAACAAACAAAACAAACGTCATCTACAAAATACCTTGCAAGAACTGTGACAAACACTACATTGGACAAACTGGCAGAAAGCTAGCTGCCAGGATACATGAACATCAACTAGCCACAAAACGACATGACCCACTATCACTAGTATCCTTACATACAGATGAGGAAGGACACCACTTTGATTGGGACAACACATCCATCCTAGGACAAGCCAAACAGAGACATGCACGAGAATTCCTAGAAGCATGGCATTCCAACCGGAACTCCATCAATAAACACATTGATTTGGAGGCAATCTACCATCCCCTGAGAAAAAGAACAGGAAATGACATCACCAACACAGGAAATGACATCACCAACCCAAGGAGACCTAACCAGATAAAGCGGAACATAACACCAGCGCTTCGTCGGAGGCTTACTGATGATGTTACCTAGAATGGTGACGAAACGTCTGAAAACGAACCTTCCAGCTCAGCGAGCAAACTCACATCCATAAACTAATATGTCATTTGGTCTCAAACAAACCAGAGTGACATTAGAAAATCTATGATTGTACAATAATACATGGCTTCAAGGAGCTCAGATTCAAAAGCCCTCAGCCACACAGGCTCTGTGTCAGTCTAGAAGCCCCCAAAGTAGTGGCCAGGCTCGAGTGTGTACACTTTGCCAACAAGAGTTGAACTACACAATGTTGCCTGTCTCAGCTTTGTTCGCAAGAACCCAGAAAGTCTTTGTGAAACCACTCCTCCTGTACCTCATCTGCTTTGGCTTCGATCTTCTTGTGAGTTAGACCTTCCTGCAGCACCAGGACATGTACACCCAGCAGCTGTGAAAACAAAGACGCGATGAAGAGAGGCAGAAAGGTGCACATTTTGTACGAATTTCGTCAGTGTTGCTGAACCAAAAGGCTGGCATTTTTGAAGCTTATCATCACGACAATTTGTAACAGGGTCAAGAATCTTTTCCTTTTCCCCGGCTTCCCATTATATATCCCTTTGTTTGTCTACTCTCTTTCTCTCCCTCTGGGCTCCATCCCCACCTACCACTTACTCTTTTACGCTCCCCACTCCCTGCCCCCCACCAGCCCCTGTCTCCAGCATACATACCAACTTTTCCTAGCTACTACTAGTTCTGAAGCATGGTCACGGGACCCAAAATGTTAACTCTGGTTTCTTCCCACAGATGCTGCCAGATCTGCTGAGTTTCTTCAGCAATTTCTGTTTCTGTTTCAGATTTCCAGCATCCATAGTTTTTTTTGTTTTATTTTAATAGCTGGCACCTATAATGTTGAGATAAAACATGCTGAGTGCATATACACAACCTTGCTGCTTACAGTGAACAGGTGCCTGTGTGTTTATACATGTCACAATAAATATGTAGCACTATTAATACACAGCAAGGCTGAGACAGGACATGATTACAGACAGAACAAACATGTACACATGCTGTTTTGTAATTACATGGTGATTATACACTGTTAATCTGCACATTACAGAAACATTCACATCAGCCCCTTATTTAGGAAAATGAATTCAGTCTTTTCCACCATTCATTCGGGTCATACTTAGTTTACTTCTTTACTTCCCTTACATCATAATTCCAAAATACTCAATACCCTCACCTAACAAAAATCTCAGTTTGTTATCAGGACCCAAAACGTCAGCTTACCTGCTCCTCTGATGCTGCCTGGCCTGCTGTGTTCATCCAGCTCTATACCTTATTATCTCAAATTCTCCAGCATCAGCAGTTTCTACTATCTCTGAATATTTTCTCTCAGTTGTCTCATCATTGTTACCTTGGAAATCCACCTGATCTCCTTGTCGACTGTGATGTTGGCATGTCCCTGGCTATCCGGATTGAACTGGATGTTTCCCAGGTGCAGAACACTGGCTATAACACCCAGCAGGTCCTGGTACATAAGAAGCAAAGTATCAATGTCTCTACACATAAATCAGGAGCTTGGGCCAAAGAACTGGTCCTCAAAGCTGGCATTCACTTGACTCTATCAAGTCATGGAAGCTGATTGTTCAATGAGTCAGCAGATACCTTTTTGATTAATTATTGTCACAACTATACCGTTTTGGATACTGTTGCGGGGGGGGGGGGGGACTTACCAGGGGAAAGCAGTGGAGCACAGGTCTCTGGCACAGAGTCTGTCCCTGCTGCTCAGAAGGGAAGGGGGAAGAGGAGGAGAGCATTAGTCATTGGGGACTCCATAGTTAGGGGGGCAGATAGGAGGTTCTGTGGGGACGAGAGAGACTCACGGTTGGTGTGTTGCCTCCCAAGTGCCAGGGTGCGTGATGTCTCTGATCGTGTTTTTGGGATCCTTAAGGGGGAGGGGGAGCAGCCCCAAGTTGTGGTCCACATTGGCACCAACGACATAGGTAGGAAGAGAGATGGGGATTTAAGGCAGAAATTCAGGGAGCTAGGATGGAAGCTGAGAGCTAGGATGAAGAGAGTTGTTGTCTCTGGTTTGTTGCCCGTGCCACGTGCTGGTGAGGCGAGGAATAGGGAGAGAGAGGAGTTGAACACGTGGCTACAGGGATGGTGCAGGAGGAAGAGTTTTGGATTCTTGGATAATTGGGGCTCTTTCTGGGGTAGGTGGGACCTCTACAAGCAAGATGGTCTTCACCTGAACCAGAGGGGTACCGATATCCTGGGGGGGAAATTTGCTAAGGCTATTCGGGTGGGTTTAAACTAATTTAGCAGGGGGATGGGAACCAAAATTGTAGTTCGACTATAGAAAAGGTTGAGAGTAGGGTGGTCCGAAATAAAGTTTCAGGGAAGCAAGATGGCACTGGCAAGCAAGAAGTTGGTTTGAAGTGTGTCTACTTCAATGCCAGGAGCGTCCGGAATAAGGTGGGTGAACTTGCAGCATGGGTTAGTACCTGGGACTTCGATGTTGTGGCCATTTCGGAGACATGGATAGTGCAGGGACAGGAAAGGTTGTTGCAGGTTCCGGGAATTAGATGTTTCAGTAAGAACAGAGAAGATGCTAAAAGGGGCGGAGGTGTGGCATTGTTAGCCAAGGATAGTATTACAGTTGCAGAAAGGATGTTTGGGGACTCGTCAACTGACGTAGTATGGGCTGAGGTTAGAAACAGGAAAGGAGAGGTCACCCTGTTGGGAGTTTTCTACTGGCTTCCGAATAGTTCCAGAGATGTAGAGGAAAGGATAGCAAAGATGATTCTTGATAGGAGTGAGAGAGACAGGGTAGTTGTCATGGGGGACTTCAACTTTGCAAATATTGACTGGGAACACTATAGTTCGAGTACGATAGATGGGTCAGTTTTTGTCCAGTGTGTACAGGAGGGCTTCCTGACACAGTATGTAGATAGGCCAACAAGGGGCGAAGACACATTAGATTTGGTACTGGGTAACGAGCCTGGCCAGGTGTTAGATTTGGAAGTAGGTGAGCACTTTGGTGATAGT
Organism: Stegostoma tigrinum; assembly: GCF_030684315.1. Taxonomy (NCBI): domain Eukaryota; kingdom Metazoa; phylum Chordata; class Chondrichthyes; order Orectolobiformes; family Stegostomatidae; genus Stegostoma; species Stegostoma tigrinum. The sequence continues at coordinate 11,719,310 of NC_081379.1, forward strand.
GATCACAATTCTGTTATGTTTACTTTAGTGATGGAAAGGGATAGGTGTATACCACTGGGCAAGAGTTATAGCTGGGGGAAAGGCAATTACAGTGAAATTAGGCAAGATTTAGGGAGCATAGGATGGGGAAGGAAACTGCAGGGGATGGGCACATTAGAAATGTGAAGCTTATTCAAGGAAATGCTCCTGTGTGTCCTAGATAAGTATGTACCTGTCAGACAGGGAGGAAGCTGTAGAGTGCGGGAGCCATGGTTTCGGAGGAGGTGGCATCTCTTGTCAAGAGGAAGAAGAAGGCTTATGTTAGGATGAGATGTGAAGGCTCAGTTAGGGCACTTGAGGGCTACGAGGTAGCCAGGTAAGACCTAAAGAGAGAGCTCAGAAGAGCCAGGAGGAGACATGAGAAATTGTTGACGGATAGGATCAGGGTAAACCCTAAGGCTTTCTATAGGTATTTAAGGAATAAAAGAATGACAAAAGTAAGATTAGGCCCAATCAAGGATAGTAGTGGTAAGTTGTGTGTGGAGTCAGATGAGATGGGGAAGCGCTAAATGAATATTTTTCAACTGTATTCACTCTAGAAAACGATAATGTTGTCGAGGAGAATACTGAGATACAGCCTACTAGACTCGGTGGGATTGAGGTTCACAAGGAAGAGGTATTAGAAATCCTTCAGAGGGTGAAGATAGATAAATCCCCTGGGCCGGATGGGATTTATCCTCGGATCCTCTGGGAAGCCAGGGAGGAGATTGCTGAGCCTTTGGCATTGGTCTTTAACTCGTCATTGTCTTCAGGAATAGTGCCAGATGACTGGAGGATAGCAAATGTGGTTCCCCTGTTCAAGAAGGGGAGTAGAGACAACCCTGGTAATTATAGACAAGTGGGCCTTACCTCAGTTGTTGGTAAAGTGTTGGAAAAGGTTATAAGGAATAGGATTTATAATCATCTAGAAAAGAATAAATTGATTAGGGATAGTCAGCATGGTTTTACGAAGGGAAGGTCGTGCCTCACAAACCTTATTGAGTTCTTTGAGAAGGTGACCACACAGGTAGATGAGAGTAAACCGATTGATGTGGTGTATATGGATTTCAGCAAGGCGTTTGATAACGTTCCCCACAATAGGCTATTGTACAAAATGCGGAGGAATGGAATTGTGGGAGATATAGCAGTTTGGATCGGAAATTGGCTTGCTGAAAGAAGACAGAGGGTGGTCGTTGATGGGAAATGTTCATCCTGGAGACCAGTTACTAGTGGTGTACTGCAAGGGTCGATGTTGGGTCCACTGCTGTTTGTCATTTTTATAAATGACCTGGATGAGGGCGTAGAAGGATGGGTTAGTAAATTTGCAGATGACACTAAGGTCGGTGGAGTTGTGGATAGTGGTGAAGGATGCTGTAGGTTGCAGAGAGACATAGATAAGCTGCAGAGCTGGGCTGAGAGGTGGCAAATGGAGTTTAATGCAGACAAGTGTGAGGTGATGCACTTTGGTAGGAGTAACCAGAAGGCAAAGTACAGGGCTAATGGTAAGATTCTTAGCAGTGTAGATGAGCAGAGAGATCTCGGTGTCCACGTACACAGATCCTTGAAAGTTGCCACCCAAGTTGACAGGGCTGTTAAGAACGCATACAGTGTTTTAGCTTTTACTAATAGAGGGATCGAGTTCCGGAGCCAAGAGGTTATGGTGAAGCTGTACAAAACTCTGGTGCGGCCGCACTTGGAGTATTGTGTACAGTTCTGGTCACCGCATTATAAGAAGGATGTGGAAGCTTTGGAAAGGGTGCAGAGGAGATTTACTAGGATGTTGCCTGGTATGGAGGGAAGGTCTTACGAGGAAAGGCTGAGGGACATGAGGCTGTTTTCATTAGAGAGAAGAAGGTTGAGAGGTGACTTAATTGAACATATAAAATAATCAGAGGGTTCGATAGGGTGGATAGGGGGAGCCTTTTTCCTCGGATGGTGACGGCGAGCACGAGGGGGCATAGCTTTAAATTGAGGGGTGAAGGATATAGGACAGATGTCAGAGGTGGTTTCTTTACTCAGAGAGTAGTAAGGGAATGGAACGCTTTGCCTGCAACGGCAGTAGATTTGCCAACTTTAGGTACATTTAAGGCGTCATTGGATAAGCATAAGGACGTACATGAAATAGTGTGGGTTAGATGGGCTTGAGATCAGTATGACAGGTCGGCACAACATCAAGGGCCGAAGGGCCTGTACAGTGCTGTAATGTTCTATGTTCTATGTACTGAGATACAGTGAAAAGTATTGTTTTGCATGCTAACCAGGCAAATCATACCTTTCAAAAGTACATTAGGGTGATAGAACATAATGCAGAATAATGTTACAACTACACAGAAAATGCATAGAGAGATCAACTCTAACATAGGAAATGTCCATCCAAACCCCTAGTAACCTGCCACTCATATGAGTCATTGGTATTTGTTGATGATTTTAAGCTCAGTGTTTTAGATTCACTCTAAGGCTCTTCCAAGGCATCATATGTACAGACTTACTTTGAAGTTCAGCTGTAGCTGGACATGCTTCAGATATTTCTGCACACAGCAGCTTTCCCCAGTGAGTTCACCGGCTTATGATGGAATTGTTAAGGGATAGAACTCTGGGAGACCATCCGACTCTTCCAATATCACTGCAGAAGTTTTTAGAACCCTTTCGAATAACAGGAGTAAGCAACGGGAGCCTTGGTTTAAAATCTCATCCAGAGGGGCAGTACTGATGATGTTCGTTTTTTGTATTCACAACGGGGATCCTACAGATCTGAGCACAAAATGAAGAAGACCAGAACTTCTTAAGGTGCTGAAATTGAAACTGCAGGTCATGGAGTGGGGGTGGTGGGGTGGGGGTGGGGGGTTAGGGGGTGCGAAGTGGAGCTGATTGATGGACACATACTGGAAGCAATGTCATGATTGCATCAGCTTGCGTCTAGCAAGAATTGAGCTGTTCTGTGCTGGAGGTGACAGCTGGTGAGAAACCCCGGAGTACAAACAAGACATTTGCACTCAGTGGCAGGGTCTGAGCTGGTGAGACTGTTGTAAGAATTACCCAGCATCAGGCTCGTGCCAGCCATGTGACACCTGTTTCTACTCCATACGACATTACAACTTGCCATCACAGCACCTGCATAGTAACTGAATATATATCCTGGACCTTCTACCTAGGATAACATCAGGAGTACCTCTATTGCACAGTGGGTCCCCACCTTGAGCTTCTCAAGGACATTCACAGTGATAAATCCCAGCTTTGCTATTGACACTCGTAACCTCCCAACCTAAGAGTCAATGCTTAAAATTACTCACGTCAATGTCATGGTCGGTGAAGTCAATCACAGACAATGCTTTTCGGACAGTCTTCCAGCCACTTTTGTCATTGATGGAACTCACTTTGGCACACTCACCCTATTGAGGGGAAAATAATAACCAAGTCACAGGACAGAAAATGGAAACAAATCAAGGCAGTGAGTACTGGAAACTGCAGATGGACATGAAGCAGGAGGCACAAACCTATACAGCAGAAAGAATTTTTCCTGTTCAATACCTATAACGTCACATGAACATTTCAATTCTTTAAGGTCTCAATGTATTTAAACAGCTTCCTCTAACGTGGAGCCTTAAATTTTAATATTCACCCTTGACTTTCTCAAAGGTTCAGTGATTTGTCCAGTGAGAAATTGAATCACTTAGAACAGAAAGATAGCACGTTTATTCTTCAAATGAGACCATAAGAAATAGGAACAGGAGCAGGCCATTCAACCCCTCCGAGTCCTTAATAGGACCATGGCTGATTCAACATTCCTCACATGCAATTTCCTGCCTTTCCCAGTAACCTCTGATTCCCTGACCAATCAAGAATCTACCTATCTCAGCCTTAGATATACAGAAGGACTCTGACCCCATAGCTCTCTGTGGTAAGGAGTTCCAAAGACTCACAGTCCTCTGAGAGATGAGATTCCTCCTCTTCTCAGTCTTAAGTTGGTGCCCCTTTATTCTTCCACCATGCCCTTTGGTCTTAAACACTCCCATAAGGAGAAACGTCCTCTCAGCACTTGCCCTATCAAGCCCCTTAAGGATTTTATAGGCTTCAATGAGATCATCTCTTATTCTTCTAAACTCCAGTGAGTATAGTCCCAAGCTGTTTAAACTCCATACTGGGGATCATCCTAGCAAACCTTCTCTGAATGGCCTCCAATGAAATGATATCTTTCCTTAAACAAGGGGACTTAAATTACTCACAGTACTCTAGATATGGTCTCACCAGCACCTTGTACAATAACATTAAGGCTTCCGTACTCATCCTTGATTTCCCTTGAAATGGGGCCAAAAGTCCATTAACCTTCCTGTTTACCTGCTGGACCCAGCGCTAGCTTTCTGTGTCCTGTGCACAAGTAATCCCAAATCTCTTTGTGTTGCAGCTTTCTGCAGTTGTCTTCCATTTAAACAATATTCTGTTCTTTTGTTCTCCCTTCCAAGATAGAGAATTTTGTATTTTTCCGCATTATACTCGGTTGCCAACTTGCTGCCCACTTCCATAGCCTGTGTTGATTCCATCGGATGACAGTGAATGGACGGCACAGAAACATGTTCAATTTGGACCTCCTCCCACCTTTCCTCATCAACATATACCGACGTAGTTCTCTATCATGCATGAATGTCATTTACCTCAAATGCATCTGTAATATTTGCTTCAAGGGTGACACGGTGGCTCAGTGGTTTGCACTGCTGCGTCACAGCACCAGGCACCAGGGTTCGATTCCACCCTTGGGTGACTGTCTGTGTGGAGTTTGCACATTCTCCCCGTGTCTGCGTGGGTTTCCTCCGGGTGCTCTGGTTTCCTTCCACAGTCCAAAGACGTGCAGGCTAGGTCGATTGACCATGCTAAATTGCCCATAGTGCTCAGGGATGTTTCAGTTAGGTGGGTTAGACTAGGGGAATGGGTCTGGGTGAGATAATTTTCGGAGGGCTGGTGTAGGCTGAATGGGGCTCTATGTTCTATGTAAACACCCCATATGATTTGATGAACATAAAATTATTAAGAGGACAGAATGTTCGCTTAGAATGCCTTGAGCTGTAGCTGACAGCAATGTGAACACTGTCCCTGGATTAGACTTGTGAAAATGTGTATTCCACTTTGGACAGACATGACCAGCTGGATGTCCATGTGTCCAGTCAATGCTAGAGTGCAACATGAATGGGGAGATGCTGTCGAAACTCTTCCTCTTGTACCCAACAGGACAGAATCACAAGAGCACCAAATCTCAAAGGGAACATCAATTTATATTGTGTGAGAATAGAGTGCTAATAGGTTTGCATGTGGGCTCTGATTGATTGAGGTGCTGCTTTGAAGATCAGTTGATACTAACGTCTTGTTGCGCTCTAACTGAAGTGATGTTTCACGTGGCCATGTTAGCATACCTCCCACCCTGCCCCAGTTCTTACCTGGATAAGGTAGTGGTACTGCAGTGGGTTACGATCCAGGCCCAGCCAGCGAAGTAGTTCCTCCTCTCCTCCCTCCAACAGCTGGTAGAAAATATGAAAGTTCCGCTCTCCGTGATTCTGATGGGCCACCCTCGACTTCTCCAGGAGGTAGCTCAGAATGTGGCCCCCAACTGGGGCACCCTGGAAAGAGAAAATGTTGGATGTGGCAATGCATGCGCAGATAGAGAGGGGACAGGACACACATAGCATTGTGACACCTGTATGAATACCAGAGATTACCCAGTGCCAATCAACGCATTGTGGAATCAGAAGAATCTCAACAACAAACAGGGTCTGGCATTTACACAGACCCTAGAAGAAGTTTAGTGGAAAGAATTCCAATTTCTGTTCCATTCTATCATTCCTGTCCTTTACTTGACGCCGTGCATTGATGCTTGAGCCGACAATTCAAAAGCACATGAAGCATAAGCTGTGCTGTAGAAACTTTCCAAACCCACGACCACCTTCATCAAGAAGGACAAGGGCAGCAGATTGATGGAACTGCTACACCACTTGCAGGTTCTCCTCCAAACCACTCACCATCCTGATTTGGAAATATATCACTGTTCCTTCAGTGTTGCTGGGTCAAATTTCCTCCCTAATGGGTCTACCTACAGCACATGGACTACAGCCATTCAAGAAGGCAGCCCACCGCCACCTTCTCAGGGGAAATTTGGGATGGTTAATAAATGCTGAACCAGCCAATGGCTCCCACATCCTGTCAATGAATAAATAAAGGGCACTGTATGGGATTTCTGTCTCCAAATAGAATGGGCTAAGCTGGAGCATTCTCAACGTAACCTCCTTTACTATCAGAGATGAATAGCAGTTGGCCTTGTGTACATGCCTTGCTTAGCTGGCATCCCTACAACATCACCACCATACAGTATTTGCTGATGGCTCTCAGTGGTAGAGCTGCACTGAACCATGGTAGATGAAGTGCAAGAATTGTAGCTACCATGCTATCTCTTTAAGAATGGTTTAACCGCTGATAATCCTTCCTTAAAGCATCTCTATCACTCTCTACATCATGATATTTTTCCATTAATTGGGTTTACATTGATGGAATGGCTTGTGGAATAGAGATCCCAAACTTTCCATATTTTGCTTCCATTTTATATTCCAAATCCATGTTTTACCGTTTCTTTTTATCTCTTCTGGCCTAGTTTGAAAGGGTAGAAGTATAGCTGATCTGTTCAAGAACATAGGAGGACCATAAGAAGTTTATACTGGGTAGTCAGGGTAGAATAAGGAGATTATTGGGTCAGTGCCAAGGGAACTTCTCCCCCACAGAATTCATCTCTCATAACTTTTCCATTTCCTAATTGTTCTTCTACAAAGTACCTCTGGATGTTGTTCTATGTTCAAAACACTCTGCAGATGTGAGTTATTGCGTTGTTGCTAAGTTAGCTCATTGTTTGAAATTTAGCTTAAAAAAAGAGCGTCTTCACTGATGATTGTGTCTCACTGGGTTAACCATATTGCTTTGCTGAAAGTTCATTTCTTATTTCTGTCCCAGTCTCCAGCAATGATCTCCCCAAATTAATCTTCCACCAAATACAATCCGATCGTTATCTGGTCTCGAGTTGTTTCTCTGGCACGTCACTGGTCTCTTTTGGTTTCAAACAATGGTTCAGTTCAACCTGGTGTAAGTGCTGGCCCATGATGGACATTGGGAAACCAAGCAGAGGCTTGGGGATTGCTTTGCAGAACACCTCCGCTCGGTTCGCAACAAACAACTGCACCTCCCAGTCGCGAACCATTTTAACTCCCCCTCCCATTCCTCAGATGACATGTCCATCATGGGCCTCCTGCAGTGCCACAATGATGCCACCCGAAGGTTGCAGGAACAGCAACTCATATTCCGCTTGGGAACCCTGCAGCCCAATGGTATCAATGTGGACTTCACAAGCTTCAAAATCTCCCCTTCCCCCACTGCATCCCAAAACCAGCCCAGTTCTTCCCCTCCCCCCACTGCAAAACAAAACCAGCCCAGCTCGTCCCCTCCCCCCACTGCATCCCAAAACCAGTCCAGCCTGTCTCCGCTTCCCTAACCTGTTCTTCCTCTCACCCATCCCTTCCTCCCACCTCAAGTCACACCTCCATCTCCTACCTACCACCTCATCCCACCTCCTTGACCTGTCCATCTTCCCTGGACTGACCTATCCCCTCCCTACCTTCTCACCCATACTCTCCTCTCCACCTATCTTCTTTTCTCTCCATCTTCGGTCCGCCTCCCCCTCTCTCCCTATTTATTCCAGTTCCCTCTCCCCATCCCCCTCTCTGATGAAGGGTCTAGGCCAGAAGAGTCAGCTTTTGTGCTCCTGAGATGCTGCTTGGCCTGCTGTGTTCATCCAGCTCCACACTTTGTTATCATACATCCACAACTTGCAGGGCAGGAAATTGCAAAGATTCTTGGTTCTCCGGGTGAAGAAATTTCACTAAATGATTGCCCCGGTACCTTGAGATTGTGCTTCATGTCCTAGATTCCTCAGCCAGAAAAATAATCTTTCTGTGTCCAACCTGTCAAGCCTCTTTCAAATCTTATATGTCTCAATGAGATCACCTCTCAATCTGCTAAATTCCAGAAAACACAGACCCAATTTGCTCTTGTTGTAGGACAACCCTCTCATCCCAGAGACTAATCTTGTGAACCTTCACAGTTCTTCCCCCATTGCCAATAGAGACCAAATCTGCACACAGTAACCCAGGTGTGATCTTGCCAAAGCACTATCTAATCATTGCAAAGCATCCTTATCCTAGTGCTCTAAACGATTTGTTATAAAGGCCAACTTGCCATTTGCCCTACTAATTGCTTGCTATGACTGCGTGCTGACTCGTTTCATTCCTCTCATACATGTGTCCACATCTTTTAGTATATCAACAATTATTTTAAGTCTTGTTTCAAAAAAATTCTCTGCTCTTCTGTTTTTGTAGCCAAAGTGTACAGGCACATATGTTCCCACATTATAGTCCCTCTGCCACCTAGTGGTTGCCTCATTTAAAGGGCAGAAGTTTTTGTATCCAGCACATAATCACCTTGATAACAAAATGTGAAGCTGGATGAACACAGCAGGCCAAGCAGCATCTCAGGAGCACATAATCACCTTGAGTTGAGCTTGGAGTGAAGGCTGGGCATTTAATCAGGTAGGAGGGTGTGGGGTTGGGAACCCTGCCACTTACCCACCTCTTCCCTATTTATGCCTGGGATGGGAAGGCTCATGGGGTGTCTTTAGGGCAATTGATGGCCTTGAGTGAGCAATTAGGTCTTGTGTGTGGGACCTGGCACCAGGAAGGAAATGCCTGCTGAACTTTAGCCCCCAGACTCTTTATCTGAACCCCTCCTATCTCCCCCACTGTCCAAGACAGTCGCACCCCCTCCCTTCCACCCCGACCCCCCGCTCTCACTAACATGCGGTCTAGGTATTTGGTTGATCTTAAGCCTATGGTGGATGCATTGTCAGCCTCTGATTGGCCAGCAGTTCTGGGGGCATGGGGTTAGAATTTCTGCTTTTCGGGGCTAGGTTCACTGCTGGCCATTTACAGGCCTCCCCGAAGGATGGGACACGGGATATTGGCCAGTTCTGACAAAGGTTCACTTAACCTGAAATGTCATCCATAGATGCTGTCAAATTGGCAATCTCTATTTTTGTTAGCTCTCCCCCATCACCTGGATTAAGTTCTGCTGAGCCTGTTTATATATCTTTGCAGTCTCTTTGTGTAGTTCTTACAGCATACATTCCCGTTTAGTTTAGATTTGTATTTTCTATTGTATTCCTGATGGTAAGTAGCCTCCTTCCAGCAATGATGTTGAATTTCTCGGAGTTCAATCTATTCACTTGAACCATAACTCTCTCCAAGTTCACTATCCAACTAAACTTGCCTAGCTTTGACCAGCCTAACTTCAATTCACTTCTTAGACATAGTATGCTGCAGTGAACCTGGTGTGGATATTAAAACAGAAGTTGCTGGGAAAGCTCAGCAGGTCTGGCAGCATCTGTGGAGAAAAATCAGAGTTAATGTTTCAGGTCCGGTGACCCTTCCTCAAACCTTTTCTGATGAAAGGTCACAAAACCGAAATGTTAGCTCTGATTTTTCTTCACAGATGTTGCCAGACCTGCTGAGCTTTTCCAGCAACTTCTGTTTTTGTTCCTGATTGACAGCATCCTCAGTTCTTCTGGCCTGGATATTGATGGGGCCATGGTGTATCCAGTTCTTTACCAAGAATCTAACACAATGGGAACATGGTCTGTCATAAGAGGAGCCTCATTCTGCCTCTAATATGTAACATACATCATTAGAGGGTATTTAATGGGTATTACAGAGGTGACTTACTCTAGGAACAGGAGGAGGCTGTTCGGCCCTTCTAGTCTGCTCTGCCATTCAATATGTTCATGGTTGAGTAGCCTGTGTAGCCTGTTCCTGCTTTCGCCCCATACCATTAGGGGGCATTTGACAGGAGAATGGAGAAGGTGTTGTCACCTCTCTCTCAACTTCTTCCTGTAAATACAGCCTAATTGGATTGAAATCATTACTCAGTACACTTTCTCCATTACACTCTTTCATGACAAACTGAATTTTGGTCTTAAAGTTTTCTTTCCTCGTTTAGATGTTGGATTTTTCAACCGAAAGTTTATACGAATGAATCACTGTTTCCTCAATGAACAAGCTGGGTGGTGTCAGAGTAAGCAACTTTCAGGCTCTGAGGTCGGGGCGCGTTCAATCTATCCGTCTTTCTTTTCCTTTTCTTTTTATTTTGTTTTTTAGTTAGAATTCTTTAACTTACCGTCTGGAGGGAGCTCGGCTGCGGCTGCAATGGTATCAGAGTGTGGCAGCAGCTGGCCTGGCCTGGAGCTTGGCGAAAAGGCAGCTGGTCCTATGGGTGGAACTCCAGCGGTTGGTGGCATTGAGGCATCGTCAAAGACCAGAGTGGTTGGTGGGCGAGGCAGCTGGCAAACCCTGGTGGTAGTTGGCAGCGAGATGGCAGCACGAAGGACATGGAGCTCAGCACAGAGGGAGAGAAAGAGCCCTCATGGGGAAAGCCCTGCATAAAGCGTCTGCAGGCTCATGGCTAAAATGGACTGCATTGTTGAATTTTTAACTTTATTTTCTTAACTTTTCCACTTTATACTAAGAAGAACTGCAATGTTTAACTTTTATTTCTTTATTTTCCTACTTTGTACCTAAGGCTTTGTACCGAGGATGGCGTTGGGAATGGTAACTTTGTACACTTTTCACTGTATTCTGTACACGTGACAATAAAACTTAATTCGAATTCTAATCCTAATTCTAATTTTAATTCTAATTCTATCCCCACCCCCACCCCCTCCCACATATCTTCTCTTTGATTCCTGGTACCTTGCAGACCTTGATGTATACATGTATACATGATGTACAGACCTTGGTGTACACATTAAAACAAAAATGGCACACATACCGTGTAACTGAATTGGATATCCATGTATTTTCCAAAGCGGCTGGAGTTATCATTCCTTAGGGTCTTGGCATTTCCAAAAGCCTGAAATTAAACAAAACACAACCTATTGCAAACTCTATTTTTTTGGAAACAATGTTTGCAGGGGAATGGGGATGGCAGTGGGGAGCAATGAGCTTTCATTTTTACTAAGACCATAGAATGGGTGCTCACCTCGAGTACAGGGTTTGACAGTAGGAGGCGATCTCGCACCACCTGCAGCTGCTCTGTGGTCTGGCAGGTCTTAGCGTAGAACTCGAGGATTTTTTTTGAGGCTTCAGTCTTCCCTGCTCCACTCTCCCCCGAAATCAGGATGAAATGGTCGGTGTACTCAGTGCACATCACTCGATAGGCGTTGTCAGCAATAGCGTAGCTGGGGCAGGGGAAAGAAGCAGATGGATGTGCGGTACAGTTCACCTTCCCCAGCACGTTGCTCTCCCCATTCCTCCCTCATCACCGTGAATCTCAGTCTCATGAGCCATCAGTTTGAAGGACAAGGAGAGGAGGAGCATGCAAATACCATTCACCTGACCCAGACATGTAACACCCATTCCTTCATCATCATTAGTACTGGAATTGCTGACCGAACAACACCACTGAGGCACAAGGGCCCACCATCCCTTTACCATTCCTTCACCATTGTTGGGGCAAAATCCTGGATTCCGTCTCTCGTGGCATCGTGGGTCAACCCACAGCACACGGACTGCAATGTTTCAGGAAGGCAGCTCACCACCACCTTCTCAAGGGGGAACTAGAAATAGGCAATAAACGCTGGCCCAGGCAGCGATACCCACATCTCCCAGGGGTGAATAAACCAATCCCCTCCCCAACAAGAGGTAGGCAGAGCCAGTCATGCCCATGCCCTGAGAATGAACTTGTAAACAACTTCCCTCCATCCCCTGAAGGAACTGATTCAAACTGCGATCCCATCCCATGAACACTAATAAGTTATAACAATCCTCAACTGTGACCTGGGTGTTTTCAGTTTAATCTCTCATAGAGCTATGAGGACTATGTGTGTGAGAGTTTTTTTAAAACAGTGCTTCAAAATGCCTGTTCCATGCTTCTGGAAAGCACAGAACAATGGCACGTCACACCATCAAGAGGCCATTCACTTACAGCAGAGAGGAAGCCAAAAATTCAATCTGTTGGTGACTTCACCACGGGTCATTTCTGGCACTGATTAATGAATTACCATCAGGAATCCTCGCTGATTTTAACCTGCCTCTGGCAAGAGTGAAGCCAGCTTGAATGGTCACATCATTCTGTACTAGATTAAGGAGCAGGTCTAGATGGGACAAGGCATACATCAGTGACACCATAAACTGTGCAAACCTTAGTGTGGATTGTTTCTTGTAATGAAACCACAGATATATTCAATGTACTGGAAATAGCAAATGCACAGAATATACCCAGTATATTTGCAATGTTGCAGTGATGCAGTGAGCAGAGGAAACCTTCTCCCATCCACCCTGGCTCTGTTGGCCATCAGTACCACCCCAGACATTGCACCCGCTTCACTGCCTAGGGAGAGGAGGAATTTCCAATGAGGTTTCGGTAAATGAACAGATCCTGACACTGTATAGTCTAAGATGCAGATTTGGTTCCATTTCTGGATCTTTAACAACCAACATTGTTGAGAGATTAGGTGGGGGCAACAGAGGGTGTACGGAGTTGGGCATCGATCAGCATGCCCCAACGGAAGGGCAAGCTGGAGGAAGTGGGTGGCTTACTTGTCCAATGACTGGCAATGACAGTGAAGGATAATTTGTCTTCCTGGCCTCTTGACCTGCATTGATAAGGTGGTTGGAAAAATTGCTGAGAAGTTGGGAGTTCCTAAAGAGAAATCCTCAATTTGTATCACTCACATATGAGGAGGGAGTTCAAAGAAATTCACTCCTTGGTATAGCTCCTTCTTTTTGTGCGTGTATATATCCAGCTCCTTATATGGATTCACAGATACCAGCAGAGTCCCAATATAAGTCTGAAGAACAGGAGAGATTTCAATTAGAGGAAGGTTACAGTGTAATGTTCTTGCAAAATTTTTTGCCAATGGGACCTTATGTCAGTGTGTTCCAAAGTTTTGTGTCTGGTTAAGTGAGTCTAAACCCTTAAACCAAATACCTTGGGATGTCTCAGTGGTAAAAGAGCTACATCAATGCAAGTTGGATGCTGTAGTGGTGCAGTGATAATGTCATTATCTCTGGTTGAGAAGGTTAGGATCTTGAAGTGTGTCCTAACATGTCTGAGCAGAAAATATCTATAAATATATGTACAGACATTCTTGTAATCAGTCCCTTAGAAAACACCAATAAGGTGTTTGGTTGGATCTAGACCTCCTGAATTTTCTCAGCCCATGAATTCAGTTGTTACTCTGGATTTGTGCCTGACCTCTGACCTCACCATGAATTGTATGTTTATTGGTAGAAGGTCTCAATGGCAGGATTCTCGAAGTGTGAGCTTAATATTGGTCTAGTTAGGGGTGAGTGGAAGGGGTGGGTTGATGGCTTTCCCACAGCTCCCAATCTTGGCATTGTCCCTGAGCCCCTCAGTGACTGGGACAATCTCCATTCGATGTCCAAGGTTGTGTGCCTGGGCCAGAGCTTGTGGAAGGTTGGAGCCTTTAGTTAGGAACCTGAATGCACTGGCTCTCTAAGATAATAAAATGTGAGGCTGGATGAACACAGCAGGCCAAGCAGCATCTCAGGAGCACAAAAGCTGACGTTTTGGGCCTAGACCCTTCATCTGCACTGGCTCTCTGTCTTCCCTAGTAGCTTCAAAAGGGGCTTTTTGCAGGGGGTTCCTCTTCCTGAGCCATGTAGATAACAATTATTATACTCATCGGTTTTAGGCTAAAGATTGAATCTCCCCATGACCATGGAACACTTTGATGGTGCCAGTACTGACTGAAGGCTCTTTTCCAATTGGTCAGAAGCATTCTAGTGGAATGACCTCAGCTTCTCCAGTGGTCTAAAGAAGAAAGTTTATGGCACTGAACTGTTGTCCAGGGATAAATGATTTTCAGGGAATGTAGAGTTGAGGATAAAATCAGATCAGCCATGATCTAATTAAGTGGCAGAGCAGGCCCGAAGGGCCGAGTGGCCTGCTTTTGTTCTTTGTTTATACATTGGAAGTACCAGGTTCAAGCTTTGCTCTGAGCTGGGTTTGAAGCTGGGATGTTCAATGTATCCCAGATGGCTGAGACAGACAGATTTTTGATTTACCAGAGAATCAAGGGATTAGGGAAGACTCGCTGGAGCATGGAGTTAAGTCTTCACTGGTGTCAGCCATGATCATATTGAATAGTACAGTAGCTTTGAAGGGCCAAATGGTCAACTCCTTGTCCTATTTCTTCTGAAATGTTAATCTCCGTATCTCCTACACATCTTAAAAAGCTGCCTAAAACCTACCTCTTCGAGTGAGATTTTGGTCACCTGACTTAATGTCTCCAGATTTCACCCAATGGCTCCTCTGTCTGCCTGTGAAGGGTCTTGGGACATTTTATACTATCAAAAGTGTTACGCGTTTGTTGCTGAGGGAGAGGTACTTAAAAAAGGGGAGGACAATCATGTTGTGGGAATTAAATGATGGAGTCCATGTGTTGGTTATTGTGCTGGGTAAACAGGTGAGCTCAATTTGCCTTTCTGCTACCTATGATGGTGTGTGTCAGAAAATAACAAATAAGAATTGTATTCAGGATAAATTTAACCTACTTAAGGCAGTGCACCTAGCTTAGACAAACATTGAACACGTATTTTGTGAAGGCAGCCTATGTAAAAGTGCGCTTACATAGATGAGGTTCTCCCGAAAGCGTTTGCGAAGGTTGTCCAGAAAGGAAATCTCGCTGGTGTAAGAGTTGAGCAGGACAAAGTCCTGCACTCCCACTCTGTCACGAGCTGTCAGGGCTCCTTCCATGTTAATGTAGAATCTACTGCCCACTTCCCGCTTCTGAAAGAGAAAAGACAGAGAGAGAGAGAGAGAGAGAGAGAAAAGGAGGTTGTCACCTCTGAGATGTAAGTAATTCAATTCCTGTTAATATCCTTTTGAGATAGTAAAAGCTGCAGATGCTGGAGAATCGGAGATAACAAGGTGTAGAGCTGGATGGACACAGCCGGCCAAGCTGTATCAGAGGAGCAGAAAGGCTGACGTTTCGGGCCTAGACTCTTCCTCATTTCTGAAATTTCTGAAGAAGAGCCTAGGCCTGAAATGCCTGCTGTGTTCATCCAGCTCTACACCTTGTTATCTCTAGTGTCCTTTTGAGAATTGGAAATAGCTGCTAGTAAATAGAAAATATACGCTGTAGTAGGTGCCATTAGTATGTGGAATAAGAAATAAAAAGCATATCTGTACTGGCTGAAGAATATTAAACATCAAATAGTCACTAATAAATCCAAACGTGAGTTTGGGAGGAATGCTTATGGCTGGAATAGTGAGAATGTGGACCATCATATAACTTCGGGGTGGCACGGTGGCTCAGTGGTTAGCACTGGAGTCTCACAGCGCCAGGGACGTGGTTTCAGATCCACCGTCGGGCGACTGCCTGTGTGGAGTTTGCACATTCTCCATGTGTCTGTGTGGGTTTCCTCTGGGTGCTCTGGTTTCCTCCCACAGTCCAAAAATGTGCAGGTTAGGTGGATTGGCCATGCTAAATTGCCCGTAGTGTTCAGGGGTATGTGGGTTATAGGGGGATGGGTCTGGGTGGGATGCTTCAAGGGGCGGTGTGGACTTGTTGGGCTGAAGAGCCTGTTTCCACACTGTGGGGAATCTAATCTAATCTAATTAACTGCAATTTGGTATCACTAGGTCACGCATTTCCAATGCCCTTACGGTTAAACACTGCCCTGTGCTGGGTTAAATGATCTGCAGCTAATGGAGTTACAAAACTGGTCTCAACTGTCACTAACTGGAAAGGGAACAACGAACACATTTCTATGTACATGCATTTTTAAAAGAAAATCATTTATGGGACGTGGGTGTTGCGGCTGGCCAGCATTTATTGCCCAATCCCAGCTGTCTTTGAGAAAGGGGTGGTGAGCTGCTTTCTTGAACTGCTGTTGTTCCTCACATGTCAATGCGACGGTCAAAAAGGCACAACAACACTATTATTCTTCAGGAGACTAAGTAATTCAACATGTCCATAAGGACCCTCACCAATTTTTAAACATGCACTGTAGAAAGCAGTCTATCTGGGTGCATAATGGCCTAGTATGGCTCTGTCCAGGACCATAAGAAACTACAGAAAGTTGAGTACCCAGTCCAGACCATCACCAAAGCCAACCTCCCATCCATAGACTCCATCTACACTTCTCATACCCACCTAAGGGCTGCCAACATCATCAAAGACAGCTCCCACCCTGGTAATGCTCTCTTACAACCTCTTCCATCAGGCAGAAGATACAGAAATCTGAACACACGTACCAGCAGGTTCAAGGACAGACCTTTCCCTGCTTTTACCAACTGCTGAATAAACCTCTCTAATTTTAAATCTAATGTTGATCTTGTTTTTGTGCCCCTCCTGTGTAGCCATCACCTTGTATGCCTTGCTCTGTCTAAACACCCCACAATGTGTATGTCCTTTTATGTTATGATCTACCTGTACTGCTCACAAAACAAAACTTTTCACTGTACTTAGGTACATAGAACATATGGGGAGGTGATGGCCTAGTGGTGTTATCACTGGACTATTAATCCAGAGACCCAGATAATGTTCTGAAGACCTCGGTTCGAATCCTGCCACGGCAGATGGTAGAATTAGAATGCAATAAAATATCTGGAATTGAGTCTAATGATAACCATGAACGTATTGTCAAATGTTGCAAAAGCTCATCTGGTTCAATGATGTCCTTTAGGAAAGGAATCTACCGTCTTTACCTGGCCTGACCTACATGTGACTCCAGACCACAGCAATGTGGTTGATTCTTAACTGCCCCTTGGGCAATTAGGGATGGGCAATAAATGCTGCTTAGCCAGAGCCAGCCACGTCCCATGACTGAATAAAGGAACAATTAACCAAATCAAATCAGTTCACTTGGTGTAGGCTCTGCTCCTCTTAGCTGTTGACCTTTTCCACATTTCATACAGCTCACTATCCAACGACCAACTAAATGTCCCCCAGCCAGGAGCCAGTGTTTTTGGGGCTGGAAGTTTAGGATGGAGAATGTTGCTGGTAAAAGGCAGAAGTGGAGAATAAAATAATTCTGCCTGGTGTGGACTGGAGTCATACAGCTGCAGAATCAACTGCTTTCAATCAGGACAGAGGTAGAAAATATCACCATTGAATTTAACATTGTTAGTTTAGGAAGCAAGCAGATGAGCCACAGTTCCGGTCACTGATGCTGTCCAGTAAACACCGCTAGAGCACTGGCATATATAGGCTTTTCTGAACAGACCTGACTATGATCAAAAAAGTCTGAGACACTCATGATTTAGGTTTTCCTCAAGGAATAGTTTCTTGAACAGAAAGAACTTATGTGTCACGGTATCATGTGTTGGATTGAGAGAGTGCTTTCAAGGTAGGTAGAAAGAGAATCAATGCTAGAAGATAGTTATTGGGAGAGCGCTGTATATATTTCATAGAAGTTGCTTGATTCCTATTGCTTCCCATGAAGCAGGATATCAACGTGACAGTTAAATATAGTTCAAGGCCTCAAACATTTGCAGAATATGCATCCACCCTTCAAAATACAAACACAAATTCATTCTTCTTGATAGCACAAGATATTCAAGAGATATTTTTAAAATTTGCTCACAATAATAAATTACGAAATGCCACCTGGAGACTTGATACCAGAGTGGAATTTGTTTGCTTTGTTTTTCAAATTAGGGTGTGATCAAATCTTTAAAAATATACACATTGCTTCATGGTTAGTTTAGCACATCCTGAACGAGTGGTCTCACCTTGCCATTGATCAGTACCAGTAAAATACAATGTGCCTCACTGAGCAAATTGCAGATAATAACTTGGATTTCATGACCTTGGAATGTCCAAAGCACTCTGTGGCCAATGAACAACAGTGCTCCTGAGATGCTGCTGGGCCTGCTGTGTTCATCCAGCCTCACATTTTATTCTCTTGAACAACTTCAGAAGTCTAGTTAGTCACTGTTGAAATGTAGACAATGAAGTGGCCAATTTACACATAGCAAGCTCCCACAGTCAGCAACAAGAAAATGACTAATTGATCTGCTTTAATGAACTTTGTTGAGGGATAAGTAGGAAGAGAAGTATAGCGGGTCAAAGTTCAACATTTGCATGGATACAGGAATGATGCTAATGGATTAATCACCCATGAACCTTGCTGTGGAAATTTGATTTTAGCAGCTCCCATACTGGTGGCTGTGTACCTCCATTGCTAAGACCTTAAGCTCTTAAGTATTTTCCCTAAAATTTTCCTTCTCTCTACGCCCTCTCCTCCAAAAATACTACTTTAAACCTATCCTTTGGTCACATTTCCTAATACCTTCCCATGTGCTTTATTTTGTTTGTTCGATCTCCCTCAAAGCACCTTGGAATCATTTAACAATGTTAAAGCTACATGAATCATAAACACTAACATGCAGGTATAGCAAGTAATTAGGAAAGCTAATAGAATGTCATTTATCATAAGGGGCTTGAATACAAAAGTAGGATGCAGTTATATATGATGCTGGAGAGATTGCATCAGGACTACTGTGCACAGCACCGGTCATCTTATTGAAGGAACAATGTAACTGTGTTGAAAATTGTTCGAAAAAGATTTACTAGACTAATACCTGGAATGGAGTGTTGTCCCATGAGGGAAGGTGGAGAGGCTTGGCTTATATTCACAAGAGTTTAGTAGAGTAAGAGGTCGCCTGATTTAAATATGTAATATCCTGAGTGGTCTTGGCAAGATGCATATGAAGCTTTTTTTTTATCCTGTGGAAAAATCTAGAAGGGGGTCAGTAACTCATTCAAGGCAGGGGTAAAGATAATATTTTTCCCTCAGAGAGTTGTGAATCTTTGGAACGCTCTCATTGAAAAGGCAGTGGAAGCAGAGCTTTAGATAATTTTCAGTCAGAGGTAGATAGAATCTTGATAAGCAAGAGGTTGAAAGGTTAGCAGGGGTAGACAGGCATTGGTGTAATCAGGTGACTTTAGTGAATGATGACACAGTTGCTTTGAGAGGCTGAGCGGCCTAATTTGCTGCTAATTCGTGAGCTATATGTCCATGTAATTCGCAAGTTGTTGTTAACTCTCCTCTCCATGGAAGATGTGAAGAAAAGAATCAAGCTGTGTGAATATTGGGCATTTGATCTGTGCCCACTCATTTTGTACCCCTTACCGAAGTTGAATTTGATTGGAGACCAAGAGAGAAGAAAAGACGTGATGGAGAGAGCCCGGTCGAAGCATGGAGTTCATGAAAATTATTGCCAAAGCTGGAATTGGCAGAAAGGCAGATACCCACTGCCTAAAAACTGTGGCCCATGGGAAAGAACCTCCTATCACCACCAGCAGGAAACTCAGGTTTCACAATCTCTGCCTGTTTCAGCTCTAATTAGAAAACTCTTTGTTGTCTAGGTTTCTAAAAATACTAAATATTTTCCTTCAATGATTTCCTAAGACAAACGTTATGTATCGTGTTCCAGCTGCACTTATTTTCAAATGAGAAAATAAATCTTATGAAGCATTCTCTTTACATCAACTGAGGGAACTATTTTCCATTTGCTAGAATGAGAGGTGAAATTCTTCAAGAATTTAACACAGTGATTACAAAAGCGTGTAGTCCATGCTATACAAATCTTCATGACTTCAGGGGAGACTTGGGCACCCATCAACACCAGATACAGTACAAAACGTTGACTGATGACTGGCTACCATTACATTTCATGCTTCCCACTGTAGACAAATATCCAGCTTACGCCACACTTTGTCACACCATCATGTACACAATGCAGACTGGGCTTAAGATGAAGAGAAAAGTCTTCGCTCAAAGCATTCAGAATCTTTGGAATTTCACACCCCAGATGTTGCATTATTCAATATACACAAGGTCATGATAGACAGATTTTTGGTCTCTCGGGGAATCAAGGGATACTGAGAGTGGGGAAGGAAAGGAGTTAAGGCCAATGACCATACACGATCGTTTTAAATGTCAGAGCGGGCTGAAGCTGATGGTCTACTCCTGCTCCTACTTCTTGTATACTTTACCAGGCTTTTGTTTTTTCAAACAAAAAGGTCAGAAAGTCATTTGGAAAAGTGTCCTAAGGGCATCATTTCCAAGAAAGCATGAGACTGCAGTCAAGTACCCTGTAGTGTTAGTTGATGGAGTGTTAATATTGCTAAATATATAAAGGACCAGAATGTCATTAGCTTTAGCTTGACATTAGGACAGAAGGTTCTTAGGGTTCTCAGGGTCTTAGTTCAGAAGCTTAGGGCTTCAGAATGACTGCTGTTGACATTGAGCCCACACATGATGGAGTGTGCCATTGAGGAGCCCAAGCAAAAGTCGAATCAATGGGAATCAGGGACCACACTCTTTGCTGGTTGGAACGATTCGAGAACAATGCAACCTGGTTGTGGTTGTCAGAAGCCTGTCATCCTCAGCTCCAGGACATCTCTGCAGGAGGTCCTCAGGGTAGTGACCCAGGCCTAACAACTTCAGCTGATCCATCAATGACCTTCCCTCCATTTTAAGGCCAAAAGTGGGGATGTTTGCTGATGTTTGCACAATGTTCAGTATCATTTTATGGTTCCTCAGATACTGAAGCAGTCCATGTTCAAATACAACAAGATCTGGACAACATCCAGGCTTGGGCCGACAAGTGGCAGGTAACATTTTGTGTGACACAAGTTTCAGGCAAAGAAAATCTCCAACAAGAGGAAATGTAACTACTGCCCTTAAGTAACAAGGGTAGTATCACAGTTGATTCCACTGTTAACAACATCCTCTGGCTCACCATTGATGAGAACATGTATGAACCATACAAATACTGTGACTACAAGAATCCTGCTGGAAGTAACTCTCCTCACGACTTCCAAAACCTTCCCCATAATTAATAATATACAAGTCAGGAGTGTAATGGAATACTCCCCACTTGCCTGGATGAATGCAGCTCCAACAATACTGAAAAAGCTTGACACTGTCCAGGACAAAGCAACTTGCTTGATTGGCACCAAATCCTTACCTTTAACGTTCACATTCCATAACACTGATGCTTGGTAGCAGAGGTGTGTACCATCTACAAGATGCACTGCTGAAATTCACCAAAGATCCTCAGACAACACCTTCCAAACCCATGACCACTTCCATCTAGAAGGACATGGGCAGCTGATGCATTGAAACACTGCCACTTTCAAGTTCCCCTTCAAGCCACTCACCATCCTGACTTGGAAATACGTCACTGTTCCTTCACTGTCATTGGGTCAAAATTCTGGAACACCCTCGCTAAGAATAATGTGGGTCAACCAACAGTATATGGACTATAAAGATTCAAGAAGGTAGCTCACTACCTCCTCCTCAAGGGTAACTGGGGACATGCAATAACCTTGGCCTAGCTAGTGATGCCCACTACTCATAAAAGAACAAAAAAAAGCTCAGAAGGGACAAATGTTTCTCCTAGAAAGCAAACCAAGTTTAGTTCAGGAGAACAATCATGATGACTAAACTGTTGCTGGTTCGTGGAGCTTCCAGGTTGGGAGAGTTTGGATAAAAGTCTTCAAATTGAAAGTTTAGCTATTGGGATTGTTCAAGGTTCATGCTAGTGAAACTGGAAAGGAATTGCAGAACTGTTTCCACAGTCCAAGAAAAAGAAATTAGGAGGAGCCAGTTAAAAACTCCTAGTAATGGAATATCTATAAAAGGACAGAGTTGGGGACTAATGTAAAGCTTTACTTTGCTCTTGTCCTAAGATTTTTATAAATATATGTAAGTTTTTTGATTTTTTTGTAAAAAAAATCTTACATTCTGTTATTAAAGATCATTTGCAGCCTCCTGGGAGTATGTTTCAGTGACTGCGCACTGCACTAACCATCCTCAAACATTAAAGATATCATATATGCAATATCTCACTGGGGTAGTGTCCTCTAAATCAAGCCCCATGATCTTCAGATCACAAGGTGTGGAGCTGGATGAACACAGCAGGTGAAGCAGCATCATAAGAGCAGGAAAGCTGAGGTTTTGGGTCTAGGCCCATCTTCAGAAAAAAAAATTCCAGCTCTACACCTTGTTATCTCAGATTCTCCAGCATCTGCAGTTCCTACTACCCACGATCCCCAGAGTTGGTTATAAAAGTAAAAAAAAATCAGACAATAGAAGTCCCCACTTTACCTGTCAAATAGACTATGGTTAATAGAAAACGCAGACCAGGTTTCAATACTGAACACAGACTACTATTTGTTCCAAATTCTACCCACAGGTAAACACTATGAACTGGTGACATATAGTCTACTCTTTAAAATTCTATCACTTTTAAACCCCCAAGCACACACTTACAAACAGAGAAACAAAATAAAACACATTGGCGCTTCGGGTGGAGGGAACAAAAGAACTAGAAAAACAATTCAGTGGCACCAGCCCTTAAGATTTGAGTGGCTGAGATGTTTAACAACTACTGTTGCCCAAAAAAGGCCCTCAATGGAGGTGTAACTGTACAAAAAAGAGAAAAGTAAGTCCAGGGTCCCATTCCCAACCTTGTTTGAACTAACAATATTAACTTGTATGTATCACAAGTGCAAAATCTCCACCTCCTTGGGGGTGATTCCTAAACTCCAAAGGAAACTGAAGGAGAGCTGGTGTCCCAGGTCACCATGTGTATTTTCTATTCTCTTTCACCAGGTGTTAAACACAGGAAACCTCACAAGTGTAACCAATTTGTTCTGACTGCAAGCATTTCCCATCATGAAATCACTTGTTAAGGCGAAAGGAAATGCCTTTGACAAGTCTATAACCTGATTCCGGATAAGCACCTAATCACAGTTAACTCTGCAATGCAGTAGTTTTATTGAGAACAGATAGAGATGTCCCCCTTTGTCAGAGATGGAAACGAGTAAATGTCAAGTTGTGGGAGCCAGAAAGTTACTCCCTCAAAAGATAAAGCTAACAGAAACCACTTCACATTTCAGAAGTTACAGCCATGTTTCAATCATTTGGGAAGCTATCCCTGACACTGGTTATTCTTGCAGGATCGGGAAAGAAGATGCTTGGAGGCTACATCCCAGCAATTATGTTGGGATATTGGCCTAGCTTTTCCTTCCTCCTATTACTGATATCGGAGCCTTCAAAGATAACAGTCCCACACTTGGAAATTTTCTTAAACTTCACTTACTACATCTCTCCCTCCTTGAAGTCTCTAAGTTCACATCTCAGAAAATACTTATAAATAGTCTGAGTCAATTTTCTCCCCCTGTGTTATCTTGCCCAGTTGCACCTCCATCATGTGAAGCACTCTAACACATAATGTTAAAATTACTGGCTGAGTACATTTACACAGTACTTCCAGCACAGAAACAGGCATTCAGCCCAACAGCTCAATGCTAGTGTTGGTGCTCCACACGAGACTTCCTGTCTTCATCATCTCACCCTATCAAAATTTCCTCCTATTCTTTTCTTCCTCACTGTATGGTACAATGGCTTGGTAGTTAGCACTGCTGCCTCACAGTGCCAGGGACCTGGGCTCAATTTCACCCTCAGGTGACTGTCTGTGTGGAGTTTGCCTGTTCTCCCTATGTTTGCATGACTTTCCTGCAGGCACTTCGGCTTCTACCCATAGTGCAAAGGTTAGGTGGATCGGCCATGATGAATTGCCCTGTGTGTCCAAGGACATGCAGGCTATGAGTATTATCCATGGTAAATGCAGAGTTATAGGGTAGAAGGGTGGACCTGGATGGGATGCTCTTTGGAGGGTTAGCACAGACTTGTCATGCTGAATGGCCTCTTTCTGCATTGTAGAGATTCTACGTATTTAACAAACTCCCTATAAAACATATTTCTGCTGTATTCACTGCTGCCGCACCCTGTGGTATCAAGTTTCATATTGTAAACTGATGTTGAACATTAGAAACACTCGAACATACAGATAGCACAAGTCTCTCGTTAAGTGTGTCCATCCCATAAGATTTGGTGAAGTACTCCTCTGTGTTTTGCCAAACACAGTTTTTTTTCATAGTTCCAATTAGAGTGAAAAGCAACGCAAGTTTATCACCATAATGCTTACTTCAGAAATCAGTGCAGCAAAAACTTAGACTCCAACCAAAAGCAACATTCTAGTCCCCCAGCTATAGGAAGGTTGTTGTTAAACTTGAGAAGTAATTTATAAGGATGTTCCTGGGGTTGGAGGGTATGAGCTACAGGGAGACGCTGAATAGACTGGGGCTATTTTCTTTGGAATAGGGAAGGCTGTGGGGTGACCTTATAGAAATGTATAAAATCATGAGGCGCTTGGATAGGGTGAATAGCCAAGGTCCTTTTCCTGGGGTAAGTGAGTCCAAAACTAGAGGGCATAGGTTTAAGATGAAAGGGGAAAGATTTAAAAGAGACCTGAGGGGCAACATTTTCATGCAGAGAATGGTATCAAATGAACTGCCAGAAGAAATGGTGGGGGCTGGTAAAATTATAACATTTATGAGGCTTCTGGATGGGTACATGAATAGGAAGGGTTTAGAGGGATACGGGCCAAATGCTGGCAAATGGGACTTGGTCAATTTAGGTTGCCTGATCAGCATGATTGTGTCGAACCAAAGGCTCTGTTTCCATGCTGTACAGCTCTATGACTCTATAGCACAATATCTTCAGACTGTCCCTCCTTCAAGTTACTGGAATAGTGGTTAGTTCAGTTGGCTGGATAGCTGGTTTGTGATGCAGTGGGATACCAACAGAGTGGGCTCAATTCCTGCTCCAGCTGACATTATCATGAAGGATTCTCCTTGCCTGCGGTGTGGTGACCCTTTGGGAGATCCTCTATAGGTTGTCTCTCTCTCATGAGGTAGCAACCCTACGGTTGATGGTTTTTAGCTTTTATTTACATCCGCGTTTCTTTCTTCACAAGAAGTGACAAGTTCTTCCCCATATCTCACTATTTCTGTCTGTTTAAAAAGAATTCTTTTTGCTGCAGGACACCAGCATTTTATATCCAATGCAATTACTGTTAAAAGCAGATAAATTGAAAACAGTATCAGCTCTGCAAAAAGTTCCAAAACTATTCAACATTTTAAAAATCCAGAAGGCATTTACCGATGGTGTATACGCTCTGCTTTTGAGTAGAGTTCCCCAATAGGTTGATAAATATATTTTAGAATTTAGCACTGCACTTCATCAGGGACATATTATTGAATACATATATGGCCAAAATAAGTTTTTTACTTAGCAAATCAGCAGCAACAAATCAATTATAAAATAAAACTCACAGAAAGTTAATCCAAAACTGAAAAAAGAAGAGAAGAGATTAATATTTTGTTTACCTTGCTGTGAGCAGTTCAGAACTGGATCTGCATCAAAAACGTTAAATAGATTTTCTCATCTCATGAACACACTATGTCTTTTCAGCTTTGCTTTTGCCTGATTTCCAACACTGGATTTTTTTTTCTCTTGCATCTATTAAAACCTTTTTCTCTTACCACTTTCCATCCACCTTGTGGGCTTGGTCTGGATTTTGTTCTGGTTTTGCATATTAAGTGTATGGCAAATACATTTATATAGGTTGCACATATAGATGCAGATTGCGTGAGATGTGAATCTGTGTGCAAGAAAATACTTGGGGATCAAGATTAAGGCCCAACCAATAGGAAGCCTGTATTGTTATTTACTGCAACATGAAGGGTGGATGATGGGGGAAGGGCTCATGTTTGAAATGTATGCACAACCCACTCTGATAACTGGATGGCTTTGGAGACGAATGTAAGGCATGGGTCTTGATCTCTAGACAGGAAACCAGGGGGAGAGGCCAATGTTGCTGTCAGTTTGAATTACAGTGGAAAAGCTTAGGGTGGAGGCAATGTTCAAGGATAACTGAAATGTGCAAAAGGGCAAATAAAGTGTCGATCCAGAAGGAATTGAATTGTTTTTTTTTTGCTTTTCCCGTATCCTGTGAACATTATTTAAAGCAAAGATTATCACAAGAGATACTGCAGTGTCCATCCATTAAAGGTACCAGTGGTTTGGCTAAGTGGTGTACAAAATTGAGGCCAATATTCAAACTGAAGACACGGCAAATCATTCAAGGACCAAAGGAAGGTGCAACAGGGTATTGATAAGTTGGTGAAGCAAGTTGCAGATGGAATTCAACATCAGCAAATGCACAGTGATAGATTTTGGTAGAAGTAAAATGATCATTATACTTCAGATGAATAGGAAATTTATCTGCAAGGTCAGGGGAATTTAGATGTTTACCGTCATTACGTGTTAAAGGCAGCATCTCAAATGGCTTGAGCCAGAAGAACAGATAACAAAAATGCTGGATCTTTCACCAAGGAAGTGTTGAATACAAGTCAAAATTTAAGGGTGAGTCTACATAAAACCTGAATCAGAACATTAGAGATTCAAGCTGTACAACAGGAGAATGATATTGTAGTAATAAGGAGGGCATAGTGTGGGTTTGTTTGGAAATATAATTCCTAACACTCAGTGGCAATTAAAGGGTAATTTGATGAAGATGCTTATAATAGTGAAAGGATGAGATAGGTTAGAGTGAAAATCTCTGTTTCCAATACTTTCAACATCTAGGACTAAAAGGGATATAGATTATAGGGTTGAAGGTAGAGGGTAGAAGAAACAATATTATACAGGGGGCTTTGAGAGTATAGGATGGTGCATGGGAGTTAGCAATTAAAAAAAGATACCATGTCAACATTCTATATCACATTGAAACAGGCCATTTGACCCAGCTTTTTATGCTTCCATGTAGGACTTGTCCCATTCGAATTACCTCATCTCAATTTTTTGTAATCTCTTTCTAGTCTCTTTTTTCTCATGTACCCATCAACTTCCCTTTGGTAACAGCTAAGCCATATGTCTAAACTATTAAAAGAAAGTGGGATAACAGAGACGACACATGGATGTGTGGATGGTAGATGCAATCTTTGGACTGTGAATCAGCAGCTCGTAGGAATGCTGGAGAAATTCCAACAGGAAATATATTTCATCATCCCCCAGTTCCATGATGAGCAAATGCTAGTAGCTTCCATGAAGTCAATTCCACAAACATTCAGGAAGCCTCCTTCAAAACTAGTTTTATATCTCCTCTAACCAGATTTCCCAAATCTCAAATAGAAGCTTGCCTTCAAACCTAGCAACATTGATTGTAAGTGACTGTGAAGAGTCTCAAATTGGTGACAACTTGTCCATTGAACTACATCACGCTTCAAGCCCAAGCAACTTAATGAGGCAGAGCAGTGACAGAGAAGAGAAGAAAAGGAAGTAGACCCTGGACTCTGGGTCATGGAATGTCCTGCCCCTTGCTCCAACAGAGCTGCATGTTGATTGTTAGCCTCGTGAGTCACACAGAGACTGACTGCAGACACTCACAACCCATACCACACTTCATCTTCAAATTGAGGGAGAGCCAACCACATGGACACTACATACTGACATGGGGTGGCTGAGATGCACAGCCCCTTCCAATGTTATAATTTGAGGCAATTCTACAAAACCCAGAAAAGAAATACTTGCATTTGTACAGTACCTTTTGCACCGGAGGATTTTGCAGTGTTTTGTAACCAATGAAGTTATCTCAAAATGCCATCACTGTCCTGATGAACAAAACGCAGCAACCAACTTGCACACGGTAATTTTAAGAAATCACAGTCTGGGCTGGCTATAAACAGGTCCAGGCAGTGGCCTGTGGAGGGGATCACCTCTGCCAACTGTCTACCCCTTTCCTGTGGTTATGTTTGTACTCAGCCATCCTTGGTGAGGGGGCAGGTGATGTCCATCAGTGATCTCAATGCCTTTACAGAGAGGTGGGCACTGCGGGGGATTATCCCTTCCAAATCCATTTTAATTTACCCCCTTCCATCTCTCCCAACATCCCACTTCACTTTTGATGGTTTGCACTTCCAGTCATGAGCTTTGTTTGTACACATCTAATTGGGCTCTTCACTGGTGGCAGTTACTAATTTTAAAAAGGTCAGAGCGATTTGGTGGTGGGAAAGGTGCTCACTTGTGCATGGTAGAAGCTCTGGGTACGAAGAAGGAGAAAAAAAGATCTCACAATACTCAGAATATTGCCCTTGTCGGCATTGTAAAACCTTCATTCCAGAGCACACCCTGTCAAAAGATGGTATTTGCATGAGACAGTTTGTGAGTACATAGCAACTCTTCTGCTGTGCCGAGTACTCTTGCAAAAACTGGCAGCCAGGAAGTGTTCTCCAGTGTGAGAGAGAAGAGTCTTTTTGCCCTAATCTGCAATATATCACTGCCCCAGAATTCAGCAGTGTTCACAAAGGTTCGCTTCCAATAATATCTGCCACCCTATTTGTTCCCAGTGACCACTTACGCTATTCTCCAATTCACATGCAGAATGTGGGCATCTCTGACTGAGCCAACATTCATTGTCTATCGGACAGTTAAGAGTCAACTAAATTACTGCAGATCTGGAATCGCATGTGGGCCAGGACCTCAGCTTCCTTCACTAAAGGACATTAGTGAGCCAAGACAGATTTTACCTCCAACTACCAGCAATGATTCCAGTGTTATCATTAGATACCAAACTGCAGGTGTTTTTATTGAATTCAAATTCCACCATGGCAGGATTCAAACCCGAATCCCCAATTATTACTTGGTCTTTGGATTAATAGCAAAGCAATTATACCAGTATGGCACCACCTCTCCCGACTGGAGCTAGTCACAGCATGAACATTTGAAAAGTATTTCTGAAAGGTGAGTTGTCCCTTAGAATTTATAATTCTGGTCAGTTCACTGCTGTTGCCCTCTTGTTGTTTAAATTTGGCCTATAATTACCAATGTAGAAATATTGGTATTATCGCGATAAATTAACTCAATTCTTATAACTTGTTTTCTAAATAACTCCACAGGAGCCAGTATCCCATCACTAAGTCCCCCTTTATTTACAGTGTGTTGAACGTGACACTGGCCCAGCTGGCACAGAGTCAGCTCCTAGAGTAGGCACAACCCCTGACACTACTGTTTATATCTGTCAACCAGGGCTCCCTAATTGGGGCTGTAAACCCAGTCCAATCAGAGAACTCATATTCTATGACATCTACCTTGCTAACCTCATTCCAATCACTACAATTTTTATTTCTGAAGTCTATACAAAACACAATTTTACACCAAATGTACCTTTTTGATCTTCGATTCCTTTATTTCCTTCCCTTGTCTTTGTTGATTCGAGCTTTGATGTTACTTTTCTTCATTAAAATCTTGGGTCTTTATCTTTCGTTCTTTCCCACGCCCACTTTACTAGGCAGAATTAAGTCTTCCAGCCAATCAGAAGCTCGGGTTCTCCAAGCAGAAACAATCTCATGGTGGATGTGACTGGGTGAATCCTTCACAGGAGAATGGCAGACCAGTGATAAACAGTTGTCACAAGTGGTTGGCCTTGTCAGTTAGGCCCCCATCACACAGCCCAGCAGCAACAGGACAAGTAAACTCATTCATGCTAATGAGAAGGTTAGCACTGTGGTGTCATATGTGATTCACAATCCAACACCTGCCACATCATTGTGAGCTCCTATGTTTCTATGTCAAGTGGAACAATTTCTACCATTTCCACAATAGCTCCACTGCTTGTGCCAGTGCTGCTCTATTTCTGGGTTATTTGGTGAAGTTGTCTGACTGTTGGGTGGGTCCATGGAACTCCCATTATTACTACAATAATTTGCTTTTATGAATCACCTTTAGCGCAAGAAACCTCGCAGGAGAGCAAACAGATAGAAATTGACCCTGGATCTAAAGGAGATAGCAGAATGGGTGGAAAAACACTTGTTTGAAGAGGTAGGCTTGAGCAGCTTAAGGGGAAGTGTAGGGACAGTGATGTTTAGGGAGAAAATTTAAGAACTTAGGGTCTCAACATCAGAAAGCATGGCCGTCTATGGTGGGGTGAAGGTAGTGAGGAACGTGTAACAGGCTAGAGCAATGGGGGTGAAAAGTTCTCAAAGGATCCCAAGAATAGAGGAGATCACAGGGATAGGGTGGCTCAGGACTGGGGAGGGGCATGAACACAGGGACCAGAATTTCAACACCAAATTGTTGGTAGACCAGAAGCCAATGTAGGATTGCGAACATTGGACACTTGTGTGAAATGCGATCCAGTCAGGAGAGTCCCTGATTAAGTTGGGTTTCTAAAGCCTGGGAGCTGGAACATCAGCCGGAATAGCCACACTACCCCAGGAACTCAACTGAGAGACCTGTAGAGTACAGCACTGTAGCTCAGTAGGCAAAGGTAGTACGACCTAGTGAAGGTGATCTGTCAAGTTAGAAAGGTTCAATTCTGATCTCCACTCTGTGGCTAGAACTAAATGAAGTATGCCAGGATGGGGATAGGTGGCAGAAGGGCCCACATGATTGAGGAGGAGGCTGTACAGTCTATTCCCGCTGGTGGAGCCTCCCAGATTTACATATTCATTACTTGCCCAAATCTGTTGGTGGCCTCCCAGTGGGTTTGTCTCTCAAAGACACATTGTGCCCGATCAAGGAACCAGCATCAGAGAGGGAGTGCCCTCTGTAGTAAGATCAGGTTGGCATCCAGCTGAGTGAAGATGAACAGACTTTGGTGAACATACCTATACAAAACGGGTGGTAAGAGAGGACACCTCTGGAAACCATTGGACTGGGTCCCAGACTGATGTCACTAAGTCATAGCTTCTGACGCACTGTAGAGTCACAGAATCCCAACAGTGCAGAAAGGGGCCATTCAGCCCATTGAGTCTGTAATAAGCTCTCTGAAGGCTTTGACCCACCCCCACCCCGCCAACCCCCCATAACACTGCATGGCTAATATACCTATCCTACACATTCCTGGGCCCAAAGGGCATTTTTTTTTAACATGGCCAGTTCACCTAACCTGCATATCTTCAGACTTTGGGGGGAAACCGGAGCATATGGAGTAAACCCACACGGACACAGGGAGAATGTGCAAGCTCCACACAAACAGTCACTCAAGGGTGGAATTGAACCCGGGTCCCTGGCATCATGAGGCAGTAGGGCTAACTGCTGAGCCACCATGCTATTCTTAGAGTAAGAGTACAGCGAACCCTTTATTCCATGTTTTATGAGAGTCACCATGGTCCTTATTTCTAACATCCCCTCCCCATCTCACTTTAATCCCCTTGCCCCACATAACCCCCTGTTGTATAAGGTAGTCAGTACCTGAATGGGTTAACCAACGCCCTGAGATGAGCTCCACCCATTGCGATATTAGGGTCTGTTCCTGGATGGAGTTGACCAGTTGTTGCTCCGCGTGGTCGTACCAATTGGAAATGTTTAGATCAATAACATTCACAATAATGTGCACTTACTCTGAAGCCAGATCTGATACTCCCAGAAGACACCATCACATATCTCAGATGTCATGCGATTAGCTACTGTTCTAATTAGCATGAAATAAACCTTTACTGTTAGTCAAGATGTCACATGTGCGTTCTTCCCCATGTGGTGTGAATAAGATAGGTAGTAAGAAGGATTGGCGATAGTGCTACAACTCAAGCCATCTCAGATATCTCAGATACACCATGTTGATCGAAGGGTGGGTTTCACCCTGTTGACCAGCCTCCAAATTGCCCATTCCCACCTGTATGCAGGGATCTAGTGAAGATCTCAGGCGAAAGACTCGGCGCAGTACCAAAAGCAGCCACCACTCCTGGTGGCGCTGGCTGCAATGTGGAGCTGCTAGCCTCTGATTGATTGGCAGCTCTTGGGAGCAATTAAACAGCATTCGATGCAGCCTCGAAGGTATGATGAGGATCAACCAATGGTTATCCCACTGAACATGTATCATCGACACTACGTTCCATACTGCACTGAGTCAGCTGCATGGAGACTGTAACACGCCCCCCTTTCAGTGTCTGCTGGCCTAGAACAGTGAAACAGGTATCTTGCACTCTATATGGCCAATTGGAAAGCTTGCACATGGCCATCGCTCAAGGATAGAAGCAGATACAAGTATTGATTCACTGCAGTTAGTTTCTGTGCCTCTTCATATGAGCAGGAGAAAAGGAGCAGCCTTGGTACATTTTTCTGAAACAGTTCCTGCATGAATTGTGCGCATGGATAAATACATGCACATGTTCAATTGTAAGGCACCCTGCAAGTGAACAGCCGCTAACACTCATTATTCTGGGCCTTAACAAGAAGAACAGTGACCCTGACTGAGAAATATTTGTCAACACTTTATCACACCACAGATCAAAAGCATTAAACAGGGTGAATTCCACTTGATTTTATTCAATCGCCTGTCACAGGGTATGTTGACAGCCAGCAGCCACATGATGGCTATGGGCCAAAGTCCTCCGGAGGATTTCCTGGATTCAGTTTCCTCTCCTGATAAACTGAGGCCAAGCTAAACAAGGCACCACTAAAACATGATAAGGAAAGCCCAAATTCCATCCCAAGAACAGGAAGGCTGGAAGCTAAAACCCAAAGCCAAGAAGATTGAATTGTGATTTTATTCTGCGCAAGATGCCGCTCTTTCCTGAGTTGTTCTGGGAGGATATCACTGTGACGATAAGAAACCTCTAACTGATTTGGAACAACAGTCCCATCGGGTCCACGTGTGGCTCGCTTCCAAGAATCAGAGGCTGCCATCTCCATCACTGACTGACTATCGTTGAGTGAAGTTGATCACTAGGAAGCACATTGGACAGTCTATGTGCTGCGCAACCAGAGTGAGCAGAGTCATTATGTCATTGTGCCATCATTTCAGGGGTGGGGGTGGGCAATGGCCTAGTGATATTATCACTCAACTATTAATCCAGTGACCCAGGTAATGTTCTGGGGACCTGGGTTCAAAGCCCACCATGGCAGATGGTGGAATTTGAAATCAATTTTTAAAAATCTGGGATTAAGAATCTAATGATGAACATAAAACCATCATCGGTTGTTGGGGGGAAAACTCATCTGGTTCACTAATATCCTTTAGGGAAGAAAATTGCCATCTTTACCAGATCTGGCTACATGTTACTCCAGACCCACAGCAATGTGGTTGACTCTTAACTGCCCTCTGGGTAATTAGGGATGGGCAATAAATGCTGTTATGTTTATAAATGTAGCATCTTAATAAATGCTACGTCCCATGAATGAATAAGAAACAATTGCCTGAGGTCCTAGGGAAGTTGGTGGATGTGATATCAATCAAACAGGCTGCTTTGTCATGGATGGTGTCAAGTTTCTTGAGGAAGTTCCTTCAAGCACACAAGTGACAACTCAAATCTAGGCATAAAAATTTACATACTCACATACGCATGCAAAAATGCACAAACATGCACATGCACATGCACACATGTACACACACATGCACAAATACACAGACTTTCCTGCCAATTACTGGCCCATCAGTTTACTCTCAATCATTAAGAAAGTGACAAAAGGAGTCATCAACAGTGCTATCAAGCAGCTGAAGCCCCTTGAAGGGTCTAGGCCCGAAACGTCAGCTTTTGTGCTCCTGAGATGCTGCTTGGGCTGCTGTGTTCATCCAGCTTCACACTATGTTATCTCGGATTCTCCACCATCTGCAGTCCCCATTATACCTGTTCAGTGACGCCCAGTTTGAGTTCAGCCAGGACCGCTCAGTTCCTGATCTCATTGCAGCCTTGGTTCAAACATGGACAAAACAGATGAATTCCAGAGATGAGGTAAGAGTGACAGCCCTTGACATTAAGGCTGCATTTGACCAAGTGTGGCATCAAGGAGTCCTGATAAAACTGGCTTCAATGGATATCGGGGGAAAAACGCTCCGGTGGTCTGAGTCATACCTGGCACATAGGAAGATGGTCGTGATTGTTGGATGTCAATCAACTCACTTTCAGGGTATCTCTGCAGGAATTCCTCAGGGTAGTGTCCTAGGCCCAACCATCTTCAGCTGCTTCATCAATGACCTTCCTTCCATCATAAGGTCAGAAGTGGGGATGTTCGCCAATGATTATGCAATGTTCAGCATCATTTGTGACTCCTCGGGTACTGAAGCAGTCCATGCTCACGTGCAACAAGATCTGCTGGGGCTGACAAGTGGCAAGTGACATTCGCGCCACACAAATGCCAGGCTATGACCATCACCAGTAAGAGACAATCTAACCACCACCACCCCTTGATATTCAATGGTGTTACCATCACTGAGTCGCCCACTATCAATATCCTGGAGATTATCATTGACCAGGAACTCAACTGGACTCACCTCATACACACAGTAGCTACAAGAGCAGGTCAGATGCTCGAAATACTGCAGCAAATAACTCACCTCCTGACTCCTCAAAGCCTGTCTGCCATCTACGAGGCATAAGTCAGGAGTGTGATGGAATACTCCCCACTGGCCTAGATGATTGCAGCCCCAATAACACTCAAGAAGCTTAACACCATCCAGGACAAAGCAGACTGGCACTACATCCACAAGCATCCACTCGCTCCACCATCAAATATCAGTAGCAGCAGTGAGTACTATCTGCAAGATGCACTGCAGAAATGCACCAAAGATCCTCAGGAAGCATCTTCCAAACCCACAACCACTTTTATCCAGAAGGACAGGGGCAACAGATATATTGGAACACCATCACATTCAAGTTACCCTTCAAGCCACTCATGTATCACTGTCGCTGTGTCAAAATCCTGGAATTCCCTCCGTAATGGCATTGTGAATCAACCTACAGCTGGTGGACTGCAGCTGTTCAAGAAAGCAGCTCACCAACACATTCTCAAGGGCACCTAGGGATGGGCAATAAGTGCTGGCCCATCCAGCGATGCCCACATTCCACAAATGAATAGAAAAATAGCATACACATGTACACATACACAAACATGCACATTCACAGACACAAGTGTACACATACACATATAAATACAAGCATACATGCATATACAAACATACACATGCACACATATAACATATAGATGCACACAATATACATAAATGCGTATGCATCACATTCACATGCATAAACATACACATATGTGAACATATGCGTGTACACATGCAAAAATACACACAGAATACTCTAGTTGCATGATATTACTTTCTTCAAAATTTGGAATGAAATCAAAACTCCAGCCATTATAATAGAAGTGGACCATTAATTTTATATTGTTTAAATGTTCCTTGACAATTGTCAAAAGCACAAAGATGTTTTGACGTTTCTGAGGACAGAAATCTATTGGTCAACCTCAGCTGTGAGTGCAATAAGCAAATAGTACAATAATTTCTGAAATCAGGCATTGAAAACACACTCGCACTGAAGTCTGGAGGAGTGTGCAGTTTTTGGAAAGCTGCTTGTCTACATATCCAAGACAGTGCAGAGCCAGTGAGGCCATCCATCCCATTGTGGCCTGCTACAGACCAGCTGCTCAGACTTTACCTTAGCTTCCCCCATTGTCAAATATACTTCAAGTAAAATTCCAGACTGTGAATGGGTGAAATAAGGTGGAATGTGTCTTGTATTAATACAAACAGGGTTATTGACCAGGTGTAACCAGTTGCCTGTTTCTGTGCTGTAATCATGATATGCAGAAAGAGTACTCAGTCTTACGTCCTCTATCTGGATCAGCTGGTTTCCTTGACATAACATTTGCATAACCTGAGCAATACATGAACCATCATGTTGTACACTTCCTTTAATCGTTTCAGTCTCTACTTATCTTTACGTAGAATTACACATGGCCAACTTCACAGCACCACAACAACCCAGTTCTAATGGCTAGGCTGTGCACGAGCTGAACTCAGACTTAGAAACTTCCTACATCCAGTGATGCATCAGGCAAACTAAGAATGTGCTTATGCTTGTTTTGAAGTTGCTTCTTCCTGAAACACAATACCAGGGTTTGCAGTTTAGCATCACTCCATATACTGCATTAAGGCCATTACATCCTGGAATGGGTCTCAAACCCAGATCGACTGACTCGGCAACAGAGAAGCTATCCAGTGCAGCATGCACTAACTCTAACTTATACATCCCACGCAGAATCTTTAGCACTTTCAAAACTTAATAACTGCCTTAGCTAGAGGTATGAACCCTCCCAATGCCAAATTTTGCTTAGATCCAAATC
Source organism: Stegostoma tigrinum (assembly GCF_030684315.1). Taxonomy (NCBI): domain Eukaryota; kingdom Metazoa; phylum Chordata; class Chondrichthyes; order Orectolobiformes; family Stegostomatidae; genus Stegostoma; species Stegostoma tigrinum. The sequence goes on from NC_081379.1 coordinate 11,755,423, forward strand.
TTAGATTCAGTTTTGGCCCAGTTGGCCACATTCTCACCTGAACGTCAAACGTTTCTGGGTTGTTGGTGTAAGAATCAAGACTGACACTTCTGTGCAGTACTAAGAGACAGTTGCACTGAGAGAATGGCTCTTTCCACAAAAGATTAAACCAAAGCCTATCTAGCTGCTCAGAAGAAGGGAATAAAGTCAAGTAGCATGTTTTGAAGAACAGCAAGAGGTCTATCCCTGGTGGCTAGTGTTTGTTCATGAACCTCTCCTGTCCTTGCAGTCTGATAGCAGTGGAAGCCCTGTCCAGTCTCAAGTCACAAACCTGACTTTGGAGATCTTAAGTCGCACAAAACTGATGGAACTTTGGCTCTACACCTGGCAATCCCCATGTAAATTATTCCAGGAAAGCTTCGTAAGGGAAAGCTGGAATAATCAGGCTTCCATTATACACCAGCAAATCATCAATGACTATGAAATGCTGTACCGGCTTACCAAATGTCTTAATAGCCAATCTGCTGGGCCTTTGGTTCAGCCAATCATTGACACAATGATGATGAATGCTCACGGATCTCAATGGATCCCGTGTCCTGTTAGATTCTGCAATGAGTCTAGGAAGCCCTAAGAAACTTTTTACTGGTGTTTGTTTGGCCAGTTCTTCTTTATGTGAATGTTTCTTCATTTGTTGTTCCATGGTGGCAGTTCCTTGGCCAGTTATTTCTTTAATGAGTTTGACTCTTTCTGCTATTTGAAGAAGATTAAGATTATGACAAGCATTCACACTCAAGAAAAAGAGAGACTTCTTCATTGCCAACTGCAGTTCACACAAGTTGTCTTCATATTGACATCCCTTGTGTTAGAGAGTTCCTTGCAGTAACCTTTCGCTTGAAGTATTATATCTCCTGAATTGTGTAATTGCACTGTTGTTTGCTGTAGACAGTACATTTTTAACCAATCTTCACTACCTCTTAACATAATGACACTCACTGCTGTATCAAGCTTTGAAATTAGTGCGGTGCCCATTGACCTTAATGTCCTCTTGATAAAAGGTTGAGTCTGCATCACTTTTTCGCCGAGGAAGACTTCAGACTTTTTGTTTGTAGACTGTTCCTCAAAATGAATTTTTTTTAATGTAGGTAACTAGTTGACTTCTTGTTTTGTTGTGACTGCGTCCTATGTCAGCTCATTTTTCCGAAAGTGATGCATTGTGTTATAAATGAAAGCATTCACTTTTAACAGCTGGGCACTACCTGTGTCTGTGTGGTTTCTCTGCTCTACAGAACAGACAATAACCTTTAACATCTACTCACTATACTGATTTCTCATGTGTCTTTTGTGATTTATATACCTTAAGAACTGAATGGATTTTGCTGATCTCTTGTGAGAGGATTGATCTTCTCCTCTTGGGATTGATCCATGCCGTATCCAGACTTCAGTTTCACTTATCATCGCTAGAGGCTTTCTTTGCGGTCAAACGTTTCTTTGACAATAATAAATCTGACAAAGAGTCAACAGTAGTTATACTACAATTTGTCTCTTATCAAGCTGAGGGAGGTGAGGCCTAGTGGCATTATCATTAGCCTATCAATCCAGAGATCTAGGTAATATCCCGGGACCCAGATTCGAATCCTGCCATGGTAGATGGTGGGATTTGAAATCAGTAAAAAAAGTCTGGAATTAGAAGTCTGATGATGACCATTGCTGATTGTTGGGAAAACCCCATCTGGTTCACTAATGTCCTTTAGGGAAGGAAACTGCCATTCTTACCTGGTCTGGCCTACATGTGGCTCCAGATCCACAGCAAGTGTGACCTAACTACCCTCAGGACAATTAGGGATAGACAATAAATGCTGCCTAACTAGTGACACCCTCATCCTGTTAATGAATTTTAAAAAAGCTTGACTTAAATCACCACAGTCACATTTTTCCTCTATGTTGTAGAGACCAGTAATCTTTTTTCTTCATGGATTCCTTTGGATGCTGAACTCTTCCATTAAATCTTGCTGTCTCAAGAATTTATTATGCTCTGTGTTTAAATTAATTCTCAAAGGTTTTTGATATTTTCTGAAAAGTAGTTGCTGCTTCTTTTAAAGCCTGGTGAGCTATAATATCATCTGCTATTATCCCAATTGTATATCGAAATGTAGTCACTTGTTCAGCTATTTAGTATTTAATTTGGAAGCTATTCTGTATCTTAAGCATTGTTTTCACCAAAATGTCCAACATTGTGTTTATTTGACTCATCTCTGAAACTAAATCTCCATGGCAATATTTTTGATACTTGATCTTTCTAAAGTTGTTATTTATTTTCATTGTTTAAAAGCTTTATATTTTGTCATAATGTTTTCAGTCAAAATATAGGAATCACACATTTTAGAGTTAAAATTTATGGCTTCACTGGATGAATTCTTATATTCATGGCCAAAACTAAATGATTTCCATTTCCTTACAGGCATTACTAATTGAATCCTGTTGTCTACCCTTTTAATAACCATGCCTGCTTTAATTAATTGTTTTTCTGGTTGATTCCCACTATCTGTATTTCCGGTAATAATATTTGTTTCTTTCATGGTTTTCCCAAATGCTTCCTGCCTAGAATTTCTGCTTCAGTTTAAGTAAAGCATTTTTCAACATTTCTGTGGCCTTAAAAAATCTTCTATCTTTATTCTTCCATTAGAAATACTCTGATTAATCTTCAAATATGCCCTTTTATCACTTTATGTCTGGTTTTATGACATGCCCACATCTGTGACTTAAATTTGAATTGATTTGTAGCCACTGATTGTAGCCAGTTCCAAACTCTCTTGCTGTAGCCTGTCTTATCACCAGGTTCAAATGCTTTTACCATTGATTAGAGAGTCTGTCTTGTTGAATCCTGCCATGAATATTTCATCTTCAGGATCAATCAATGTTCAGTTCTTCTAACCTCTGACTCTTTGTGTAAACAGTCTCCTTAAGGCTGTGTCCAAAAAAGTCTTCAGACTTCTGGTACTGTTAATATGTGAGATGAGGCAGCTAAATGGAATGTGCACCACAGTTCCCCATGTTGCATGCATTATCCTCACCAAAGCTCACCATGTTCTATCACCTGCTTCACTGCATTCACCACATTCTATAAACTATCCTCACTACGGCTCACCATGTTCTATAAACTATCCTCACTACGGCTCACCATGTTCTATAAACGAATTTCACTATGGCTCACAATGTTCTATAAACTATCCTCATTTCGGCTCACAATGTTGTATAACCAATCTCAGTGCAGTTCACTCTGTTGCATGAGCCTTGTCCGCAGTAATAGTCAATACGAGACATGCTTGATGCCATTGTTACCTTTTAGGATAGAAATCTACATCTACTTGGTCTGCTGTAGGAAGGCACATGCACTTGCTAGGCTAATGAGAAAAGTTTATTTATTTAAATAATTTTGTAGCTTGTTACATGTCAGTACCAAGTAAAAGTTACAGAGATTATAAGGAGGGCCTGGTTTTTGGAACTTACTGCTTTGAGATCCTGAGCCCTTTTCCCACCAGAACCAAATAACATCATCATAGTGTCCTTAAGGCACTCATTAGTATGAAACCTTTCAGATCCTTGCATCCTGACACACCAATTATCACATGGTGTGGTTTGTGGAAGGTTACACTGGTTGTAACTGCTGGTTACAACTTTCAAGCAGTGAGGGCATTTCAGTTGGCTGTAAAGTTCTTGGACAGTTTTGGTGGTCATGTAAAGTATTCTATAAGTGCAAATCCTTTTCTTCTAAGGCATTGAGACATTCAAGAGTGCATTGGATGATTATATGGATTGATATGGGCATTCTGGGTTATGGGGAATGGATATGGGGAAAAGGCAGGAAATTGATATGAGGTAAATGAACCAGTATGGGAATGATGGGTTGAATGGCCTCCTTCTGCACTGTAACAATGCTGTGATTCTGCTTTTAAAAGTATAAATGTTGTGATCACAAGGCAAAACAAATCGCCTGCTTTCATTGCTGCTGTCAGCACTGGAAAGACATGGTGTGCGCCTTCTCTCAGCTCACTTTCACACACAACAAACAGAATCAGCTGTTTGTGACTCCCCGAGCCATTTAAAACACTGTTTATTATCAAAGTCCTGGGCCCTTTCATCTCTGAAGCCCTCCACTGTACAACTTAATTTTTAGCAATAGATAAATCAGTGCCTTTACTAATGACTTATACCAGGTTAGACTTTCCAGCCCGAAAGGTGTAGACCTATCTCTCTGTAGATCAAATTCATATCAACTGAACACTTTGTGGTGAAGAGCTTTGAAAGCATTCTAGTTTCCTTCTGCTGTTTGACTAAACAGCTGGTAACTACCCATTGTCACCTTCATTGCATTGTAGAATATACAGGCCATTAAGACAGAAAACCTAGTCAATAGCAAACATATTCTCACAGTGACTGTATATGATCATCAGTGTCAGTCTTGGCTCAAGCACCAACACTCTCACATCTGACTTAGCAAGTTTGTGAATTCAAAACTCACTCCATGGACTTGAGATCACAGTTCAGGCTGGTATTCCAGGGAATGCTGGCATGCAGATGAGATGCTGAACAGAAGCCATTTTGGGCCCTCTCCACTTGCTGTTTAAATGCCACACTGCTCCTTCAAGAGCAGGAGAGTTCTCATAGAATGCCTATATTGCAGATAGAGGCCATTTGGTCCACCAAGTCTTTACGAAGCCCCTGAAGAGCATCCCAGCCAGAACAACCACCCCGACCCTACCCCCATAATCCCACGGCTAATCCACCTGCCTTGCGCATCCCTGAACACTATGGGCAATTTAGCACAGCCAATCCAACTAACCTGCACATCTTTGGACTGTGGAAGGAAACCAGGTCACTCAGCAGAAGCTCATGCAGACTCAGGGAGAGTGTGCGACTCCACACAGACAGTCGCCTGAGGGTGGAATTGAACCTAGGTCCCTGGGACTATGAGGCAGTAGTGCTAACCACTGAGCCACCATGGCATCCTCCCTATGTACCAGCCAATTGAAAAGGGTGCAGAAAAGATTTACAAGGAAGCTGCTGGAACTGGAGGGTTTGAGTTATAAGGAGAGGCTGAATAGGCTAGGACTGTAGAAACATTGTCCTGGAGCATAGAAGGTGGAGGGGTGGCCTTATAGAGGTTTATAAAATCATGTAAGTGAGTAGCAAAAGTCTTTTCCCTTGGGTAGAGGAACTCAAAACTAGAGGGCAAAGGCCTTCACAGAGAGGATGGCTTGTATGTGAAATGAGTTGCTGGAGGAAGTGGTAGTTGCAGGTGCAGTTACAACATTTAAAAGACATTTGGGAAGGGTGCATGAATAGGAAAGTTTTAGAGGGAGATCTAGGTGAAAGGCAGACAAGTGGGAATAGTTTAGTTTGGAAAAAATTTAGTCAGCATGGATGAGTTGGACCGAAGTGACCATTTCTATGCTGAATGACTGTGTTTCTCAGCATATAGATTCTGCCTGGTCTGCGAAATATTGTGCATTTTCTACTTCTACCTCAAAAGCACTTTATCATCTGTGGGGCATTTTGAGAGAATCTGGGGTTGTAACATGCATTATATCACTGCAGGCCCTTTCTTAATGACAGCAGAATAAATAAAATAAATAAATAAATAAATAAAACTGATCAGGAAGGAGGGAGAGTCATATTTGACATGAAATCTTAACTCAGTTTCTTCCTCCACACAACCTGCCAGACCTGTTGAGCCTTGCTTTCACTTTCTGTCTATTTTCAGAAGCAAGTCTGTTTGATTTGCAAATTCAGCTGAATATTTTCAAATGTTCTCTAGCCTTGTTTGCTTGGAGTGATATCCATTCAATCATTCTGGCTTAAAAATGCACGCTGTTTTGGCATATCTCCTAAAAGTAAAAGTTTCATGGTTCTGAAAAGAGAGACAGGAATGCTGAGACTTTTGGTCTTGCAATCATCAGGACAAATGCAAGAGTGCCAAATTTCAAATGATCACAATAATTTCTACCACAGGGGAAAAGGCATCTCATTGGTTGGCAAGTTGACTCTGATTGGTCCAGACATTGCTTAGGAGAAGCCAACAGAAATCTTCAGCATCCTGTGCTCCTGGATAATTCAAAGAATTGCAAGGCTTAAACATACTCTGTTTTTTTAGAGAATAGATAGAACATAGAACATAGAACATAGAAGAGTACAGCACAGTACAGGCCCTTCGGCCTATGATGTTGTGCCGTGGAATAATCCTAATCCAAAAATAAAATAACCTAACCTACATTCCCCTCAATTCACTGCTGTCCATGTGCATGTCCAGCAGTCGCTTAAATGTCACTAATGACTCTGCTTCCACGACTACCACTGGCAAACTATTCCATGCGTTCACAACTCTCTGGGTGAAGAACCTCCCTCTGACGTCTCCTCTATACCTTCCTCCTAACACCTTAAAACTACGACCCCTCGTGGCAGTTAGTCCTGCCCTGGGGAAAAGTCTCTGGCTAGCAAGTGTAAATGAGCCTTGTTACAAGCTCAACTGATTATCTTAAATTGATTATTAGTGTAGCTATTAGCATACTCATAGTTGTTGAACAAATGCTACCTAATCCCAGAATCACATCTAACAGAAGATGTCCTATTTTTGGATTTTTGCAGCCGTAGGGCTATACTCTGTCTATGATGAAGTCAATAGTCACACCACGCGAAGTTATAGTCCAACAGGTTTATTTGAAATCGCGAGCTTTCAGAGAGCTGCTCCTTTGTCAGGTTTCAAATAAATGTGTTGGACTATAATCTGGTGTCGTGTGACTTCTGACTTTGTACACACCAGTCCAACACCAGCACCTCCACGTCACGGCTGTCTACAATGAACAGCTGGAGGAACATACTGTTTTATTTGATCTGCTAGTCATTGGGGTGTACCTGATCTCGCACCAGCATTGAAATTACACACAATATTGCTCAATTGGATGTTCCTCAGAATGCCTTTATTGAACTGACGACACCATCTTGTGGTTGGTAACATTCCCCTCACACTGCCATTACGTGATATCACCATGAAATGACTTGCTTAACCTATCCATGAAAGTTTTGAGATATTAACTTTTCCAGACAAGTTAACAAGGTGTTTACTGTTAGGTGTGATTCTGCAGTTGGGCAGCCCTTGCTAAACAACCCTGAGTGCTATTCCTACTAATATCTTCCATTGTATTGCTGCATAGATTCCCAGCCAGAGAGCTGGTATAACTTTAAAATAGCTCCATGATATAGCATCATGTGTTGCTTGGTATTAAGGATCTTACTTTGAATTGCTTGGTGCTCAGTGCAATGAAGTCAGTGTGGGGTGTTGAATCAGTCAGTTTATGCATACATAATGCAACAGTAAGCACAGAACCAAACCTATAGGTAAGTCTGAGATGTGAACTGTACAAGGTGCTGCTGAGATAGCATCTGTAGGATTGTGAACAGTTTTGCTTCCCTTATTTAAGGAAAGATTTCGTGGGAGGCAGTTCTGAGACATTTCACTTGGATGATCCGTGATATGGATGGACTGTCTGAAGAGCAAAGGTTTAACAGGTTGGGACTCTTTTCAATAACGTTTATAAGAATGAGAGGTGATCTCTTGAAACATTTAGGATTCTTAATGGGCTTAACAGGGTAAATGCTAAGAGGATATTTCCTCTCATGGGAGAGTCTAGGACCAGAGGGCATAGTCTCAGAATAAAGGGGCACCAAATTAAGACATCAATCAGAGGATTATGAGCCTTTCAAACTCCTTGCCACCGAGAGCATGCTTGTGTACATTTAAGGCTGAGATAGAGAGTTTCTTGATCAGTCGGGAATCAAGGCTACAGGTAAAAGGCAGAAAGTGGACATGAGGCATGTTGGATTGGCCATGATCCTATTGAAAAGGTGGAGCAGGTTCAAGGGGCCGAATGGCCTTTTCATGTTCCTATTTCTTATGGTCTTATATCACACTGCAATAAATAGTCAATGTTGTTGATAAACTGCAGACATCTGTCTAAACAGGAACACAGTTGTTGTGATATATGTCACACAAATGAATACACAGGGTAGCAGTCAGACCATATCATACCAATAGTGGTGTTTGACCCAAAGAACCACATCATCCAGTCTCTCCTTGAACCCTGTCACTTAAGGAGCAGACCTGCCTTTATAGACAGTCGTAAAGGCAATGAGAAATCTGTTCGTGGAGTGTTTCATTGAGCCTGATCTGGACATATATCCCTACACGGTAAGCTCCAACAGGAAGGTGGTCACTAAGGAATAATATCAGGAAGAGGAGGTTTTAGAGCCCACTGGGTGGAATAGCAGGGCTGTGAGAGAACACAGAATCCCACACTGCTACCTGGTACGTGGATTCTCCATGGCTATATCCTGTCGGCCAGCCATTCACAAGAGCTTCCTATATCAACAAGTGGAAAGTCCAATACTGCCGAATCTCATTTTGCAAAAGGAAAGTGACCAAATATTTGAGTTGGTAGTGAAAGAATCTTTTATTGGTAGTAGCCGCAACTTAGTACATTTTAAATTTGTTACGGAAAAGGAAAAAGATGGCCTACAAAAAGGATTTTGGATTGGGGGACGGCAGATTTTATTGAAATATTGAAATAAAGAATCTGGCCAAAGTAGACTGGGAACAGCTATTTAAGAGCCATAGAGCTGGATAGCATGGAAACAGACCCTTTGGTCCCACTGGCCCATGCCGAATAGATACCTACATTAATCTAGTACCATTTGCTAGCATTTGGCCCATATCCTTCTAAACCCTTCTCATTCAGATGCCTTTTAAATGCTGAAATTGTACCCACGTTCACTCATTCCCCTGGCAGCTCATTTCATACACACACTACCCTCTGCGTGAAAGCGGTGTCCCCTACTTCCCTTTTAAATGTTTCCCCTCTCACCTTAAACCTTTGCCCTCTACTTTTGGACTTCCCTACCCTGAGAAAAAGACCTTGGCTGTTGATCCTATCCATGCCCCTCACGATTTTATAAACCTCTATAAGGTTACCCCTCAGACTCTCACGCTCCTACTTCAGAATTGAGGAGTGTTCTAAATGGAACTGGTGAGAGCTTAGGCCCAATGTGCTCACTGTGGAGTGAAATGTAGAATCAATTGGGCCCAAAATCCTGGCTATCTAAATATTCAGGAATGAATAAAAAAGGGGAAAGAAAAGCTTTTACAATGTGTAAAGGAAGAAAATCGACAGAGGCCCAAATGGAATATGGAACGTATAATGGGGAACCTAAAGCAAGAAGGTGAGCAAAGAAAGTGCATGGAAAACCACTAGTAGGCAAGATTAGGGAGAATCCCAAAATAATCTCCAAATGTATCAAGGGAAAGAGGATAATCAGGGAAAGAGTAGGGCCCATCAGAGATCAAAAGGGAAATTGTGGGTGGAGCCAAAGCACATTGGCCGAGTGTTAAATGAGTGTTCACTTCTGTCTTCACTTTGGAGAAGGATGGTATAGCTACAGAATTCAGGAAGAAGGATCGCAATGTCCTTTTTTATAGTACGCCTCTTGGTGGATCTTTTAGTGGCAAAGCTTGTTTCTCACTTGGCAACAGTGAGTTGGAATTAAAGGAGATTCTAGCTTGTTAATGCCTAATTAATGCCACAACTGTACCCATTAATGTTCAGCTTATCTTACTGAACGTGCCAAACAAGCTGATGCTGAGAATTCTCAATAAGAAATCCAAAGGGGGGACTTGGCAACTTCAGCTTGCCACTTGCTCTAAGTGACCTCCATGTTGGACATTAGGCATCACAGGGGTTGGGGCTGGGATCTTTGTTATTTCTTATTTACATAAATGATCTGGATGTGAATGCACAAGGCATGAGTAGTAAGTTTCAAGACGATACAAAATTAGGATGTAACATTGATAGCGAGGAAGCTTATCAAAAATTACAGAAGGATCTTTGATCAGATGGGGAAGTGGGCTGAGGATTGGCAAATGCATTTCAATACAGATAAGTGTGAGGTGTTGCACTTTGGAAAGTCAAACCAAGGTAAGACGTATACAGTAAATTATAACATCCTGAGGGGTATTGTGGAACAGAGGGACCTAGGAGTACAAATACATAGTTCATTGAAAGCAACATCACAGATGGACAGGGTGGTGAAGAAGGCATTCAGCATGCTGGCCTTCATTAGTCAAGACGTTGAGTATAGGAGTTGGGATGGTATGTGACAGTTGTATAAGTCATTAGCGAAGGTGCACTTGGAGTATTGTGTACAGTTTTGGTCATCCCATTATCGTTAAATTGGAAAGTGTGCAAAGAAGATTTACAAAGATGTTGCCAGGGCTAGCAGACCTGAGTCAACACAAGTAGGCCTGAGTTATAGGGAGAGATTTGCCAGGATACAACTTCATTCTCTGGAATGTAGGAGAATGAGGGGTGACCTTATTGAGGTGTATAAAATCATATGGGACATAAACAGGATGAATGCATATAGTTATTGTCCCTAGGTTGGGCAATTAAAAGAGTGCATAGGTTTAAGGTGAGAGGGGCTAGATTTAAGAAGGATCTGAGGGGCAACTTCTTCACACAGAGAGTGGTGTATAACTGGAATGGGCTGCCAGGGAAAGTGGTCGAGGCAGGTACAATAGCAAAATAAAAAAAAAATACATTTGAATAGGTACAAGACATAGGTACAAAAACATTTCGAAGGGTTTATGGGGATATGGATCAGATGTGGGCAATTGGAAATAGCTGAGTGAGCACCATGGTCAGGATGGACCAGTTTGGGCCGAAGGTCCTGTTTCCATGCTGCATTAGTCTATGACTCTATGACTGTATCTCAGGGCACACTCCATAGGCACCCTACATCCATGAACATTGATATCTGACATGTGCCTGTCTCTTAAAAGCTGTCTGGGTATATCTCCGATCTTCCTCCAAGAGTTGTTTCTGCACTTGGATGCTGCACCTCAGCACTGATGCTTATCATTGCAATCCTGCTGCAAGGATTGAGGGTGCTTAGGGACAGGCACTGGATCAGGCTGCACCTCCACCCATTCACTTGCTCTCACAGTGCTCACTCACTCTGATCCTACTTTACATTGATCTTACCTTGCTTCGCCTTGGCCTGCTTTTATTTGAGCCTTGCCCCTTGGCCAGAGAGACACCAGGCTCACAGTACTGTTGTACCACCTTGCCATTTACTGCAGATACACCATCAGGAAGCTTGTCATTGTAACGAGCAGGTCTCAGTTGAGTCAAGGAGATATCCTTTCCTCAGTGTGCACTAGCACAGTAAGTCAAGGGCAGTGTCCGATACCTGCCCAGGGGTTTGGACATGGCCAGTCAGTGACTCGTGGTGATCAGATTCAGGAACCTTTCCTCCCAAGGGGTGAAGAGCTGAATGTTGGACATTCATTGCACCTTCATTCCTCCTGGTTTCCTCTTGGAATCAGAGAGGTGGGAATGAAGAGAGATGAACATGTGTGGCACAGCTGACAGCTTTTCTCCATGTGTGGGTGGTGTACCAAGAGAGTGAGGGCACACAGGGTTAATGGTGTTGGAGACTGGGGTGGCTGACTGTGTGTGAGGGAAGGCTCTGCAGACGAGAGTGGTACAGCATAGGCCTTGGTGGGATGTGGGTACAGTAACAGGGAGACAGAGTGAGTGTGAGGTACAGATAGAAGATGGTGACACTTACTCTGGCAGAATGGAGAAGGCCATAGATCTTCGTCCTCCAGGCGCCAAGACTGCACTGGCCCAGGTGGCAACCTCTGACCAGACTGGCATGGTCTGGCATTGTGGCCTCCTCCACTGGTCCTGGGGGCAAGGGCATCCTGCCCAGGCCTTGTAAAGGTGGCACCACTAAGGGATGGCAGATTAATTCAAGGAAAGGCCAGAAATGTTCCCGGATCAGTGAGTGGGAAGATGGGGCAGGAAGTGGATAAGAGGTACACAGTGGGTGGGGTAGGCAGTGGATGAGGTGAGTTTGGTAAGATATCATGAGAAAACTCACTAGGCCCCGCAGTGAAAAAATCTTGATGAAACTGGCCCTTTGCCAAAGAAATTTAAGGTTCAGCCCTAAATGTTAATTATAACAGCCTCTGCAATAAATTCTAGTATTTTCGCCACGACTGACAGGGCCGCAGTTCTCCATTTTCTCTCTCTCTCCATATTGGGGTTGCATTTGCTACTTTCCAGTCTGCAGGAGCTTTCCAGAATTTGTAGAATCTGAATGATTTATGCCAAAGCCTCCACTATTTCGATGGTCATCTGCATAGCGCTCTGGGATGTAACTCACCTGGCCCAGGTGATTTAACAGACTTCAACCTAATTAATACTTTTAGAGTGACCTCTTTATTAGTTTCTTTCAGTTCCTCATTTTCCTAAGTCCCTTGGTTTCTGAGAATTACTGGAAGATTTTCTGTATCTTCCTTTGTAAAGACAGACACAGTGAAATTGTTTGGTTTATCTATTCTTCCTTATAAATGTCCTTGTCTTGATGTGTAATGGACTCTGATTGCTCCTTGCTAATCTTTTCCTTTTCATATACCTGAAGAGGCTTCGTCAACAGCTACTCACTAGCATGCATTTATATTCCTTTCTCCTTTCTCCATTTTTTGCTGGATTCGAAAGAGATCCCAATCTTCACATTTACTATTTTCTCCGACAACATTATGAACCATTTCTTTTGATCTAATGCAATCTTTAATTTATTTTGTTTAGCTCTGATTAATTCATTTTCCTGTCTGATTTTCAAATTTGAAAGAATTGTATATTTGTTGTCGATCATGTAGCAGCTCTTTAACTAGCAGCCATTGCATGCAAATCATTAAATCTTTTAGTATATTTTCATAATCCATCATAGCCAATGTATTCTGCGTACCTTTGCAGTTTCCTTTGGTCTGATTTAAAATCCTAATTTCCACATGAAATATATCGCTTTCAAACTTAATGTAAAATCCTGACATATTATCATTACTATTTCCTAAAGTTTCCTATACAACAAGTTTGTTAATTAGTCCTTTCTCACCACATTATGCTAAATATAAAACAGTCTGATCCCTAGTTGGTTCTTCAACATGCTCCCATTGAAAATGGGAGCAGGACTAGGCCATTCGGCCCTTCAAGCCTGTTCCAACATTCATCATGATTGTGGCTGATCATCCAATCAAATATCCCCTTCCTGCTTTTCCCCCCAATATCCTTTGACCTCTTTAACCCCAATTGCTATATTCAACTCCCTCTTGAAATCATACCATACTTTTGCCTTCACCACTTTCAGTGGTAAAGAATTCCACAGGAGTACTGCTCTCAGGCTGAAGAAATCTCTACACATCTCAGTCTTAAATGGTTTACCCTGTATTCTTAGTTTGTGACCCCTGGTTCTGGACTCCCCTGACATCACAAACATCCTTCCTGCATCTACCCTGTCTAGTCCTGTCAGAATTTCGTAGGTTTCTTTGAGATCTTCCTCATTCTTATGAACTCCAGTGAATATAATCCTAACTGATTTAACCTCTCCTCATACATCAGTCCTGCCACCTCAGGAATTAGTCTGGTAAACCATCTTCTACACACTTCAGTAGTTCAACTTCCATGGCATTAATGCTGAATAGGTTTACTGAGTCCATATGTAAACTGGAGAAGTTCATTGTTACTATGTTACTTTTGCACCTCTAGGTCCCTGATTTACATCTCACTCAATATTACCATATTGTTTAGGGGCCTATAAATAAGCCCTACCAAAATTTCCCAGCCCTTCCTCGGTTTTAGCTCCATCCAAACTGTTTGGCCCTTCAATCTAAGATTCTTTCTCTCTGAGAAAGCCAAGTGTTACACTAAAATACAGCAAGATGTACAATGTCATAGATAAATGGCAAATTAAATGTGATACAGCAAACCTATCAGAGGAATTAGGAGACCTTTGGTTCAAAAACATGACAGAATCGTGGAATTTTTATGGCACTGGAGGATGCCATTCGACCTATTGTGCCAGCTCTTCAAACAAATGTCTTTATCCAGTGCCAAGCCCCTGTCTTTTTCTCTAGACCCTTGCTACCCTTTGTAATCTTCAGTTCCGTGGAAGTTAGAAATTAAACTTTGTAGAAGAGCAAAGAGATTTCAAACTCATTATCAAATGCAGCAAAGCAAGTTGATTATGTACCAGAGTTTGTTTCAAGAGAAATAAAATGCAAAAGCAGGGAGACAAAACATTTTGAATAGACCATTGCTGAAAGGATATTCAAGCAGAGCAGAAACAGCAAATAGGTTTTATAAGAAGAGGAATTGGTAGGATAAAACTATCAGGAAAATCTGACCAGAAGCAGAAGAGGATTAGAGAATGATACAGAGAGAATTTCAATCAATATATGTATAGGAAATGCAAAAGGAAGAGGGGATGGATGGATGGTGAGGGAAACAGAAAGAAGTAGAAAAGTTTGGAGATGACAGAAAGGACACTGATCAAATTCTTCTTAAGTATGAAGTTCTTCAATAAGTTAGAATTGGCAAAACAGTGCCCAATGCTGAGCAAGTCCTGCCAAAAAAGGGACAAAACTATAAGGTTCCCACAAATAGATCAAATAAAGAAGTTGAGGAGTTTCAGAGTTCACTGCCACATAGATTGTTAGAAGTGGAGAACATTGATGCATAGAACCAAACAGAATATCCAGCATGGAAAGAGATCAGTCAGTCCTTTTTGCCAAAGTTTATATTTCACATAAGCCAATCTTGATTGTCCCATTTTATTTCATCTCACTCGGTCAGTTGACAATGGGAGGTTTGATGCAACCATGTTGATAAAAGTAGTATGGGGACAGGAGGGAATGAGGCTGAAGAGGTACTTTCAGTGGGGAAAGGCATGTGCCGTGTGTAAATATCAACACTTAGCAGTTGGATTTTTCTATGTTGCTGAATTCTATTTAACTCTCTCCTATCTTTCTTATTTTGCTAACTACAAATTTCTGACAAAGATGAAAAATAACAGAAGATTTTTTAAAATAAAAATAATCACACATCCTCCCAAAAATCTGTCAGAGCAGTTTTTCCGTTTTGGCTCACTGAATTGTTGTTATAGGAGACAGCTGTGAAGGGGTTAATTCAAAACTGCAAATCTGAGGAAATTTAAGCCGAACTATCAGTTTTGCCCTTAAAAGCTTTGAATATAAAAGCAGAATAATGATTATAAATCCCTTTGGCTTTTGTGAGAAAACTTTCAGTCTATCAATGGGGCTTTTTCACAGGCCTTCCCTTAGAGTAATGCTGTTTTTGTCAACAGATGCTCTGACTCTCTATTTTATATTTAAAGCCCTGTGTTCAAAATCCTTTGAACCAAGCTGTCTCTAAAAGCCTTCAGCTGTCAAAGTAAAACTTGTGTGGATAATTGAGAAAAGCTCAGCATTTCTCGCATAAAATAAAAGTTCCACAGTGTAACAATCTACTACAAATATATTTCAAAATTTGCTTTGAATATATATTCATTAGAAAGCATTTAACGTCAGGCCGCATTTCACACTGGCTACTTTCAACAATGCCTGTCACAAAGGGCTGGCTTTTCTCCCTATTAAAAACCACTAAAAACCCACTTCTAATCTGGGAGACTAAGAATGAGGCGGGGTCTGCGTCAAACAACAGGCAGACTGGATGTGCAGTTAACGGTCAGAGCTCCCCTGCCCACTTTGCCCCTCATTTAAAAACTGAGAGGAACAATTGACGCTTGTTTTGTTGGGCCTCTCTGCCTCATCGCGAGGTCGATGTTTGCTGGGGCCCGTCGTTACAATGGGGGAAAGGAGCTGGGCTGCTGCTCTCTCCAACTGCTAGGCATGTAACCGCAGGGCAGCGCCCAGTACCACCGACTCCCCCCTGCTTCCCACTGACCCACCACCCACCCCTGTGCCCCGCCAACACCACCCACCCCCACCCATCACAGCCCCCTTCTTCCACTTCCCTTCCCCCACCCAGCCCCTGCCTCAAGACAGTCTGCCCTCACTTTAACCAAATGAGACAGGTGGACAATATCATTAAAACAGCACCATTACAAATGTCAGTTCTAATATCACAATTGTCCATCACTGTCTAACAATGGCTGAAGCTGAGCCTTCACAACATTAAGAGCCTCTGTTCCAGGACATAGGATTTCCTGAACCTCAAGAACCCTTTAAGAATGAGCTGAAAGTGATTAGAGGATGGAGAAGGGCAGGTGGCGGGGTGGGGGGGGGGGGGGGGGGAGAGATTTGGGGAATTGGGAGGAAGGGGTGATGGGGGCAAGCTGTCCAGACAATTTCTATACCCCCACCCCTTCCTTTCTCTCTACACCCGAGCAAAGCAGCAATTATGAAAACTAAACTGGTTGCAGAGGTGCTGCAAATGTCTCCACAAATCTTTTCGCCAATTATACATTGGATTTCATGTGCAGCCTTTCACTTCACACATGTTATTGACCCCAATGCAGTTGTAAACATTAATTAATGAATAAGGATCCTCTATTGAATTCTAAAATGCAGAGAACTGTATTACAGACTCTTTCACTCAGAGTTAGAGCTAACAATTTGCTGTTGAAACATGATGGCAAGAATTCAAAAGGTCTGATTAATAAAACTGACTCTTTTAAGAAAGTTGGAAAATATTGATTGAAATACATTTTAGTTGACATCAATAAACCCCAGCATTCCCAAATCTTTTCCATTCATTGCACTGGACTAAATCCCCTTTTTTGGATCCTTCAGATTTCTGTACCAAAGCCACAGCCCTCTATCACAAAAGATTCAGACCAACATTAAGCTGTACAGGGAAGAAATTGCCACTTGTCGCACACCTTTTCAGGATCCTAAATTGGAGACACATTCTGTGTGAAGAATGGGTACGATGCCATGCTGGTGTCAGAAAGGCACTCGACAAATACACAAGTAAAGTTTCAATAACAGGGGCCCTGTTCCTCATTTAGGTTTTCCATTAAATTGGCATCTGTGAGTGCTTGAAATGTCACTTTATCTGCAACAGGAATCACGGTGAGAACAAAGAACCAGCAAGTGTTGCAGAGCAGTATTAGGATCTGGGTTTTATGCATACCCCGACCGTGACTCCCCTTCACAAGAATGCCGTAGAAAGTACTTGCTTTCCAAACGGACAAAGAACAAAAATAGCAGTGTGCTTACTTTCCAAACCATCCGTTCTCCCAGCAGTCTCCTCCAAGAAGCAATGCGAGAAAAGTGCGTCTGTGAGTTTGGGTGATGAGGCTGTCACGGTGGAATATCTGACAGTGTGTACAGGTTGTATGATACTGATGTGAGCTCACAGCAGTTCTAAAGTGTGAGAACACAGTGAAACTTACAAACATTCATAGGTATGAGTCCTGATTGACAGAGATTGTCGGTGAGAAATTGACGAGCAGTGGCAGACAATAATAGTGAGATTTGAAGTGAACTTTGACCACGCAAATGAGGTCATTAATCTTCATATGCCCTAAGTGCTCACGACTTGACTCTTGTCATTAGTGTCTATGACTATCCGCTCCCAATTCCTTTGACACATCATCCAGAGGGTCTCCTAGCTTAGGATAGATATTGTTCATCTCTCCCGCTTTCCATCTCTTGCACCAAGACCTTCAGAGCAGCATCCAAAAAAAGCTAGGAGCCTGCTCTCTCCACAGTTCCTCACTTTTACTCCAAGTTAGAGTCTCACCAAACATGACTCCCAGCTTTTCCTTCAGCTGTAATACCCTTCCCCTTTAAGAGATGCAGGCCAGCTCTAAGTGGCACTGGGTGTTCAGGCTTTGACGCTCTACTGAGAAGCCGAGCTAACAAAGGGTAGGATTAGTATTGGCTAGACTCTGAAATCTCAGCCACAGGCATGGAGTCCATGGCAAACTAATCAAGCTGTCCAGTTTAGCACCAAACTCTCCAGAGAAATTCAAATGCAGGACATCCAAAATTACAACACAAGTCTAAGTTGAAAACTTTTTCAGACTACATTTTATAGAGAGAAGTCAGCACACTGGACCTCAAGAGTAAGATCATACATTCACTGCTGAGCTAAGCATTAATCTTTGAAGTTTTCACTGCTGGGGAAAGTAGATTTAAATTATTAAACCATAAATTTCAGCAAACTGATCATGAAAATTTCTGTAGAAGGAATTTGGAAAGTCACCTACCTTAAGAAACCATGCTGTATCAAGTCTGTCAGTCACTTATTGAAAGCATCCAAACATTTGACAGGACAAAAGGAAAATATTTCTGTGTTTACAATAGAAAATTAAACTTTCTTTTGTCAAAGGTAGGCTAGCCCTTAAAAGCAGACCTGATTCCAAAGTGAAAAGCACTAGACCAGATTCAGATCGATAAAAGAAAATCCAATGGGAAAACTAGTGTCAACCTTTGCCACAATGAGATTAAACATAGTTACAGCCTGAGTCTCTGTTCTGTTTCCAAACTTATAGAGATTAGCTCAGTCCAATACATTTATCCATGTGGCATCATCTCAGGTTTGTGAGGATGGTGGAGGGAAATGAAATAACATTAGTGATTTCAAGGAGCTTACCCTGTCGGAAATGTTAAAACTCTTGCTTGACTCTTGATGTCCTGTCACTCCTTGCTTATTTCCCTTCTGACACAGTGTGGCTTCTTACAATGTGAGAGGAGTTAACATCCTTTAGAGTTAACATTCAATTAGGGTTAGTGGACGGTACGAGATACACCTCTAGAGATCCCTTTTAAACATTTATGCTATCAGGTACATTTCCTCTTCATTCTAGCTGGCATTAGGAGATGCACAAACTGGTGCCTTACAATATACAATGTACAAATTCAACAAAATGACACTTTTTAACAAAAAGAAGCCACTACTTTGATGCTGTTGGCTATCACGTTTAATGAAATTTAACTGCACCCACTTCAAACCCAATGCAAAGTCAACTCAAACACAGGCAAAACTAACTTCCCATAACCCTGCCAGCCCACATTTACATTGTAACATAATACCTTTCTGAAAGGGATGGGTATTGCTCTCGTACTTTTGCTAATTTTTCAAACACAAATATTGAAAAAGAGTGAAAGATCCCATTGCACTTTTAAGGACTAATCCGTCTCACTTCAGCAATTCAGCACCATCCTTCAAAATATATTGAAAAAATACTTGCATCGTGGCTGTAAGTTCTTCTATTCAATTATTCGCAAGTAACTGAGTAAAAGATCCCAGATCCTTAACTTAGCATCGCACACTACTGCTAAATGAGACACTCCATGTGAATTACTTGGCACGACAGGGAATGATTAAAAATTCAACAGCTGAAGTAATGTGTGTGTATGTGTCGTACAGTTACCTGCACAACAGGAACACATTCACTCTCTCTCTCTCTCTTCTTGGATCATCTCCTTCTCCCTTATTAACATTGCCATCAGAATTAATCTTGGACTGTACTCAGTTTCTATTATCACTTACTCTGTTTCTCTTTCCCTCTATTTTCTCAATTTACTTTGTCCTCTAATGTCCTTCTCTCTTTTATGAAATGGTAACTCCTATCATCTGATTTCCCCAGCTGCAGACAGAAGAGTTCTGGTGGAAATTCTTCATGTCGTGACAGTCATATCAAAACCGACTCATTTTTCAGGTGATACTGTAATGAACAATGGCTAAGGAATTGGCCACAAACTTTCTCATTTGTTGTAACTCTCCTGATCAAGATTTCAGCCACAATCAGTGAGAAAATGAGCTCCTCTGTGTAATTCTTTGCTTTTGGGTGCATTGTAAGTTCTAATCAATGTGTTTCTGTGGATTTCAGGATACAAATGTTGACAATTGGAAGATTAAATTTGACTATAACTGTGGTTCCCGTGAATTTTTGCTTTGATCTTTGAGTGAATTTCAAAAAGAAAAGTAATTCTAATATTTCAAAGATGATATGAGTTCTTCGCCCTAAAGCAAAAAAAAATTCACAGATCTGATATCATCATGTAGAATAAGACATATTTCATGCAATTTCAGGCATTGTTTTTCCTGAGCACTTCAGTCACTACCTTCGACCTGTAGGGATTAATGAGGTAGACCTGGGATGGCCCAGTAGGAAGGGAAAAACACCATAACTCATAATACGTGGAAACAGTGCACTCATTGAGCTTCATTTTGAAGTTTGCAAGATCTGTCAGACCATAAGTTTTATTCCTTTTGTGGGTGGAAAAGAGACTGAGGATGGAATAGCGCTAAATTTCCAACAATAATTTTTATGAACATTGCATATCTCAGACTCAAACATTTCCTGAAAATGAGAGACAGCAAGAAAGCTTCAGAGACAAAAATGCAAATATGATGCAAAAGAGAATTTGGATTGTGATGCAGATTCCGTTCCTTCTGGCTAAACAGCACTTGCTGGGAAACAGCGTGAGTGGCTGTTCTTTATATCGTCGCAATTGTCAATATTATATTAGTTACAGTTTATAGTTGTAGAAAAGTAGGGGAAATAATATCCTGCCATTTCTCATCTTACACTGGCTATAAATTAGTGATGACTAGATTGTAATCATTCAACCTTCCATGAATCTTACATGGTGGCTTAGAATTTTAGATAGAATTAGGGACATGGTAAAGCTCCAGAACCTGTAATGATACACCTCCTGGACTCAGATCCAAACCTTTGGTCCCATACTATCATTGTGCCACAAGACAGTGTACAATAAGCCTCTATATAAAAATAATTCCTATAAGATGAATTGTCAGGCTGTTTTCTCCAGACACTATTACTCTGTAGAGTCTTTGAAACCCAATCAGTCTATCCCCACTTCCAAGAGAAGTGAAGGAATGACTGTGATAAATCTACCATGTCTGTATACTGCCTGGGGGATCAGATTAGGATGCAGACAATGAAGGACAAAATAGAAGAGCTGGGATAAAGGGTGCATGTTCAGGATGGCAATCTGTAAACAACTTTCCCTATAAGCTGTGTGGCTGCATGCTAATGGCCATTGGCACTCCACTTGCAGCATTAACTTCCAGATCTGGGCATCACTGTCACACATGGACCTTGTGCAGCCAGGAAAAAAAAAGGTAACTCTGCCTGAAACTCAGTCCACAAATAATGTAACCTGTATGCCTCTAAGGCTTTTTGATCTATACATCCTTTAGTTGCTGCGATCTGCCTGTTCCGCTCGTAAACAACGCTTTTCACTGTATTTCGGTACACATGACAATAAAGTCAATCAATCAACTTCTGGGTTAGTGTTGGGCCCACGGATATTTACACAATATATAGCAATCAATTGGACGAGGAATGTGACCATCCTACGGGTGGATGATACAAAAAGACAATGGGTAAGGATGACACAAACAGTCTACACATGGATGTAGACAGGAAAGTGACAGGGCAAACAAGTGGTGGGTGGAATATAATGTGATGTTATGAACAGGGGTGCTGAATATAACTTAAATGGCAGAAGACTGCAGTAGTGTGCAATACAGAGAGAGTCCTCAGCCATAAATCACAAAATGTTGGCACCCAAGTTCAGTGAGTAATTGGGAAGACAAATGGAATGTTGATCTTTATTTCAAAGGGACTGGAGTACAAAAATACATTATCTGGCTAAAAATATATAAGTCACTAGTGAGACCACGCCTAGAATATAGTGAACAGTGCGGCTCCCTTACCTAAGGAAAGATACACTGGCATTGGAGACTGTCCAGAGAAGGTTCACTCGGTTGATTATGCATATGGACGAATTTCACTTGGAAGCTGAGATTGAGTATGTTGTGTTTCCATTCACCGCAGTTAAAAAGAATGAGTGATGAACTTATTAAAAGATGTTGGATTGTTCGGGGTTTGACAGGGTAGATGCTGAAAAGTTGTTGTGGGACAATCTAGGACCAAACGGCATCATCTCAGTGTAAGGGGTTCCCCGGTTAAGTCAGACGTGAGGAGGTTTACTTCTCTCAAAGGGCAGTGAATCTGTAGCATTCTTTATTACAGAGACTGATCGATGCTGGGACATGAAATATTTTCAAGACTGAGCTAGACAGATTTTTAATCAGTAAGGGGATCAAGGGTTATGGGGTAAAGGCAGGACACGTGATTGAGCATTATCAGATCAACTTTGTTCCGAATGAATGACAGAGCAGCTTCGATGGGCTGAATGGCCTACTCTGTTCCACATTTTATGGTTGTGGTATTAACATGCAATGCCATTCCGCTTTACCAGTGCCCACACAGAAAACAATAACAAGGTTGATAGGAAAGCAAGTAAAAACTATTCCCCCGTACACAGTCCTAGCTCTGATCTCATGTCTCCCTCTAATTTGCTGTCATGTCATCTCCAAGCACATCTGTCTGTGAGTCTCACATTCTTAAGCCTAATGTATAGACATGGATGTGTTGGGTTAATATATCTACACAAGAGTGACAAGCTAAAACAAAATTAGCAAAATGTTTTTAAGGCACTGGGAAATATGTGTTTGTCTAGCATGGTCCAGGAGGGATGCCTAAAACGAAGTGGAACTAGGGAACAACTGGTGATTATACGATAATGGAGGAATAATTGGGCGGGCACTTAACTAGGGGTGTATGGAGAAGAGGGACTCACTGGTGTTGGAGTTTGTGGAATGTAGGTAGAAATAAAACTCTGACTAAAAAATGGAACGAAAACAGAAGTTGCTGGAAAAGCTCATCGGGCCTGGCAGCATCTGAGAAGAAAAGATCAGAATTAACATTTCGGATCCAGTAACCCTTCCTCAGAACATGTGCTGAGTGAGGGCCACTGGGCCCAAAACATTTACTCTGATTTTTTTCTTCACAGATGCTGCCAGACCTGCTGAGCTTTTCCAGCAACTTCTGATTTTGTTCTTGATTTGCAGCATCTACAGTTCTTTCAGACCTGACTAAAAGAGCATTGGCTTAGACTCTGTTAAACCAGCATTTGATTTCTGGTGTTTCACTAATGGTAGCAGAGGATGGCTCACTGTTTGTAAGTCAAAGATTGAAAACCAGTATTATTTAAACCAAAGAATGAATTGGAGAAAACTTCAGTAAGTTGGTTGAATCTAAATTGGGGTATGATTATCTACTGATAATGAGAACTGCAGATGCTGGAGAATCAAAGATAACAAAGGGTGAAGCTGGATGAACACAGCAGGCCAAGCAGCATCTCAGGAGCTCCTGAGATGCTGCTTGGCCTGCTGTGTTCATCCAGCTTCACCCTTTGTTATCTATGATTATCAACTCCTGTTTTCTGAGTTTTACAATCTGTGGAAGAATAAAACAACTTGTCTTTTTGACAGAGGATGGAACAAGTAGTGTACTTGATACTTTCTTTACAGCACAAAAGCAAGATAAGGAACAAAGCTTTTTTACAGAATTTCAGCCTAATGATTTAGACATGGATGAAGGTTTGGATAGATTATTAACTTTCATGGATAACGGTTATTTTAAAAGATAATTTAATTACTGATTGTAGGGCATGGTCAGATTTTAACAAATTCAGAAAGCATGTAGATAGTTGTGGAGAAAGACCCATAATGGAATTCAATAGATTGTAAGCAGGACTGGTGAAACTGCTGTTGAAAATTGCTCAGTCTGTGCTGACATTTAGTTATTAGACTGTGTCAAAGTATCAAGTTTTACTGACTTCTGGTTTTGACAGGAATCAAATTTGCAGATTAGCAGAAACAAATGTCAGAAACATTCTTTTCCAGCTGTGATCGTGGCACAGATGGTGCTCGTACCTAAAGAAGGATGTGGTGGCATTGGAGAGGGTCCAAAGGACATTCACAAGAACAATCCCAGAGATGAAGGGCTCCTTGTATGAGAAACAGTTGAGGACTCTGGGTCTGCGCTTCATGGAGTTTAGAAGAATGAGGAGGATCTGATGTTGAAACTTACAGAATACTGAGAGACCTGAATAGAGTGAAAAATGTTTCCACGGGTAAGAGAGACTAAGACCCAGCAGCATAGTCTCAGAGTGAAGGGATGAACCTTTGGAACTGAGATGAAGAGGAATTTCTTCAGCCTGATGGTGGTGAATCTGCGGAATTCAGTGATGCAGAGTGCTGTGAAAACCAAGTCATTGAGTGTATTTAAGACAGAGCTGGACAGGTAAAAACTAAAAGAACTGCAGATGCTGTAAATCAGGAACAAAATCAAAGTTGCTGGAAAACCTCAGCAGGTCTGGCAGCATCTGTGGAGGACAAAACAGAGATAATGTTTCAGGTCTGGTGACTTCCTCAGAGCTGGACAGGTGCTTGAATAGTAAGGGGATCAGGAATTACAGGAGAAGGCAGGATGCTGGGGTTGAGAAATACATCAGCCATGATCAAATGGTACAGGAGACTTGATGGACTGAATGGTTTAATTTTGCTCCTAAATCACATGGTCTTATGGTCCTAAGGAAATCAACCATATGATCGAAAATGGAGGATACAATGTTTAGGGGCAGGCAAACTGTCCAGATACAGGTTGCAGGTGATAGTATGAATAGAAATTTTCCCAAGGGAAATGGGGATGATATGCAGTTGACAATTTTGAGAATTGAAAAGAATTTCAGACTTCTAATAAAAGACTGAATTCCAGAAATGCCCAAAATGTGGTGTGATTTAAAATACCATTATGCATGAACTGTCCCAAATGATATTCATGCAATATTTGAAAGTGAACTCGAAATTAGATTAGATTCCCTACAGTGTGGAAACAGGCTCTTCGGCCCAACAAGCCCACACTGCTCCTTGAAGCATCCCATCCAGACCCATCCCCCTGTAACCCACACACCCCTGAACACTATGGGCAATTTAGCATGGCCAATCCATCTACCCCACACATCTTTAGACTGTGGGAGAAAACCAGAACACCTGGAGGAAACCCACACAGAAGCAGGGTGAATGTGCAAACTCCACACAGACAATTGCCTGAGGCTGGAATCAAACCCAGGTCCCTGGCGCTGTGAGACTGCAATGCTAACCACAGAGCCACTGTGGAAGATTCTGAGGAAGGACATTAAAATACAAATCTAAAAGAGGGGACTCTGTTGGTCACAAGAGGTTTCTAGGCAGTGATAAATGTGTGAGTGGTAGAATCTTTCTTTGAATGCAGTGTTAGACAACAAATGCAATATCTACAGTGTGTGGAATAGACTGGCTAAAATGATGCCTCAACTCTGAGTATCAAGGACAGACAAAAGGTTTGGGAATTTGGAATAGTTACAAAGTAGAATCATCTAAAGTGTACTATTGGACTCAACACATTAGCTCTGTTTCTCTCTCCACAGTAGCTGAACTCCTGAGATTTCATCAGCACGCTCTGTTTTTATTACAGATCTCTAGCATCTAAAGAATTTTTCCTAAGGAAATTGAGACTACCGACAGTTTCAGACTTGGGGATGACAATACATTATAATCTGTTAGAAAGATCATCACACCTTTTAAAAATCAGTCATTTTATTAGCATAGGCGTATATCCAGTGAAGTACCAGTGTTATTAAGTAGAGCATTCATGAAAAATGCACAGATGAAACAGCTATTGTATGCGGAAAATGTGTGATATTGCAATTTCCACAATCTGGACATGATTGTATTCCTGTAATGGGACATATCCTTTCCTCAAAAGAAATTAAAGACATGTTATTGACATCAGAGACCAGAAATTTAAAAGACAAAGTTAATTGTGTCAAACCTAGACAGGCAGTTTACCCATACACCATCCAAAAATTTTACTTTGTGTAAAGGATGAAGGAATAAAGGATGAGCGATACAACAAACGTGTTAGAGAAATATAGAATAGATATGAAATTTAAATATGAAATGTTGAAGAAACGATCCTAACCCCAAATAAGTTTGCCCTTAGTGAGGGATTTAATGAGGTAGTGGCTATGCATTTAAAGATGTGGGATAAAGATAAAAAGCACTTTTTGTACACTTGACAATCACATTTAGTCAGTCAACCGTAATACGTAATACAGTTAAGAAAATAGTTGTGGATAAATTAATGGTAAAGTGTATGGGGACTAGACTTCGACGACCAGCAAAATTTCTCACTGATAATGCAAGTGAATTTGCTAAAGATGAATTTAGAGATAGAACATAGAACATAGAACATAGAACAGTACAGCACAGAACAGGCCCTTCAGCCCACAATGTTGTGCCGACCATTGATCCTCATGTATGCACCCTCAAATTTCTGTGACCATATACATGTCCAGCAGTCTCTTAAATGACCCCAATGACCTTGCTTCCACAACTGCTGCTGGCAACGCATTCCATGCTCTCACAACTCTCTGCGTAAAGAACCTGCCTCTGACATCCCCTCTATACTTTCCACCAACCAGCTTAAAACTATGACCCCTCGTGCTAGCCATTTCTGCCCTGGGAAATAGTCTCTGGCTATCAACTCTATCGATGCCTCTCATTATCTTGTATACCTCAATTAGGTCCCCTCTCCTCCTCCTTTTCTCCAAAGAAAAGAGACCGAGCTCAGTCAACCTCTCTTCATAAGATAAGCCCTCCAGTCCAGGCAGCATCCTGGTAAACCTCCTCTGAACCCTCTCCAAAGCATCCACATCTTTACTATAATAGGGCGCCCAGAACTGGACGCAGTATTCCAAGTGCGGTCTAACCAAAGTTTTATAGAGCTGCAACAAGATCTCACGACTCTTAAACTCAATCCCCCTGTTAATGAAAGCCAAAACACCATATGCTTTCTTAACAACCCTGTCCACTTGGGTGGCCATTTTAAGGGATCTATGTATCTGCACACCAAGATCCCTCTGTTCCTCCACGCTGCCAAGAATCCTATATGCACAAATTTGAACAAAATGGCTATGAATATGTCGACAGAAAGCCCTTTTAGCCCTTTTAGCAATAGGGTATGTGAACAGCCTGGTACAATAATAGACAATATAGTGCATTAAACTTTAGCAAATGCGAAATATCATCTGTGCAATATCATCTGGGCTTTCCATGCTGCAGGCAGTTGGAGGATATAGTTGATATCAGTTAGTTTTTGATCAAAATTACAGTACTAACAAGATGGCCCCCAATTTAAATAATGATTATAGTTAGATTTTCTTCTCCCGAAGTGCATGCAGATATAAAGGATTTTATTGAAGCTGATATCTCAGAAAGAATTTGGTATATCTTAAGGCATAATTTAAGGCCGTTGAACACCAGCTACAATCTGGGGATGTGGTTTATTATAAAAGGGAGAGTTTTAAAGACTGGAGAGTTCTGAGAAAGTTTATTGCCAAAGACAAAAGTAATAATAATTCTACAGCATGGGAAGCAGCTTATTTGGGTACACTCTTCAATGATCCTGGTATGGATGACAAATTTGCAGTTTCTAAAGGAGTTATAACATGGACTCAGGGACCTCTCACACTAGCCAGATACAAGGATCAGACTGTCACAATTGAAACTTTATTTGATGAAAGACTGTGTAGTTCTGATGATAAAAATTAGGCCAAAGTTCCACAGAACCATTACCAGAAGTAGTACTAAAGTGAAATATTAACCAGAACGGGTAAATCAATGGTGAAATGTGACTATTATAATCATAGTATGAAAGGCCACTGATGAATCTTAAAGCTGGATGAATGTACAGGAGGAGAAGCAGGAGGTGAGGCCTGTAGCCTGAACGACAAAAATGGAAAGCAGGAAATTGCCGTGTAAACTTGAACAGTAGCACTGGAAGGAGAAATGAGAGTTTGAAACTTTTTATAAAGAATCCATCCACTGTAGCAACATGCCATTTTGCCCAACAAGTCCCCCCTCCCCGTTCTCTGATGAGGGTCCCAGACATGCCCACATACCCTATACTTGTAACCCTGCATTTCCTATGGCTAATCCCCTTACTCACACACCTTTGGACACTATGGGAAAGGTTAGCATGGCTAATCCCCTAACCCGCACAGCTTTGGGCACGCAGACATGTGGAGAATGTGCAAACTACACACAGATAGTAACTCAAGGCTGCAGTTGAACGTGGGTACCTGGAGCTGTGAGGCAGCAGCGCTGAGCCATCCCTAGACTTTACGTTCTGTATATATCCACCTTCAAAAATTATTAGCAAGAACATTGACCTGAAACCATAATAATATGACAAATGTGTAAACTAAGGGCATCTTATTTGAGAGTAAATCCTTCGAACTGCCTGGAGTTTGCATTGCAAATCATATAGCCAGGAAAATGTGCTGGGAAAAGTCTAGTGGGAAGTGTAGCTACCAAACAAACA
Source organism: Stegostoma tigrinum (assembly GCF_030684315.1). Taxonomy (NCBI): domain Eukaryota; kingdom Metazoa; phylum Chordata; class Chondrichthyes; order Orectolobiformes; family Stegostomatidae; genus Stegostoma; species Stegostoma tigrinum. Next base: position 11,783,569 of record NC_081379.1, read on the forward strand.
CTAACACACACACGGATATACACACAAGTACGCTGACACACACACATATACGTACTAACACACTGACACAAACACACTAACATACACACATTTAAAAATACACTGAAACAAACACATATACATATGCTGACATACTGACACAAAACATACTGACCCGCAAACACTGACACAAACATGCCAACAAATGCACTGACACACATATGCACGTACACTAACACAAGCATACTGACACACAGCAGATACATAATGACACATATGCTGACACACACGCACTTATTCTGACACAAATACACTGACACACACAGCAATCACATAACGACATACACTGATACACAAACATGCACACTGACACACACATATATTGACACACACATGCACATATACTGATGCAAATACACTGACACACATACCAACACATGCAAATACTGACACACACTGACACACGCATACTGATGCGCACATAAATATGCACTGATACAACACACACATGCACACATGTACTGACAAAATGCACACTGATGCACGCACGTACTGACACAGCGCGCGCACACACACACACATACACACACACACCCACACACACCCACATGCACACACTGACACAATGCACACTGACACAATGCACACTGACACACAGACAGACAGACTGACACACACATACTGACACAACACACACTGACACAACACACACACAAACACATTGACACACGCACACACAAACTGACACAACACACACATTGACATACGCGCACACACACTGACACAACACACACTGACACAACACACACAAACACATTGACACACGCACACACAAACTGACACAACACACACATTGACATACACACACACACACTGACACAACACACACTGACACAACACACACAAACTGACACAACACACACATTGACATACGCACACACACACTGACACAACACACTGACACACGCACACACAAACTGACACAACACACACATGCACACACACACTGACACAACACACACTGACACACACACACATTGACACACGCACACACATACTGACACAACACACACTGACACACACACATTGACGCATGCACACACAAACTGACACAACACACACTGACACACACACATTGACGCATGCACACACAAACTGACACAACATACACTTATGCACACACACAATGGTACACACACACACAGACATACACACACAGATGCACACACACACATATTGTCACATAAGCAGTGTGACATCCAATAGTTCTTTTTAAACAGAGTAAAATCCCTTCCTCTGACTCCACAGCCAATGTCTGCCAAAAATAAATGCAACTATTTTGGTCTTAGCTGAGGGACAGATATGTCACCGCAGTGACCCAGATACAGAACAAAGCTTGCAGCTGCATAGAATTTCAAAGATATTTGTTCTAGTTTCAGGAGCAGACAGAAATATGTTTAACCCATTTTTTCCAACCAACAGATTGGCATTTTAGTGGGGCATTATAAGCACACACTGGAATATGTTGTGGTTAAGATAATGAAATGTGAGGCTGGATGAACACAGCAGGCCCAGCAGCATCTCAGGAGCACAAAAGCTGACGTTTCGGGCCTAGACCCTTCATCAGAGATGGGGATGGGGAGAGGGTTCTGGAATAAAAAGGGAGAGAGGGGGAGGCGGACCGAAGATGGAGAGAAAAGAAGATAGGTGGAGAGGAGAGTATAGGTGGGGAGGTAGGAAGGGGATAGGTCAGTCCAGGGAAGACGGACAGGTCAAGGAGGTGGGATGAGGTTAGTAGGTAGGAGACGGAGGTGTGGGAGGAAGGGGTGGGTGAGAGGAAGAACAGGTTAGGGAGGCAGAGACAGGTTGGACTGGTTTTGGGATGCAGTGGGTGGAGGGGAAGAGCTGGGCTGTTTGTGTGGTGCAGTGGGGGGAGGGGACGAACTGGGCTGGTTTTGGGATGCGGTGGGTGAAGGGGAGATTTTGAAGCTTGTGAAGTCCACATTGATACCATAGGGCTGCAGGGTTCCCAAGCGGAATATGAGGTGCTGTTCCTGCAACCTTCGGGTGACAACATTGTAGCACTGCAGGAGGCCCATGATGGACATGTCATCTAAAGAATGGGAGGGGGAGTGGAAATGGTTTGCGGCTGGGAGGTGCAGTTGTTCATTGCGAACCGAGTGGAGGTGTTGTGCAAAGCTAACACCCCGCTTAACCATAACCATTGAACTAATTTACAACTCTTAAGAAAAATAAATATTCAATGGAGTAAATTTTAAATTTACGTGCACAGTCTGGGACCAGGAGGGAGGCTAGTAAGGATGCTGGAAGGAGAAATGGTTAATGATTTCAAAAGCAAACTGAATAGCCACCTGTGAGAAATAAACTTGCAGCTCTACAAGGATAAAATGGGGAATGGGACAAATGGGATTGCAGTACAGAGAACCACTCAATAGGCTGAAGAATGACCTTCCTCGTTATAATGCTCCTACAACTCCTTAACATCTGGTAACACTTTGAAGGTAGGAGGAAAATGCTGCAGATGCTAGAATCTGGACAGAAAACAAAAAATGCTGGAAATCACTGTGGGTCAGGCAGCTTCCATGGAGAGAGGGAAAGTTAAGTGTGATTTCCAGTATTTTTTGTTTTCAGCATGTTTTGCAGGTAATGGGTGAGCCATCCAGCAAGTCTCTAGATCCAACCAGGGATGTACTGAGTTTGATGTTCTTAGCGCGAGCCGCTTCAAGTAGGTGCTGTAATTGGTCTCAGAGTCCCGGAGTTTGGAAGGTAAAAATATGAACTTCCACCTCCAGGCATTAGCCACGCTCTATAACTAGAAAACACTCAGATGTAAAATAAGGAGTTACAACTCTGGGTTCCACATGTTGCAGGAAGAGTCAGCACTTTCAAGACGCCCATGCTTCTGCATTGACCACCCACTAGACTCATTCTTGCTCCTCATATTCCTACACCCGTTGGAAAGCAAACATGTTGTCATATATATGGATAACTCTTGATTCTCGCTCAAGTCATCTTTTCTTCCCCCATCTCCAAGGGTTTTACAAACAAAAACTCCAGTGTTCAAGTGAAAAACAAACAATTTTAAAAAGAATGTTCATATAGCTTGTCTCCAAGGTTACTTGCAATAATATTGTGATAAATGTTTAAATCCCAGAGAAACTACAGGTCTTTTGAAGGCTTAAAAGCCCTATGTAGATGTTAGGTGAAAATAGATTCATACTTAAATTGATGAGGTAGATAGAGGGGCAGTAGCACTTGGAGACATCCTGTATCTATAGTCGGGTGTTAAGAGATGACTGGTAGGCTCCATCTGCTTCTCAACTCATCACAGACCTTGATAGTGGTGTTCTGGCTCACTAGAAGCTACTGACCAATCAATGGCCAGTAGTTTCTGAGCCCTAAATGCTATTGGTTAAGGTGTACTGCTTGGGGGAATGCAACAGTGAAAGGTAGGTCTTTTTGTTTTGCTTCTCATTGGCTGGGGTTACAGGGAGAGGGTCTCAGAGGCAACTGCAACGGTGCATATTTCAAAGACAACCATATTGGTTGGGGTTACAGGGAGAGGGGCTCTATTACTCCTATCCCTCTATTGTTCCTCATCTGTGCCTCTGGTCAGCCCCGGATTGGGGCAAACATATCTTCAATCCTCAACCCGGCATTTGGATTGCCCTAGTTACCAGTCAGAAAGCCAGGCACTCTTCTCAACTGCCAGGAAGGTGGGTATTCTGGGAGCTGGTGAGTTGAGCTCCTTAAGTGACCATTTATTGACCACTTAAAGGCCTCGACTGTAGGTTGGGGAAATCCCCTGCGGACATTTTCACGCAGCACTTAATGTGTGAGGTGGCAGGAAATGGGTGAGCAGCTCTCAGGCTCAATTATCTCCTCTGGTCACCACCATGAGGGAGGAGGGATTATGCCTAGGGAGGGAGGGAGAGGGAGAAACTAAGAACAAATATTCAGAGTCTAGTTTGAGACAAGGCTGGTTCCAATGCAACAAAGTGACAAGAGTCCACAGTAAACTGAACAATGTTTTTAATGAGTTGAAGAAAATCAGTGGGAAGTGATCAAAATAGAATTTAACATAATACTGAATCAGTTTATATCCAGGAAGGACAAGACCTTTACTGGTTAAAAAAAAGTAGCATTGACAGCCAAATGGACAAGGTACAACACAAAATTAAAATACAATGTTTGGCAAAAATGCTCAAACCAGGAGAGATTCTGAGAGCATGGGGAAATCCAATGAGCAAGCAAAGAGTGAGACATCAGATAATAGGAGGTAAATAAAAAGAAGCATGCTGAAAACTTTGCCAAAGATCACAATTATTTTACAATGGCATTTGATGCATGAGGGTAATCAGAAATGCTATGGGAGCTTTGAAAACGGATAAGGCCATGATGATATTGATGATAAGAAGGAAATATTTAATGCATCATGCAGTGATTTTGCATCAGTGATTAGAGTGGAGGAAGAGGTCAGCATGACAAATGTCCCAAGGAGACGAATAAGGAATCAGTGATTCACCAAAATTAATAGAAGCAAAATAACAGTAGTGAGAAGAACCATGGTACGAGAACATGACAGATTCCCAACTCCAGACACTTTCCCTTTTTCAGAGGGAGCAGGTGAGAACATTGAGAATACAGTATGGAGCTGGATGAACACAACAGGCCAGGCAGCATCAGAGGAGCAGGAGAGTCGATGTTTCAGGTCCTGATGAAGGGTATGGGCCTGAAACTTCGACTCTCCTACTCCTCCTCGGCTGCCTGGCCTGCTGTGTTCCTCCAGCTCCACTCTGACTCCAGCATCTGCAGTTCTTGCTGTCTCCAGATGAGAACATTGATGCTCAAATTCCACTTGTTCAAACTTTTCTAATTTAGGAACTGTTCCATCAGATGAGTGAATGCCACTTGCTGTTTGAGAGAGAGGAGAGAAGAGAAATTAGGGACAAGTTTGCTGCTTATCATCTGTTATGATAAATGAAGGATAAAGTGGCCGAACACCTTGAGACATTTTGACTGATCAGAGGATTTGTAAAGGACGGGTCAAGTTTAATTAACCTGATGGAATTTTTTGAAGAAGTTGACTAAGATGGTAAACTGAAAAAAGTTACTTACGTGGGCTTAAATAAAGCATTTGACCAAATCACTCATAAAAGACTGTTGGATAAAACTGAACTCTATGGGATTGAAGACAGATTATTGACCTCTGACAGGAGCAGGTGCCAGAGTATGGATAATGGGTAAGTACTCTACTTACCAAGATGTGACAAAAGGTGTCTAGTAAAAACCCCTGTTGGGGACACGGTTTTTAACAATGATGAAATAGAGAGCTATTTGTGCGTATTGCCAATGGAGAGCTGGACAGCATTGTTAAGAGTGGAGACATCATGCATCCTCTGAGACTCGCGTTCATGGAGGGGAGAAAAGCAGCATCACACCGTCCATGAAGAATTGTAACTTGATCTGATCATTGCTGTCACCGGCTCACACACTGGCATTTTGCCAACTTTAATGGTTTGGATAATGTTAGGACCTGCACACATGGTCAGTCCCTGGGCATGGGTGGACTGCAGTCAGGATTGGGAATAAGGACATTTGGTCTGACACCTCACCCAGAGAGAGAGAGAAAGAGAGATCACAAATGAATTTTGCAGGAGAATCAGATCGCGTGCCCCCCAACCCCTCAATAAGCCCACCTTCTTCCTCTGGGTATAACTTCCTCTTTCAGCTCTATTCATCTGTCATGTTATGGGCCTCGAGTGACTAGCACAGGTATTCCCTGGACCTGTGTAGAGTAAGTTTCACAAACATGTGCCAAGTCAACCTCAGACTCCTTCCCAGCAAACAGTGCAGTACAGCCCAGATGTGACCAAGTGCGCTATGGGCATCATTTTCTGCCTTTTAGGTTTCCTTGAACTTCTATCAGCTGCAGATTCTGATTCCACAGCCCATGCGATTCTCTTTCTAGCTGTACTGCTTGGCAATGATGTTGGGTAGATTTACAGTTGTACATTCTGACACCAAGGATGAAGAGGCTTGGAACCATTTCAATGTTATGCAAAAGCCATCAGAAGGATACAAAAGAATGCATAACCCTCACCAAAGAAGAATTGGTAAGTTCTCCATCATGTCCTGGACAATATTTGTTCCTGAACTAATATATCACAAACCCCAATTATCAGGTCATGATCTCATTACTATTTGTAAGAGTTTTCTGAACCAAGGTGTTTGCCACGTATCTCGCATTATATCAATGACTACACTTCAAAGGTACATCATGGATGTACATCACGTTGGATGTCCTGAAATTATAAAAGACTTTATTGAAATGCAAATCAATCCACCCATCCTTCTTAACCCCTTCTCTTCCTCCCTCCTTTTCTTCCTTTGATTCTTCCCCTCTCTGTCTCTCTCCCTCCTTTCTTCCCTTCCTTCTCTTCCTAACTGGCAATTTTAGTACTATTTACATCCTGACAATCTGAATTTCATATGAAAATTGTCTACTTGCTGAAGTAGGAGACCAGCTGTCCTATGGTACATCCCCTTAAGAATGGCTATGGCCGGAACATTACATAAAGTGACTGTAATTTTACAGATTCCACTTTGAGACTATCAGTGTCTTGTTGAGACCAATTTGACCAAGTAAAAATCAGTCTCATTGAAAGGAGGAAAAAAAATTCTCCCTAGAGTCAGGAGGCCCGTGTTTAAGTCCCGTTTGCTCCAGAGGTGTGTAATAGCATCTTTGAACAGGTTGATTTGAAAATATCTTGAAGCCTTCTGCAACAGAAAAAAGGAAATTGAGAAGGCAAAGGATCTTATGTTGTTCTTGAATACATCTGGTGGCTGAATCCATTGAGGCACTAGAAAGGTTATCGGAACTCTGAGAACAGTACATGTGGCCCGAGGGAGTATTGGAAGTTAAAATACAGGGGATAATAACTTTTCAAATATCATATGTGGCAGGGAAGAGGAGAGAAACAGTATTTGAATGGGACAAGCAATTTTGCGTTATGGGACATCCTACAGCACATCTCATGCAGATTTCTGCACCAGCTGCAGTAAAGCATATGATTTGATGTTGGCAAGTCCTGGAGGCAAGGATGGTGACAATTTCTGAGCAAGATTAGATCACTTGCACTTTCTTTGACCTACATTGGTCCCTTGTCAAACTCACTGCTTATGTCACTGGGGCATGTGACATTTCCCTATCAGGTACCTGATTCCAGATCGGAGAAAGGGAGGGACTGGCTTCTGACACCAAATCCACAGTAATGCAAGGCGCACATCATCAAGGTCCAAGGCTATTAATTAGATGCCAATGAATGGAAAGCTATTTACTGACCACAGTGATTTAATTCGCCAGTTTGTGGCAGAATGCAGACAGGTGTTAAACTGGAGCTCAGCTTTACTGAAAACTCAAAATTCGCTGAACTACCAAGGCATTTCATTTCATTTTCTTAAGTGAGTTAAGATTTGTTTCCTAAGTTTAGTTGCCATTTGCAATTCAATTAATTTCCTCTCAGCTCAGGAAGGAATTCATTAATTAAGTAATGAGATGTAGAGTTCAGGACTGGGAAATAGCCATCTCTATCATTCTGCTAATAGTCCATAGCATTTTGTGGTGAAGGGGGCACTGGTCCATCATGGGGCTTAATGCTGGTCGCATGTATCAAGCCCCATAATGTCAATCTTGGGCCCACTATTAAGGCCAATGGCTCTCATATTTGACAAGCAACAAATTGAATGAACTGACAGTACATTAATTCGCTTCATTCTAAACTTTAGAATCACCCAGGTTCTCCTTTTGGCTGTAACAGAGTAGGTACATTCAGGAAGCACATTAGACTGGTAAATCCTACTTCTCAGCATTTTCAAGTTGTGAAGATTTTGTTTTGGATTCATAATGCTGCAGTCCTCCCTGCCCATTACTGCCTTCAGTAGCTGAATGAAATGCAGCTGGAGATGTGATCCGATGTTCAATTTGATCTTAACTGGATACACCAGTTGTACAGAAGCTACAATTACTAATTTGGAACAACAGCTTCTGCCTCGACCCCTCATTTTCTCCTGTTAATCAATCCTTAAGTTCATCTTTAATGATGGTGTTATTGCAGAATGCTACGATGCATGATGTCACAGCTTGCCAATTTGAGTTGACAATATGGCATATGTAGGTTTCATGTTCCCGCACTCATTAATTTCCCACACACAGACCTAAAATAATGAAATGTTCTGATAGATGTGCCAAGTGTAGAAGGAAGGCCTGCCCGATCTTGTCAAGTACCTCAGAATCAGAGTACACTGGGTTTTAATATCTTGTATATTGGAACATGCCCTGAAATGTAATTATTTTTAATATAGTCTTGTAAACTGAGACACTCCTGTATTGTTCCTTGCAATATTCAGTTGACTGGGTTTTCCGAAATAAATCAGAAATCCTGAGGCCAAAGTATAACCTGCCATCTTTCAGTTACCAAAGTTCAAAACCTAATAATAGGGGTCAGAGTAATTCTTCATAAGATTCTGTTTCTAAACAATCAGCCACAATTTATTCTATAAGGTTAAAAACACTCAAGAGATAGGAGTAAGTGGGTCGATAAGTTGGGCAAGTGGTCAACTCATTCAAAGAACTGTTGCAGAGACAATGGGCTGAATGGCCTATTTCAGAGAAGGAATTTGATCATACTAAGTGGTTATGAAATGATACAGATATTAAAGTGCATACAGGAGTCAAACTCCAAGTAAAAATTTATTTCTACAGTTACTCATAGCTTCAAGTGGGAATGGAGGCTTGTGCTGAGCAACGTGGATGACTGAAGAGAAGTGGCAAAACAGGGTGGGGAGAGGAAATATTCTTACAGCCTAAACATAGCTTAAAATGTGTACATGATTGGCAAACAATAGTTTTTTCCACCTTAAACAGATGGTGATGATATGTTCTGCTCTTCCCATTGAAAGGTGGGACTACAGAAACAATGGCACCATGCAGATGCATGAATTAAAAACCAGAAAGTGCTGGAGAAACAGAGCAGCTTTGAAGAGGAAACAGAATAAACATTTCAAGTCTAAAACTATACTTCTCTGGAATGCTTCCTCATTTATGTGAAAGCCCGATGAACTGCATCATTGACAGTTTCTTTGGAAGATGACTGTTATGTCAAAACTGGTTGTGGGCAAGGAAGATGCTGCCAACTTTATTTACACAATTGTCACTTCCTCCTGGTAATGATTTTGGGAAATTACTTCCCACAGGGACTGACAAGGAGATTGTTGAGGTACAAAGTTGTGCCTACTGTTGCCATGTCACCTGAAATTAAGGGAAATTAATGTGCTGTCATATGGATCAGACAACTCCCTTTATCTTTATCCAGGCTTACTGCATCTTAGGCATGCGTGGATAGCATTATATCTGTCAACCATTTCAAGCTGTACTTTAGCAAAGGAGATGGTGGGGCCATTTAGAGGAAAAGATAAGAGCAGTACCTGGTGTGTAAAGAAAGAAAAGGAAGAATTTTCATTTCTATAGCACCTATACCATCATCTTCAGGACATCCCAATGTGATTTACAGCCTCTGATGGTTTGATAATAATGTTAGTGCAAAAATCATGGCAGCCAATTTGTTCACACAAATCTGGTCTCACAAAAAGAGACGTGATAAAAATCAGCTAGTCTGTGGGCTGATATTATTTGCTTAGAGCCATGGAATCCTTTACATTCGTCTAAGAGGATGGACAGTGTTTTGGTTTAATGTCTCGTCCTATAGACAGAACCTTAGGCAGTGCAACTCTCCCTCAGCACCGCACTGAAGCATTGTTCTAAATCTGATGCTCTATGGTGGGATTTGAACCCACAATCTTGAGCATCACAAAGACTAATGAGAGCCATGAACCAGCAGAAAATTAAACCCATTAAATGAAAAATAATTATTTATAAATAGTCTCAAATAAATTGCCTTATTTTGAATCTACTGTTCGGTGTAGCTCATCAACTAGCAAGTCTTATGTAACTATGATGGGCTGAATGGCCTTCTCTGTGCTGTAAAATGCTTCTGTGATTCTAGTTGATCACACACTAGACTTACACATTCAGTGACTCTTGGGCAATAATTAGCAAATTGCATTGAAGGTAAAATTATATCATTTCTTTATCATTATAGAGGGTGGTATCTCTTTGCTGCAAATTCCTGAAGTCATGCAAGAAACAATTGTTTCCTCCAAGAAACAAACTCATCCTGCCATCCTGTTCAGGAACAAACATTGACAGGGGATTTTGGCCAAGTTTGATGTCAGCCATTTTGGACCCGAGAAAGATTAATTGGAGCTTTCATTAAATAGTGAGAAACTAGGACTGTACACCAGCATAAAGAATCATTAATACAAGATAACAAAGTGTGGAGCGGATGAACGCAGCAGGCCAAGCAGCATCTCAGGAGCACAAAAGCTGACATTTCGGGCCTAGACCCTTCATCAGACAGGGGGATGAGGAGAGGGTTCTGAAATAAACAGGGAGAGAGGGGGAGGTGGACCGAAAATGGACAGAGGAGAAGATAGGTGGAGAGGAGAGTATAGGTGGGGAGGTGATAGGTCAGTTCGGGGAGGACGGACAGGTCAAAGAGGCGGGATGTGGTTGGTAGTGGGAAATGGAGGTGCGGCTTGGGGTGGAAGGAGGGGATAGGTGAGAGGAAGAACAGGTTAGGGAGGCAGGGATGAACTGGGCTGGTTTTGTGATGCAGTGGGGGAGGGGGAGATTTTGAAGCTTGTGAAGTCCACATTGATACCATTGGGCTGCAGGGTTCCCAAGCGGAATATTAGTTGCAGTTCCTGCAACCTTCGGGTGACATCATTGTGGCACTGCAGGAGGCCCATGATGGATATGTCGTCTGAGGAATGGGAGGGGGAGTTAAAATGGTTCGCGACTGGGAGATGCAGTTGTTTATTGCGAACCAAGCAGAGGTGTTCTGCAAAGCGGTCCCCAATTGTATATTGTATCCACTGTACCCGGTGTGGCTTCCTCTACATTGGGGAAACCAAGCGGAGGCTTGGGGGCCGCTTTGCAGAACAACTCTGCTCGGTTCGCAATAAACAACTGCACCTCCCAGTCGCAAAACATTTCAACTCCCCCTCCCATTCCTTAGACGACATGTCCATCATGGGCCTCCTGCAGTGCCACAATGTTGTCACCCGAAGGTTGCAGGAACAGCACCTCATATTCCGCTTGGGAGCCCTGCAGCCCTATGGTATCAATGTGGACTTCACAAGCTTCAAAATCTCCCCCTCCCCCACTGCATCACAAAACCAGCCCAGCTCATCTTCGCCTCCCTAACCTGTTCTTCCTCTCACCTATCCCCTCCTCCAACCCCAAGCCGCACCTCCATTTCCCACCTACCAACCTCATCCCGTCTCCTTGACCTGTCCGTCCTCCCTGAACTGACCTATCACCTCCCCACCTATACTCTCCTCTCCACCTATCTTCTCCTCTGTCCATTTTCAGTCCGCCTCCCCCTCTCTCCCTGTTTATTTCAGAACACTCTCCTCATCCCCCTGTCTGATGAAGGGTCTAGGCCGGAAACGCCAGCTTTTGTACTCCTGAGATGCTGCTTGGGCTGCTGTGTTCATCCAGCTTCACACTTTGTTATCTTGGATTCTCCAGCATCTGCAGTTCCCATTATTTCTAAAGAATCATTAATCCAAGTTTATCAGTAATTAATAATTGGTAGACAACTGCCAAGATAAAATTACAAAGGTGACTTATATCTAGAGGTTGAAATACAACTAGGATGAAATAATGTTTCAGTTGTTTGAGCTTTGGTCAGATCCTGTCTGAGATACTGCATTCAAATTTGACACGTCAGGGAATATTTGTTATTCCTTGAAAGCATGCAGCAGATTCACTAGAATGAGTTTGAGAGAGTTATGTGATGAGTACAGATTGTATAAAGTTGGTTCGTATTCCTCTGAGAAGTGAAGATTTATAGGCGATCTGATTGAGATAAAAACACAATGATCTGCAGATGCTGTAAATCAGGAAGAAAAACCGAAGTTGCTGGAAAAGCTCAGCAGGTCTGGCAGTTTTGAGGAAGGGTCACTGGACCTGAAATGTTAACTCTGATTTTGCTTCATAGATGCTGTCAGACTTGTTGAGCTTTTCCAGCAACTTCTGTTTGATCTGATTGAGATATTCTAATTATTGAAACCACGAGAAGGGTAATTGAGAAATGATTTCCCCTGGTAGGAAAACTGAGGACAAGGAGAGGTAGTCTGAAGTTAGAACTGGGATATTCTGGGACCAAATCAGTAAGTACCTTTCTTGCAGCCGGCAGTAATGAGAAACAACACAGCGTGGAGCTGGACTAACACAGCAGGCCAGGCAGCATCAGAGGAGCTGGAAATTTTCATGCTGGGACCCTTCTCTCTGCCCTCCAGATGGATGTTAGGACAACTTGAACTTTCAAAACTGGAATGGAGAGTTTTTGTGGGGGAAGGACAGATGGAATAACAACTGAAAATACTAGATTAAGAAAACTCAGCAGGACTGGCAGCATCTGTGAAGCGAGAAACAGAATAAATGTTTGGAGTCCACTTAGACTTTCCTTCAGCCACCAGCACTTCCTGATTATATTTTTACCTCTGGGAAGGGATTTGCTGCCTGACCTGGTCCAGTTTTCTCCGGTGTTCTCTGGTTTATTTCAGTTTTCCGACACGTGCAGTATTCTGCTTTTTGAGCAGGGTTAAATGAAATTGAATCAGAGTTAATACAGAGCAGATGAGTGGCCATTCGGCCCAGCAAGTCCACGCTATAGTAATCTGGCTGAATAACTGAGCCAGGGCAGAATGACCTACTCCCGCTGTTAATTCTGAAGACGGTTTCAGTTGAGTATGTGCAGGTAAGAACCTGACATTATGAAAAATTACGAAAAATGAAAACAAAATTTGTTACCTCATATGTGTACGCAACTGTTATATTTAATATCAATGAAACTATAAAATATTTTTTATGACATAGTTCTTGGTTGTAATAACACAGATTCATTCTGTAAAATGAACCTCGGGCACTAGGGGCATTCTTGCTCAACAGATCATCGCCACTATTAAACACGCTATACATTCATTCATGAAATGTTGCCGCTGGACCAATATATATTACCCATTCCCAGTTGCCTTTGAGATGCATCTTCTTGCAGTTTCACCTCCCCCACATAATCTGCATCCCAAGGATGAAGAATAAAATCCAAAGAATTGGCTCAATTGTCCAAAATGTATTGCTCCAAATGCAGATACAGGTATACCACAGATGTCAAAGCACATTTCCTGCAAATGCCATGCAGCAAAGGTTTCACAAAAACACAAATGCTTGTGCTACCACAGCTGAGAGCGGTAGGAAGATCAGAGCTGCCCCACTTCTAGCAAGTTCGGTGCTCAAGCCTAAGATCATTGAACAGGTCTTGGTTGTGCATTTAGCCAAGCATTACGCATGAGGCCACGATGCCCTTAGATCTACTTTCTTGTGGGGATCCTCTGTAGCATTTAAACGGAATTGGAATAAATGGGGTCATTGCTTTGCATTTATATCTGGACAGTTTCTAAGACAGCAAAAGGTACCCATTTTTTAAAAAATCAATTAATGATTTTCCTAATTAAGAACAGGCATACTAAAATTCCTTTTGTTACGTGTCCTTTTGACTCATTTTGTTTAGCATTGCAAAACATTGACAAATTGAAATGTGACACAAATGTAAAGAATGTTACAGCATGTCCCTTTACTCACGTTCTCCAGCCTATAAAGAAGTAGCCATTTGTCGATGTTTGACTTTTAAATTTTAACTCAATATTTTACAGGGGTCAATAGAGTTCTTTGCATTAAGATACATTTATGTCAAAAGACTCTGATTTAATGGTCGTTTAATTTCTTTTTGGTGGAAAGCAACATCAGTACATCATATATTTCATTTTAAATTGTATTTTACCTTATTTTCCATGTTTATTTCTCTTTTTCACATGTCAATGAAACGTGTTTTATTTTTCTGTTCTTCAAATCCTGGAGAATTTGTTCTTCCCAGTTCCTTTGGATTGAGGTACAGGATCTGTCCGAAAAGCTGTCCCTATTTAAACTGACGGCGATCCCAGTGTTTCTTGGTTTAGGAGACTGTAGCCATCTGTATTAATGCTTAGAGTGAAAGAGGAAGTAAAATAGGTTGCCCTACATATCAAATCCCTCCTCTTTTTACTTCATATCCAAGCACAGACAAAAATAAAGCCAAAAGAAAGAGCGAATGAGCTATTCTCCTCAGTTAGGCACAACCTCTAACTTAGACTGTTGTAATTCAAAAGGACTGAGATTGTTGTGCTCAAGTGGTGCAAACTGCTTCAGTGCACCTCAGTCTAACATTAAACACTGTGCAGATCAGAATGTTTAAATCAGTTTGTGCTCTAATTATGGGGCTGGGTTAGCTCAGTTGGCTGGATAGCTAGCTTGCTATTGCAGAGTGATGCCGACTGCATGGGTTCAATTCCTGCAGTAGCTGAGGTCACTCTGACAGACTGTCCTTCTCAAACTCTCCCCTTCCCTGAGATGTGGTGACTCTGAGGTCAATCCACCATCAGTCATCTCTCTTTCTAATGAGAGAGCAGCCCTATGGTCTGGTAGGACTACCTTTGCCCTAATTCCTCTTTGTTGTGTCACTGAAAATTATTTCTGGCAAATAGGATTTAAACCTTGACATTATGTATCAACTTGCATGGTTGATAGAGGTGGCAGATTTTAAATTAATAAAAGAATCAAGTGTTACCAGGATAAAGGCAGGTAAGTGGAGTTGAGGATGAATAAATCAGCATGATCTCATTAATGGGCTGGATACACTGACAGGCTGAGTGGCTTAGTCTGCTCTGACATATTATGGTCTTATGGTCATCTTTGTAACCTGGTTTTGTTTTGTCAACGAATGGTAGATTAAAGATGGAGGGGCTTTCTTAATTTTTCTTCATTCTTGTTTGTTACAGAAAGTTTTTGTTTAGAGGACTGGGTGCAACATTGGGTTCACACAATTGCGTAGATTTCCCACACTGTTTGGCTTCAGTTCCAAGGTATGGTCAAAAGGGAACAGTGATGAAGACTGTTTCTAATGCGTGGTCTTATGGCCAAGGGATTGCCTACAGTTCCTCAACTTAGATCAGAATACCTGCACATTGTCGAGGCCTACGTTTAGTCTAAGCATTGCAATGAGACATGCCGCTGCAGTTAGTCCTGAAATAGACCATTTGATGACCAAGTAGGAAGAGGCACTTGAAGAATCCAGCACAAAATTTTCTGATGGGACTCTGAGACTGAAGGGGCTGCAAATCACTCTGGACAAGTCGGTTAAGTACAGAAGAGGGAGAGGTCTATCAAGATTTTGAACTAGTTCTTCACACTCCCAGCTTTGGGTCTTGGGGCTTGTTATCCACTTTTCTCCTGCAAATGTCAGAGACCCTAATGCCAGTGACCAGGAAATATGATATTACCTGCAAAAACCCAACAGAGGGCCAGGTCTGGAATAAGCTGCAGCCAGCAATACTGGAAATAACCCTTCCCTGAGAGTGGGAAGAGTCTCCGATGGGCTTGAGTCTCCAGTAGGAATGATGTTCTAGTTGGAGTAAAGTCCTCCTGGGAGTAAGGTCCTACTGGGAGTAAGGTCCTCTTGGGAGTAAGGACCTGCTGAGAATAAGATCCTGCCTGGATTAAGGTCCAACTGGGAGTATGATCCTACTGGGAGTATGGCCTTGCTGGGTTTAGGTCTTTTTGGGAATAAGATCCTGCTGGGAGTAAGGTCCTGCTGAGATTGAATCCTTACTGGGAGCACTCTGTGCTTTTGTGTATGTTGGAACACAAAATGGCTGTGCTCCTTTTTTCTTGGGATCACGGGCAATGGATTAAGGTGGTTCAGACCTACAAGGTGACCCTTCAGAGAGCAATCTGTCCCCGGCAAACCCTCTTATCCAGCCATCCAATTCTGAGTTTGACTCTGGCCCGGGCAAATGGAATAAGAGTTTCCTTAGTACACTGTAAGGGTTGAGTACAAATTACATTGGGACAATCTCGTCCTTGTCTTAGTGGGCAGAGGCCCACTGCCCAAAATGGATCATGCTGACAGGAGCTCTGTCTCATACAGCTCACAGTGACACGACACGTTTGTGGCAAGTTGCTCATTCTACTCCATCTGGAAAAGTGTTGGGGGTGAGGTTCAAACCCAAAGCATTTGACGCCGATCTATTCCGGCCTGACCATCCAGCCAACTGCACCTCACCCATCACCCAATAAGGGCCCAGTTGCTCTGACAACGTACATTATTATCTGCACATTACAACCTGCAGCTATTTGATTTGATTTATTTATTGTTGTGTGTATTCTGCTACAAAATAGGGCGAAAAGCATTGTATGGTGTTGTCATTCTCCATCTTAAAACACAGAAAACTAAACCAAAGGGTAGAATGTAAAGGCAGCAAAACAGATAAAGAAAAAGTGTCCAACTTTGCAGTTTCTTGTTAAGCGCTGCACTGTGGGCCATGAGCTTGGTGGCCAGGCACGAGACCCCTTTGCTGTGCCACTGCCACTGGAATGAAAGTTGCCATTCTTTGGTGCCATCTGACCTCCACCAACGCACTTGCTACTATGAGTGCTCGCTGGACATTACCAGTGCAGCTGCTGTCGATGCCAATAGGTACCGCGCTGGCCCAAATTCGATTCCAGCACAGCCATGAGCCCATTTCGGGTCATCCCTGCCCAATGCGGCCACTGCCAGGTCTCGTACTGGGCCCAAACGTCCCTCCGTCACTGCTTCCATGAATCTGTGCTGGACGATGATGCCGTCGGGAACCCAAACACAGCTCTGACACTGTTGTCACGAGTCTGTGCTGGGGTCACTCAACCCCCCTTGATGGCACCGCCGCAACTGAGCTCTTCAACAAGAGCTAAGTAAAATAAAAGGGAAAAAGAAAGCCAAGAAAAGACACAGAAAGAAAATCAGGCCCTGGGCTCAGAAACCCCACTCCACCTCCATCTACAGGAAGTATGGATATGGATAGTGAGGTTGGACGTTCCAATTCATTGAACCCCTACAGTGTGGAAACAGGCCCTTTGGCCCAACAAGTCCACACCACCCCTCAGAGCACTCACCCAAACCCATCCCCCTATAACCCTCCTAATGTACAGGTCCTGGAACACTATGGGCAATTTAGCATGGCCAATCCACCTAGCCTGCACATCTTTGGACTGTGGGAGGAAACTGGAGCACCCAGAGGAGACACAGGGAGCATGTGCAAACTCCACACAATCAGTTGCCCAAGGATGGAATTGAACCCCAGTTCCTGGGCACTGTGAGGCAGCAGTTCTAACCACTGTGCCACCATGCCGCCCCAATTCACATCACGGCTGACCAGGAGTCTCTCCCACTCTTACTGACCGTGCCTGGTGTATCTTAGTTGTAAAATGCTGCGGAATCCTGGAAAGTTCTAAAGTTTGAGGTGATCTGTTGTGTACAGCCTAGTTTATATGTTGTTGTGGAACCTCCATGGAGATTAAAGGCAGCAACAAGAGAAGAAGCAGTTTACAGTCTGAAGAAGATACCAGGGAGTAACCCATTTCAAGATATCGTCTTACTGATCTGACAGCAGTGAACATCTCATGCAAAGAACATCTCATACTTTGGATCTGAGAGAATCACAATCCAATGTGAAAGTGAGTTATATTTACTTGTGTGTGAATCTAAAACTACAAGCTACGATTTAAAAGTAAGTAGTCACCCATTTAAGATAGAGAGGAGGAGAAATTTTGTTTCACAGGATGCCATGAGTCTTTGGAACGTCCTTCCTCTCAAGATGGGGCGAGTAGAGTTCTAGCATATTTTTCAGGGGCAGAAGTAAATAAGTTCTTGGCAAGCAAGAGGGTAAAAGCTTACTGAGAATAGGCAGGAATAGGGAGTAATCACGATATCACTGAATGTCAGAACAGACTTGATGGGCTGAGTGGCCTATACCTGCTCCTAATTTGTATGTACTTTCTACAACTGAGAGCTAATTCCTTATGTAGAGAGATTTTTGTGGAGAGGTTTATAATGGCATAGAAATATGGTAGGAGTGTCATAATGCAGAGGCTCACAATCAGAGTGGGACGTGTAAAAGAGGTGGCCTTACAGCCAAATGACTCAGAGCCTTGTGATAAAGATTGATTATATTTAATAAAACTTTGATCCTAATGTGAACACAGCATTGCTTCTAAAGGCAACTGTGCACAACATAGAAAAAAATAATTTCCCGAAAGAACAATACTGAGAATCCGATCTCCTGGGTTAAAAAGTAATGTGAGCCTCATTCTTCTCCAGTGCTTTCCCTGAGGTAAAAATGATATGATTGTACCCTGGCACCCCCACCAGCTCTGATATTCCTCCACATTCTTGTGGTCATTGAAGGAGAAAGAGCCACTGCAATTCTGAGGCTCTTGCTGGGAATGACGGTTGAACTAATTTGTTCACTCCAGGTAAGCTGCTTGAGTAACTGCAGACTGTGCTCATGAGTTTCCCAGTCTATTGACAAAGCCCCACTGTTCCCGCACACTGGAATGTGCACTAATGATTGCTTTGCGTGATGACCTCAGAGAGATTACCTGAGTTCCCAGGCCTGGTGGGATATTGCTGGGGCTGCTGTAAATTCAGTTCTTCAGTGACTGAAGCTGCCAAGTTGTTTTTTTTCTCTACTGGGGTTGATGTGATGGCTCAACGTGTCACTGTCCTAACCAGCTGAGAAAACAGAGGAACATGAAGACCTATCCCAATGGCTGTCCAATTCAAGAGCTCTTTCACTCAGTTCCCCTGAAGAACATATCATGCAGACTAAACAAAATATCTCCAAGCCACAAGGAGCTATTGAGGCCAAATGTTTGTAGAACCTACACAAACCCTCAGTACAACATGCCGAGTATAGCAACAAGGTAAAATTGGTGAGAGATAGTAAGAGATGCCAATGCCGGAGTCAGAGATAACACAGTGCAGAGCTGGAGGAACACAGCAGGCCAGGCACCATCAGAGGAGCAGGAAAGCTGACGTTTCGGTTCAGGACCCTTGTTCAGAAATGAGGCAAAATTGGTAAAAGAAAAAGTAAAATTGGTGGTGATTTGAAAGTTAGGTGTAGAATTGTGCCCTCAGACATTCCCTTCTCATCTCATCGCCAATGAATTTGTATTGTTCAAAGATTCTGGATGTAAACACACAGCCTTTTTGATGTGTGGCGTAGGAAGGTGGTAGAGCCTGCATGCTTCCACATCAATGGGCACAGTCAGCGGAGATGTGGTTCACAGAAACACTCCAGGCCATGGGATGATTTGCCAACCTGAAAGGCTGACTGTTAGCCAAAATGTTTCTGCTGGTCCACCTGCTCTCCTTGCCACACACTGCTGAACTGATCGGCACGAAGGGATAGTAGGAACTAGCAATGCTGGGCCAGCTCTACACCTTGATTGGCATGAAGGTTGGTTGTATTCAAGTATTTGAGGAAATGAGAACATTGAATAGCATTTCCTTTGATCCACTGCGGTACAATTAATCCCTGACCCCACACTACACTCATGTGGAATGAGCTTTCAACAGCTGCAGATGAGAGGCATGTGTTTTCTTGAGGTTATAAGGCTATTCAGACTTGAGGGAAGGACAGCAGCAACCTCTCACTCACACTCTCTCTCTCTCTCTTTTTGACCGTTATATCTCTGTGTGTAATCACATTTTGTGCCTATTGTAAATACCCTGACCCACCATCTGTCTTGTATCTGTACAGTCCCAAAGGGAACTGGTGCGTCGTAAAATCCTGATCCCCTAAAGGATTAACTCACACTTCCACAATTAATGACATTTTTAACACAAAGAAATATATTAAAAGCTACAGTGTCCAAGGCATCCCAGGGGGAAAAAAATCATTAAACCACAGTGAATAAAAAAAGTCAGTTGATGGTCACAGAAGCCAAAACCAGACTTAATTTCTGAGAGCCCAGTTTAAATTATTGTCAAGTGTAACCTGCAAAAAGTTCATTAAAACGGTCTCTGAACTTTTCTCCATCTAGATTTGTTTTGCATGTCAAACTCCAAAGGCAAAATGTTCCAAAATATTAATGGATGAATGCTGAACAGCAATTTCAAAGTAGAAATTCTAATATTAAAGTGTATGCACAATGTTATAGTGCTGTAGAACAGCAGTGCAGGGTGCCAGGAATCAATAGCGGTTGAGTTATGGACAGCGGTCGAATCATTTTCAGATTGTCAACGGGAGCCTACGTCTGCTTTCAAGCTTTGGACCTGCTGAGTTAACCAGCAGTCAGATTGTTGGCCATCTTGTCCACAAGCAGATAATTTTGTGTTTCCTTTCCCTAAATTTAATGCTGTCCCCAACGACTCCCAGGGTTGGGAAACTGGCAGACTTCTCCTATATCTTCTGTTGCTAGGGATGCTCCAGTTGAGGATGCTGAGCTGGGAGATCACAGCAGCCTGTGATATAGTACCTGGAGTTACATCCTGACTATCAATATTGAAAAATTGTGTGGGAAATATTGACAGAGCAATTTATAGTGATAAATTTTAACAGCAGAACATGACCAGAAAAATCTGTCAACGGGATGAACAAGTAAGCAGACTGGAAGTGTGGGCCTCCTACAAGATTTTTAATAATTATATTTACAAAATATGAGTTAATTTCCAGCACCAATGCATGTCAAGAGTCTAAATTAAATACAAAAGTGAGTTAGAAGGCAGCAAGACAGTATGGAATTGGAGAATGGCAGATCTTTTCAGTCTCTAGTTTAGGATTCAGTGTTGTGTCCTTGTTTTGAAATAATACTTTGGCAAGACTGAATGATAGTCCAAGAAGCTATGCAAAATGGAAGGCTTTCTGTGGCTGTGACTGGGGAGCTGAGAAAGGCAAGATTAAAGTGCTACAGCCCTGCCATTGGCAGGGGTTTATAATTACAGAGAGATTAGCTATTGCAGCAAAATGCCCCCGCGCTCACGCAGACGTGACCCATGACATCAGCCCGCTACAGCAAGCACAGGAACCGTCTGTGCAGACATTGTTGATGTTATCCCTCTGTTGCTGTTCTTGTTGGCCAGTGTCTTCCCATCTGATCCTCTCCAGCCTCACCTTGCCCAGGGAGTGGTGCTTTCCAGACATTCACCCGGTCTACTGGAATACTGGTCCAGTGACATTACCCCTATGCTATCACCTCCAACCATACTCTATAGAGTATTCCATAGTTTCGACTACAGATATGAATGTAGAAACGTGTAATTGTATTCCCCAAATATAAATATATATCTTTACCACGCTGTGCCATTGTTACACTATTTAATTTAGTCCAAGAGAAATCCTTTGTTAATGCAAGGTGGTCCACTCTCCGGGACACAAATGTTGACCAATTAAATTCCCTCTTTCGATTAGTTATTGCTTGATTGTTATTCACTGCATTCAAAAACTCTTTTTCAGTGACCCAGATATCTGACATTGCTATGTCCAAGGTACCGCAAAATCTATCCTTGATGCATTAAATTGCACCAAACATGGGGAGGAAGCTGCTAAAGAAATAAACTCACTGGCTTTCACTAGATAAATATAATTGTGTGCAGGCATATATATATATATACTCATATCCATAGAACAGTGAATGAATTAGTCTTCTGGCAGTGCAGAACTTGAGTATTTTTGAAAAAAGATACATTTTGTTTAGAGGTGTTCACCTTGCATTTATCAGAGCAATCTGCAAACTATACTGGAGGGAAAACAAGTGGGCAAAGGTGCAGAGGAGTATGCTGACAGCCAGTTTAGGATTATTACTCAGGCTTGCAGTGAGTACAGAAAACTGGGGACTTCTGTGTACTGAAAACTACTTGTATTAATACACAGGATGCTATTCTTTGCAGACAGAATGAACATGTCCATGCATTATGCCTCCTGCCATGCAACAAAATAGATGCAAGTTATTCTCTGGTTGATTTTTCAAGGTGAGTAATCACTTGTGATCAACCAAATCACAACATTTCATAACATAATAACCTTAACATTTACACAATATGGGTTAATCTGGTAAAAGTCCTCACATGATTTAAAATTGATTAGCTCATTTGGTAATAGGTTGATTGGGAAACATATCAAATTGGAAGTTTCAAAAAATATTAAATATTTGCTGTTTTCAGAACTGAATAAATCTCCAAATGGTGGATTATCACTGTGTTTCTTAAGGGAATGTGGGTGTCACTGAAATTGTTTGAGTACTGAGTGGCTTCCGAAGCTGTTTCAGAGGCCAGTTTGGAGTCACATGTAGGCCAGGCCAAGTAAGATATTGGAGTTCCTTCTGAAAAGGGCAACAATGAACCAGTATATTTTTACAAAAAGCAATGATAGATTGGTAAAGCTAGATCTCAGTCCCAGAACTGTTACTTAAATTGCCTGGTGGGATTTGAATACATGTTTCCAGAGTATTCATAGAATCCCTACAGTGTGGAAGCAGGCCATTCAGCCTATTGATTCCACACTGACCCTCCAAAAAGCATACCACCCACACCCACCCCAGTAGCTCTGCATTTCCCACGGCTAATCTTCGTACCCTACACATTCCTTGATAATATAGGGCAATTCACCTAACCTGCACAACTTTGGACTGTGAGTGGAAACCCATGCAGACACGGAGAGAATGTGCAAACTCCAGTCAGTTGCCTGAGGAGAGAATTGAACCCAGGTCCCTCCTGCAGTGAGGCAGCAGTGCTAAACATTGAGCGACTGTGCCCACTCCCCCCGTTTATTATTGCCAATCTTATTCTTATCACTTTAGTATTGTCAATAAGTACGGAACATGCTGGAGACACTCAGTTCTGGCAGCATCTGTAGAAAGTAAAAAAGAATTAAAGCGTCAAGTCCAATATAACTCTTCCTTGGAACCTGAAAATATTAACGTGGGCCTCTGGATTATTAGTCCAGTGAAATGATTAACAAGTACCTTCTCTAATTTCACATGATTGATTACTGTCCTTGATTCCATCAGGTGAGTAGCAAAAATGGGGTATCCATTTAGTAATCAGTACTCACAGTGAACTTATTATCCCAACTGCATCGTCACGGTGAGAAATGGAAGTAGACACCCCACCTAATTGATACATCACAGGTATTTGCTAGTGACCAGCAATGTATCAGCAATGACACAGTTCCGCTCACTGAATATTCAGCTTACAATTGAGAATGAATAATTAGGACAAATTGTGTGTTGGGCCGTAATACCTATTTTACACTCTCATTTTTTCTGTCCCATTAGAGTTACCAGATTTGCCCTTTCTCTCCAGGACTGAGAGAAGCAACGGGCACCCTTTTCTCCCTCTACCCTGAATCCCATGTAGATCCGAATACACACACACAGACAGAATCTCAGTACATCCAGAGCTTTTTTATTTCAGTCCTTTGGACTGCACGGTGTGCCTCTGAACTTCTGTACCAGATGTCAGCTTGTGACTGTAAAGGAAGCTGAGTGGCTCAGGGCTTTGTTTATAATATTTCCCTTTAATAGCAGTCTCATTCTGTTTGAATTACTGTTACCGAAACAATGGCTCACTGCTTGCAAGGTACTGCAAGCATATTCTACCCAATTGGTTTAATTAACCACAACTTTGTAAATGAACGGCATTTGATCATTTGCTAGGCTGAGTTGAATTGAACATCTCCACCTTGATTGATTCTGGAACTAGAGATAGAAACAGAGTTAACATTTCAAGTCCAGTATGACTCTTCTTCAGACCCTAAAGATGTTGGATTAAAGCCCAGGAAGCTCAGAGGTTCCAGACGAAGTGATTTCCCATGCTGGAAGGAAGGCCCATGTGAACATGGGCGAGCAAAGGTAAGTGGCAGATCATGAAATAATTCCCGGCTGTGTGGCGACGTGTCATCTGAAACCACAGGAAGCCTATCTGGGTAGACTCGAGCCCAGGGATCTACATTCCAAGGAAAGATTTAGAGCTAGTAGGAAGAGAAGGGGAAATAGAAAAAAATAAGCCCTTTGCACTGATGTACAAAGCAGCAGCTTCAGTTAAGCACTTACTCAAATCAAAACATCTCAACCACAACACAGATTTCAGTTGAAAGTGAAAACATCTGAGTGAGATGATCAGCTATGATCATATTGAATGACAGAGAAAGTCTGAAGAGTGGAATGGTCTGCTCTCGCTCGTATTTCCTATGCTTCTAAGACATAACTTCTGGAATTACATTCTTCAAGGCCAAGAAATGAAATCTGTGTTTAACACGGAGACACAATATGGAGTGCTGAAGTGATTTACAAGATTGGTTCCAGGGACGGGATGCTTCAGTTAAAAGACCATTAGACATAGGAGTGGAAGTAAGGCCATTCGGCCCATCAGGTCCACTCCGCCATTTAATCATGGCTGATGGGCATTTCAACTCCACTTGCCTGCACTCTCCCTGTAGCCCTTAACTTCTTGCGAGATCAAGAAATTATCAATCTCTGCCTTAAAGACATTTAACGTCCTGGCCTCCACTGCGCTTTGTGGCAATGAATTCCACAAGCCCACCACTGTCTTGCTGAAGAAATGTCTCTTCACTTCCATTTTAAATTTTATAAGGATGGATTGAAGAGGTTGGGACTGTTCTCTTGGAGAGGGGAGGGCTTAGAGGAGATTTGACAGAGCTTTTCGAAATCATGAGCAGACTGGAGAGAGTAGATGAGGAGAAGCTATTCCTGAAAGCAAAATGAGTTAGAGGACCCAAATTGAAAATGATGTGCAAACAAAGCAAGTGTGTTGTGGGAGAAAAAAAAATCTTTTCACAGTGAGCAGTTAGGGTCTGCGATGCACTTCCTGAAAGTGTGTTGGGGAGGGGTGGCAGGATCACTTAAGGCAGTCAAGAGGGAGCGTTGGATGATCATGTGGATAGAAACGGTGTGTAGGGTTATTGGGGTAAAGACAGGAGTTTGGCACGGAGGGATAGAACGAATCCAGGCACTATGGACCGAATGGCCTCCTTCTGCACCCGAAGAATTTTGCGATCTGCGAGCACAAAATAATTTAGTAAAGTAATTTGGCAAAATAGATCCAAATGGGGATCTTGTCAACGGTAACTGCTTGTTATAGGAACGTGCTGTGCAGTTTGAGTTGCTGGTGTTGCGAGGTTCTTGTTTTAAAAACAAAATCCTGACTTTTTCCTTTATGTGAGATATTCCACGAGAGGGGTGAGGAGCAAGCAAGTTGCTGGGATCACAGTCCCCGCCAGTTTGGCCGCCCTTTCCCGCGGATCGAGAGGGCTGGCAGAGGCAGGAGGAAGGCGCGGGTCGAGCGGCGGGTACTGGGACGGGGAGGCGGGAGCGAGTGTGAACCACTGCCCAGCGCCAGGAGCCAGTCAACGGCTTCAGTCATTCACTCGCTCATTCATTCATTCACCAGCTCCAACTGTCAGCACAGAGAGAGAGAGAGCTTCCAGTACCAGGGAGAGCAAACTCAAAAGCAGTCCGAACTCCCCTTCCCCAAGAAAAAAACAAACAAACGAGCCAGAAACGAAATACTCCTTGGACAGAAATTTTAATCATAATTGCAAAAGCGACTGTAATTTCAGCCGCCAGTGAGCGGAGACTCTGCAAAAGCTTTCAGTCCAAAGTTGATGGCAAATTAATTCTGCTGGAGGTTGCAACCTGCAAAACAAGAAGAAACTTTGTTGGCTGTCTCGTTACTTTTTAATAAAAAAAAGCCTTCTTTATCTGTATCCATTTAGGGGGACAGAGGGAGGGCAACTTATCCCCTGGCAACTTTTCCCCACACCCCTCCCTTCTTCCAGCAGGATCGACTGGGGGTGCTCCGGGGTGACACCAGGAGAAGCCACGGTGTGAGATCGATCGTAAATCCCGATTAAAATCGATTTCTCCTGGGCTCACCCCTCCCCCATACCTCACCCCCCCAAAAAGAAATCCCCAGGCTGCGCGCATGCGCTGCCAGAGCAGTCTGCAAGCGCCGGGAAATTTAAAAACCGTTTGTATCGATTCAAAAAATTCAGAGGAGATCGGAGCATTGGGAAAATCTCTGCAGGTACAAACAGCTCTTCAGTATCTTTCTGCAAAACCCCTCCGCAACAAACTGACCAAAAAACGAAATCTCTTGCAACCGTGTGGCGTTAATCCAGTTTGCATTCTCTTTCACCCTCTTTCTGTCTAAATGCAACTTTGAAACTTTGTTTTTAAAAGACAAGGGGGAGAGAGAGAGATTTGCGTGGAGTTTCGAAGGGATTTGTAAAAGCAAACAAAAAGAAATTCCGGTTAATGATTAACTAATTGCTGTTGCAATAGTGATTGCTTTGGTTTTGAGTTCCACCTCCCATCGCTTTTATTTTGTCTACTTATTTTGCACAGTTTTGTTGTAATACAGTTGCACCTGTGCATTCTGCACAACTGGAGGATTTGCTGTTCCAGTGAAGTGGAATTAATTTACTGCATAGTCCAAACTGTTGCTATTTCAACGACTATTAGATTCTTGATGTTTAATAACCCCGGACTGAGTGTCTTTTTTATTCGTTTTGGGGGGAGGGAATGTCTGTGGGATGAAATGCTCTTGCTGAAATGCTGGATAGCTACAATTTAAAGGCTGCAAATGGTAACAAAAATCATTTTGTTTTTTTCCCCTCTATCTGTACAGTCTCTGGAAGGCGATGATAGAAAACGAGATTAGAACGGAGATGTCAGGGATATTAAGGACTTCGGGACATGATCACTCAACCCAGGATTACAGGTAAACTTGGGAACACACTCAGGGAATGGGCGGGGGAATTAACAAATAATACTCGGTGAAGAGGAAAAGCAGTCATGATTTCTCCCTGTGGTTTCACATATAACATCTTACATTAAATGAGGTATGGTGCGTTCCGAAGTGTTTTCAAACGCCCGATTTTTCACACTCATGGCGCCAATAGAAGTCAGTCAGAAAGGAAATGAAACTTCCATGTTTAAAGGGGTTCAAGTGTAGAATTGTGCGGTCAGATCTTTCAGAGGGCCGGCAGCAGCACTGTGGGCCGAATGGCCTCCGACTGAATTAAAAACCGAAAGAACTGCGGATGCCGTAAATCAGGAACAAAGACAGAAGTTGCTGGAAAAGCTCAGCATCAGTGAAAGGAAAAAAAAATCAGAATTAGCGTTTCGTGTCTGGTGACCCTTAGAACTGTAACTCAGAAACATGAGCTTTGATTTTTTCTTCACAGATGCTACCAGACCTGCTGAGCTTTTCCAGCAACTTATGTTTTTGACCTCCTACTGTAACTTCTTAGAACTATCGGAGCAAATAGCTCTGACTCACCTTGACGTTAAAACCGTTCCAGAAATGAAATAATCGAGTCATGGAAATGGGAAACTGGATATATATAGATGCAATATCGAGCATGGTTTAAAGGCATTTCGTTTGCAGCATTCCCAGCCCATCCCTCTCTCCAGTTCTCCCAGGAAGCTGTCAGTTTCTCCCATTCTGCTGACCTGAGTCAAATACTGCAAAGAACTGGGGACTCTGTGTAGACAACCAGCTCCAAACTTCTGGGGCCGAGAGAAGTAGGCGGGACACGTTTGTTGTGCAATGCAGTAGCGATGGGAAAGGATTAGCCGCGATATTTGCTTCTGGATCCACTTTCTTCTCCTTTCGGGGCCGTGTCTGAGAGTTCACTGCCCGGTTCCCAAATCTGGCTCAGCCCTCAGTGGCGGTGCATGCCGCTTTGATGTGGGGCAAATGTGCCTTTGAGCTACTGAGGCCATGTCCAGTTCAGGAGGAGTTTCTTCTCTCTGGGGCACTGTCTAGTCTTGGGAATTCTCTTCCACAGAAAGCAGTGTGGGGGGCTGGCTCATTGAATGTATTCCAGGCTAAATTGATGTGTCAATATATTTTGCCTGACAACGGCTGTCAGAGGGGAGTGGAGTTGAGACGCAATCTGATTTGAGTGGCGGAGCAGACTGGATGGACTGAACGGCCTACTCTTGCCATTAGGTATGGGTGCTGCTGATCAGGCCCACATTTACTGGCAATCTCTAATTGAAAAAGTGTTGATGAACTTGTAGAGTTCGAGAGGTCTACAGTACAAAAAAGCCCCTTTGGCCAATCCCATCCACACCAACTGCAAAACAAGCACCTAGCTATTCAAATCCCATTTTCCAGCATTTGGCCCATAGCCAGGGAGGCCTTGGCATCATAAGTGCACATCTAAATAATTGATTCTTACCATCCTCTGGTGAAAAGGTTTTATCTCATATCTCCTTTAAACCTCCTGCCCCTTACATTAAATCTATAACCCCCGGCCATTGATCGCGCCATCCTGTTTACCCTTTCTATACCCCTTATAATGTGTTACATCTAAATTATGTCCCTCCCAATCTCCTCTGCTCTAAGGAAATTTACCCCAGTCTGGCCAATCTCCCTTCATTACTGAAGTCCTTCAGCGCAAGCAGCATCCGGGTAAATCTCCTCTGCATCTTCTCCAGTGCTTACACATCTCTGAAATCCACGTGGATTCCAGAACTACACACCACACAGTACTCTAGCTGTGGTTCAACCAGTATTTTATACAGTTACTGCTTAACCTCCTAGTTCAAACTTTATGCCTTGGCTAATAAAGGCAACTATCTTATTTGTTTCTTATGAAATTTGACAGGTGATACATTGGAAGGACAGGGAACTGGAGGTGATCTCACCTTCACCTGTGTGGGAAGATGTTGGTTGAATCAAGTTTCAGAAAATTTGTAAAACTGAAAAAACAAAATTGCCCTACACAGAAGGTAGATTTAGATTTAAAAGAATCCTATAGCACACTCACCTTGAGGGTATGTTATCAGTAAGAAATCAAAAATCAGAATGGTGTTGAGTGCGGTCCAGTTGACTTGGTGTTGGGATTACTGTGTGGTAAGACGTTTATAAGGTCAACCCTGTAGTAAGGTTTTGGACTAATGTTCTAACACTGCTTTCCAGTGCAGTATTGAAGTTCTGCCATTTGGGAGCTGCCTGTCCATCACTCATGCATTTGATCAAGGCTGTAGCTCAGGCTGGTATTAAACACCTATCCAATTAGCAAAGTGTTCTCCTGGTGAGCTGCATAACATTTTTTTCTTATGTAATATCGCCAACAGAGACAGCTTAAAATCAGATACCATTGAAGGATGCCATTTGGTCCATCTTACATGTGATGGCTCTTTGAAAGAGCTACCTAATTAATCCTTCTACCCCACACTTTTCCCATAGCCCAATGATGAAGTCAAAACGGTTGAATAGACATTAATGTTGCTGCTGTATGTGAGTAGTTCCTAGTTCAGAATTGGCTAATTAACAGTCAATCACATCACATGCTTAATGACATCTTAATGCTTTAAGCCTCCTGCCCCTTACCTTAAATCTATAACCCTTTGTCATTGATTCCTCCATCCTGTCTACCCTTTCTGTGCCCCTCCTAATGCTTCATGACATCTTAACGCATTAAAACCTGCTATGATTTTTAATCCTAACATTTTTTTAAAAGAGAGGCTCTAATTGTGATGCATTAATTCAGTGAGCATGCATTTGGAGAGGTGGCTGTCTAGTTCCAGTAACATTTGGCAGGTTCAGAGACGGTTACTGTTCTGTACCAACTAAATTTTGCAATGATACTGGATTTGCTTTTCTGGTCTTTACATGGTACTTATTTTGACCTCAAAAAATTACCATATTTGGTTTAATTAATTTAATAAATATCAATTGGACACATTCAAAATGGTGTAATGTTGCTGGACAACATTTTCCATTTGCTGAGCTCTGCATTCTGTTATGGTAAATGAAGGAGCTTCTTTGTCATGCAAGATACTTCACTTATAATGTTGTTCAATGGGAAGGTCTGATTGTTTAGACTGGATTCCCTACACAATGGAAACAGGCCCTTCAGCCCAACAAGTCCACACTGCCCCTTACAGCATCCCACCCAGACCCATCCCCCTATAACCCATACACCCCTGAACACCATGGGACAATTTAGCATGGCCAATCCACCTAGCCTGCACATCTTTAGACTGTGGGACAAAACCAGAGCACCTGGAGAAAACCCACGCAGACATGCGGAGAATGTGCAAACTCCACACTGACAGTTGCCCGAGGCTGGAATCGAACCTGGGTCCCTGGTGCTGTGAGGCTGCTGTGCTAACCGCTGAGCCACTGTGCCACCCCATTGTATAATGTTGCTTCAAAGGAGCAAGATAGAGAGTGTTTACAAGTATCTGCAACTATGTTTTCGTGATTATAAAGCTGTTACTTTAAATGAGACCTTTGCCTCTTATAAACAAGAGCTTGCTGAATCTTCCTGTGTTGTGTCGGGGGAGGTGGAAAGTTGATTGTCAAATCTGTTGAGATGGCATAACGTATATGTGGCAGTAGTGAGCCATTGTTTGTCAGCAGTTGAAGAGTGAGGTTAGTAATGTCAATAATAAAGTAATTCCTCTTTAACAGTAAGATTTGGTGTCATTTAGTGCATAAAGGCAGATTTTCATTAGAGTTTACCTTAAAACTTATTTTTAATATTGAATGGTCTATTGTGAGAGAGCTTGTGAGAGGATTTCTAATGAGAGATGGAATGTTTTGCCTCTGCTGTTCTAACTAATGACAAGCATCATCTAGTTAGATCCAGCCAAGGCCAAACTTATAACCTAGCTATCTCCTTTCAACGCCAAACTGTTGCAAAGAATTATCACTAAGCTTAAGTCTCTTGTTAGCTGATGGTCGTGTTTCAATGATGATTGCTGCAGACAGTGTCAAAGGAATCAGATCAAGGAAGTGGCCAAGGCCAAAGTTTGTAAGGAAGGTTGGTTACTGTGCTGGCTGAAATGACTGTAGCTGTACAGTTGTCAGTTCAGGGCCTGCTTGCTGTCAGACTTGGCTACTGCTTTGAGCTAATCTTACTCTCTCTTGATGGTAAACCCAATGTTCAAACAAAAATATATTTTTCAAAAAGTTACAAATAAGAAAAAAAACAAACTTGTTATGTTTGAGCATAATTCTTTGGGTGTGATGACTTTAAACCTGCCCTAATTAGTTATTGCACATTTAAATATGGGGTACCAAACCAGAATTGACCAAAACTTGGACAAGGTCTCGAGAATCCCTTAAATATTTTCCATCATAAATCAAATTAATTTTGTAGCATTTCCTTTGGTATTCTTAATATTAGGAAGCATGAAGCTTTTATATTTTGCTCTGTCTGTGAATCTTAGTCAATATGAATGTGGTCATAGAGTCCTTGGAGAATATTTTCACACACACATCCTGTCCCAAATCAAACCGTATCCTCAACACCATTTGCTGTCTGCTTTCTGCATCTTTCCAAAAAGCTGTGGTGTTTGACCTGAAAACTGCTGTCACTTTCTTTAAAGAAACCTGTTCTTTTTGAAGTGAAAAAACACACACTTATTGAAGGACAGCATAGAAAAACCTCTCTGATTTTCTTTCAAGATAATTCATTATCATGAATTCTACCCCTTTCTTCCCTGCCGAATAGCTAGAGTGGCAGGCCTGATGCTGTGCGTATTGTACATGTCACTGCCTCCAGGCTGAAATAAGATACAGCAGTCGCACCTTGAGAGCCAAGTGTCATGGAGAGGTTGACTGCCCACCTGGATTGTAGTGAAGTATGGAGGTTTTCCTGATGGCACAAACAATGATTACATTTTACTTTTGGTTGCTTTGTGCAAGTGATTCTGCTTCCCCCACCCCCAACAGCAAAGAGGAGATTGACACTGTGCGGCATCTCTAAATGGTGGAGATATCAGAGAGAAGAAGATGACATTTTAGTTTTGGTGAAAATTGTAACCCTGAACAGTGTGATTCCTATCATTGATGGCGCGTTGGAGCACCAGCTCATGTCATCACAGAGAGTCAGTTGCCTGGGGAAAGACAAGAAAGTGGAGTTTAGGATTGTCAGATCAGCCGTGATCTCATTGGTAGAGTTGGGCTGAATGGCCCACGTCTGCCCCTACACCTTATGTAGCCACAGCACCATCTTTGTGAAGCGTTCGGTCTCAGTCATGATGCTGTGAGTGATGGTTAGCTAACTGTGGGACTAACATGACCCAGATCATTCTCGTGAATGTGTCTGTAAAACAAAATGTGCAGCTCCATTCACGCAAGATTGTCCATTGTGTAAGAGGAAATTACTTACTAAAGGCAAGACTTGCATTTACATAGCATCTTTTACTTCCCTGGATGCCCCAGAGCAGTTCTAACCCTACGCTGACATTTGGGGGGCATGGAGGGGAGAAAGGGAAGAATCAGAAGCAGCAATTACAATTCCTCTCTTTCTCCCCTATAAAAAATAAATTCATGGCACAGCAGGTATGAGGTAAATCAGTGATGGCGGCTGCTAGATGGAGCTTCAGGGTAAATCAGAATAAATTTCAAGTGCTGCACTATTGGAAGTGAGGAAAACTGGAGAGCAAGTATAGTCTGACTTACTCTCACTTGTATTCCTTTTTATGTCCAAGTGAACAGAGAGAGTGGCTGAGAGCTTGAGGCGAGGTCACTTGCTTCACTCCCCTGCTGCTGAACAGTGACTGACAAAACTATAAACCTAGGACTATTTCAGTCACAAAATGCATTGCAGAACAGGCAACTCTTTGCAGAACTGATGATATTCTTGACATAAATATCTATTACATATAAACTTAAGAAAAATAATTGTACCATTAAAGTAGACAAATATAGATTTGATAATCAGACAAGATATCTCTGTCGAAGGGGGTAAGATATTTTAGCAGTGATGCCAAGTGAAAGACATTGGTGAGATGAATACAGAGAAGTTGCACCTCTTCACTTGCATTTCACTCCGTAAGACCCCTCAGCAAATGGAGTCACAAGCAAAGCAGTAGTTGCACTAGAATATAGATTCTCTTGTATAAATGTGGTTAACTACCCAAGAAAAATCATTATGTTCATACACAAGACCACACCCATTGTAGGATAATCTGCACCATCAACCAATTTCTTTGAACTGATTGCAAACTATTTCTCAGTTGTTTTGGAATATAGTTTAATCACTGTTGTTTATCCTTGGGTGAGATTGCCATTACATAATATTGCATTCAATTCTGGTCTCTCTGCTGTAGGAAAGATGTTGCTAAACCTGAAAAGGCTCAGAAAAGATTTACAAGGATGTTGCCAGATTTGGAGGGTTTGAGCTATAGGGAGAACCTGAATACACTGGGACTATTTTTCCTGGAGCATCAGAGGCTGATGGGTGACCTTGTAGAGGTATATAAATTCATGAGGGGCATGGATAGGGTGAATAGCCAAGGTCTTTTTCACAAGGCAGGGGAGTCTAAAACTAGAGGTCATTAGTTTAAGGTGAGAGAGGAAAGTTTTAAAAGGCACCTAAGGGATAACATTTTCACACAGAGGGTGATGTGTATGTGGAGTGACCTGCCAGAGGAAGTGGTGGAGTCTGGTACAATTACAACATTTAAAAGGTATCTGGATGGATATATGAATGGGAAGGATTTAGAGGGACATGGGCCAAATGCTGGTGAATGGGATGAGATTAATTTAGGAGATCTGGTCAGCATGGATGAGTTGGACCAAAGGATCTGTTTCTGTGCTGTATATCTCCATGGCTCTAAGAAGTCATGAATCAGGATTCAAGAAATTTGAAGTCCTCAATTCCATTGCACCTAGCTCCCACCTCGATACCGTTTGATATTTCAAGCCCTTCTTCAGACTTTGACTTACTCTCAAGTGTCCATTCTTCTAGTTTTAAACCTCTAAGCACTATTTGTCTTCTCAGAGATGGATTAATCCAATCTTTGCACATAGTCTCTGGTGTTTGCATGAGAATTTTCAGTATTCTGCACATTAGTTGGATTGTCAGCTTCTGTCCGGGCTTGAATAGAGGATCCATCCCTTAATATCGACAGCAACTGAAAAAAAAACAATTGAAATCCTCATGCAAAAATGTAAAAGCTGCCATAGTCCTGCTCCCTCATTAGAGAGACACAACTGGTGGTGGTTTAACCTGAGGGTGACTACCCCTCAGGTAAGGGAAGATGTTGAGAAGGAGAGTCCTTCATTGTTATCCCAGCCAGTGCAAGAATTGAACCCATGCTAATGGAATCTCTGCATTGCAAACCAACCAGCTGAGCTTTCTGACTCCCATGAGCATGTGTTGAAGTTAAATAAGAATTGGTTTTGTTTTTGCTTATTGACCTGGAAGGTCATTGATGCAAGGCACCTTGTGGGAAGTAATGGTCCTCTTTTTGGCTGATGTCACTCCAGTGGAAGTTCACGTTATTTGTGTGGTGTAAATGGGATGAGACCAGAGAATGAAACCTCTGCCAAAATGATAACAGCTGATTTGTAAGGCGGTTTAATGTTACAGGTTCCTGCAAAAATAAGTGTACAGTCTCAGCTACAGTCACTTGTGCAAATGTGCACTGTACCAAACAGAAACTTAATTCCGATATATATATAAGTGCGGTATACTCTGATATTATTTTCCTCACTGTTAATGTACTGGGGAGATATTCACTGGGCTTTTTCCTCATGCATTTTGTGGAGAGGGGCCTCAAATGTTAACAACATTAATGATTCTGCTGAGTGGGAGATTCCTGGGCAAACTGATTTAAGATGTAAATGCATGTTTGAAGAGAGCGAAGTGATTGAACGATGAATACAGAGGTAGGTTACCATCCATCAAGGTACATACAGATTGTGCAGGTATCCTGGCTTTCCTTTTTGCCTGAAATCATGTTTTACATTCAGTTGACATCCTGGGAAGTGGTTATTTGTTTGACAAGGTGTTGAGTTTTATATCCTCAGAGTGCATATGCTGCTGTGTACTCCCAATATGTATGTATCTAGAGAGGCAGTTGTTGTAGGGCATAAAGGGCAAAGTTGCAAACTCGTGCCATAGATGGTGATGTATTCACAGGTTGTGCATGATGCCCCTGTCTCACTGTTGTTTAGTCACCCTGACACTTCCTTGCTTTGTAAACTGATCTCATTAATGATTTTCTTTAAATGAAGAGTTTACATACCATCCACTATATCGAACGTTATTCCTTTCATATTGTTGCTGTCCGGCTTTATTTTGAATATCCTTCATGTTTTTGTCAGACCAATATTGTTATTAATACTATAATATTGATAATGATATTGCCAATGTATTCCATATCTTCAGAAACCAGTATCCTCATGTACAGATGACCAATGTGGGAGAGGCACCTTATCGTATTCTGAACAGTATCATGTAGGACTATCTGTCATTGTAGCCGTATGCCTTCACCTTCCAGTCAGAATTTTTCTTTGCAGTTTAACCTTCTGGGCTATACATTCATTTAGAATTAATCAGCTATCAAGCAGTAACAACATCCACTGTGTTTATACTCATTACTGCTCACTTTTTAATACCTGCATCAGAAAGTGCTTTGAACTATCACATGTCTCATTGCCTGTTTTTTTCAATTAATGTGTCTCAATACTGGTAACAATTGTGCAGCTTTTAAGTGCATAAAAGTGAGGGATCTTTCTGCAAGGTGACACATGCAGTGTCTGCAACAAAATTTCTATTTTATTTTCCACTTATTTACCTTAATCCTAACCTCCCACTTCAACAATGCATCATTGTTTAGCTCTCACCTCAGCCACTCCGGTGACCTTCTGAGGCCAATTATTTCTCTCTTCTTCTCGAGTTCTCTGTTCAAAAATTGTTCCTCCCCACAATTACCAGAACCTTTACCGTGATTTGGGCAAGAAGACAGGTCCCAAGTTCACTCCAGCCAGAATAGAGAATTAATGCCTGAGCTGTGGGCACCAGTCTTAGGCAGGATGACCATCCAGCTGTCTGCAGGGAGTCTGCTGGAGCGACATACAGTTTCATCTGGATGATGTAGTCTGGTGTTGTGGATGGTGATGGGAAGAAACGCCAATTCCTTTCTACCAGATATCTGACCAGGAATCTCTCCTGCTGTTACTGCCTTCCATTGGCATGTGGTGTAATGATTTATTTGTTGATATTCAGCCTGTGTGGCTGTGTTACGAGCACACATTCCTTGGGCATCAAGTGTTGGGGTGTGACTTAAAGACCAGAGCTTTTGGCTCAGTGATAGGGACTGTACAAAATCTCCCTCTGGTTAATTTAGTGCTGGATTATTAGCACAATTTACTTGCTGAACCTCCCCCATCGTTGCTCCAGGTTCACTTCACTGGGATACTTGAGACAGAAAACTCTCACTCACCATTCAGGCTAGTTTCAAAGTCAGATCCAGGTGAACAGATAGTTACTGCAAAATCCAGTCCCATTCCCAGTTACATTCAGAGTTTTTAATGCGTGTTGCTGAGTCCCTGTGGCCAAAAGTCTGTATGCAGGAAATACACTGACAGTTTACCTACTGTGAATGAAAGCAGTTTAACGTTTTGCATTTATTATTCTGTGCAAATGTTAACTTCTGTTTAAATGGAGAATGCTGACATCATTTGCTAATCTGTATCGAAGATGCCAAGCCTCCTAAAGGAGCTGAACAGGCAAAAACATGCTGCAAGCACTTGAATCACACCTCAGTCAGTCTGCAGATATTAATTCAACTCTGTCACAGCTGCACTGGACACATCTCCTGGGCAGAAGCCCAGGGAAAAGAATGGAATGTACACTCAAGTGGAGCACTTTAATCTTTGCAAGTGTAATATTTAAAAGGAGTCTGGCATTCCCCAGGGACTCATTTAATAAGGGCACCTCCTGGTCTGCGAACAGAATCAATAAGAACAGGAATGTTCCAGGTTCAGCTGATGCTTTTCCCGCTCCATAAACCAGACTGCTGACCGTCATACTTTCAATCGGAAGTAAATGCTGACCTTGCCAGTGATGTCCAAATCCTGTCAATGAATAGTAATTTTCAACCAGGGCAACAGGCAGTAATACCCTTTGCCGTGGGGTCCCAGATCTATGATGGATGGAAATCAGCTAATGTATCACTAGCCATTCGCCCATGTTGGGAGGTGCATATGTGTGACACTGGCTGATCAGCATCAAGCTTTGCTGTAATACCCCTAAAGGCGAATAATTAGCTACAACCCAGACAGCAGGCTGAATGGGTTTAGGATTCATTTCACCTGAAGGATAATACCTCTGACTGGACTGTCGGCCTCAGTTATGTGCTCAAGACCAGGCTGCTACCTACTCATTGTTGAGTCAAGGCAGGCAGCTTGACAGAGGGTGCAGTACTCTGCTGAAGTTTAACCAGCTTAACTAGTGAAACCAAATACACAGCACAGGTACCAGGTACAAACCTCCTTCTTTAACACTGACCATTTCTGCAGTGTGAAACAGCCTTCGATGAGTTCTCCTTCCTAGTTCAATTAGTGAGCTAGACTGACTGGTTAGTGATGCTCCTCTCTGAATTATATGTGCCTGCCCTAGCTTTGAAGTTTACCACGTTCACCATACAGGCTGGTCACATTCTAAATTTCCTTCGAAAACAAGGAGATCCAGTTTCAATCTCTTTGCTCTCCCTCCATCCCCAGGAGACAGTGCTTCTTTGGTCAGACCGCTGTCAAGTGTGGGTTTAAGTCTCCACTAAGTGTAAAATAGATCCCAGGAACTCTTCATGATGAGCAGTTTAATTTACTGTTGAATAGATTCCTGCGGCCATAGCATGAACATACATCATTCTCTACTGGACACTTTCCACCACCTCAGTCTGAGCAGCATTCCTTGTTGTAGAGAAACAATCATTTCTGGCATTTCTCAAATGTGCAAGTTCCAAAAGACCTTCAGCATTCAGAAGGGTTGTTTGAAAGTATTTCATTTCAGCAGGGTATGCCAGGGGCAGAACACTCGCTTTGCGAATTTCATATTTCAGTTAACGTAATCAGGTTAAGACATGGCACTCTGGGGGGGATATGTCAATGGATGATCTCATACTTTGCAGCCACACAGCACACTGCAACATTTCTGTCCCACCTGTGTGACATGACTGGGTACCTCCAGTTGTCTCTGAGTCAGAAGGTTGTCAGTTCAAATTCCACTCCAAGTCTCCAGCATAAAAATGAAGATTGCTGATCAACTGCAGCTGTCAAACCAGCGCTGCACTGTCAGTAATGCTGTCATTCCTGTGAGATTTTGAACTGAGATCCCATTTGCCTCTTCTGGCGGACCTATGGATCCCTTAGAATTGTTCTGAAAAAGAACTGGGTCGTTATCCCTGGTGTTCTAACTAGTACTTATTCTTTAATTGCTTTCATAAAAACATGGCAAACGTAAAAGCAGATGCAGATGTGAACTTAGATTTAAATCTTCAAGGGATGATTCATGTTTAGTCTTCAAGTCTATCATAAGGGCATTACTCATATTTTAGGATTTCACTCAGCCTCCATTGCTCACACTTTGTCTCTCCAACCCTATGATCATACACTGGAACTATGCTAATCCTACTTTTAGAGTCACAGAGTCATACTGCATGAAAACAGACCGCTCAGTCCAACCAATCCATGCTGACCATAATCCCAAACTAAACTAGACCCACTTGCCTGCACTTGGCCCATAATCCCTACTTGAACATACCATTTGATGTTTCAAAGACAAAACATCAAGCATCAGTTCATTCACCACAATAATGGCAGAGTCTGAGAGTTACTGACAAGTGTTCACAATCTACATTATACATCTTTAACCAAGGGAACTACTTAAATCCCTGAAAAGGTTTGGTGAATGGGGACTGATGGCTGAATCTTATCAGAAATTGGCTCAGTGTTATTTTTGGCACGTTTCATGGAGAGTTTCTCACCATGTACCCTGGCAAGTTTTCTTGCACTAACTTCCGAAATTCACCTCTTGACCCGCTCACCAGGTCCATATGCGCCCCACTTGTCATAGTCTCCCGCTCACCACCGGCTGCAGTACAGATCACCGTCAGGGTGCCCAGTATTTCTGGCATCTGTGCCCAGCTGTGCACCTGAGCAAGCGCATTTCCCAGATGACCACTCCTGGTATCATGTGGTATTTGCCATTGGTACCAGTATGTGGTACTGGGGAAGGGTCATTTGAGGTAGTTCCCTGCCACCAGTTCCCTTTGCCTTTGCTTTGTCTTGGATCTAATAATTAATGGTAGAGGATACACCATCATAGAGTATCTACAGAGAGGGTCTATTTGTAGCTATCAAGAAAGTTTATTGCACGTTAGAACTACATATAAATACATTTGGTCAGACATTATTATAGGGACTTAAGGAGCTGGTACAGATACTTCGGCTCCTCAAAAGCTAAACTCGAATTCCTTGTGCCTACTCCACAGACTGTGTTTGAGATCAATGGAATGGTTGGAACCAAGTTAGCATGAACATTAACCCCTTCAGAACTTTGTCCACCCTCCAACGAGCTTTTTCCTCATACTTAATCCATTTTACAATCACGTACATAATTTTACCAAATCTCCAACTTCACAAATTCAGGTGGGGACATTTAACACTTTTTCTCAGAGTGGGTTCTCTTCAGACTTGGAAGAGTCAATGGTCCCTTGCTTGAGAATTGCTGATGCCGGTTCTGATCTATGGATCTTTCCTGAGCTGCATGATCCTTTTCCCTCAGACATCCTTCGAAAAGCATGTTGTTCTTTGTGGGTGTTCTTGTTGATCCATCACTTTATTTGGAGGAAGGTTTATCTCCTGGACTTCCCAGAAGACAGCTGTTCTGTTGAAATATCGATTCTTCTTCTTGTAGTATCCTGGATTTCTGTAACAGGCACTCACTTTCTAATTGGAAGAGATTGTCTCTTTTTTGTAGTATCCTACATGCTTAGGCCAGACGGCTTCTTCTTGACCCTACCCTGAATCTGTGAATGTTGTTTTGTCTCCCACTGAGTCATTACCTCCCTCGAGTTGTTGATTAAGTTGGACATCATCAGTTGCCCTCTGTGGTCATTTGACTGAAGTGCTGTTCATACTGTCAGTTGTGTCACTGAAAGGTCACTGCTTACTCAGCACTATTCCTGTCATTGGCAATGACGTGCCTGTTTTAGAAGACAGAGGACTGAACATTTTCACCAGTCCTGTGATGTCTGTAGTTTCCTCTGTGTTGACAATGTTAAACAGCACCTTTATGCCAATACGGAAACGAGGTGCAAGAGTAGGCCATTCGGCCCTTTGAGCCTCAATCTCGATGCCACATTCCTGCTTTCTTCCAATAACTATTGATGCCTTTAAAATCTATAAAAGTTATCTATCTTATTGTTTAAGTGATCTCACTGGGTTCTTTCTCCTGTTTGGATTCTGCCATGACATTGGGAAGTTCAGCAAAGTCTTGACTGGTTGGTCCATAATGGTTTGATTCCGCAGCAGTGTTTGGGCAGCAGTCTGCCTGTGAATCAGTTGTACTCGGGGAGGTCATTGATCTCACCCACCTCTGCTGATGAAACTGAGGTCGAGACGAGTGCGCAGACTCTAAAGTGGAGCTGGTTGAATGTGAACAATGTGCATATTACCTCAGGGGGAGGTAATGGCCTAGTGGTATTATTGCTGCACTGTTAACCCAAAGAACCAGATAACATTCTGGGGACCCAGGTTCAAATCTCACCATAGCAAATGGTAGAACATGAATTCAATAAAATATCTGGAATTAAGAGTCTAATGATGAACACGAATCCATTGTTGATTGTCAGACAAAACCTACCTGGTTCACTACTGCCCTTTCAGGAAGGAAACTGCCATCCTTATCTGGTCTGGCCTACATATTACTTCAGACCTATAGTGATGTGGTTGACTCTGAACTGCCCTCTGGGCAATTAGGGATGGGCAATAAATGCTGCCTGGCCTGGCCAGTGATGATGTCATCCTGCTAATTAATAAAGGAAAAAAAATCAACTCTGTCATGTTCCTCTTGCAGCACTTCTATACTTCTGTAAGTTATTTCCACTTGTGTAGTGTAGTCTTATCTCTGTAGACTGTTATGTTCTGAATGGACAATAACATTTGCTCTTATATTAAGCACGAAATCAACAGGATTTTCATTCACATAGACAAGTTCTGTCTCTACGGACTCGGATAGGTTTAGTTAGCTCCGCCTCGGGTATCTTCTCCAATGGGGAGGTATCTTGTCCAGTGCAGTACTTTTGCTGTTTTGAATCAATGTCTTTCATCAGCCAGAAAACCGCTATGGAAAGTGGCATACCATACAATGTGAATTGACTCTTTTGCTCCTCAAGGTAGTTTTGGTATTCTGCTCTCAGGATCTGCCAATGAGAGTTTTTGATTTCTGCTTCTAAGACGATTTGAATATGTTGCTTCAAAGTTGAATCTTTCTTGCACCATATGTAATCTTACAAAGTTTCATGCTGTTCCAACAACAATTATTTCTTATGAATTCTGATGTCAAAGCTCCAAATTGAATTTTTTTCACAAATCTGTAAATGTCACGAAGAAAATCATTTACAGCTTCTCCTGGAAGCGAAACCCTTATGTTAAATCTTGCTTGTTTGAGAATTTTGTTTGTTCTTAAAAAGAAGTGATTATCAAAATCTTCTGGGACATCTTAAAAATGTCTTCAGTCTCTTTAATGTTTTGTCTGTTATTGATGTGGAGGTGCCGATGTTGGACTGGGGTGGACAAGGTCAGAAATCACACCACACCAGTTAGAAATGCCTAGCGTAAAAGGGATTTTGAAAAATTGTGCCAAGACCAGAAAGGAAGGGCAAGGGTTCGTAAAAGAGGGTTCTCACTTCTCACATGAGTACTGGTTATTGTCCAGCAGGTTCATTTGAAAACAGAAGCTTTCACCTGAAAGAGGGGCTACGCTCTGAAAGCATGTGTTTTCAAATAAACCTGTTCGACTGTAACCTGGTGTTGTGTAAATCCTGACCTTGTCTGTTAATATAATAGTGTATTCAGTCAGCTTCAGTATGCATTTAATTTTGAAGCAATGTTCTAAAGAACTGTCATCACCATGAAGTCCAATCTTATGTTCTATTTAGTGCTTCTCTGACCTTGATTCTGCTAGGAATCATTATTTCTTTCCATTTCTTCTCAATCTGCTGATAATTGTTATTGCTGTTAAGATATTGAAATATATCTATTTCAGTATTGCTTTAAATGTGCTATACTTTTAAGCTTGTACTTTTGTATACATCAATACTGTTTTAAACTGAATAACTGTAAAGCTTGTTAGACTTGTTTCTGCAATATTTCCTTGATTTGTCATACCTTTTAATTCTGTATTTCTAATAATTCTTCAATAAAGCTTTAAAAATATTATTGACTGCTCTGTAGCGATTTACTTGTTTCAAGTTTTAAAAATTCTTTCTTCCTAATACCGAAACTTTGTAATGTTTACTGGGTTTTCCAACCTTTTTGAAGGTTTTCCCTTTTTGAACAATTAAACTAGTGGATGCACATAAAACCCTAAGGTTTCTCTGCCTTCTGCAACATGGAATTCTTCCACACTTTTGTGGATGGACATCTTCCCAGTTTTCATCGTCTAAGACATCAGGCACTTTGCCCTACATAAAGTTTTGAAATAAA
Source organism: Stegostoma tigrinum (assembly GCF_030684315.1). Lineage (NCBI taxonomy): Eukaryota > Metazoa > Chordata > Chondrichthyes > Orectolobiformes > Stegostomatidae > Stegostoma > Stegostoma tigrinum. The sequence goes on from NC_081379.1 coordinate 11,826,099, forward strand.
GTTCTGTGGCTTTCATAAATTTTCCGTCAAAATCACATCTTCATTACAGAGTCCTGGTCCTTTTAAACATATGATTTTTTTCTGACATTTCTTCTTTCACTAGACTCTTACACTAGACTTCTTTATATTTGCTTGGGTTCAGATTAAATAAATTCTGAGATCTTCCCAAGGCTGTAGTTCCAGTTTAAGTATTTTTCTGGCCCTTTCACTATTCCTTAAAGCTGCACCTTGTAGAACCTAGTGTCAGTACTCATGTGAGAAGTGAGAACCCTCTTTTACGAACCCTTGCCCTTCCTTTCTGGTCTTGGTGCAATTTTTCAAAATCCCTTTTACGCTAGGCATTTCTAACTTTGTGAAGCCTTTAGTTGCTTCTCTCAAAGCCTCCATCGCCAAGGCCTCTGCATTTCTAAGTGCAACTGGCCTTTCTGTCTTTTCCTAGTCCACCTGCTTACCCCTGCACTTCTTATCAGCTTCTTGATAAAGTTTTGCCTTGCAGTGCTGTGCTTGTCCTTTTGTTGCCTTCAAGGCTGATGCTGTCTCTGTCTGTCTGTTGCGTTTCAGCTGATGGCTAACTGTGTCTGCTTTTAAATTGTAGATTCTCCTACTTGAAATATTTTCTTTGCTTCTGGATCTTTTGGAATTTCTGTCTTTTGATAGAGGCCAGAACTGCACCATTGCGACAATGCAGTATTTTCTAGATGATAATTCCTGGTATCTTTGTGGCATTTGCTACCTCTACCAGTATGTGGCACTATGAGGTTGTACACTGCCACCAAATCCTCCTTTGTCTTTACTCTGCCTAGGGCCTGTGCATGCTAGTTGGAGAGAATACATTGCCATGGAGTCTCCACTGTAGTGGCCACGTTCTTAGATATCAAACAGGTTTACTGCATCATAGCATTGAGTTTTTACAAATTCAGTCATGAGACGAGGGCGTCGCTGGCTGGGCCAGCATGTATTACCCAGAGGGCAGTTGAGAGTCAACCACATTGCTGTGGCTCTGGAGTCACACATAGCAGAGACCAGGTAAGGACAGCAGTTACCTTCCCTAAAGGTCACTTGTGAAACAGGTAGTTTTTTCCAGCAATCAAGAATGGATTCATTAGATAGTCATCATTAGACTCTAAATTCCAGATTTTTATTGAATTCAAATTCCACTGTGGTGGGTCATCACCTGGGTCTCCAGATTAGCAGTCCAACAGTAATACCACTAGGCCTTCGCCTCCACAAGTAGTATAAATACTATTGGTCAGGCATAATTACTAGGATCTTAGGGGAGCTGCTGTAGATACATCTGCTCCCTTTGAAAACTAGAGTCAAACTTTTTGTGTCTACCCGCAGATTGTGTAAGATATGAGTAGAAATGGGTGCAGCTGATGGAGCATGAACATCAACCCCTTCAGAACCATTAACTAATACAACATCCATCATGACAGGTATTGAATAAAATACATGGTTCATAACTTGATCAGGGAATTTGATGACAGTGAATGCTGCCATAGTCCCATCTTGGTACCTGCCTCTTACACTCTCCCCAACAACTGAACTTAGGGCCAATTGTAACTGCCTGCAGATGGGGGTAGAATCATCAAGAAAAAAGAAACTTTTTGAAAGATATGGTCACAGTCAAATCGAGAGAGTCCACCTGAAAGTAGAGAAACATCATACTTATATTTTAAAATCCTCAAGATGTTTAAGAGGATGTGAAGATTTAAGGAAGAACATTAGTTTTGCAGCTTTGAGTTCCTGGGAGGAAATGAGTCATTAGGGGATGGTGCAACGGGTCTTAATTTTGTTAAACTGAGGATGGAAGTGGAAGGATAGTATTCACCAGGAGGAAGAATAAATTTAAAATTTGTTAAGGGGAGCAATGACTGTGTGTCAAGGTTGGATCATGAAGGAGATTCAAGGCTGGGATAGAGTTTTAGTCAGGAAGGGAATCAATGGTAATAGGGAAAAGGCAGGTAAGTGGAGTTGAGGGTTATAACGTCAGTCATGATCTCACTGAATGGTGGAGCAGGCTCAGTGGGCTGAATGGCCTACATCTTGTGGATCTTATGGTAATGGTGGTGGTGTTAATGAAATGGAGGGAGGTGAGACGTTTTGCCTGTATTTAGCTGATAGGTTTAATTCCAAGCCTGTTATTTCCTACTGCTTCCTTCCCAGGTTTAGTTCATTCTCGATGTGATACAATGTGATATCTCCTGTAGGGTGTACATATATCTGTATATTACATACCTTCATTAAATTCATAATGTGGTGATTCCATTGGGGTAAAAATAGTTCAGTAGCAGAGAGGGGCATTAAATATTAAGAAATTAACTGTGGAAAATTGGACCAAACTACTTGACATCTCCACGTGTCTGTGCTGTCAGTAGAGTTTAACTGCGGCTTCATCAGCCCCACCACTGCTACACTTCCAACCATTACCAAGCTCATACAGACTCAAGTTAATATGCCTGTAACTTCCAGAACATTTTGGAACAATGCTGCGGGTTAATCATAGAATCCCTACAGTGTGGAAACAGGCCCTTTGGCCCAACAAGTCCACACCGACCCTTAGAAAATCCCACCCGCATCCTTCCCCCCCATAACCCACCAAATCTACACCTCCCTGAACACTCTGGGCAATTTAGCATGGCCAATCCACCTAGCCTGCACATCTTTTCTGTGGGAGAAAACTGAAGCACCTGGAGGAAACCCACGCAGACACGGGGAGAATGTGCAAACTCCACACAGACAGTCGCCTGAGGGTGGAATTGAACCCACGTCCCTGGCACTGTGAGGCAGCAGTGCTAACCACTGAGCCACCGTGCTGTCCGGCAGATTGACGCCAACAGAGAGGGTTCAATTCTTGCACTGGTTGAGGTTACAATAGAGAACCTTTTCAACATTTCCTGTCGCCTCAGGTTTGAACCATTATCGGTCATCACCTCGCTCTCTCCCCCTAATGGAAGAAAGATAGCCCTATGGTCCAGTGGGGCAATGGCCTCTTTATTTTGCCCTAATTTTCACCATGTCCATTTTAAACAGCCTCAGTTGCTTTTAACAGATGTGACTAGATGCACTGATTTTCCTCTCAAACAGTAAACCTCCCCATTTTCTTTTTGGCATTGGTATCCTATACCACCAGCACCGCTACACAATGACCCGGCAGATAAAATCACCTCTTTGGCTCCATCTGAGAACCATGTGACTGTAACCGAGAAAATCAATCCTAGTGATATTCCTAGCACATTGAATCTGTTCTCAGCAGCAACATAATCGAGCAGGTAATAGCCTAGTGGTGTTATCACTGTAGACTAGTAATCCAGAAACTCAGCTAATGTTCTGGGGACCTGGGTTCAAATCCTGCCAAGGCAGATGGTAGAATTTGAATTCAATATAGAATCTGGAATTAGGGCCTAACAGCAACCAGGAATCCATTGTCAGGGGAGAAAGAAATCCATCTAGCTCACTAATGTCCTTCAGGGAAGGAAACTGCTGTCTAACCTAGTCTGGCCTACATGTGACTCCAGACCCTCAGCAATGTGGTTGAGTCTTAACTGCCCTCTGGGCAATGATGGATGGGTAATAAATGATGGCCCAGCTAGCATGCCCTAATTGTGTGAAGGTTTGCTGGGGAGTGGAAAGAAACGGGAGGGTGCAGATGAAACCAATACTATGGACTCGATGTAACACAACAGGCCAAGCAGCATCTTAGGACTCGATGTATTGGATCTTCAACTTAGTTACATGTTCGCTGTTCACTTATCGAGACTGTGGTGTGCCCCGTCCACATAGTTTGGAGTTTTCGATTCTGTGATGGTTTATTCAGCTCCTTTAGAATTGTTGGGCTCAGCAACACCAGGTTCACTTGAAACCTTTGGCACAGGTTCAGAAAACCTTGTTCTGTAACACCATACAGTGTTTAATCACTAAGAGATTAGCAAATTGAGAAAAACCTGTTGGTGTAAAGTACTGGAATCAATTTTATAAAATAAATAATAATTTCATGGCGAAACCTTTCATTCACTATCAATCTAGAGATATTAAAGCAATGAATCGTTCGAATGACCAGGAGGAACTGGAGGCAGTCACATCTTGAAAAAACACGCAGATACAAGGTTTTAAATTGGTTTTTCTTTACAGAGTTTAACATTTGAGATGTGACAAAGTACAAATTGAAGTTGCTGTTAAATCGTTTCCTTTTATATGACCGTCAACACATCATAGAGGTTAAGAATTCCGCTTGGAATTATGAATGAGCCACGCTATGTGAAAGATAGATATTTGTGGACGGTCACACAAGGTTTATTTGTGGAGGAGGATGATATGTACAGCCCATTGCCACCCACACAACCAAACATTTCTGTTAGTGGTGGGGAGGGGAGAGTACAGCAGAGGTGGTGCAGACGGGGTCGGGGGTATAACAGGCTGGGAGTGGGGCTGACGGGAGTAAGTGTATAGCAGGCTGGGGGTGGGGCTGCTGAGGAGGGGGAGTATAGCAGGCAAGGGGCCGTACTGATGACAGAGGGGGTTGCAGCAGGCCGGGGCGGGGTACTGATGGGAAGAAGGATTGTTTTGCAGGCTGGGGCTGATTGGGAGGGGTGAGTATAGCAAGCTGGGGGGAGTTCTGATGGGAAAGAGGGGTGTATAGAAGGCTGGGATTGGGGCTGATTGGGAGGGGTGAGTATAGCAAGCTGGGGGGAGTTCTGATGGGAAAGAGGGGTGGAAAGGAGGCTGGGATTGGGGCTGATTGGGAGGGGTGAGTATAGCAGGCTGGGGATGGGGGGGAGGGGAAAGGGTACTGACGGTAAAGAAGGGGGGTGTACCAGGCTGGGCTGGGGCTGATGGGCAGTGAATTTAATTGTAAACTGGATTGGCAGAGTGTGAAGTGGCAGATGGCATTCTGTGTCTGTTAAGTGCCTGCTGTCATTTCTCCCCTTCACTATAATATAAAGTTTAAAAAACACAATTAAGGGGATAGTGAGAGATACAATAGGCCCACGTGCCTCTGGGTGAAGCAGCTGTTTTAGGAGACAATGGGGCCATCAGCCAACCATATAAGAGCCAACTGTTAGCCTTAGGACAAGCCCTGCGCGGGCTTTCAAATCATCGCTCAGTCTCTCTTGTTTTCTTATGATTTGAACCAATCATGAAACCAGACTTGATGGCTTCCCGTCCTGACTTTTATTTTGAATTGCATAGCTCAAAACTAACTGCCTGGTTCCTGTCACTATGGCAACGCTAATTTTATTGTTCTTTAAGTAGTAGGTGCGTTATTAATCACTGAATGGCTGTAATTGGCTTTCTTTTGAATATTCAAACTGCTTCTTTTTCTGGACTCTAAGGAGGCAGCTTGAGCATTTCGTTTCTTTTTTGCACTCACTGCCATCCTTAACTCCACACACCCTCCCCACTGCCCTGTTCAACGCTACAAACTTCAGCAGCAGTATCTGACACTGACACAGTTTCTTCAGGACATACCAGAGTGAGATAATTATTTCAGTGGTTTTATTTGACCACCCTTGCCCCATCCCAACCCTACTGCCCCAACAACCCAGTCATCCACAAACTCAGCAGAACCCACTTAGTACAGCACAGGTACAGGCCCTTCGGCCCACGATGTTGCGACGAACATTATACCGAGTTAAACTAATCCCTTCTGCCTGCCCGTGCTCGATTTTCGTCCATTCTTTGCTTACTCATGTGCTTATCTAAAAGCCCCTTACTACCTGTATCACGACCCTTGTCAGTGCATTCCAGACTCCTATACTCTCTGTGTAAAATAAATTTGCATCTCACATCTCCTCTGAACCCCCCCACCGCCGACCAACCTCACCTTAAGTGCTTGCCCTAGAGAAACATTTCAACTCTGGGAAAAAAGATTCTGACTGTCGACCTTATCTGCGCATCTCATAATTTTATAAATTTCACTCAGGTCTCCCCTCAGCCTCCACCACTCCACAGAAAACGTCTCTACCCCCCATTACATGGGGCTTCCTTCAGTCACAGTGTGCAGTGCAGCAACACCAGAACCAAGTACAAGACTACTGCATCTGCTCAATACACCCATAGTGGAAGCATGAATATGTTGAAATATATTCCTCGGTTTCTAGGACTTTGGTTCGGCCACATTTGGAGTATTGTGTGCAGTTCTGGTCGCCACATTAACAAAAGGATGTGGATGCTTTGGAGAGGGTGCAGAGGAGGTTCACCAGGATGTTGCCTGGTATGGAGGGTGCTAGCTATGAAGAGAGGTTGAGTAGATTAGGATTATTTTCATTAGAAAGACGGAGATTGAGGGAGGACCTGATTAAGGTCTACAAAATCATGAGGGGTATAGACAGGGTAGATAGCAAAAAGCTTTTTCCCAGAGTGGGGGACTCAATTACTAGGGGTCATGAGTTCAAAGTGAGAGGAGGAAAGTTTAAGGGAGATATGCGTGGAAAGTTCTTCACACAGAAGGTGGTGGGTGCCTGGAATGTGTTGCCAGCGGAGGTGGTAGACGCAGACACGTTAGCGTCTTTTAGGATATATTTGGACAGGTACATGGATGGGCAGGGAGCAAATGGACACGGGCCGTTAGAAAGTAGAAGACAGGTTAGACAGAGGATCTTGATCGGCACAGGCTTGGAGGGCCGAAGGGCCTGTTCCTGTGCTGTAGGTTTCTTTGTTCTTTGTTATGTGTGGCTCCATTGTGTGTACTTTATGGGTTTTCTTCACTGACTGCCCAAGACCTTTGTACTGTGAGGGTCCCAATGAACAACAACAGCAATTTGCTTTTATAGAGCCCCTTTAGCACAGGAGTAAATACATCAAACAATTTGACATGTGGCCACATTAGGAGATATCAGGGCAGGCAATCACAGGCTCAATTGAAAACATAGAAAACAGGAACAACAGTAGGTCCTTCAAGCCTATTTCACCATTCAATATGATCATCCTATTCACTACCTTGTTCCCACTTTCGCCCCATACCTTTTGATCTCTTTAGGCCTATGAACGATTTCAAACTCCTTCGTGAAAATATCCAATGTTTTGGCCTCAACTGCTTTCTCTGGCAGAGAATCCCAGAGGTTCACTGCTTGCTGGGTGAAGAAATTCCTCCTCTTCTGAGTCCTAAATGGAGCACCCTGTATCCTTAGATTGTGTCCCCCTAGTCATCAGGAACATCCTTGGTGCATTTATCCTGTCTCATCATGTTAGAATTTTAGAGGGCAGGAATCAGTGTTTAAGGGGCTGAAACAGATGTGCAAATGTGAACATAAGCATTGCTAGGCTGTGTCTTTTTTTTCAATTCTTTTCCCTTCCCCTTGGCAAAGACACAACCTCCACACTGGGCTTGGCTGGGGATGGGATGGTGATGCCCCTGGGTCAGGACAGTTGCCAGGGAATGGCTGTGCCTGTTGTCCTGCCCCTTGCCCCTTAGCTGTACGACTTGTGTGGTACCGTGGCATCTGAAGCATTGCCACCCACAGTTTTGGACAGTGCTCCCTGCGTGAGGAGCCAGCCTTAAGCCTAACTCAGTGCCAAGGAGAAGTGCACCCTGACTGGAGGAGGAAAGTTCACTTCAGTGACGTCTAAAGGAAACAGTCTTTTAAAAGGGCTTTCAAAAGTATGGAGTGACCAGACAGAGATGGTTCTAAATGGCAGAATAGTGCCAGGAGACAATAAGAAGTGAAGCAGTGTCCAAACATTGGATTATTTTAGACGATTTGGCATTAGCTAGTCTCTAAGGTTAGGCAGTGTGACCAGTATTTTAACATATCAGACTGTGTTGATATAAAGTGATAATTGATAGCCCCATGAGAGCACTGGCAGAATAAACAGCCTTTGTTGAGCTTGACAGCAGCTTGTATCTTCAGTAAAAGTTAGACCTTTCTGCCTCCAGGACCAGCCTTTTGACCCCTGACCCTTGCCAGCTGAGTGAGGATGACCTCCCAAGTGACCTGCAATCCTTGTCTTGGCTGACATCTGTTGATGTCCCCCGTTTACAACAGATGGCGACAGGTCGAATGGACTTTAATCTGAGTGCCCAGAATTCAACGTTGACAACGCAAACAGGTAACACTGAAGCAGCAACAACAAGTCACATTTATATAATACCCGAAATGTAATAAAACATCTCAAGGCATTTAGAAGCAGCTCTGGTTTTGGCTGAAAATCCTGTTGACAACGACAACTTGTAAAGCACCCTTAATGTAATGGAATGCACTTTGCAGGAGCATTTAAGAAAGCAGCTCATCTCCAGGGCAGTTGGGGATAGGTATTAAATAGCAGCCTAACATCCTGCAAATGAATACAAACAATGACAGCAACCAGCTGAAGAGACATTATATCAGGTGACCAAAGCTTAGTCAATGTGTTCAGGAATGTCTGAAAGTGGGAAAGCAAGGTGGGGAGCTGGGGGAGAAAGAATTCCAGAGCTTGGCCCTTCAGCAACTGAAGACACATTGGCCAATAGTGGAGCAGTTACAACAGAGGCCAGTTTGTGTAGATATCTCAGAGGATCATGGGCTGGACTAGATTACAGTGATAGGGAGGAGCATGGCCATGGAGGGATGTGAAAATGATGTTGCGTGACAGGGTGCTAATACAGGTCAGCAAACACTGGGGTGATGGGGGAGTGGGACTTCTTTCAGGTTAAAACTCAGGCCCCGCTGTTCATGATGTGAGTAACAGTAAAGTCAAAGTTAGGAGATGTGCTCCACTTGCTGACATTGAAGATAATAGGAAAATTCGCTGACTTCTCCTGTTGTGAGTCTCAGTTTTGCCGGTGTGCTCCAATTCCGTCTCCTCTCCATGGTGCACCAGAACCCTATGGCCTATCAAGAAGGTTACTGGGATTGGGCAGACTATCACAACAGAATTGTCATAAGGGCAATAGAATCCTTACTGTACAGATTAGAAGCCATTAGCCTATGAAGTCTATACTGACCCCAAAAGGCATCCCACTACCCTATCCCTGTACTCCTACACTTCCCATAGCTAATGCATTTACGCTGCACATTTTTGGGCTGTGGGAGGAAACCAGAGCACCCAGCTGAAACCCGCACGGACATGGGGAGAATGTACAAACTCCACATAGACAGTGGCCTGAGAATGGAATCAAATTTAGGCCACTTGCGCTGTGAAGCAGCAGTGCTAACCAGTGTGCCATCATGCCGTCCAGCACTACAGGAGAAGCAGACAGAAATTTTGCAAGTGGGAGCTATCTTTTGTCAATCTCACTAGAGACGATTATACAGAATCGGCAGCAGGTTTCAGTTGTCCAAGTTGCATGATGGGAGGGTTGAGAGTCGATGGTGCAAGAATACAAACAAACATCTAGAGAAACATGGCAGTAATGTTATAAATCTGGTGAACATCTAAGTCTAAATGGAGACTGATATTATTGTGGGCTATTCTTGCATTTCTTTAGATCCAATTTCAGTTTCCTGAGCTGAAACTTACTTACTTAACATCTCCCATTGATTTCCTTTAGGCCTGGTTCTCCATGACATGTCTAATAATATGACACCAACATCAGTCCAAGGAGCCATGATCCAGGTACAGGCAACTATGCAGCATGGCATCATGGGATTGAACACCATGACCACACATGGGCAAAATGTAAGCTTGTGCCAATTATTCTGTTTGTATTGAGTTAATGAAGAGTAACAAAGTCCAGAGGAGTCCGACATTTGTCTTTTCTAATGAACACTGATTTCTCAAGACCCTGTGCTGAAGTGTGGTGAGCCCACTTTTAGGCTAGGTGATACAGTCCGACTCTAATTTCTCACTGAGCTGCAAGTATCAACTAAGATCAAGGGACATGTATAATTTATTTTAAAAGAAAACACAACAAGGATCTTTAGCCACAGGAAAGGATTTTGGACCGAAAAGAGCATTTCTGTTTGATTGATGAAAGCACTGTCCCATCTCCTCAGAAAACACCTGAGTCCATACTTTCTTCAGAATTGCCTACTTGAGTGCAAATACACCATGCACTGGTATTTCATAATATAATTCACAATAAATACGATTTCTTCAATGAAGCTATTCCATCTGGCTTAGTTCTAATAACTAACTTTAATCTGTGTCTGCTTTTAAATTTATGGGATCACTGCATCCTTCCTCACAGAAAGCTGAATCCACTGACAACTTTATATGTAGATCAGCAAGGTGCTACAGTAAGGGATTGGAGATTCTCATATGACTACCCACCTCCATCTCCTCATTCAGTTTCATTTCCCATCTTCAATATTTGTATAACTAATAAACACATGCATAATGAACAAATTTATTGAATGTAATTGGAAAGGCAGAGGATCTAGCATATTATAGGACAAAATGACTTTGTAAGAGACAACATGGATGGAAGATCTCATAGAAAAAAATGAATTCTGAATGGCTTGCAAAATTTCCCTCAATTTTCAAATGAGAAGATATGCGTGAGACAGAGACATGGAAAGTCATATATGAGCCAAAAAAGCTATGCACAACAATGAAACATACATTAAGAAAACACAAAAGCTATGTACAGTCTTGTGACTGTTAAATAAGACTTTCCTTTCACCTGGAAGTTAGAAATTAAGCAAAATCTATTTAGGAAGGATCTGAACTTCTAATCTGATTTGCAATCCAACCCAATTTCTTGCATTTTCAAGGCAATGATTGCAACCTTTGGCAACAAAGTACAATGTAGCAAAAAAATGAATCTGACAGAAGAAATATTTAGAAGTTCCATAAATACTCAAACACTGGAAATGAACTTTATTGACGAGAACTTTCTCTACCACCACTGCCCCCCCCCCCACCCCACGACCCCCACCACCACCACCACCTCCACTTTGATTTCCCAGTACTCTGTTACAGGACAACACCCATCTGGGTTTCAGACACAGCAGTCCCTTTACCAAGCGCATTCCCAGCAGCTGTACAGCCTTTCACAACCCAGCCAGCAGGTACAGTATTCTTTCTTATTACCCTTCACAATGCTGTCAGCTTTTATGGACTCATATAGGATTCAGTTAATTTACTTAGGGCTTAGTGGTTAACCTGGTCTGTGGGATGTTGTCTTGAGGACAGCATTTTTTTTTAAACAGCTATCAAATGGATAATTTAAATGTGCAAAGTGGAAATGATTGTTAAAGCTCTGCTTCTTTTCAACTTGCTCGTATGAATTGGAAAGTGATCCGCTATTTGATCTACATTTCTGAAGAAGGGTCTAGGCCTGACATGTTAGCCTTCCTGCTCCTCTGATGCTGCTTAGCCTGCTGTGTTCATCCAGCCCTACATCTTGTTATCTCTACTGTTAGAAGCATTGACTTAGAATGTCCCTACAATGAGTTACACCCCAATTGCACCCTCCAGTGGCTTGCAGAGGAATTGCATGTGTTTTCACTAAGTCTGCCATTTGTATTGTTGCAGGAATTGTATGTAAACCACTAAACTGTGTGTGAATCCAATGGGACAAAACATGTAATTTAGAATAATTAAAGTACCAGATAATTGGAAATTGCAGCCAAGTTGAGGTCTCAGAGAAAGAAATGGCTTCAAATGAGGTTGGCCTGGGTGGATTTTTTCTGCATTGTATAAATTCCTGTAGCGAGCAGACATTTGTTGAAAAAGCAGCTGTAAAGGCACAGGCAGAGATTGGTGCTGTGCTAACCATCTTCCTTCAGGCTATGAGGAGTAAACCCTGGAGTTAAATTAAATCAAAAGTAAAATGCTGTGACGGTGGAAATTTGAAATAAAAATGGAGTGCTGGAGAAACTCAGCAAATGTGGGGAGAGAAACAGAGCTAAAGTTTCCAAGTCTGATATGGCTCCTCTTTGTAACTAAAGGGCCAGGTGGACAAGTGATGGGTTTTATACTGTCCAAACAGGTGGGAAGGAACAACGGAAAGAGGGAAGGTCGGGGAATGCTAGAGGGTGAGGGAAATCAAAAGGCAATGAGAATTGTAATGATTGTAGAGAGGAGAGATAGACCCAGGTGAGGTGCTAAGTGTTAGGACCAGAATATAGGTCAGTTGTGCTGACTGCAAAATCAAAACAAAAACTCAGAAATTTGTGAGGAGATGGAATGGAGGAAACAAAACGGAGGACAGAATTCACGATCTGAAGTTGTTTAGCTCAGTGTTGAGTGTTGAAGGCTGTAAGGTGCTGAGATGGAAAACGAGATGCTGTTCTTTCAGCATGGTCACTGGAACATTGTAACTGGCCTAGGATAGAAATATCAGCATGACAGCAAGCTGCTGTGTGAAATGGGAAGGGTCATGCTTGTGGGCGGAGTGGATGCATTTCATAAAGCAGTCACCCAATTTGGTGTCTCCAATATTGAGGAGACTATATTGTGAGCAGTGAAGATGGCATAGTAAGTGGAAAAAGTACAAGTAAATCACTGCTGTACCCAAGAGGGGTATTTGGACAGTGAGCAGGCAGGCGGTAAACTAGCAAGAATTCCACCTCCTGCAATTGCATGGGAAGATTCCATGAAGCGGGATGGGATATTGCGAATGAGAAAGGAATAGACCATCCAAGGCCCCACAGACTGCTTTCCAGGTGAAGCAGTGATTTGGTTGGAGAGACCAAACGGACACTGGGTGGCCACTTTGCAGAACATCCTCAACTCAATGCACAAGCAACTCCCAGACCTTCTGATCACTTACCACATCACACACCTCATGCTTACATTTTTGCCCAAGACCAGTTACAGTGTTCCAGCAAACACCCACTCAAGCTGAAGGAACAACTGATATATTTTCTCCTTTTGAAAACTATTTGCATTAGTTTAAAGCACTTGTACTTTAATGCGTCACTCTGTGCCTAAGCAGGACCTGTGCATGCCCTTCAGCATTTCTACCTGACCAAAGAGAAGTGAATGGAAAAATAAGCTGGCATTAGTCTGTCCCATCTCGGTTAACCATCTCAGTGTCTAGATGGGGAACAGTAGAAGCTAATCAGTTGAGGTTTTACTGCTGTATTTTGTTGTTTTTTCCTTTGGTTTTCTGTATTTTGACTTTTTGTGTTGTCTTTCTCACTCTCCAGTGCTCTCCTGGAAATATTTACAGCCCAGCTTATCATACACAGTCTCAGTATTCACAGGCCCGAATTGCCACTCACGGTGACCAGGACCTCCAACCCAAGACCTACCCCAAACCCATCTATTCTTACAGGTATGTAATGCCATCACATTGTGCCCCACATCTGGTATAAGGATGTTGCTTTCAATGTAATCAATAGACACATAATCAAAGAAGATGGGAAACCTCCATCTAAAACCTACAGCACTGAAATTATTTGAAGTGATGTTTTCAACAACTAAATCTTCACACTGTTTGGTAGCTGAGCACTGAAGTCATAACTTGGGAAGAGGAGTAGGCCATTCGGCTCCTCAAGCCTGTTCCACCACTGATAGATCATGACTGATCTGTGGCCTAACTGCATATACCTGCCTTGGGCCTATATCCCTTAATACCAAAATTTGTCCACCTCAGATTTGAAATTAACTGATCCAGCGCCCCCTACTGTTTGTGGAAGAGAGTTCTAAACCTGTACCACCCTTTCCAACATCTCTCCTGAACTGCCTGGTCCTAATTCTCAGACCATGCCTCCAACCAGTGGAAATAGTTTTCCTCTATCAACCCTGCCTTTTCCTGTTACTATCACAAAGATTTTGATCGGATGACTCCTCAGCCTACTAACTTCTAGAAAAAAAGCAGGCCTAATTTGTACAGTCTGTCCTCATAACCCGTGAAGTCCAGCTATCATTCTTGTAAACCCATTTTATACCGTCTCCAAGGTCAATCTGTCCTTTCTAAGGTGTGCTGCTGAGATCTGCTTACAGTACTCCAAATGGGATTAAACCAGGGTTTTGTGTAACTGCAGCATAACTTATGTATCCTTATATTCCAGTTGTCTAGATATAAATGTCAGCATTCCATTAGCTTTCTTGATTATTTTCTCAGAGATAGCAAAAACTGCTAATGCTGGAGTCAGAGATAACACACTTGATTATTTTCTAGACCCGTCTGTGACATTCGTGCCCGAACCCACGCCTCCCCACCAACACACACACCAACACACCAACACACACACACACTCTTTTTGGTGTCCACTATATTTAATTTCATATCATTTTGAAAGTATCTGATCTACCTTTCTTTTATCTAAAATAGATAGCCTCACATGCGCTTACCTTGAACTCTACCTGCCACAGTTTGTTCATTCACTTAGCATAAAATTACAAAGGGATTTTGAGAGACTATCATCTGCACAGACAACAATACCAACTAACATTTCAAATATCAAAATTTGAATAAATGACTTTCCACGCTGTTATCCAAGTTGTTAATAAACAATGTGAATAATTGAGGTTCTAACTCAGATCTTTGTGGGAACACCTCTGGTCACGCCCTGCCAGTTTCAGTACCTACCCGTTATCCCTACAGCCTGTCTCCTACTATTCACTCAATTTGCCAGCTATGTCAGTAATTCCACCTCAATTCCATGGGCTTCTATCTTTCTTAACAGTCTCTTACTTGGGACTCTATCAAATGCCTTTTGGAAGTCCATATAAACAACTTCCATAGACATTCCACTATCTTAGTCACTTCTTCAAAAATTCCAATGGGGTCTGTCACATATGACTGACAGTCACACTCAACTGACTGTCAGACATGACGAACCTGCCATTAATCCATGCTGGCTGCCCCTGATCAATAACAAAGTTTTAAGGTGTTCAGTTACGTTATCATTGATTATTGACTCTAACAATTTCCCCAGCAGAAGTGACAGGCAAACTGGTCTGTAATTGCCTGGTTTTCCACTTTCTTAAAACTCGAGTGACAAATACAAAAGTAGAGAGGCGTGCATCCATCTTCAAGGAATTCCTCACGTACTTCACTCGCATTGTGCTAATTCTATCTAATATTTCTTACTTCTCTTTAACTAAAATGTCTGTGCCATCTCTCTCCTTTGCAAAGACAAAGACAAAATGCTCATTTAGAACTCTGCCCGCATTTTCTGCATTCACACACAGGTCACCAAATGCATCGCTGAGAAGCCTAACCGTTTCCTTAGTTATAATCTTGCTGATGAAACACGCCTCATGTTTTTTACTTGGAGGTGTCTGATATAAAATTATTTTGGAGCGATCTCAGATCAATTCCTAGTAGTTCAATGCCCACTTCACACAATTAACCTCAATTTCACATAAGTTGGTAGCCATCACTAACAGAATGGACAGGAATGACCACTTTAGGAACTGAAAATGTGATACTGGTATAGCGAGGATGCCAGTATGTGGTTCAGGTATTTGGTAGTGTGGAGAGGACCTTCCTTGTGCCACAGCTAACCTGGGTGTGTTTAGTGCTGATTTCAAGTGACCAGAATAATAAAAGATCCAATTCCTTTGCAATGGCAGCTACAATAGAACGAAACCCGCCAAACAAAACCACAAAAACACTCTAAAATATGGCTTATGTGCATTATTCTTCTAGCTTCAGATTGCTTTTTGCACTTATTTAATTTGACAGCTGTCTGATTGCCATGGCACTAAAGAACAGCAAAACAGGAAGCCTCCCAGTCAGTGAGATCTACAGCTTCATGAAGGAGCACTTTCCTTATTTCAAGGTAGGACACTGATGAAACTGACAAAATTTGTTCCATTAAGTTCATTAGTGCAGTAAAATATCCGATCACAATAGCCATCTTCAATCGCAGATAAAACACAAGACTGTTGCAGGGGGTGTGGGTGGGGGGTGAATTTTTTGAGATTTTCTCTCACAGGAATCTGTCTGGCTTCTGACCTGAAGTACATGGCCAAGGAATTGCAACCAAGAACCTTTGTTCTATTATTCCATAGCTCAATTCAGCTCTGCCGGTTACACTGAACTTAAACAAACTGATCATAGGATCTCTACAGGCAGCTGATGGTCTCTTGGCCCATCGAGTCTACACCAACCCCCCAGACAGCATCCTGCTGAGACCTATCCTCCATCCTATAAGCGTGGATTTATCATGGTTAGCCCACCTAACCTGAGGATGATTTCAGTCGACTGACCATCCTCTGGATTATGGCTCCAGCACACTCCCGCTGCACCACTCTGTTACCGTGGTGATTTTAAACAACCTAAATTCTACATTTCATCAGCAGAGATTTGGACTCTAATGCTACCCATAATGTGTCACCAAATTGCTAATTTACTCAGTAATAGGCCACTTTGATGGCTTGTGTTGAGGTGTGGAGTGCTTAACTATGCATCTTGCTGTGTCATATGATGCTTGCAAGAGGAAGACTCATATTCTTTACCTAACACCCTTTACTTAATCAGCACGGATTTTCCATTTGAGAACAAAAGAAAATTGGAAAAACATAGAAATCATAAACTCTGCACCATCCGTGCCAATGCAGTTTGCAGCTTAATATGGAAGGAGCCAATTAGTTGTGAATTTCCCTTTCTGTGTAAGGACATTGAACCTCTGTTTCAGACTGCTCCAGATGGCTGGAAGAATTCTGTCAGACACAACCTCTCACTGAACAAGTGCTTCGAGAAGGTGGAGAACAAGCTGAGTGGCTCTTCACGGAAAGGGTGCCTTTGGGCACTCAATCCAGCCAAGATTGAAAAGATGGAGGAAGAGATGCAGAAATGGAAGCGCAAGGATCTTGGAGCGATTCGCAGGAGCATGGCAAACCCAGGTAATGGTCAGTAGTGTTGGAACACAGAGGGGAGACAGGATTTCCTTGGCAAACTAATATATAATTAGGAGATAACGGTGATGTTGTGGCACTATATCCCAGTATGTCAGTGCTTTCAAAGGATGCGAGGGACGAATGTTGGTAAATGTCAATTTACTTAAAGCTCCCAGAAATCTCATCCTCAAAAGACCCTCTTTCTCACTGCAGATGAATTGGACAAATTGATATCTGATCGGCCAGAAAACTGCAGGAGGCCGTCAAAATATTCGGAGAGAACAATTCACACGGCAACGCAGGTGACCAGCGCACAAGGAAGCCTTGCGGTGCCACATCTCCCCCACCAGTCTGTGGCCACCCTTTCCTTGCACCCCCTGCCTTTGCACCACCACATCCAACAGCAACAGCGACAGACGCGGATTAGCCCTGACTCACCGGCGCCAGCTCAGAGTCCGCCTCTCCACGCCATGCCAGATATTAGCCACAGCCCGTTGTTGCACCATGGAGCTAGCAGGGTTGCTTCCGATTTATTCTGCATGACAACAGACATGAACACTGATGTTGATGCCCTCGACCCAACCATCATGGACTTTGCTTTGCACGGTGAGTGATCTCTGCAGAGAAAATTGTATGTTGAAACATTCTCTAAATGGAAGCGCACTATCTCCCCATCATTATTCCTCACTGGAAACAATAAACTTTGTGATTGCACTTGGGGAAAATACCAGCTCTTAAGCACAGCATTTCAATTAAATCATGAAGAGTATTAACAACAAACATAGAGAATGCTACAAAAACTCAGGAGGTCTGGCAGCAGCCATGGAAAGAGAGTCAATGTTCTGTGTCCAACATGACTTCTTCAAGGCAGCATGGTGTCACGGTGGTTAGCACTGCTGCCTCACAGCGCCAGGGGCCTGGGTTTGATTCCACCCTCAGGCAACTATCTGTGCGGAGTTTGCACGTTCTCCCTGTGTTTATGTGGGTTTCCTCCCACAGTCCAAAGATGTACAGGTTAGGTGGACTGGCTGTGCTAAATTGCCTGTAGTGTGTAGATTAGGTGGGTTATTGGGGAATAGGTCTGGGTGGAATGCTCTGAGGGTTGGTGTGGGCTCGTGGGCTGAAGGGCCTCGTTTCCACAGTATTGGGATGCTATGAAAAAAACCGAAAGATGTTGCAAAGCTTTTTTTATGTACTTTTGAGACAGATGAGGAGCAAGAGAGCAGATGGTTTAATGCAAAAGACAAAAGGGTTATTAATGGTGGTTAGAAAAATATGTTAAATGGGTGCAAACTAAGGTGGGAAAGGGAGAGAGTGGGTTCTCTCTGCTAAGAGCAAATATACAAATTTAACAAATATTAACAAATTAGAATGAGAACGCCCTTTTCCATCTCTCATGATATTAATTGGTGTTGATCAGTGTGCAATGGGAACTGACATGTCTAGGGAATGGAATGTGCTTATGACAGCAAAAGCTGTTAAGAGGTAGGGACTAAATACTGGCATATTTCAGGCATTCAATTTCCAAGTCAACAACAGCAGTCACTTTATTCCAACAACGTAAATGTTTCAGTAATGTCTCATTTTGTGTGACAAATCTATTTACCACACCAGACAGCACATGGATCTGAGTGAGATTGCAAATTTGGTACCCTACTGAGTAACTTTGTGCAACACAGGCTTATGCTGCAGAAGCCTGAGCGTGTCCAGGCCCATTTACAATGGGGAGCCTTTCATCCCATCAATCAGGATTCCTCAAGACCGAATGGTAGCATGTGCCATGCCCACAATCAAAATAGCAACCAGTTTTGTATGTTCATAGCATAATTGTCAGTTCCTTCACTTGTTGTCCTTCAAACATGAAATACCCACATGCACACTGTTGCTGGTGTGATATCTGGCATTTTTACAGTCAATGCATCATACATGTGACCAGAAACACAAAACTCAGAAATAGCACACTTAGATTGAGGAATTTTTCGTGTTGGGGAATTCCCACAATGAATCTCACACCATTCTGCATTAGAACCATTTTGCCATCCCATCCTTGTCATTGGGTCAAAATCCTGGAACTCCCTCCCTAACAGCACTGTGGGAGGAGCTACAACACATACGCAGTGATGTTTCAAGATACAGCTCAATTCCCACCAATTGGGAATCGGTGACATATGGTGGGACAGCCAGCAGAGCTCACATCACAAATCCTGCTTAAAGACACATGTAGTTGTTGGGTAAAGACAACATTTGATATATGTTGTCTGCCATTCTAAAGCAGGCTGCTAACACTTGTCAGGATTTGTAAATGATTAATGGTCATTGAGATGCTGACGTGGAAGGAAATGGAGGGACAAACCTGTCAGAATAACAGTGGAATGGTTGGAAAGAATCACTTGGATACAGCTGGCAGTTACTATCCAACACATCCTGGAATGTATTTGGTCATAACAATGTGGGGATGCGCTGAAAGTCGTCTGAATATCTCAAGGAAATGGCATCCAAAATATGTGATTTCAGGGTGATTCTCATGGAAATAAAGGAATGGGGAAACCCTGTGTTGTCAAATCTTTTTCATTAGAGAAATGCTGATAGTATAAAATTGGGACCTCTTTAATCCCATTGGAGGTCATGGTTTTTGTTGGATTACTCCCACGGCCATCTACTTAAGGTAAACTGAATGTCCTTACCTTTTAACCACTGGTGCAGGATCTTAAGCTTCCGTTGGATGTTTATTTAATATACTGAAGAAAGGCAAATAGGGGAGAACAGCAGACTGTTCGTGAGTAGCTGTCACACTAAACTTCCACCCATGGTTACAAGACACAGTCACATTTTATTAAACACAATTTCAAATTCCTAAAACCCCAGATCTGTGAAATGAGAAAAAGCCATCAAAGAAAAATAGAAGTGAATTCATTGGATTGTTCACGATGATAAGTTACAAAAAATAAATTTGCCATTTTTCCTTTCCGAACTTTAATAGTAAATGCTCAAAATAAGGTTCCCAAACAATTATTCGGACAATGATTGAAGTTACTAATAAAAAAAAATCAGGCATTCCCTCATTAATTCCACCCAGAAGCTTGAACTTGCAGTTGATATATTTCCCAGAGCTTTCATCCTTGAGAATAGAAAGAATTACCAAGGAGGTTAGTGTTGCAGTTTCCAGGAGGCTGAAGCATGAACACATGCCCCGGTTGTACTGCATTTCTCAGCCTGTTCTCACTATGATTCTCACAGTATTCCCATGCTGCAGAATTTGAGGTTGTATTCATAAATAAGCTGAAGAATTAAGTTTCAACAAATTTCTTTCAGGTAAAATTGTCTTAAAACTTGTGTTCATTTGTCCTTTCCTTCTTTAGAGATGGGAACTTGCCTCAGAAACAAGTGTATAATAATCAAAGTGTCAGGATAAAGCTAAAAACAACCCCTAAACCAGCATTCTCTCTTTTATTAGGAAATCTATGGGAAGAAATGAAAGATGAGAGTTTCAACTTGGACACACTCGGTGCGTTTAGCACATCTCCGCTCCGTCTCTCAGACTCTCCTCTTGGAACAGTTGGTCTCACTCCTGTGTCCAGTGGAAGCGAAAATTCATTCTCTGATCTGCAGGTTACTGGTCTTTACACCACCTATGCTAGCTTGGAGAATGTCCCAGCACAATACCTGAACGCACAAGGGAATAAGCCAATAGCACTGCAATAAAGAAATGGTTCTCCGATCTGCCAGGACCTGCTAATAAGCGATATGTTGATGCACTGAAGGCTAAACATATAACATCACTGGAAAGAGTTATTATGTTACTTCTTAAGTCATAAGCATATTTAACTCTCATGTAAGGCTGTAGTTTTTCAATGGATTTGGTTGTCTTAAATCATTCAGCCTTTGGAAGGAATTTTACACTCCATGCTGTCTGCAAGTCTGGCAAACTAAAAGCAGCCTTCATGTGGAACAGGCTTAAAAGATGAACACGAAAAGTGTATTGTCTACTATTGACATGACTGAAGAACAGCCAAACTGTTCTCATTAAAGAATGGTTTTTGGTAAATAATAAAAACATATTGATTAACTGATTACAAAAGCCTTGGAGTGAGATGGAAAAACAACAAACGTTTAACTGCAAAGTTAAATCTGTAAATTGTTCAGATTTTAGCATTGTTTACCTCTCAATGATAGCATATTAATATTCAATTTATAACAAAGCAATATTGTACTTCTTTGGTTATGTCCAGTTTTGTTGATGAATAATACCCAGATTGGCAAACAATGTACATATCAGCCCACTTTAGCCATTTGACCAAATTTACATCCAGTGAATCAAAGCAGACCATGGAAAAGCACCCAAACAGAAAAGACCATCAGACCCATGAAGTTGCTCGTTACATAAATAATTTCAAAATTGTTGACACCATTGACGTTATGAAAAATGTTGGGTGCTGCTCGTGCTGCTGTGTTTGGATGATAACTTGCCACAGATCACAATGCAAAACCTATTTTTGATATGAATTTGCAGAGTCAAGTTTTGAATGATTTTAGTTAGAAGGATGAAGAAGATTAACTGCAGGATTTTGTAACTTGGTGGAAGAATGAAGCTGGGAAAGTAAAAAGGAAGGACTCAAGAAATCACTAGCAATCCAGTGAAATTGTGACGAATGCAATCATCAGAATCATGGCAGATTCTTGGATGAGAGATTGACTAGGTTGGGATTGTTTTTGCTAGAGTTCAGATGTTTTTGGGGAGATCTCACAGTGACTTATAAAATTCTGACAGGACTAGACAGGGTAGATGCAGGGAGGATGTTCCTGATGATAGGTATGTACAGAACCGGGGTCACAGTATGAGGATTTGGGGTAGATGATTTAGGACGGAGATGAGGAGACATTTCTTCATCCAGAGAGTGGTAAGCCTGTGGAATTCATTACCACATGAAGTAGTTGATGCCAAAACATTGAATGTATTCAAGAGGTGAATAGATATAGTACTTGGGGGCAACTGTGATCAAAGGTTATGGAGAGAAAGCAGGATTAGGCTGATGAGTTGGATGATCAACCATGATTGTGAAGAACGTTGAAGCAGGCTCAAAGGGCCGAAAGACCTTATCCTGTTCCTATCTTCTATGTTTCTATTGAATAGGATGCTGGTTATTGTGACATCACTTTTAATTTTCAGGAAGTGGACAAATATCCAGTGGTTTAGCTTTCTGAATTGGATAGTCTACTGCAACAAAGTCCTACAGGGAACACAGGCACAAATTTTAAGAGAAAAGGTTTATTCTATGATCGACTAAGAGATATGAACTTTGGAGGAGAAAATGCTAACCCAGGACTTGCAATGGATGCAAAACAGAAACAAACTTGAATGCACAAAAGTGAACATCATTAATGGCTGAAAACTCAAATTAAACAATTCTTAGTAGATCCTAGAAATGTGAACTCTTTTGCTTTGTAAGTGTTCTGTTGCATTGTGATAGCTCAGTACAGTGGAATGTGTTGGTGCTGTTGTGATAGACAGTATTACAGTGTGTAAATTTTAATTTATATTTATTTTTTAAGGATAAGTTGAAACCTGTTTCATAAGAATTAAGCGCTGTTTATAAGAATATTTCTTAAAGATAGCATTTCCACTTGTTGGCTGGTTATTTAAGGAATATTTTTCCAAACGATAAATGGATTGATGAACCCTTCAAACATTAATGGTGAGTCATTTACAACTTTGGCTGCACTGATTACAACTTTTCTGCTGTTAATGAAGATTGTGGGGACCAGGCTCAGCCCAGTATTTCAAGAGCCAAACCCTGAAAGAATTCAGGGATACCAAAAAAACGTACCAGTGGGATGCCCAGCTTGTGGATTTCCTTAACGGGAAGGCAAATTGGATGTATTTTCACCAGGGCTCTGACAGACTCTTGATTATAACTGCCATGGGAAACTTCAGACAGCATGAATGCTGCAAATATGTGGAATCGCTTTCTGAAATATCTTCACAAGACACTCACAAGAAATGAAAGAAACAATCCCTCATTAAAACACTTGGAAGATAAATTGGAACGATCTCACACTTCCATGGATAAATGACAGGGACATCAATGTTCACTTCAGAAGAAACCTTCTCAGAAAAAGACTACTCCTGTTAATGAAAATAATTTCTATACACAATCACATTTATCACAAAAAATAAGACCAGCACACAAAGTAGAGACTTTGTGAACCTTGATATTCAACTTGAAGCATGTCTGTAGAAAGTATGAAGTGTAGCAACACCCTGTACATGATTGCAGGAAATACAAAGAAAATAGAATATCCACTTGTTACAAAATGAAGCCATGTATGCTCTTTATACATGTATCCATAATATTAGTCACTTCCATCTGTGTAATATGGCTTGGAATAGATAGAGCTTTATTTTTACTATTAAAAAGGATTCATTTATACGAGCCTTCAAACTTTAGTAAGTTGAGGGGGGAAGAAGGAACAGGAGTTCAATCTGGTTTAAGTGGTTATGCTGGCATTCTTATGTTGCCCTTTTTATGGTTTTTAAGTACTTATGAAAGGAGGAAAATAACTATTTCTTGAAATAAAAAGATTTACAACTGTTCCATACCAACATTTACTAAAAACATGCCATTAACCTCAAGATATTTCAATACTGGCCAACAAGTTGAAAACTACAAAGATCTGTTTTTTGAAAAATGTCATAACTTGATTAACTAACCTGACTGATCATGCGATTTATTTCAAACCTATCTCAGAGGGGAAAGACATATTTGTTATGATATTTTCCCCTCATTTAGATTCAAATATATCGGCAGATTTTAACTAGGAAGTATGAAATGCTTTATGTAAAATGTCTTAGGTATATGAATAAATATTTAACTTAGAATTGGTCCTGATGGATGTTTTGTTTTACTGTAACAGGACAATGGGCTTATGAGCCTTATAAAATCCTTTAAATTTGCAACTTAAATATTCTTTATTCTTCTTTCTTTAACCTTCATTAAGGCCAACTGCTCTGGTAATGTATCTTTTCAGCTGACATCAAGAGATTGGAGGGCAGACCACAATTATGTTTTCCTTCTCTTGGCAGTACTGTTGATCTTTCACGACATAATGCAGCGATCTGATGCTAGGCTGTAATATGAACAAGATAAACATGATGGCGACTTATTTAGTGCCCCAGCTGATGCTCAGCAGCAGGATCCAAACTTGTTTTCTTTTCTTCAATATACTAGGACTACACTAGAGATTAAGATCATTGCACTTTGTATACATCTGTGTTCAAAGTAACCTAAAATAATTTGATCATTGTGAAGTCAGGCAACAGTACTGTCAAAACTGCTTGTTAGCTCTTACACTTGTAAATTCCAAATATGCAATTGGAACATATAAAATGTGTTTATTCTCTGCTCACTTGAGTAAAACAGTTGGGACTCAGTTTAAAGTAAATTATACTGGAGTTCTCTGGAGGACCTGCAGTCCAAGCTTCATTATTGCCCTTTAGTGGTTTTAAATGGATGGTTCCATCCCTAAAAAACAGCAGTGACTCTAATACTTCAAACAGCATTGTCCTACAGGAACCATAAGGCTGTTCAGATTCTTTTGTGAGAAAGAATATGGCACTTTAACATATTACCGTCAAAGCATTTTGCATTTAAGGCAAAACAGGGTCAAAATTCCAAATAGCCTCATTACTGTTGTGTGAAATATTGAACTTCAGAGGCTGTGAAGTGCTTGTTAGAGTTGAGTAAATGGAAAGAGAAAGCAGATATAGAATTGCTCATCCACTGTCTTAAACAGCTATCTGTGCCAAGCAACAACATCCTGGCTGATTGACAAGTATCCTATTTCATTCAGAGATGATCCTGTAATGCTGTTCAGGCTCACTCAAACCTTCAAAATTTAGTAAGTTCAGAGGTGAAGGAGAAATAGAATTAGAGCTCAGACAGGTTCCATTTCTTATGGCCCCCATGAGCCTCCTCCTATTCTACTTTTAATGAAGAGTAGTATTTATACATTTTGATCTAAAAGAGTCAACCTCCCAGCATTGGCCTGGACACTCCAGAATCCTATTGCAAACAACCCAGGAGACAATCATTAGGGACATTAAATAATATTGAGTTGGTTTCTTTCATTTTATTTATTTTTGTTTACCAGTTATAAAAATATTGAAGGTGGGGTAAAATATTTGTTTGACTTGCAGTCAAGAATCATTCAGTCAGGGAGTGATGACTTTCGTTATCTAATTGGTATGGGAAAGCAGTGAACCAAGAGGTTGATTGGATTGGATGTCATTGGAACTTGGCAGGACAATTGGAGGCAGAGAAATAAGACCTTAAGGGCTATATTTAACCAGAGTTGGCAACCCTGTTCTCATTAGATCATCCTTGATGCACTGACCCTTACATCATCCTTCATGAAACTCCTTCACATGTCAAAAACTTATACATGCATGTCATTGCAGTAACATTTAAGACACCAAATATATTTGCACTATATTTACTTTCTCTTGAGAATGGATGAGAAATTGAGTGGTTAATTGTTGGACTCCTTCATACTTGCTTCAAGTGCTACTAAATAAAAACACTATCAAAAAACACTATGCAACTAAAACTGAAAATTTGAACACAATGTTAAAAATTAAGATATCACTCCACTCAGCTATAATGCAAAATGCCCTTAATACATTTCAGTCACAATGGCAAAGTTTACATTGTTGTAATACAATATAACACAGCTCCTTTTATGTCATTGGAGCAGGCTGATCTTCAATCTCGCTCAAGCACCAGTATGCTTTTACCCATGCAGACAGGCCAAATTTATGCTCAGATGTACTTTTCTATAAGACACTGAATAGCGAATTGGATTCTTCAAAATTAAATCTAAAATCACCTGCATTATTTGGCTCAAAACAATAATGCCTGACATCCAACATCTCTAAATGTAACATATTTTATTCATCAACCTTTATTTCTAAAACAAACACAAAACTACCTAGATTGCACTTATATTCACATTTCTGAAATATGGGAATTTATCCTGTGGGATTATTTTTCTTTAGAGTAAAACAAAAATGATGATAATTGTTAAGACCACACAGTTTTTCTCCTTTATTTTGGATACTGCATTAAACCAAGGAGATTGTGCAAAAAGGACACCTGCACTTCTAAAAATCATGTTCACTGGAGCATGTTGAGACTTGTATTCAATATTGTATTTTCCTGGAACAGCGAGTGCCTGGAGCTAATGGGCTCTGAACTAAGGGATAACTGCTTGACAGCAACATTTGTTAGTTCCTAACCAAGTGACCATAGCTTGCTTATGGCCAGCGCAGCAGAGAAGCAGCCAGTTCTGAAACAGAAAGCATTAAAAAAAATTGTCTCCCTCTCCTGCAAGGAGGTACCCAGAAATTCTTCAGTAACAGTCTTCTCTGCAAATCCCCTGTTGAAGGAAGCATAACATAGCTTTCACAGGCAACATTGAACTTGTGTGGGCTTTTAAGGCTGAAGGTTTTATAATACAATGAATAACTCCAAAATTTTTAATGTGTATGAAATCAGTTGTTACTTTAAAGCAAAGACCGCAGATGAATTCTAGCAATTTATGATGCTTGATTTTTTTTTTGACCAAGTTCTCTACAGAAAAAGTGAACACAAAGCAATTATGACCCCAAATAAAAGGATAACACCAAATACATTCGCGAGTCAACATAAATTTTAGAACAGAATTTTAATTAAAAAAAAGCAATAATTAACACTTCCATAACTTACCAGTAGGCATTATTGACGGATGGTATGTGTAGTCTGCAATAAACTCACCAGTTTTTTAAGCTATGTCTTGGGGATCAATTTTAGCAATACAATGCACCAGAAAGATGGAATATGGGTTTCATCTTTGATTCTCCATTCAGGGAGCTGTCAGCTACTGGTCTTGATTCAAAAGGTGATTCAGGACCTGTTGCTGTTTTCCATCTACCATAAAGAAGATGAAAAAGCAATCCCTTGTTGAAAAGGAAAACGTGGAACAGTCTCAAGCTTGTTAACAACTCCCTGGTGAATGAAAGACCAGAGGTGGATTGAACAACTGAAGGTGTTGAATGAAGGATAGATGGGTAACAAATACTCCCAGGCTATACATGGCTCCTCAGATAACACTTGGATAGAAGTCACTGTAGCTAGTTCATCTGCAAAACTGATTTTATTTGCAACAGTTCAGAAGTGCAGAAGTTCTTAAAGAATTATTTAATTCATCAATGGTTTTGAAACCATTTGAGAGTCACAAAGATTATATTCACTGCGACAGGTTTCATCTTGTACTGTGAACGTCAATCTTATTAGCCTCTTGGGAAATACAGATATTAACAGTATGTGATCCCCACCATATAACACGTTGTAGTAATGTTTTTGCATAAGATCAAAGTCTACCAGCCAAGACTGCCGGAGCTTCATTTCAGTCATCACAATTAGTACATAATAAGTGTTTTAAAGATTATTTTGGCTTAACTTCTGTGCGATACATGATCTGTGAATTGCACTTCCCAGGCAAAGACATCTGAAGAAAAATCCAACAGACATTAGCAGGCTCCTGCGAAGTTCAGTGAAGAATTTAACGTTCTCGGATGACATTTAGGGAAAAATGTTCTGTAGCTTATACCTGCACTACTTGCTGAATTAACATACAATGCTGAGGATTGGAGGATCATGCTTGAAGGTTACATGTGACTGGATTTCACTGGAATATAAGCATGTAGCAAATTTAAACATCCTGTCCAAAGGTAAACTCCTGCTTTGGTGCACTGTTATACACAGCCAGGAAGAACTGCTTAGGCACTTGGTGTGACGAAGACAAATAACTGTTTTTCTACTACTATCTATTTGAGGGTCTTCATATTGGCATGCCAGCAACACGTGCTGGAGAAAGGCATTGTTCCTCAGCATTTTTAATATGATGGTGAGGCGTGCATGTTATTCAGATCTCCCTAAAGTAAAACATCTGTTGGGTTTTATTCACTCACGGCGATGCTGGGCCATCCATGGTTGTTAAGAGATGAGTGATCTGTGTGCGCTGGGCTGGGGTGATTTGTTGCATCATGTGGATAATGCAGTCCATTGCAACCTCTGGATTTGCCTGAACCAAGCTTAAAGTGGAAACAACAGAAACAAACATTTAATACATTAAGTTTTAGTTGAATTATCTCAATTCTTTTTTCATCTTACCTGTTCATTAATGGAAAAATGGAGAGAAGAACTCTTTGAGCTCTTTAGATACTTGGGATAAGTTTAACACAGGTCAAAATTTACCTTTAGTACTTTGAACCTGTCTTATTCTTACAATTAAGAATAATTCAGTTCTGCCTTTCCCACTTTCTTGATTATTTTGAATACTTCCAAATGATCTTCTTTCAAAAATTCCCTTTAAAAACTAAAAACTATAAGTCTCTCCAATTTTTACTCTTAATCCACACCCTAGCTCTAGGGTGCAACACTTGAATGTCCCTTTGGTGCTTTAGTGATAATGTACGGTTTGATCACTACTTCCTCTGATTTATATTCCAGCAGTTTAGATATACAGTTCTACTTAGTCATACAGATGTAAAACATGGAAACAGACCCTTTGGTCCAGCTCATCCATGCGAACCACATATCCTAAATTCTGGATGTAAGTTTGCTCGCTGAGCTGAAAGGTTTGTTTTCAGACGTTTCGTCATCATTCTAGGTAACATCATCAGTGAGCCTCCGGTGAAGCGCTGGTGTTATGTCCTGCATTCTATTTCTATGTTTAGGTTTCCTTGGGCTGGTGATGTCATTTCTTGTGTTGATGTCATTTCCTATGTTGGTGATGTCATTTCCTGTTCTTTCTCTCAGAGGGTAGTAGATGGGCTCCAAATCAATGTGTTTGTTGATGGAGTTCCAGTTGGAATGCCATGCTTCTAGGAATTCTCGTGCGTGTCTCTGTTTGGCTTGTCCTAGGATGGTATATTGTCCTAATCAACATACACCAGACACCCCCAACCTCATCAGCAAAGACAACATTATCAAGCTAGTGGACCTATGCCTTACCACCCACTTCACTTTCAATAACAAAACCTATAGACAAACCAACGAACACCTATGGGATCTCCGATATCAGGGTTCTTAGCAGAGGCAGTAAGGGAAAGATAAGGACCATAACAATTGGAATGCAGCAGCTGGACTGACTGCAATTCTCTATCTTCAGTGACTGAATCATAACAATTATGAAAACCTCACAGTCTCCCTTATCTGTCCATGGGATAAATTGGCTTACCAATGGGAACTGCTATTCAAGTCCAGAGGAAACCTATTGTACTTTCTTGACTGTCACACAGCAGAGAAATCAGGGTTAGGATTAGTTTTAAACACTTGCACAGTATTATTATCAATTATATCACCCGGCCTTCAAGTCAAAGATACTTTACACCACCAAGGACCTTTGCTGCTGTGCTGGCACTTATAAGTGCACCTACCTGCGAATGTGTTTTGTTGCATAATCACGTTTCAGATATTTGATGTTCTCTCGTATTACAGAGCGAGTATCATCCTCATCATTAAGATGTTTTTCCAACCATTCCACTACTTTCTGATTGTTATCCCACAGGTACGCCTGCACAGATAAGCAAGAAGATCTAATAAAAATCAGACGGACAATGGCATTTGGAAGAAACATGATCATAATACTGATGCGGTTATTCTATTTTGTATGATTATAGCAACTGGTTGTGTAAATTTCCTGACTAAATTCACGACACAACTCAAGGAAACAGGTTTCCTTTGTATTGTTAACCATATCAAAGCAATAAACAAGTTTCCATTATAATCTCTGTATTTGGAGTAGTAGTTACCCTTCAAAACCTTATTACAAGCAAACTTCATCACATGCATATGCACAGCCTAGATGGGAACCCAGCTTTATCTATTTCCAACTCCTTAACCCATAAGTTAAATAAATTGTCCTTTTACAGGACCCAAAATGCTCTTACAGACAAGTTTACTCATTTTTCCAAATCATTCCATAACGAGGCAACTAGTAGTGAGGTCTTCTATGTCAATGCACCAATCATAAGACATAGATTGGTAAATCAATAATGTGCGTTCTTTATATAAAGATTAGACTATATACATATACAAATAATATTCACTGGAAAGCTAGTGTATAGCCCATCTGACTCTTACACCTGGGGGATATTAGGAACTGCCGATGCTGGAGTCTGAGATAACAAGGTGCGGAGCTGGGTGAACACAATGGCCAGGCAGCATCAGAGGAGCAGGAAAGCTGCTGTTTCAGGTCTGGATCCTTCTTCTACATTTCTGAAGAAGGATCCAGACCCAAAACGTTAGCTTTCCCGAGTCTTACACCTGCTGCTTCTAGACTGACGAAAAGTCATGTGGCTAAAATGTCACATCCTGTTGAGGCGGTGATGATTGGCGGCAGTTTAAGCTCTGTTGTCTTCTACACACAAATACAACACATTACATCTAGAATGTGTTAAAAAAAATGAGAACATTTATTTGAATAAATCTCCTGATTGAATTTGATCTTCAAAATTTATTTATTGCTCATTCCTATGAGCACACTTGTTTACAGTACAAAATGTAGCTGTTTAACCCATTGTGCAGGTGTCAGCTATACACTAGAGCAATTGCTCTCACTTCCTAACTCAACATCATTTGTTTTGACTATCTGTCAACTTTTATCCTAAATGATGCAAAAATCTCAGTCTCAAACATTCTCCATTCCATGTTGGGAGAAGGCTATTTACAACATTATTAAGCAGGAACTGGAAAAATTGGATTGGGAGCAACTGTATGACATGTGAGAATCTTTTAAAAGCCAGTTGACCAGAGTTCAGGACCAGCATGCTCCTATGAGGAGAAAGGTAAGGATGGCAAGATTTGGGAACCTTGAATGAGGAGAGATGTTCCAAGTCTAGTTAATAAGTAAAAGCAAGTGTATGTAAGGTATAGAAAACAGAAATCAAACAAGACTCTTGAGCAGTATAAAGGAAACAGAAAAAACATTTTAAAAAATTACAAGGACTGGAAGGAGTCATGAAATGTCATTGGCAAACAGGATCAAGGAGAACCCCAAGACATTTCATATGTGTACTAGGAGGAAGAGGGTAACTAGGGAAAGGGCAGGTCCACTTATAAAAAAAGGAAGGAATTTGTGTTTTGGGCCAGAGGAAGTGGGGTGAGGTCTTTAATGAGTACTTCACACTGGTATTCATCAAGTGGATGTTGTCTACATTAATTTCACCAAGTGTAGTTGTGAAGGGACTTTTTTTGACAGGAGGTCTGTGACCAGTTGTGCTCTACTGGGATCGATGCTGGGACCTCTGTTGTTTGTAATGTATATAAGTGATTTGAATGAAAATGTCAGTGGTCTGATTAGTAAGTTTGCAGTTGACATGAAAATTGGTGGAGTTGTGGATAGTGTGGACAGATATCAAAGGATGCAGCAGGATACTGATTGGCTGAAAAGTTGTACACAGGAATAGCAGGAAGAGTTTAATTTGAACAAGTGTGAAGTGATGCATTTTGGGAGGTCAACTGCAAGACGAAAGTATTTTGCAAATGGCCAGAACCCTGAGAAGCATTGATATGCAGACGGATCTTGGCATCCAAGTCCATAGCTCTCTGAAAGTGCAGTACAAGTAGATAAGGTGGGAACGAAGGCATATGGTATGATTGCCTTCATCCAAATCATTTATATATATTTATTACAACCAACAGTGGTCCCAGCACTGATCCTAGCGGATCACCACTGGTCACAGACCTTCAGTCACAAAAACACTACTCCACAATTATCTTCATTTAATTGAATATTGAAAGTTAATATTTGGCAATTCAAAGTTGGCAAGTCATGTTGCAACTGTATAAGATTTGGTTCAGGCCACATTTGGAGCACTGTGCACAGTTCTAGTCATTGTACGATAGGAAGGATGTGGTGACTTTGCAGAGGGTACAGAAGAGGTTTACCAGATTGGAGTGTATAGCTACAAGGAGGGAATGGACAAATCTGGATTGTTTTCACGAGTGTGTGGGGGTTGAGGGATGACTTGATAGAAGTATATAAAATTAAGACAGACATGGATAGGTTGGACAATTGGAGTCTTCTTCCGGGGGTGGGGGGGCACAGATTTAATGAGAGAGGGGGAACGTTTAAAGAAGACATGTGAAGCAAGTTTTTTTTTACACAGGGTAGTAGGTGCCAGGAACACACTGCCAGAAGAGGTGACCGAAGCAAAAATGACAGCAAATTTTAAAAGGCATTTAGACAGATACATCAACAAGCACAGAATAGAAGGCTATGGACCATGTGCAAGTAGATGGGATTAGTTTAGAAAGGGCACTGTTGGAGGTATAGTCTCTCAGAGTAAAACAGAAGTGACAGCCAAGTCTTAGGCACCAAGAATGAATCTTCTGTTAAGTGGGGTTTGGCAAGATTCAAAAGAATAATGGTAATAGAGGATTCTCCTATCAGGGGCAGAGAGAGCGAAGGTTTTGAAGGCAGGCTGTAGATTGTATCACTGGAGCCAGTATTTGAAACAGAAATCAAGTTAAGGCTATAAGATATAAGAGAAGAATTAAGTCATTTGGCCCATCGAGTCAGCTCCACCATTTGATCACTGCTGATATGATTTGCAACCCT
This sequence comes from Stegostoma tigrinum, assembly GCF_030684315.1. Classification (NCBI taxonomy): domain Eukaryota; kingdom Metazoa; phylum Chordata; class Chondrichthyes; order Orectolobiformes; family Stegostomatidae; genus Stegostoma; species Stegostoma tigrinum. The sequence continues at coordinate 11,858,421 of NC_081379.1, forward strand.
ATTTGCCTGCCCCATAACCCTTCATCCCCCTTACCGATCAAGAACCTATCTCTGTCTTAAATACACTCAATGATACAGCCTCTTCAGCCCTCTGTGGCAATGAGTTCCACAGATTAACACAGAAATTCCTTCTCACCTCAGTTCTAAAGGGTCATCCCTTCACTCTAGGGTGTGTCCTCGGATCCTAGCCTCTGCTACTATTGGAAACATCTTCTTTACGTCCACTCTATCCAGACCTCTCAGTGTTCCGTAAGTTTCAATCAGATCCTGCCTCATTCTTCTAATCTTCATTGAGTATAGACCTAGAGTCCTCAACTGCTCCTCATATGACAAATCATTTGTCCCCTGGATCATTTTTGTAAACCTACTCTGGACACCCCCCCCACCCCCAACATCAGCACATCCTTCCCTAGATATGGGGCCTAAGTCTGCTCACAATATTACAAATGCAGTCTGACCACAGCCTTATAACAGTTGTACATTTCTGCTCTTCCATTCCAGCCCTCTTGAAATGAATGCTAACATTGCATTTTACTTGCTAACCACCAACTGAACCTGTATGCTAATCTTAAGAGAATCCTGAGCTAGGACTCCCAAATCCTTTTGTGCTTCAGATTTTCAAAGCCTTTCCCTTTTTAGAAAGTAGTCTATGTCCCTAATCTTCTTACCAAAGTATATAACCTCACAGTTTCCAACATTGTATTCCATTGGCACTTCTTTGTCCACTTGTCTAGCATGTCTAAGTCTTTCTGCAGCCTCCCTGGCAGCAAGGGTTCTTATCTAGTTTAGTGTTATCCTGTGTGACACCTTGTCAAAGGCCTTCTAGAAATCCAAATAGATCACGTCCTTTGTCGAACCTGCTTGTTACCTTCTCAAAGAATTCTAACAACTTTATCAGGCATGACCTCCCCCTGATGAAGGTGTGCTGAGTCAGCCCTATTTTAGCACGCACTTCCTAATATTCATAATCTCAAACTGAATTGACCTAAAATCTTATTAATGACCTGAAATCTGGTTAACTGGCCTACAGTTTCCGGTGTTCTGCTTCCCTCACTTCTTAAACAGGGGTGCTACATTAGCCATTTTTCAGTCCTCTAATGATTCCTTCAAGATCACTACCAATGTCTCTACAACCCCTCAGCTATCTCCTTCAGAACTCATGGGTGTAGTCTATCTGGTCTGAGTGATTTTTCCATCTTCAGACCATTCAGTTTCCCCAGCACATTCTCCCTAATGATGCTACCACATTCACTGCTGCCCCCTGACTCTCTTGAACTTCTGGTATGCTGCTTATGTCTTCCAATGTGAAAACCAAAGTATCTAACCAGTTTCTTCGCCATTTCTTTGTTCCCCATTACTACGTCTCCAGCCTCATTTTTCAGCAATCCAATGTCAATTCTTGCCTCTCTCTTACCTTTTAGAGATCTTAAAAAAGACACTTGCTAGCTTACTCTCATATTTCACCTTCTCCTCCCTGATTGTGTTTTTTAAGTTATCCTGTGCTGGTTTTTTAAAAACTTTGCAATCTTCTGGCTTCCCACGAATCTTCACCACATTATCTTTTGCTTTTATGCTGTCCCTGGCTTCCCGTGTCAGCCATGGATGCTTTATCCTTCCCTTAGTATGTTGCTTATTCCTTAGGATGAATTTCTGCCGTACCTCCCGAATTACTTGAAAAACTCCTACCATTGCTGCTCCATTGTCTTCTCTGTTAGGCTTCCCTTCCAACCAACTCTGGCCAGCTCCTTCCTTATGTCTTTACAGTGACCTTTCCTCAATTATTATACCATTACATCTGATTCTGGCCTTTCCCTCTCAAACTGCAAGGTGAATTCTTTCATATTAGGGTCACTGCCTCCAGGGGTTCCTTCAACTTAAGCTCCCTAATCAAGTCTGCGTCATTACACATCACTATATCCAGAATGGCTGATATTCTAGTGGGCACTACCATGAGCTGCTCCAAAAAAAAATCACCTCATAGACATTCCATGAATTACTTTCTTTGAGATCCATTATCACCCTAATTTTCCCAAAGTACGAGCATATTGAAGGCCCCCATGATTATTGTTAATAGTGTGGTGCATTTCTTATGTGCCTTTTCTATTTCCCGATTTATTTGCTGCCCCTCATCCCGGCCACTGCTGGGAGGCCTGTACGCAACTCACATCATGTTTTTTCATCCTTTTCTGTTCCTCATCTCTATCCGCACAGATTCTATGCCTTCTTACTCCATGTTACTTCTCATTATTAATTTACTTTCTTGCTAACAAGGCAATCCTGCATCCATACCCATGACCCTGTCCTTTCAATAGGATGTGTACTCTTGGATGCTTAGTTCCCAGCCCTGATCCCCTTGCAGCCATGTCTCTGTGATAGCCACAACATTGCTCCTACCAATTTCAATCTGCGCTACAAGCTAATGTTTGTTTTGTGTAGTGTGCATTTAAGCACAACACCGACAGTCCTGCATTAACTACACCACCCCCCCAACTTCCCAAAGATGTCCCCTTACCTGCTGTGCCTGAAGTAAAATTCCTGATCATTTCTCTACTCTGTCCTATTACTTGTTTTGGAAACTTATATAACTTCTGCAGAGCCCTTCCCAGCCTTTAACTTTTTTTATTGATGCTTCAAGGAGAAAGGAGATAAAATGGTAGATTAGAGCAGCCATGTGGGTTTAGGGCTATTGCATGTTTTGAATTAAACATCAAAGCAGAGATTACTGTCTCAATGTTGTAATTTCTATATAAATCCATGAAACAGAACTAGCGTGTGTTCATGTGCATGCTGGACACAAGACAGATTCAAATTGCTGAAATCTCACCACCATAACAAATTTTAAATTTAAAAAGACTGGGCTGATAATAACTTCATATTAGCAGTGCCATCTCATCTCCACTGACCTTGACAGTTCCTTCTGTCTCTACAAACCACCTCCGCAGCATTGACTGAATATGGCCATCACTCAGCTCTGGATTGACTTTTATAATTTCTTGTTTCACCATTTCTTCAAGCAGCAAACGGCGGAGACGCCAGTAGAAGAATGAGCGCACAGTCTTCCACTCGAGGATATCCTGAATCAGAACAAATGCTACATTAGGATCCAAATAAGTTTGATAGCAGCATTGGGAACTATGCTACAGAGGATACCCTTTTGCTACTAATCATCCCTTTAGTGAAGGCAAAAATAAAGAGCGAACTGTGGAAGTTACAGGCACATCCCATTATGTCTTCCTTCCAAACATCCCCATACCCAAACCAAAACGCCAAGCTTTCTTTGGGCACCTCTTCCCGTGTTACCTAACAACAGCAGAAATAGGGAATGCCTTTAGAACTATCAAGCACAACCTTGAGTCTTAGATTAGGATGGGTACGATAAAGAACAGTGCAAAATATGTAACATGCAATGTCGAGCTGTAATCTTATTTCACATGAAGTGAAGAAGTTCAGTTTGCATCAGAGGAATTATCTAACCATCACAAATAATCCTTACCCAGCCAAAGCAATGTAACTTTACAAAGGTGCAAGAATATTAATGAATGGTGAAACTTCAATATAATCAATCTCTGAACCAGCAAGATTTTACAAGCTACAACCTATTAAAGATTTTTAGTGCAGTCCTGATGCGTTATGTATGCGTTACCTTTCAGCCTTTCACTGAGGTAGTTTTCCCTTCTCATACAGTCACTGCCTACAAACCATCCCTGATTTATAAATGTTCAACTTACAAAAGCTTGTACTTACCAATGCAATCCCATATAGGGAAGCATCAATATTAAGCCTGAAGTTTCATTATTCAAATATTTCGTTGTACTTACAAACAGCTATTTTAAATCGTCCTGCATTGTGTTCTGACACACGTACAAATTGACTTGTGTTAGACTGAAGAATGAAACTCATTTACATCCCGGGGCTGCCTATACCTTTCTTGGAAGGCTTAACATGATAGAGACCCAAAAATGCTGAACAATCAACTGAAGATCTGCATTTTCCCAGGGGCTTCCAAATTTCATGGTCAAGGTCAGGATGTCATCCTATAGGCGGTATCAGATACTAAGTGTGCCCTCCACTCCAACCCTGTCTTCCACCCACAAACCACAGCTCCCAGCTTGTCTTACCAGGAAATGCCTTGCTGTCATAATATCCCTGACCCACAGGCAAGTGGGGATGAAGACCTCATCATAAAATAAATCATGTCTGTTAAACCATATTCTACCCCACTTTCTAACTAGGTGCCCTGCAAAAGATCAAGAGGATGAAGGTGAAATTCTCTTTAACCGTAATAACTCCCTTCTCCTGCATCCGGCCAGGTGTATCATGAAGATTGGCAAATTGGGTGGCCACTTGGTGGTAAATTGGAAGCAGGAACTCTTCTCGAGCTTTCAATTTGGCTTCTAACTCCTTCCTGATTTTCTGAGAAAGTTCCAGGGAACCTACAAAGATTGAGCAAGCACAGGTCAGCGGATCAAGTTATAGCACAGACAGGGAGGGGTGCACATATTTAAAATGGAGAAACTTTGATAACAGCGTTTGCATTTTCCTTACCCAACTGGTCAGCAAGGCCGGAATAAATGGTGTCAATTCTCCTCATTGTCTTCACCAAGTCTTTCCGCCTGAACTTGATCTCCACAGTGCCTTCAGGCTCCAGCACACCACCCCTGAGGCGTGAGGATATGAGAAAATTCTCTAGAATTTCTAGGTTTCATGGTCAATCATAGTAAAAATCAATAAGTTATTTTGATTGGGGTGTCAAATCTGTGTCTGCAACAAAATAAATATTAAAATGCTACCTCTCCCTTTCAGGAGAAATCTCGTTCTTCAAAGCCCACTCAACCTTTTTGAATTCTCCAGTATAAAGCACGACCCCCACATACAATCTGCACCCAAACAATTGGTTTTACTCAATCATTATTTTCCTCTTGCCAACTTCCTACCCTTAGTGCAGGCACACAGTCTTCATTTGGATGCAGTTCCACACAGTTGTTGGAAATAAAAGAGATGCAATATGGCTGCCAAATTGCTATCACCCAATTTGCACTATCCCACAGTGTCATCATCGATCGTATTGTATGCTTTATAATAATAAAGCACGTGCTTTTTAATTTCATGGCCTACTGTGCCTTGTGAAACAAGACACTACGCTGCCCCACCAGCTGAACTACATACTGTAGATTGATGTTCGCCTTTATTCTTTCAGGTGTATAGGCATCACTGGAAAGTTTATGAGCAGGAATGTCTTGCTGAAATTGTACAAGGCCTTAGTGAGACCACACTGGAGTACTGTGTACAGTTTTGATCTCCTTCCTGTCGTCCATCTCCAATTTCCCTTAAATTGAGTGGTTGCTAGATTGTTTCAGATGGAAGTTAAGGATCAACCATACTGTTGTTTGTCTGGAGTTGCACGTAGGCCAGACCAGGTAAGGACAGTCGATTTTGTTTCCCAGAGGACATCAGTGAACCAATTGGATTTTTACAACAATGATAAAATCATGGTCTGCCAGCTGCTGAGCTGGAATCTGAACCCATAGCTCCAGAAAATTATCTTCAGCTTCTGGATCACTAGTCCGGAGACATTACTGTAATGTAACTGTCTCCCATTTATCCAACTGAAAATTGGCAATTATGCAAATGGCCTTCAAAGATGTGGGATTCGAGTACAGGAACAGGAATGTCTTGCTGCAATTGTACAGATACCTTGGTGATATGGCTGTTCTAACAATGAAAGGACTGCAACAAATATTTACCAGCTGATGACTGAGATGGTAAAACTGACGCATGAAGAGTCTAGACTGGTTAGGATATATTCACTCAAGTTTAGGAGAATGAGGTGGGGTGGGGGGGTGACGTCAAAGAAACCTATAAAATTCTAAAAGGGCTAGACAGGGTAAATGCAGGAAGGATGTTCTTGATGAACAGGGAGTTCAGAGTCTGGGGTTACAGTACAAGGATTCAGAGAAGGCCATGTAGGAGTGAGAAGAGGAGAAACTTCTTCACCCAGAGAGCGGTTGAGCCTGAGGAATTCTCTGCCACAGAAAGTGGTTGAAGCCAAAACACTGAATGTTTAAAGGAAGAATTAGAAACAGTTCTTAGGGCTAAAGAGACCAAATGGTATGGGGAGAAAACAGAAACAGAGTACTGAGTTGGATGATCGGCCATGATCACACTGAATAGTGCAGCAGCCTCAAAGGGCTGAATGGCCTACTCCTGCTTGCACTTTCTTGGTTTCAATACTTCAGGTGATATTAGCCAAATGAATAGATGAGAGGAGAAAAATATTTAAATTGTCTTAGTATCATGCAGATATTTTGGTGGGGGCATAGTACATTTACCTGACAATGGAGTTTGTAAATATTCTTTAATCAGTACCTGCTTTCTTGATCCGCATAGAGTTCTATGTAAAGTGGATTGATTGTAGGATCAATTACTGCCCACGAGCCACCTCGGAGTTCAGCATGAGGTGGGATGTAAACGAGCACAGGCTGCTGGAACTCCCTTAAACTATCTACGATACTGGCACCAAACTTCAGAACCTGATCATACATATCTAATGGAAAAAAGCAAGAAAGGAATTCTGACAGTCCATTTTGGATTCTTCATGAACTCGGTAGAAGGGCAGATACGTATAGTCTTTCTCCTTAGGATCTGTCAAGATTCTGTTGCATTTTAGGAAAATGAAAAGAAGTAGAGGAATTTCATTTTGTAAAGCGGAGTTGTGCCCCAGAAACAGACTACTCAATTACCCACTTTTCTAATTACACACTACAATCTTCACAGATAAAACCATGCACAAGATTTCACCACATTGTGAAATACCCAGTCTCCTTTCTCTTTTGTCTTTTATGTCTTTTTGTTGCTGATTAATTCACACATTTCTTTCTGTAAATATTTGTAGAATTATTTGCTCACATGGAAGGCAAATGCTCAGACAGACTGCTTGTGCTGAAATCCAGTTTCTGTGTGCTAAACTTCTTTCCGTGTATAAATACAATGTCTGGTGGGAAGTGAAGTATTAACAGCAAATAAGGCAGATGAATTGGAACTTATGATAATGATTAAAGTCATTCAGAATGCTGTTCCCTTTTAAAACATTTTTTTAATCTCTTTCCTCAGGGTATTTGCCGTCCTTACTATATGGGGAATGTGTCACTCAGTACATTACTGATTATTATGTAATGTCTGTTCAGCACTTGAATGCAACAGAGTCCTGTTAATGCAATTCTGGAAACAATTTGTTTTGATAAAATTATGGACCTTACCTTTCATTCCACCAGAAAACCCTCGCCAGTTAGCAAACACAATAAGGGGAAGCCGTTCTCGTTTGAAGTCCTTAATCACTTGTGCAGTTTTAAAAGCGGAGTCTGGAAACCACACCTGTCCAGCTTGCTGAACAATCTGTCGAATACAACAGAAAAAGACCATCAGCTGAATAAATTGAGATATTCACTCAACTATTTGTGGTCTGAAGCAGAACATTACTCCCCCAAATAAAGACACAACATTTGTTGACAAAATAATAAATGAGGCTAACAGCAAGAAGCGATGTGCCAACTATATATGAAAATGCAAAATTTTGAGTCTTGTCTGCTTCAGAAAAATTGCATCTCGCTGTCTGATTCACTATTGAAATGCATTAAAGGCATACATTTCCAGTACTTGCCCATACACTTGCCACAGAAAGTTAGGATTATCCATGCTGTCTAAGTAGCCATTTAATGACATAAGTGTCAATCACTGCCAGTCAGTTTCTCTGCCACTGGAAATAAATTATTGTAATTTTGGACTTTCCTTCCTTCAGATTTTAACTTCAAGTGGAAAGTTCTGAATTTTTAAAATACATTTCTATCTCTCCTTTCCCTTTCATTTAATCCAAATTTTCTTTTCCTCCCTTAATTTCTCCTCTGTACCTCATTTGACATTAAATTTTCCATTCAGTATTCAGACCACATGCTATTTCCTACTGCAATCCTTGAAATGGATTGATTTTAGAGATACAGTTACATGCTTTGATCATTCAAATTGTAGATGCCATGTGGAAAATGCTGCATTGCTGTAAATGCATGTTAGAAATAATGTGCAATGCAAAATATTACTGAGATTAAATGGGAAAGAGCAAGTCTAATGAAGAAATGGTGCCGATGACTGACCGGCCACTGCCAATTGTTGACTATTCAATTCATCTTCTCCTGCTGTGGAATGGTTAAAAATTCTTTTTTTGGAAATTTGGAGGACTTTAATTTCACTTGCTTTCTTTATTAGGCCCTCATTTGCTGCCACACAGCAACTTGAACTGAATTATTATTCACCAATCCAACAGCCTTATTGCTTCCTGCCCAGTTTTCATATATCAGCCAAGGTTGGAAATGTCAATAGGTTATTTCACTGGCTTAAATGACCGGGGCCAGGGGTTTCATTAGGGAACCAATAGATCAGACACAGGCCTCTAGGAGGCTTGCAGTCTTTGGGTCAGGTGTCTTGTCCAGGAACAACACCGGGACTGGTGATTTCTGTCCCTGTCCCCGTAATAACTATTGCTCAGCAGACAGAAAGTTGGCTAGAAACTTAAGTGCAATAGATATTGCAACCAACTTAAGCCATATCCAACTGCTACATTACCTTGCAGAATCACTAGACTGTGATCAGATGGAGGTTATTTAAAAAATACATCTTTTTGAACATATCTGGGAGAAGTGGGATTTGAATCTCGACCTTTTGGCCCAGAGGTAGAGATTCTAGCCTGCATGCAGACACTCAGGTCAAACCACCACCGGTCGTCTCTCTCTAATGAGAGAGCAGCCCAATGGTCCTCTGAGACTATGGCAACTTTACATTTTCACATGCTGATTTCCCCCCCTCCTCAGCTCAGACATCCCAAATGTAGCAAACCAATCACTGCTCAGTAAAGATCAGCTACCCAAAGATTAGTGCAGCTAAAAGTGTCTGAACCGATTCAGGCAGCTTAGCCATTCCCATCAATAAATGCTGTTATTTTTCCCAATTAATCTAAAACATTCCTTCTCCAAAGTGATCACCTACTCACTTTTGATTCTGATTCGGGGTCAGCTGGATCGGCTGGGTTTGTCAATTCAACGGTCCGAGTCTCCACAGCGATAACTCCCACAGGGATCCCACCTAACCTGGCAAGGTAATCAGACATTCAAATTCAGGATCACTTGAACTAAATATTATCTTTAAGCAGTAGTGGATCTCCCACAGTTCTGCTCATGGTGCATTTAGAGGTAATGCTGTTGCAAGGACAGACAATTGCTAGAAAGATTCAAATAGAAAGGTCTGCTCAAGAGTCTGCAAATTAAATGTTTCTTTATTGCAAGAAATTTTTCAATTATCAGTCAGGATTTTTTTAACAATGTATGTTGTGTAAAGTGAGCACAAAATAGATACAAAAGTACACATAAATCTTTGACAGTTTTGCTCATTAATTTTTTTTCTATGAAGAGCATAAGTAGTGGAAAAGTTGAATACTACAGATGCTGGAAATCTGGGCTAAAACAGAAATTGCTGGAAATACTTGGCAAGTCAGGCAGCATCTATTGGTAGAGAAAAGAATTAATGTTTCAGGTCAATGGTTTCTCTTTAGAACAATACAAAGTTAGAGATGTAATTGGTTTTGTGGAATCAATGAGGGATGCAGGCTGGAAGACAGGACACAATGAAAGACAGAAAAATTTAGTTTAATAGAAAAATAAGTTACATAAATTACAATATTTCCTCATTAACTACTATCAGATAAATTGTCTATTTAACCCAAATAATTATGTGTGGTTTCAAACATAAATAAATATTTACAATCTTCCCTTTGAAGTTGCCTTTTAGAGAGATCGAAATTGGTAGCGACTTGAGACTGATTGCAATTTTTTGTTTACATTTTTCAGAAAAAAGTTGCCAAAGCGTCTTTTAGAGACACCATCACTCAGCACAGAAAGTTTGTTGTAAATTCCAATGCCTTATGTATCAGCCTCTTCATAATCTGAGCTGCATCAGTGGTCTCTTCCCCATCTTTAGCCTCAAAACATCAGACTAGATGACAATTTATTGGTTCTTACCTTGCCCTTCCTACAACTACAGTCTGTGCCCAGGGTTTCATGATTTCACTGAACGATTCATGGTCAAAGAAACCACTCTGCCAGGTACCTTTGATATCTGCAGGTGGAGAAAAATCACAGAAGAAGTAAATAGTTGTCCTCAACAAGTCATGAAATAGTAGTTTTTTCAGTACTTATCCTTTCTCCAATAACATTTGCTAGATACTGCTCCATACATTACATGCATTCCACAAGTAGCACAATGCAGTCGTGACAGCTTTACTCATGGGATAATTGTAAAAAACTAGAAGTAGTTTTAGACCCAAATATGTGCTAAACTGTAGCTGTTCATCAAAACATCACTTATTGTCCAGAATAATGACATTTCTCTTACTTGGATGAGGTCTGCCAGCCAGCATCCAACGAGGATCATATGGAGCCTTGGTGGGGACAAAGTCAATTTCCCTCTCAGGACAATCCTTCGGGGTGATTACAGGCACTGGACTTGTGTTGTTCTATAGGAACCGAATAAAACAAGCATTCATCCAACATGTTAAAAGTGAGAGAACAACAGAGCCTGATAGAAATTAATATTTAATCTGAACGGAGTTAGTTCCCTTACACAGGGGCAGGGAAAGGATGTGAGTTTTACATTTGGAACAACAATGTAGGAACAAGCTGTCAATATTGCTACTGTCTAATATTGTCTGAAGGGATGCCTAAGATGTAATGGAACAAGGGAACAGATGACAGACATATTAATTAAGAAGGAAGTGTGCATGAATTGAGTATATAAATATGTCAGGCAACCAAACAGAGGATAAAAGTTCTATGAAATCTGTTTAAATTAAATAAAGTTCTCATGAAAAATATGGATTTTAAATCTATTAAAAAACATTTTTCCTTCCTTGTATAACAGTGTTGGGAAAAGATGGTTGAGTTGAAATGTTAAATTTTGGGGTATAATTACCCATTCCGGTTTTCTGAAAGCAAGCCTTATGGACAGTGGAAGAACAAAGTCATCATGGGGACCTGGAGTTACTTCTTTACTAAAGAGGGAACAAGAAATGGCCTTGGCATTTTTCTTATCATGCAAAAACAGGATAAAAAGCAAAGTTTTCTTTTCCAAATTGGAACCTACTAATTTGAACACGAACGAAGAATGGACTGACTGTTAAATTAGTGGATAAGGTTGAACAAAACAATGATTTACGACGATTTATGAGGCATGGTCAGAATTTAACAACTTTAGAAAGACTGAGGATCATACCATGGAAGAGTGCGAAATGGGAATTCAACAAATTGCAGAAATTTCACTTGGAAATTCCCTCTGTGCTGGCATTTAAAGTTACAAAGTATCAAGAGTGGACAGACATTTAGTTTTGATGGGAGTTTCCAGATAAACATGCACTACTAGAACAAAAGGTCAGAAGCACTAAAAAAAAAATTCCTAGGAAAGAATTTCTTTCCAGCAGCGTTCATATTGCAAAGGGGGCATTCGATGAATCCTCTGTTGTGTCAATGTTAACAAATTGGTGAGACATCTAGTTCAGTTTGTATGTGAAAGCATGAAAAGGAGGATGTCAGGTCGGTCATCCCAAGAATGTATAGTTTTAAGAGGTATTATGCAGACTTTATGTTGGAAGAACAAAATTTAATTTCTTGCACTTGAACTATAGGGAGATGTTGATTGGAAACTTCATTTTTCCCAGGGAGGAGAAACAGATTAAAAAGCTACTTTAACACATTTTATGATAGGAGGTTTGGAAAGATAGAGGCCTATGAGAATATTCTGCATCAGACTTTTGACAACCTTATTACATAGCCCATTAAAATGTCACACCTGGGGAAACAAAGGCAGTGAAGAAATGCACCCCCTCAAAAAGAGGAATAAAAGTCTTTGTAATTGAGTGGAGCTTCTGTAGGTCTGAAACATTTATCAAATTTTTAATGGTGAGGATCATGGGGAACTGTCCTTAAAAAGCTTCCTTTCTTACCTGTGAAGAAGTAAACTTGTTTGAACAGTTTCACCCACTATCGTTTTTCAAAGAAGCATTTTGCAGAAACACATGACAGAATAATGATCATGAACTTTGTTTCCGATTTGTTCCAATTCACATTGTAAACTGCTCCATTTACAGATAATGTTCATGCCAGCAAAGTTCAGTGTAGGTAGTTAACACACAATTGAGATGCGGAAGGCATTAAACTAATCTTTTTCCATCTTTTACAAGTTATTTTTACACAACTCTGCTGCAAACTTGCATCATCATACCTTAGGCATGTACGACAGCCACCGTAAGATGGTATAAACACCCTCAAAATCATCAGGGACAGTAGTGTGTGATATACCATTGTTGTGCATGATATGCACTCCACCCAGCTGGTTGTTGGATGTGTACACTTCACGGCCAAGAACCTGATGGAATGTAGGACATATGCTGGCAATGAGAGAAAGTCAAATCATTTTCCTTAAATATTTAGAAACACAAATTTAAATCTGAGGTAACTGCAGTTAGTTTACACTGTCAGAAACAAAGTGATATTAGTTAAAAATCAGTCAGAGGAAAATGTAACAACCTAAAAGCCAACTCCTATGGCACCAAATATGATTAAAAATCAGGGTGAGCAACCTTTTCTGGGAAATACGTGTGTGTGCATGTGTGTGTGTGTGTGTGTGTGTGTGTGTGTGTGTGTGTGTGTGTGTGTGTTGTCAATGACCAAAAAGCACTTCTTGGTTCGATAACACCATTCTTCTACATGAAATCTCCTCTTTGCTTCCCCAACGTGTGCTTCAGCATCTTACTGCATTTATCAGCTTTCTTTATGTTCTTGGAGGGAGACCAGTACTCAACAATCAATCAGAACAGCTCTTTTTGTGTGGCTTTTCTGCTCACTTCCAAATTGGCACAAGTCCATAATTAATTTTCTAGGATTCTAACGGAAGCAGATCTCAACCCTTCATCACATCATTCTGAGCAGGATTTGAATACAGGTCATAGGGATCAAAGCACAGCACCCCAAATTGATCTTTGGAAACTTCACTTCCATTTTTGACCTCACTACGCAAGCCACGTCCTCTTTGGAGAATAGTGAAGGAGGTATCCCCCGTTTCCTGTTCTTTGTACAGGTGGATTGTTTATTCCCATGATGCTACATCCGCCCACTCCATTTCATTAGATGGTTAAGGTTGTGGGAATGGAAATTTCAGTGATTCAAATTCAGCTCAAAGGTTCAAATGGGACTTTTGCTTCTACTTTGATACATTGTGTCAGTTACTACAAGAATTAGTACATTTTATTCTGACCTTGTTCAATGCACTGGCTCCTGTGAGAATGATATGCGAATTTTCCACTTGGATCACACGTTGTCCCAACCTCACTAAGTATGCTCCAATTCCAATTGCACGACAAGTCACCTACAAAATAGTAAATGGACTATGTGGATGAATGACTAATGGCCTTTTCTGCTGGGCATTAATGATATTGACTGGCACTGGGGAAGAAATTCCTTTAAAATGCATTTGTCATCAATTAGTGAAATTCTGCACTTTCTTATTTTAATGACGTTTTTAACCCAATTTAAAAAATGAATAGAGATTTTTAAAACATATTAAGCAATCCAATATGAATAGCATGAAGTACAATTTGTACTCCAAGTCTTAGAAAGTAGATTTTTTTAGCCTTTGTACATCATAGTCATGTCTTCTCCAACAACAATCATAAAGTGGAGGTGCTGGTGTTGGGGTGGACAAAGTCAGCAGTCATGCAACGCCAGGTTATAGTCCAATAGGTTTATTTGAAATCCCTTATCACATGCGAGCGTTCTTACGTGCTGGGCCTCGGCTTCAGTGACGGTGATGTCTGAGATTGCTTTTGGCAGTCTCAGTGTGGAGGCAAAACCTGAGAAAAACCACCACAAGCTTTTGGAGCGCTGCTCCTTACATCAGATGAAGTGGAGAGAAGTGCACAGGCACAGAATATACAGATGGAGAGATAAACTAACATAGATTTACAAGTCCTCTGCTACTGTTTGCTTAATAGTCGGGATACGTTACCGTTTCCTACACATACTTAATTACATTTTTTCAAATACATTCGCTCCTGAAGACAGTCAAATTGCATTGGTTCCATTCATTAGGTGTAAGCTAGGACACTGATTTCCGAACAGGGCTTCAAGGCTCACATCAATTCCATTAAAAAAAGGCTAATACAAAAATTCCCGCTGACTAGAAACACTGATATTTTACTGTTTCAAAGTTCATTTAGATAACAATAAAAAGGTTTTGGTGATAATTTACTCAGTTTCACGATTTATTTCTTTCTCTAAACATTTGATACTTGTTACCCTCTTTTCCAGGATCGCATTCAAACTGATCTCCACCCTAAAACTTGAAATTATTTTTTCAGTCTTCAAAGTTGACTAATTAAGCATTTGAGTTAAAACCACGTTTACTCTGTGACACTAAGATAACAAAGTATGAAGCTGGATGAACACAGCAGGCCAAGCAGCATCTCAGGAGCACAAAAGCTGATGTTTCAGCCTAGACCGTGGGACACTAATGGGATGCAGCTCCATCTAAAAAGCAGAACACCACATTGTGGATTATATGACATCACGGTCATATCCTTATTTGACATCTGACTTACTGTGAGTGTTACAGCAGTAAATTTTGGGTTAGGGGGTAGCACAGTCTGTCACACTTACCAGACTGATGGTGACAATTTCATTGTAAGCAAGGGAGGATTCTCCCGCAATGGTTCCAGCTCCTCGCAGGTTCTCCACTCCGAGGCCTTCCTCTTTGCCAATAATGTCAGTTATAACATATCTAAAAAATCAAACATAGTCAAGGTCACATGGCCTTTCCTGCACAGCTAATTTCATTTAAGGGGCTATTACTAATGATAATGTATGTAATGCTTGGCTAAAAACCATAAAGTTTAGAACATTTTACCTAAGTAGTCCAGCACAGTAAAATACCCACTGCTTCCGTATCATTTAAACAGAACTGATGACTACCATCACAATTCAGTTAATCATTTAGTTGAGGGCTAGTAGGAACTGCTGATGCTGGAGTCTGAGTTAACAAGGCGTAGAGCTGGATGAACACTTCAAGCCAGGCAGCATCAGTGGAGCAGGAAAGCTGACGTTTCGGGTCTGGACCCTTCTTCAGAAATACGGGAGGGGAAGGGGACTCTGAAATAAATAGATAGAGGGGGAGGCAATGACGGAAGGTGGATAGAGGAGCAGATAGGTGGAGAGAAGACGGACAGGTGAAGGAGGTGGGTTGGAGCCAGTAAAGGTGAGTTAGGTAGGGAGTTGGGATGGGGATTGGTCAGTATAGTTGAAATGTGTGTAAAATGCACAGTCTAAGTCTACTAATATCCCTTTAAGACAAGTGTTGGTTCTTACATGAATTAGATTCCTTCCCTTTATTTGTGAAATTGACTTGTCTCCAGTCATTATTTCTTTGGGTTGTTGGCACTTAATTTTAACAGGGTCAGGCAGATAACATATAGAACCAATTTCCCTTTCCATTGCACTAGAATAAGTACAACATGCCATGCCACTAACATAGAAGCGAATGAACTTCCAAGCTTTCACCATAAAAGTGTTCAAATAAAAATTGCCAGAAAGCACGTCATTCACAACTAGAAGACATTGATATTACGCTACCAAAACTAAATAGTCCTCAAAGGAACGAATTCTTGCTCGTTATGATTTTAGGTATGGCTTAGCATACAAGGTACTCAGAGGTGATGAACCCTTGAACCATACTAGATATATTCATTGATTGTGGACCTATTGCAAAGGAATCAACTGGAGCCAGAATCTGAAGACAAGTTTTAGCCATGTCAGGAATGTTCATATCAGATGGCTTATTTATGGATAGATTCACTCACAGTAGCAACAATGTAGCCATTGCAAGAAAAACTCAATAACATTAAATCAAGCTATTAAGAGTCATAGAGGTATGTGGCACAGAAACAGACCCTTTGGTCCAACTTGTCCATGCTGACCACATATCCTAAATTAATCTAGACCCATATACCAGCATTTGATCCATATCCCTCTAAATCCTTCTTATTCATATACCTGCCAGATGCCTTTTAAAAGTTGTAATTGTACCTGCCTCCACCATGCCCCATGGCAGTTCATTCCATACAGGCACCATCCTCTGCATGAAAAAGTTGCCCCGTAGGTCCCTTTTAAATCTTTCCCCTTTCACTTTAAACCTAGACCCTTTAGCTTTGACTCCTCTACCCTACAATAAAGTGGGCATAGCTCGAGGGGACCATAAGGCTTTCTCTCATTGCAGAGAGATGGCTGCTGGCGATTTAACTGAGAATCACCATGCCTCAGGCAAGGGGCAATGTTGAAATGGCACGATGTCGTGGTGACTTCAGCTGGTATAAGAATTAAATCCACACAGCTGGCAACAATCTGCATCACAAATCAGGCATCTAGCCAACTGAGCGAACCATCACCCTTCAATTACTGATACAAAGAAGTATCTAGTATGTAGTACAATTGCAATGATCTAAGGTAGACAATGGGTTGGAATTTTCATTCTGGTCAGGGTCAATAGTATCTGCTGCACGTGAATGGATAGCCATCCCAGTCCGTACCAGAAACAGACATGTGCCAAATGGATAGAGATGGAACATGCTGGCAAAATTGCAAACTAACTAATGTGTCTACTTCTGTTTAAAAATTCAGCTCCGCAATCTTTGGGTTTGGGAAAGCAAGGTTTGATGAGCAATTACATACATAGCATTTACAACACAAAATCATTCTAATTTGTCTAACAGGTCCAACCTTTTTTCATTCAACCCTCATCAACATATTCCATTCTCCCAAATGTGTTTTCCTAGATGACTCTTAAGTAAATCTATTTGATTCATCTCAACTATTCCTTGTGATGGTGAGTTCTACATTCTAGTTACTCTATAAGCAAAGTTTTTTTTTCCTGAACTACCCTTCTGGATTTATTAGTGACTGTCTTATATTTATAGTCCCTGGTTGTGGTCTTGTCTGGAACTGGAAACATCTCATCCAACAATTGTTTTGTCACCTTAAAAGCCTTAAGCACATCATGCCAAATGGTATCTTAATGAACATTGCTCTCAGTAGTTAATGACAGTTATTAATTAATGATGAAGTACTTTGCTCAAGGTGCTATGTTGATTAGCAATCAGTAACTGGATTGGCTTTTTTCCCAGTTGCTTCAGACAGGGGTAGACAATCTAAACATATAAAATCGATACACATAGTTGGTTTCCTTGCAATGCAGTTGTCTGAAGAGTGAAAGAATCTTTAAAACTCTATAATCAAGAACTTTATAAAAGCTTTGCTCCACTTTTGTCACTCACTTCATCAATTTTTTGTTCATCAGTGTAACCAGAGATGTTACACTGTTTTCTCCTTTTGGATATATGCTGACTATGCATTAGTTTCAGATATTCAAATTTTCCTGCATATATAATACCCACCTGTACTCTCCATCCTCCTCGACATGTTCACAATGCACAGAGTTAAAGGGGCTAATCCTAGTGTAGTCCTGAGGCGTCAAGTATAGGTATCTGAAGCCCTGACAAATAAAATGGATTATAGAAAAGAAGAATGATAACTGAATAATCCAAATGGTCTACTTAAATTTCAGTGCTTCAGGGTTAAATGTCACAAACAAAATTATAATGAAATTGCGTTCTTCATCCATTGAAGAATTGTTTTAATTGTCCAATGTAATCAAATTTTGATTATAAAATAAGATTTATTTTAAAGGAGGGGAAATAATAACTGTAATATTAAAATTATCACTCTGAAAAGCTAAAAGCTTTGATCTACTTGTGTATCTAGTCAGTGCCTTGGGCCAACCATTATTAGGAAATCCTTTTTAGTTAAACTTACATAATATTAACAGAGTTAGCTGTACTGGTTTCTGGATGCTGGACATCCCCTCTTACAAAAGGTAGGTACTTCAGGAAATTCAGAGTCGGAAAATTGTTCTGCACAACTGACGATTACTGAGGCGCATCCAATTCAAGAAACCTTCACTCAAATTTGCCTGTTTCTGTTTTATCTAATTTGTTTGCCTCTGGCAGGCAGTCACGTGACTTTGAGGGATGGGAAAGGGACACATTGTGATGCAGAGACAGTAGGAACTGCTGATGCTGGAGAATCCGATATAAAAAGGTGTAGAGCTGGATGAACACAGCAGGTCAAGCAGCATCATAGGAGCAGGAAAGCTGACGTTTCGGGCCTAGACCCTTCTTCAGAAAATGCATTTTCTGAAGAAGGGTCTAGGCCCAAGACGTCAGCTTTCTTGCTCCTATGATGCTGCTTGGCCTGCTGCGTTCATCCCACTCTACACATTGTGATTCAGTTAAGTGAACCACACAGGATGAACCAGAGATTCTTTACCTGCCTATCACTGTTAATATGTTCATAATTTTAAAAAAGGCCACAGCCAGAATTGGTTTGATCCACACAGCGTAGCACTGTACTATTAGTCATTCAATCATTCACATAGTATGGGTGTCACAGGCAACCAAATGTCATCATTGATTATCACCCCTAATTTTCTGGTCAGCTGCCAGTTTGAATACAAATGAATGGCAATGCCAGGCCATTTTAGGGGGCAGTTAAGAAGAAACCACATTTATGTGGGTCTGAAAGTCATATGTAGGCCAGGACAGCAGATTTCCTATCCTGTAGGGCATTTGCAAACTACATGGATTTTAATGACAACATAGTAGTTTCATGACCAATATCAAAACTGGCTTTTAAATTATTTTTCAAAAATGGATTTAAGTTCTCCAGCTACTAATACGGGATCAAAAATAAATTCCTCTAGGTCCCCAAATGATTTGTCCAGTAACAGTACCACAATGCTGATATACCCAACTGATCATGCACGGCAAAGAACATAAGAAACAGGAATAGGAATAAACTATCTAGCCCCTCTAGCCCACTGTCCAATTCAAGAAAATCAGAGTTGATTTTTTTTATCTCAACTCCACTTCCCTGACAGTTGCCCTTATCCTTTAATTTCCCGAGAAATCTCTGCTAATGTTAATTACCTTATGTCTCTCATTTTCATTAGGCCCTTTGATACCATCTATTTTTGCCACACAATTTGTATCTTCTTCTGTCAAGACATTTATTCAATTGTTACTGGTTTAATCGCTACTACTTCCCAATTCAACACGATAACTTCTCTTATCTCTGCCTCTACTTAACTTTAGCTACCCTCTTGCTTTCTGTAAACTTATAAAAGGCAATCTGTTTTATTTTCATGGCTTAAACATTATTTTCTCTTTCTTCAACTAAACATTACAGTTACCCTTTGCTGATTTCTATAACACTCTCAATCCTCAAGATTACAGAATCTCAACATTGTGGAAAGAAGCCGTTCAGTCCAATGGGTCTGCACCAACACTCCAAAGAACATCTCACCCAGACCTATCTCCCAGCCCTATCCCCATAATCCTGCATTTACCATGGCTAATCCAGCTAGCCTGCACATCCCTGGACACTATGAGGCAATTTAGCGTGGCTAATCCACCTAACCCACACATCTTTACACTGTGGGAGGAAACCAGAACATCCAGTAGACATGCAGAGAATGTGCTAACTCCACACAGTCAACTGCCCGAGGCTGGAATTGAACCAGGTCCCTGGTGCTGTGAGGCAGCAGTGCTAACCGCTGAGCCACCGTGCCACACTATTGTGCTTCTCCTTTTAATCAAATACCATCTGTAACTTTCCTAGGTGCCACATTCCTAAAGAGCTAGTCATGATTTGAATCCCTTCTGATCTATAACACGCTTCAAGTCATGTGTTCAATTCTGTAATCTTTCTGACTCTTATGATGATTGGCACACGGTTCAGCTAGCAATCTAGAGATTACCACCTTTGAGATTCTGTGTGTTAATTTGAACCCTAATTCCTCAGTTCCATTCATCAGCACATCGTTCAAAGCCTACCCACGTTGAGGGTCCTATTTGGACCGCAACAACTTTCCTTTCCACACCTTTTCTGTTTTCAGATTCCGGAGATAGTTTTAACACCGGACTGGCAGCACACAATCAGCTGCACAGAAAAATGTCTATCTTTCACAGTCTGCCATTAGACATCACGTTCCTTTTCACTGCTGTAAATTGAATGGTTCCTGCATCTTGGTGTTTTTGTCAGTTTGCTCAGGCACATGGCCATTCTGTTACTCATGCACACAGGTAGCAAGAACCTCTCCCAACAGTTAGCAAGGGCCTCAGTCATTTAGGGACTTACACTCGCTCAATGGGAAGAAGGTGATCAGGAATTGAGTAATTCTTGATACAGTGAGAGAAGGAAAACAGATTTACCTTGTACGGATCATCTGAATCTTCCCAGGCCACTTGAAACATATTCCTTATCTCTTCAGCAAGGCCAATCCTGGCACCACTGTTAGCTGCAATGTAGATTCTCGGAATGCCTTCCATTCTGGCTAGTTGAGATGCCCGTAAGAACAGCAAATCTTCCTCGGGGCCAAATGAACCAGTCTTATAAGTGAGATCATTACAAATAACAACAATGTCACGTCCTTCAGGATATTCTGGAGTTTTTAAGTTCATTTTCCAGGCCACCATTCCTACCTGAGGGAAAGTCCAACACAACTGTATTTAATACCTAGAGGAGCATTACCATGTCAAAGATTGAAGAAAGGTAGGAAGAGGACAACAAATGTCTGCGTAAGAATTGTATAGAACATGAAAGTGGCATGTAAGAATCAGCAATGAATCTAACAGTAAGATTTCTAAAGAGAACTAGAATTGTTCAACAACACTATCAGTGAAAGTGTGGCAAGTGGAGCTGGAAATTAGAATCAGATTCTAAGCTCTTGTTAGGAGATAAATGCATTTTGCTATTATTTTATTCCTACCAGGTAGTTACATGGTCCCATACAAATTTTCTTTAAAAGAGGAAGTTTCACATTTACATTCTCTAGTTTCATAGTTAAAAACAAGAAATTAGGACCACACACACCACACTAGATGAAGGGTCTAGGCCCGAAACGTCAGCTTTTGTGCTCCTGAGATGCTGCTTGGCCTGCTGTGTTCATCCAGCTTCACACTTTATTATCTTCGATTCTCCAGCATCTGCAGTTCCCATTATCACTGATTCAAAATCTAGCTGTTATTCTTAATAATGAGGAAGATCGTATAGTTCACCAATTCAAAGCATGATATCATGCCTTTCACAACACTTAGATCACTACTTTTATCTGAACCTTCCCTTCTCTCCTGTTTTCAATTCTAGTCACATTGTGCATTTTGGTCTTGGACCTTATTTCAGGTTGCTCAGTTTAACAGCAGTGAACTGTACATACCTCATTACCTCCAGGAATCCTGTTCATATGCACGAGTTGACCCTGAGAGTCTAGCACAAGTTCTGTGCACAGGAATGGTTCCTTAGGACAGTCTACATCAGACCCCCACAGCTTAAAGAGAACCTTGGCCAGAGAAGGTAAAGAAAAGAGAGAAACCTTTTTAGTCTAACTTTTCTAAAAGATTTATTGTTACACAGAAAAAAAATAAAGTTTCAGATCAGTTAAATAACTTTTGATTGAGATTTATTAAGTGTGTCAGTATTGCTAATCAGATACACCACATATCATGTGGTAGATTCAAACAGAAAAATGACCAAACAAAATATGTGGAATAGTACTGAGTAAAACATATCAGGAAGATCATTCATCTGTGCTGAACTAGCTGACCTGAGCTCAGGGAACACAACTGTGTTCAGTTACTTGGAAAGAGTGAATCTAGATTTTTCACTCATGATCACCATTTAGCACACGTTACTGAAAAGTGGAGACTGGCTGAGGAAACATTGCATTTATCTGTAGTAATGAACAATTTGCCAGGAGGCAGCCATTGGGAATGTATTTGGGTTCCAACCGAAGAATGGAGGCAAAGATTGAGAAGAAAGGAAGTGAATGCTGATGCAAATATAATCCAGAATATAATCCAAAATTATTTAAATAATTAATTTATCTCATTGGGATGTGACAGAAAGGTTTCCTCATAGACTTTCCAGTTTACAATACATATTGTACTGTATTAAAACAGTATAAAACAAGTATTAAAACAGGCTGTGCCAGATAAAAAGGAAAGGGTTTTGTTTCAAATCTGCTATGTATTCTGCAGTTGAGGGTATTTAAGACATATATTCTATATTTAGAAGTCCTATACCATGGAACAGAATCCATGTCTATGGAGAATGTATTATCTCATATCAAGTGGTGACTTTTTACATACAATAAAAACAGGCAAGTAACATGCAAAATGTGCACCTCATTACCCCTAACATCAACTGAATACATTCTCCTGTAACATAATTCAAACATGAATGCGTGGGAAAATGTTTTTTCAACTTGACACATCTTCCCTTTGTACCCTGTTTATTTACCCAAAGGATTCTCACTCTTGACTAGGAACTTGTGAATACTGGGTCTTGACAGATTCATGTGAGAATAGGATGGGTCAAAGCATGCTGACACCCACAAGATATCAGAAAATGCTGTTGTCCATGGAACTGCTCCTCAAAAACAATTCAACACCTTTAAATGAGGAGAGAAAATTGCTAACTGAGGCTGATAAAATAGCTTACCTGCTGAAAGATTTCAGGAAAGTCATAGACATAGGTTGTTCCCAGGCTCTGAGCCTGGAATCGCTTTGCCTGGAGTAGATCTTTGGTGACATAAGGTGTGTTCATCAACATTCCATGGAGAGGCCCCTGCTTTTCTCCATATGAAATGAACATGATCTAAAAACCATAACAGGAGACAAATTAAAATTGTTACTATTCCTCAAAGGAAAATAAATCAGTATTGGTATAGAATCCAAGGATCAAAGTATCCCAGGAAGCCAAGTGCAATTTGTGGTTATATACGAGGCTCAGTAGGATTTAATTTCTGTAAAACTAATAGAGAAAAAAAATGGCTAAAAT
Source organism: Stegostoma tigrinum (assembly GCF_030684315.1). Taxonomy (NCBI): domain Eukaryota; kingdom Metazoa; phylum Chordata; class Chondrichthyes; order Orectolobiformes; family Stegostomatidae; genus Stegostoma; species Stegostoma tigrinum. Next base: position 11,881,454 of record NC_081379.1, read on the forward strand.
TGATATAAAAAGTCAGCTTCAAAGTTACTATATTTCCACTATTCCTCTAAAGGAGTCCAGCACAAAAGCAATAATCCTGAGCTTTTCTATCACCAGGGATGAACTTTCCATTAAAATCTATTATGGCTCATACGCCTATCTGGATTGTATTTCTGTCCACCCAGCTCATTGCTAATGGATTCAATTCACTTCTGAGTCTGAACACTACAAATTGATTCATTTAAATTATACTAGAACTTCCAAAATATCTTGCACTGGCTCAACAAAAGATCCCACTCTGCTTCTCAAGTTCTCTGTTTCATTAGCATGAAAAAGTTCCCATCTGCCGTCCATCAAACTGTGCATTCAACAGATTATCTTCCATTAATTCCACCACCTCCAATATGATTACAACTTTTCTTCTTGTGTTCTAAAGGAACTGTTCACACCATGACTATCCCTTCAAACTCTCCTACCAGATGCTTCTTTTCCATTAACACTTCCCCATGCAGGTACTGAAGCACAAGACACCTATTCATCCCCTCCCTATCCAAAGCCACATATGTTCCTTCTGGATAAGACAACTTAGGAATAGTTGCTCAAAAATAAAAGATGCATTTGTTGCTGTGGTGCAGTCTTCTCGTTAGACGATAGACAAGGAGCAGGTTAGGTAAATGCTTAATTGAGTATCTCTGTTATGTCTGCAAATGTGAGTCTGAGATCTCTTTCATTTTGTCATTCCAATTCCCCTTCTCTTTCCCCTCTGGCATTTGCCTGTTAGAGTGTTCCAGTGATGGTGACTGCATAATCCAGGGGCAACACCTATTTTTCCATGGGAAAATTAGTAGACCTTTCACTTCAATGTTGATTTTAATTCTTCATTCCTTCCTGCCCAAGCCTTGAACTCCTTCAGCAATTCAAACATTTCCTGTTTCTCTTACAATTTGTTTCCACATCCTTTTTTCCTATTGTTTCATGCCAATAATACTTTTGCCATATAATAAGTGCCTGTTTTCCATATTTTGCTCATATGAAGATTCTCTCTTTTTCCTTTTAACTCCTGTCTATTGTGATATCCTGCCTTGTAGTGAAAAGATCCCATATTCAATACCTCCTTTATTCTTTCTACAAAGACTCCGTTTTAGTTTTGTTTTTTCACATTTAAAACAATTTCAATTTTTGGCTATTTCAAGATTGTTTCTCCACCTTTGCATATTGGGAAATGAAGCTTTAGCATTCATTTACATTTTCTAAACTCGAGCACCCTCCATAATTCAACAGGCATCTACCTGTCCAGTCCTGGCATTTGTCACTTCCTTGTAAAGGCTCATATCCAAGTAATATCCAGATTCATTGGTGAGGAGCAAACGGATTGGGATTACTTTTCCTGTGGGAGTTAGGCGAATATTGATTTTCAGCTCAGCTTGCAGGACCCTGAGTTTCCACAACCTGCTCCCATATCTCATCACCATGTCACGGACAGACTTCTCAATCTGAAAATAAACATTGAAAAATTTATAAGGTCAAATATACACAACACAAAAGATTTTATAGTGGAAGAAAAGTCAGACATCCCTTTGGTTGTACTGTTAGCACTTAGAAGGGAAGCAATAATGCGCCGTTACGATTTGTTGTTATTTTAAATAAAATCCGCTATATTCAATAAAGAAAAACAGCAAAATATAGTGCTGACAACTCTCACCTCCAAAAAAAACCAATTTATTGGCCTCAGAGAAAATTGTAACCTGAGGCGACTTATATTGTGATGTGCTTTTCTTCAGAGAAGCAAACAAATTGTGGCTCTAAATTGACCAGTTAGGTGCTCCAAGTTTTAGTGACTTCACCAGTTCAATAAGTTGCACATTACAAGTTGATGGTGACTGACAACCCGTTGTACAAGTTCAGAATTTTTATGAGACCAGAGATCATCAAAAAAGACCGATCTGTGATCTCCCCTTACTTCTGTGAGCAGTTTTAGACTAAGCGAGATGAATCTAAACACACAGTGGACAGCTGACATTCCCACTGAAAATCACGGCAAAATATAGCCAAATCAGACTTACTAAAATTAACATTGGTGTTCTGCTCTACTGACTGCTAATACTTTATGCAAATACATAGTACAGCACTATCACTGTCCCAATTTTGGATAACAAGAGAAAATAATTTCTGAGGAAAGATACAATGAATCTAAAGTAGCTACTTCTTTGACGTATTCTAGACAGTTCCTCTGCAGATCTGCAGAAGTCTCTTGTTTCATGCATAATTTCATGTAAATCATTGGAATTCACCAAAAGTAAAAAGCAAAATAATTGCTTGATAAAAACATTTTTCTTTGGCTTTAAATGACAGAAAGTGAAAACATTCTTGGACTAACAATTCAGACAACCACAATAAATCAGAACTTTTCAAACCTTGGATGGGTCCATTATCACAGTTGGTACGAAGTTGAGGAAGATGTGATTGCAATCAGTGCGGATAGTCTGTTTGTTAAAAGCCACCTCCAATTCATCCATGGACTCAAGCAGCAGACGTTCCCCCTCATTTTGTAGATATTCAAAAGAGGCTTCCTAAAAAGTGCAGAGTGCGCAAGACTGAAATCACAGCAAATCAAATTCTAGAACAGATGCTTTTAGTACTGTTGAAATTTTTGGAGGATCAGAATATCCTTATGTTTACTCCTGGTACCCTACTAAACAATGGTTCTCCAAGGCCTTGACAAATTCATAGTCCAAATTCACCTCACAGGGGTGTATCTCTGACATGATTCTTCCTTTCCTGATCAAAGTGCACCTTCGAGGGACAGCTTAAAAGGACTTGACAATTAATATAAGGAAAGTTCTCACCAAGTCGTGTCCCAAAAGACTGCCTTATATTGACTCATCTCATGAGTCAATAATGAAGGACAGATGAAAAAGTTATCAAATTCATCCCATTTTCCCACTGAAGAGTAAGGTCATGTATGCAAATTAGCAGATTAGAAATAACATGTCAGGGGAATGCTGGTAGCTTAAAATTTACTGTAAGAATTCACTTCCATTCCGATGTTGATTTTTCTTCATGGTATATAGCTCTGTTTTGCCCAATACAGAATGGAATTCAGGCTCCATTTCCTTTTCAATCCTTCTTACATAAGGTGATCATTTAGACCTTCATGCCTGCTCTTCCAATCAATCAGATCTCGGCTGATCCATTACCTCAAGCTCCAACTTCTCGCACTATCCCCATATCCTATGATTCCCTCAGTCTCCAAATATCTGTTGATTAGTCTTGAACACACTCAAAAGTGAGCATTGTCAACTTTCTGAGGTAGGGAATTTCAAAGGCCCAGTACCCTGAGTGAAGAAGGTTCTCTTTGTTTCAGCCATAAATGATTCTCAGAGTGTTCTAGACCAGCTAGCCAAGGCATCATTGTCCCAGTATTCACCCTTGTCAGACTTCTCAAAAATTTTAAATGCTTCATTGAGATAACACCTTTCATCTTCTAATGCTACAGAGGATAGGGCTAAATTATTCAATTTCTCCTCATAGGGCAACACTCGTTCCGGGCTTAGACTAAATTGGAAGTTTACCTTAGAATCCCTATGGCGTGGAAACAGGCCCTTCAGCCCAACAAGTCCAGACTGACCCATGGAGCATCCCAACCAGACCCATTCCCCTATAACCCATACAACCCTGGGCACTACTTCTTGGCCAATCCATCTAGCCTGCACATCTTTCGACTGTGGGAGGAAACTGGAGCTCCTGGAGGAAACCCACACAGACACGGGGAGATTGGGCAAATTCCACACAGATATTGGCCCGAGGCTGGAATCAAACCCGGGTCCCTGGGACTGTGAGGCTGCAGTGTTAACCACTGAAAGACCGTGCTGCCCCTATGTATTTTGTAAATGCTTAGGATATCATATAAAATGCAGCCATCATATAGAGCTGCAAAGACATTTCTTTAACTTGCTTTTTTCTTTATACCCCATTATGTCTTTTAATACAATATTGAATTAGTTCTCCAGTTATATAACCATACATTACCTTATATAATTTCCCGCTCCACACTTGTTTAATTGTCTGATCTTTTAAAAAGAAGCCTTGCGTAAACCAAAGCAGTTTTAATTCCTGGAAGTGGAGTTGGAGACTATAACGATATGTATAAGAAGAATAATAATATTCCGGAGGATACCAAGTGTTAAAGCAGTAGAAAATGCTGCCAACTGACCAAAACAATCAATAGTAAATATGACAGAATTCTATATGACAAGAATTCCAGTTTTTTGATTGCCTTTGGGTATCTGAGAGTGCATGTCCAAAACTTTCTCTCAAGGGTTGAAACAGGTGAAATAGGGCTCCATTTTCAACATGGTCTTTGGAAGCAGCATGCTAAATAGATCAAATAATCTTTTCCCTTTGTTCAAGTCTCTTATGTTACAATCACCTTCTTCATCTTACACCAAATATTGACTAGACTAGATTGAATGTTTCGTGTGAAAGATCCACCCATGCTAATTGGCAAAATTACGCTTTCACTAAACCAAACTATGTGCTGAGCTGCAATTAAAACGTTGTACACGGATGCTCTGTTACTTCTAGGTTCCTCACCTTAGTGATGAGGTCAGGGTGTCGCACTATCGCTCGGACAAAGAACCTGTAATCAGTGACCTCTGCTCCTTTTTTCACCTTGGCAGCACCTAAATACAGGTGCATCTTGTGATTACTGCAGGGAACAGCAGTGAGGTCAAAGTTTCGCATTCGGTTAAGTTCCAGCTGAAAGGCTAGTGCCGGGTCCAAATGTCGATAAATACGATCCTCTGCAAACTGGATAGAGATTGTAAAGCTCAACCACATTACAATTATAAACTAAATAGCTTCTTCATTCTTATTTCAAACTTTATACGTCTGCTAGAAAATCGTTCAACCAAGATAAATATCCTTGCGTCATATCACAGAAGTGTCTGTTCCTCAGGTCCAACAAGTTGGCTGACCAGGTGAAGTGCAAATGCGGATTTTGCAACGAGTATTACCGAAGAGATAGTTAGCTTTTCCCCTCTTAATTCCAGGGGTACTCAAGCCAGTTATAGCAATTCAAATCACAACTGAGATGAAATCCACACTGTCCACTGTATTTGTCTACTGTGCCTTCAACTGAGACAATCATTCCACACGTGTTCTAGAGAGTCTTATACTAAATAAAAACTGAAACAGCTGAGGATGATGGAAATCAGAAACAAAAACAGAAATGCTGCAAAGGGTCAGCAGGTCTGGCAGCATCTGTGGAGAGAAATTAGAATTACACTGACCGTTTCAGGTTCAGTGACCCTTCTTTAGAACTGTTCTGAGGAAGGGCCACTGGACCCGAAACTTTACATCTGGTTTCTCTCCACAGATGCTGCAAGACCTGCTGAGCGTTTCCAGCATTTCTGTTTTTGTTTCTATACAGTATTCTTCTTTTGTCAAAAAAAAGGCCCACTTACTTAGAGGTATTCGATTCAGGTTGTTTATCTACAAATATCTTTCAATTCTAAAAACAGCAAGATTTTATCATGAGCTTTGGGACTCCAATGCCAACACCAAATGAGGCTCCAGGCCTGCACTTGTTGGGACTTGCATTGGAGGACACATTTGATATAAAAACAGAAAGTGCTAGAGAAACATAGCGGGTCTGACAACTTCCATGTCGAGAGAAATAATTTAACATTTCAAATCCAGTATGACTCTTCTTCATGCACCTGCAGTATTTTGCTTTTATTGTGAGAGATATATTCCTGGAGGCAGTCTCCCTGATTGGATAAAAATCCCAGAGACAAACAATTAAAAATGGTAGGCAAGTGGTAGATGCCTTTGGCCCTATCAGATGTCTGTCAGTTCTGTAGCATGGCAGCTCATTTGGGAAAATAGGCACTACTGAGGGATCACTCCAGCCATAGCAAAATGCCATTGGTCCAGGAAAATCAATAGGTACTTTAATCATTTAAGTTGAATGTCCATCTCTAATGGACAGACAGCCACATTACACTGAGTACAGTCATTAAGAAGCTTCCCAAACTCCACTCCATGGCTGTGAAAACTCTGCATGTTATCCTTATGAAATTATGATGAGAAAAGACTTGATGCATTTGTTAAACATGTAAAGCAAATCACAGCAAAATGCATTGCGAATAAAACATGCAAGTTTTCTGACTCTAGTCACAGAACAAAAGTTTATTTAAGAAACCAATTAAAGCTTAGTATCATAGCAAGTGATTTGTGATATACAGATTACCATTTAGTTTACCATTGATCAAACAGGGGTCAGAAAGCAAAACGCTGCTGTAGCTTTACAGCCTAATCTCAAAAGGACAATTTGAATTGAGAACAAGCAGATTACCATTAATTATTCCTTTTATAAAAGATTTCAGTTCAGTAAGATATACCTGAGGATTCAACTCGAACCTATTCTGCGAAATCATTCTACGCTCATTGCTCAAAAACTGTGGGAAGAGTGGTTTGACTACTTGAGGGTGGTTCCACTTGAATTTATGCAAAATTAAGATTTAAAGTAATCTGTTTATTTTTCATCGTTTAAATTCAACTAGGTGGGGACTGAGGATAATATTTAGTAAGTATTAATACAGTAGAAGAATAAATATATTATGATTGCGCTTAACACAGCATAGATATGTTTTTCTGGGCAACCACTATGAAGGACAAGTCAAAATGTAGATTCAATACAAAGATTTTGAAATCTTCAACATTCTATTATTTGAAAATAAAATTTCATTTGAAGCCTCTTTGAGTTGATAACATAGCAACTTTCCAGAGAGAAGCAGAACGAAATGCCTTCAGTGCATATTATAAAGTGTGAAGGATCACGCTAAAACAGGTCAATAAGGTATATCTTACAGTACTGCGTAAGGTTCTGTTTTGGTGATATGACAGTAATGATTAACCTTGTTACTGTTATTTATTAGCAGTCAGCATCCCATTGCAGTGACTTAAAATGCAAGACAAGACCAGCATTGTCCTTGACTATGTGATAAGACTTAAGACCACAAGACCATGTGACCATAAGACATGGGAGCAGAAATTAGGCCATTCAGCGCATCGAGTCTGCTCTGCCATTCAATTATGGCTGATAAATTCCTCAACCCCATTCTTCCGCTTTCTCCCCATAGTTCTTGATCCCCTTGATAATCAAGATTTAATCTAGCTCAGTCTTAATTGTACTCAATGGCCTGGCCTCCACAGCCTCTGCGGCAGTGAATCCCATAGATTTACCACTCTCTGGCTGAAGAAGTTTCTCCTCATCTCTGTACTAAAAGGTCTTCCCTTTATTCTAAAGCTGTGCCTTCAGGTCCTAGACTCTCCCTCTAATGGAAGCATCTTCCCAGCATCCACTCTGCCCGGGCCATTCAGTATTCTGTAAGTTTCAATCTCCCATCATCCTTCTAAACTCCAATGAGTGTAGACTCAGAGACCTCAAACATTCCTCATATGTTAAGCTTCTCATTCCTGGGACCATTCTCGTGGACCTCCTCTGAACCTGCTCCAGGGCCAGTACATCCTTCCTGAGATACAGGGCCCGAAACTTCATGCAATACGCCAAATGTGGCCTGACCAGGGCCTTATAAAGCTTCAGTAGTACATCCATTCTTTTATATTCAAGTCCTCTCAAAATAATTGCCAACATTGCATTTGCCTTCCTGGCTACTGACTCAACCTGCAAATTTACCTTGAGAAAATCCTGGACTAGAATGCCCAAGTCTCTTTGCACTTCAGACTTCTGAACATTTTTCCCCATTTAGAAAATAGGCCATGCTTTTATTCTTCTTACCAAAATGCATGACCTCACACTTTCCCACATTGTACACTATCTGCTACTTCTTTGCCCGCTCTCCTAAACTGTTCAAATCCTTCTGCAGCCTCCCCGCTTCCTCAATACTATCTGTCCCTCCACCCATCTTTGTATCATCTGCAAACGCAGCCAGAATGCCCACAGTTCCTTCATCTAGATCATTAATGTATAAAGTGAAAAGTTGTGGTCCCAACACTGACCCTTGCAGAACACTACTTGTCACCAGTTGCCATCCTGAGAAAGACCTTTTTATCCCCACTCTCTCCTTTCTGCAAGACAGCCAATCTTCTATCCATGCTAGCACAACACCTCTAACACCATGGGCCCTTATCTTACTCAGCAGCCTCCTATGTGACACCTTGTCAAAGCCCTTCTTGAAGTCCAGGCCTTCTCAAACTAAAGACTGAGGACAATATTGGGGGAAAAGATTAAACTATGAGATTTTTAAAACATTCACAGATGCAACAATTTTTACACAGACGCAGAGCTCTCTTCGTGGGACAAAAACAGAAGATGCTGGAAAAAGCCAGGCAGGTCTGGCAGCATCTGTGAAGAAAAAAATCAGAGTTTAACGTTTCGCGTCCGGTCTGATTTTTTTCTTCACAGACGTTGCCAGACCGACTCAGCTTTTTCAGCTTCTGTTTTTGTTCCTGATTTACAGCATCTGCCATTCTTTCAGCTCTGTATGGGATCGATTTATAAACTCAGTAATAACAGGGGAGCCTGGCATGCAGACTTAGAACATTTCTCATGCTCCAAAATTGTTACAATCGTAACCCATAAATGCAATATTTGTTGGCTTATTATTTGCAGCAAAATTGCTTCATGTACCTCAGCGCTGGCCCTGAAGGTGAAGTACTTGGGGAATTCTCGCTGTAGAGGAAAAAGAGAGTGGGAAGGAAACAAAAAGGAGAGGTCAGGTTGTGAGTACTTAAAACTGAAGAAAATAATCTTTGATGCAAAATTCTTCAAAATGAATTAACCAGTTTAGAAAATAAAACTTGCCTTCTGCCCAACTAGGAAGGTGATTCGTCTGATTCCGTAGTCAAAAAGAAGTGCTTTCTACAAACACAAGGAAAAGGAGCAACTGAAGATTTTAATGGGCAGCAAAACCAAACTAGAAAGTTAATATTTTTAAAATTGCCTGCTTTAATAATTATTATTTCTGGCTAATTGGTTTAATTAGCAAGTAATAAGCTTGGTTAAGAATAAGCTTGGTTTAAGAAGTTCATGCAAAAATTAGAAGAATTTATGTATGTCATATTTCCACCTTGTAAATTTAAACAAGTAGAGAGAGAAATATCTTGGAATAATATTCCCAAACACATTGTAAAGATAAAAACATTACCTAATTAAAGGTGTAGAGATGGCAAGTAGTGCTACACCTGCCCCTATACCACCACTCAAGGCCCAAAACAAACCTTTCATATCAGTCAGGGCTTTCATCTGCACATCCACCAACTTGGTCTACAGTAACCGCTGCTCTCAATGTGGATTCCTCTACATCGTTAAGACCAAGCGTAGGGTCAGAGAGCATCTGAACTCTGGCGACCAGTAGGTGATGTTGTTTGTGACATACAATCATTTTAACTCCTCCTCCCACTCCCTGGGGTGACATTTCCATCCTGGGTCTCCTTCAATGTCACAACGACACCAGCAAACTGGAAGAGCGACACCTCATATTCTGCCTTGGGAGCCTACAGCCCAATGGCTTGAAAATGGAATCCACCAGTTTTAAAACCTCCCCAATCCCGGACACACTGCATCTCCAATCTTCCCTCTCATCCCATCCTCCTTGACCCAACACAACCAGTCCATCTTCTCTCTAACCTATCTGCCCCTCCCACCTCACTGACCAATCCCCACCATTCCCTACTGGCACACACCTATCACTATCCCACCTACCTTCCCCAGCCCCACCCCTCCTCTATCTATTTATTTCCCTGTTCCCTGCCCCCTCCCCATTTCTGAAGAAGTGTCCAACCCGAAACGTCAACTTTCCTGCTCCTCTGATGCTGCCTGGTCTGCAGCGTTCCTCCAGCTCCGCACTGTGTTGTCTCTAATTAAAAGTGTAATTGGATTTGGAAGTTATTAAGTCAGGGTGCCTGAATGTCAAGTTTCATGATCATTTTTTACTTTTTTAATGTAAAAGTGAATCTACTTTGATTACATTGTTCGTCAAAAAAGTACGATGAATAGCAACAAAGGTATAAATGTCATGAGACAGCAATCCTAACTATAATGAAAAAAAGAAAAATAATCCTTGTCATTTTGCATCCTTCACGATCATCAGCCAATTTGAAGTATGTTACAATCAATGAAGTGCTTTTTCCACCGCTGTCGCTATAATGTAAGACACACGACAGCCAATCTCCCACAAATAGTAATGTGATAATGACTTGACAACCTGTTTTGGGATTTGATTTAGGGATAAATTTTGGTCAGGCCACAGGAATAACTCTGCTATTCTTCTTCAAAATAGAGATGTTGGATAGTTTCCATCCTCCTGAGGGGGACACATGGGGTCTCAGTTTAAAATCTCATCCAAAAGATAGTATTTTTCACAGCGTCACAGGGATCTGAACACACAATGTTCTGACTTAGAGGAGAGAGTACTACCAACAAGCAACATCCGATATAGGTTAGAGGCTTTTCACAAGTAAAATCAACAAGGCTGATTATATAGATACCTGTGATTGACAGAATTTGCTGAAGATAGGCACTAGTTCATCATCCTGCTCAGAATCAACCTCTTTGAGGGCAACAGTCAAAATGTGGATAGGTTCCTCTTTCAAGCTCTGTTTAAACAAACAAGGTTTTAAGATATATTTATTTATTATTACTAATTGATTTTCAGGTCAGAGTATACTTCAGATAGGTTCTCAGGTATGTGTTCGCTGGAAATCCATATTTACTGTGGCAAATGTATGCCTCTCTCGTATCTAAATGGTAAAATACTTCACTTTCATTGGTCATTGCGATTATGGACCTTCCTGTCTCATTCTTTCTAAAAATGAAATAATTATATATATAGCACAGAATAAGGCTACTCAATCCATCCAGCTGTCTGGCACCAGTGCTTCCATCGCTTTTAGGCTTAACCCTTCAAGTACGTTAATTTACAACTTTGATTCTTCCAACTCAAATGCCGACTTATTCAAAACTCACTGCATACAACCTACCGTCCACCTCAATCATTCATTATCCTGTACTCAACCACACCTATTGTCTGTTTTCCACTTAATTTTTCCTACATACTTCTGAATTTTAAATTTTTCACAAATTTAACCAAAATGCTTTTAAAAAACATTCTGAGTTCCACTTCTACCATTATTTCTGGTAAGATATATACTATAAAAAGCTTTCTGCAAAAAGAAAAATTCCATGCTTTTTTATTTGGCTATCAATATAAATTAATGCTCAAGAATAATCAATTTATCAACTAATGAAAATACTACTATTTTATAAAAGCCTTACTAAATTTTCTTAATCCGACTGAAGAAAATTCCAGCTTTCATAGTCTCCTCTAAAGTAATGAATCCTTAGTTTCATTTTATTATATCTCTTCTGCATATTGCTCTTGATATGAACATTCTCCTTGAAGGTATCTATGACTGGGCACAATATACTAATTACACCACCTCACACTTTTCTGCATTCACATCACAATCCTAATCCAAGTCATTTTTTTTCCTCAGGATCTCAAAGTTCTTGTATTTCCTACCTCCTGAAATGTTCAAGTTTTAGATCCCTAAACATGATCCTCTGAGCTTAACACATCGTCTCTCTCTCAGTTTTCAACTTTTTTCTCCTGGATTTCTGAGTTGACTTCCATACTTTTAAATTGTTAGTTTGAAAATTTACAAACATATTGCATCTTGAGCTGACATATATTATAGACCTATAATTCCATGGTGCATGATGTAAAGATAACAATCTCTCCCTCAACATCAGCAAAATAAAGGAGCTGGTCATTGACTCCAGGAAGAATGGTGGAGGGCAGGGACCTGTCTACATCAAAGGAACTGAGGTGGAGGTGGTTGAGAGTGTCAAGTTCCTATGAGTGATGATCACCACCCATATTGACACTACCGTCAAGAAAGCACAACAACACATCTACTTCCTCAAGAGGCTAAAGAAATAAGGCATGGCTGTTAAGATAAGGGTCTAGACCCAAAACGTCAGCTTTTCTGTTCCTCTGATGCTGCTTGGCCTGCTGTGTTCATACAGCTCTACACCTCGTTATGGCTGTAAAGATTGTTGCTAATTTTATAGATGCACCATAGGAAGCATCTGCCTAGGACTGGAAGAAACTGCACAGAGTTGTGAACACAGATCAGTCCATCATGCAAGCCAACCTTCCATCTGTACCTCTTACTGCCTCGGGAAGGCAGCCAACATCAAAGGCCCCTTCTGCCCCAGTTATAATCTCTTCCAACCTCAAGATACAAAAGCTCATAGACACGTACGAAGAGATTCAAGAACAACTTCTTTCCCACTGTTAGTTAACTTTTGAAAGGGCCTCTGAAATTTTAAATTTAATACTGATATCACTCTTTGTGCACCTTCTCTGCAGCCCTGATATTGTATTTTTCGCTCTGTTCTATTACCTTGATGAACTTTGTGCGGCATGATCTGCTTGTACTGCACCCAAAACAAATCTTTTCATTGTATCTAGGTTAATGTGACAATACAAAATTCAAATTACACCATATCAAATAAAGCTAGGGCATCATAACTCACCTTAATATCTGTTTGGTCAAAGAAGGTGGATCTTGTTTCAGAAAACAGTGGACTGTCCAGAAATGGGTCAGCAAAGCAGGCAATCATTTCTTCAAAGTTTCTTCAAAAGTACAAATATTCAACTCATTGCCAGGTTAATAATCGAAAACAGTAAATAATTTATATTGCCAGTTTCAGCCTATAGTTGAGACATACACTGAATCTAGCTTGTTTTCACTAGTATTATTTATTGATTGTAGGAGTTATTTTTGTACTACATGGAATGGAAACAGTGAACGAAATCCACTACTGTCTTTCAGTTATATTTGATTACTTTTTAAATGCATTCAGGAAATGTTTTAAATGCTACTGGCCGACAGAGAAATGCAAATTTGGTTTTCCAATAGCTTAGCAGGAAATTTGCTATTTTGTATTAAGTAAAAATATATAGCCATTTACAATAAAGGCTTTCTTTGCATTCTTCTTCTGAAACTATAGGTTAATGACGATGTTTAATTCAAAGATTCCTCTACACCTCTGGCTAGTAATAGCAGGCAAGTTGACCATTTAGTTTCAAGAAGAATTGTGTGGGAGGGAAAGTGGATTGAAAGGAACCTGAAGTTGCAAATGGGAAGGGTACTTAATAGAATGTGAAGGCAGGTGCAAAGGTGGCACGTGTCAAGGATAGTTGAATGAAGGGAGCCAGTGTGGATAAGGCTGATGAATGAGCAAGATACAACATGAGGATAGTTCTCAAGTGCTGGAGCTTTGGGTGATATGGAGAGAGGAGCTCAGTAAAAAGGTATTTAAGACATCAGATCTAGAGATAAAGAAATAATTCTAGTTTCTGCAGCAATGAACAGAAGGTAGATTCAGATAATCTTGTGAAGCTGCAACCCACAAGTCTTAGTGATAGTCAGCATGGTCAAATTTGAAACTCACCTCAACCTTGGAAATGCAAGCATCATGCAAATTTATATATAATCTGGTTTGGTCTCTGTGACTAGGTGAAAGTAAGACCTCAGAGATTGCGTCAGAATAGTACCATTGAGCCCCTTGATGTTCAGGGATTGAATATTCCATCACAAAGATGTGAGGCAAGCAACATGTTACACATAGATAACTCCAAACTTAAAGATAAAGGTAGAGACTTAAAGTTTTGTGCCATTAACAAACCTGTGAACCACAGATAGTACCACAAAGGATGGCCATGAACATGACGAAGGAAGTAGATCACGGCATGAGACTACAGCGAATACAGATAAGTAGGAAGGGAGTCGAGTGCTGCAGAAGTATTAACTGGGCGAAAACGAGAAAGATTCTGTGAGATAGTGTTTATGATTATTTGGAAAAGCACAGTTTGATTAGAAACAGTCAGCATAGCTTTGAGGGGGGCAGGTCATGTCTCACAAGCTTTAATGCATTCTTTGAGGATGTGACAAAACACATTGATGAAGGTAGAGCAGTGGATGTGGTGTATATGGATTTTAGCAAGGCATTTGATCATTCGGAAACTAAGGAGGCAGGGATTCAGGGAAATTTGGCCGTCTGGATACAGAATTGGCTGTCCAATAGAAGACAGAGGGCGGTAGTAGATGGAAAGTATTCAGCCTGGAGCACAGTGACCAGTGGTGTTCCCCAGGGATCTGTTCTGGGATCTCTGCTCTTTGAGATCTTTATAAATGACTTGGATGAGGAAGCGGAAGGGTGGATTAGTAAGTTTGCCGATGACACGAAGGTTGGTAGTGTTGAGTGGAGGGCTGTTGTAGGTTGCAACGGGACATTGACAGGATGTAGAGCTGGGCAAATGAAATTCAACCTGGAAAAGTGCGAAGTGATTCACTTTGGAAGGTCGAATTTGAATGAAGAATACACAGTTAATGACAGGATTTTTGGCAGTGTGGAGGAACAGAGGGATCTTGCTGTAGCTCTACAAAACCCTGGTTAGATCACACTTGGAACAGTGTGTTCAGTTCTGGTCGTCTCATTATGGAAAGGATGTAGAAGCTTTAGAGAGGAGATTTACCAGGATGCTCCTGGACTGGAAAGCAGGTCTTACAAAGAAAGGTTGAGGGAGCTAGTGCTTTTCTCTTTCGAGCGAACAAGGATGAGAAGTGACTTGATAGAGGTGTACAAGATGAGAGGCATAGATAGAGTGGGTAGCCAGAGACTGTTTCCCAGGGTGGAAATGACTATTACAAGGGGGCACAATTTTAAGGTGATTGGAGGAAGGTATAGGGGAGATGTCAGAGATAGGTTCTTTACACAGAGAGCGGTGGGTGTGTGGAATGTGCTGCCAATGGTGTGAGTGGAGTCAGATACATTAGGGACATTTAAGCTACTCTTGGATGGGCACGTGTATGATAGTAAAATGTAGGGTTATGCATGGTTGTTTGATCTTAAGAGTAGGATAATAGGTCGGCATTTATTTATGGGCACCCCCATTATTGAATCTTCCCTACTATCAACATCTTGGTTGTTACCATTGATCAGAAGGTGAAACAGGCCAGCTGTATAAATTCTACAGCTACAAGTCAGGCTACATGCTATAACGTCTATGAAGAATAAGTCACCTCCAGACTCTCAAAACCTGTTTACTATCTAAGAGTCATGAGTAAGGAGTGTGGTAGAATACCAATGGCTGAAGGAGCTTACTCTAAGAGCACTCATGTAGTTTGACACCATCCATGACAAAGAAGTCCTCTTGATTGACACCCCATCTAAAGGCTTCAACGTTCTCCCTTCAACACTAACATACAGTGGCAAGTGAGCGTACAAGTTAAAAGATGCATTTCAGAAACACAGCAGTGTTCTTCTACAGCAACTTCCAACCCTGTTACCAACTGGAATGACAAGGACAGCATCACCACCTACAATTTACCCTCCAAATCACTCACCATCCTGACTTGGGAGCAATATCAAAGTACTATCAACGTTGTTACAGAGGTAGTAGGAATGGCCGATGCGGGAGAACCTGAGATAACACAGTGTGAAGATGGATGAACACGGCAGGCCAAGCAGCATCAGAGGGGCAGGAAAGTTTGACGTTTCGGGTCGGGACCCTTCTTCAGAAATGGGAGAGGGAAAGAGGATTCTGAAATAAATAGAGACACGGGGGAGGTGGATAGAAGATGGATAAAGGAGAAGATAGGGTGAGAGGAGACAGACAGGTCAAAGAGCCGGGGTTAGAGCTAGTGAAGGGGAATGTAGGTGGGGAGTTAGGGAGGGAATAGGTCAGTCCAGGGAGGAGGGGTCGGGATGATGTTAGGGGTAGGAGATGGGGGTGGGGCTTGAGGTGGGAGGAATGGTTAGGGAAGCGTGTACTAGCTGGGCTGGTTTTGGCATGTGGTTGGAGGAGGGGAGATTTTGAAGCTTGTGAAGTCCATGTTGATACCCTTGGGCTGCAGGGGTAATAAGGCTGCTGTGGATTTCACAAGTTTCAAAATCTCCCCTCTCCGATCATATGCCAAAACCGTCCCAGCTAGTCCCCGCCTCCCTAACCTTTCCTCGCACCTCAAGCCCGCTTGACCTGTCCGTTCTCCCTGGACTGATCTATCCCCTCCCTAACTCTCCACCTACATTCCCCTTCACTGGCTCCAACCCTGCCTCTTTGACCTGTCTGTCTCCTCTCACCCCATCTTCTCCTTTTTCCATCTTCTATCTGCCTCCCCTGTCTCCCTATTTATTTCAGAATCCTCTTCTCCTCCCACTTTTCTGATGAAGGGTCTAGGCCTTTCCTAGAGCTTTTGTGCTCCTAAGATGCTGCTTGGCCTGCTGTGTTCATCCAACTCCACACTTTGTTGTCTACTATCAACGTCACTGGGTCATAATTCCCTTCCCAACAGTGCTGAAGGAGTATTAAAACCATATGGGCTACAGTGGTTTAGGAA
This sequence comes from Stegostoma tigrinum, assembly GCF_030684315.1. Classification (NCBI taxonomy): domain Eukaryota; kingdom Metazoa; phylum Chordata; class Chondrichthyes; order Orectolobiformes; family Stegostomatidae; genus Stegostoma; species Stegostoma tigrinum. Next base: position 11,897,870 of record NC_081379.1, read on the forward strand.
GGCTTGCTTATCATTACCTTCTCAAAGGCAATTACCTGGGGGCAACAAATTCTGGCCTTACCAGCAATGGCCATATACTGCAAAAGAATATTATTAAAAATCAAAAACATACATGGATAATTCTTGTGCACTCTTAATTGAGATAATACTCACTTAACTAAATCTTCAAATGCTTCAAATGCAGCCATGAGTCCCATTCGCTGACATACAGAAGATGGCATGCTAGTTAGGAAGAGGTCATTGCTTTGTCGATTCAGGTCATAGTGGACTATGCTAGTTGGAACACACATCCTACAGATTTAACAAAAGAACTAAATCAGATCGACAAAACTGTTTGCAAACAGAGAAACTTTAACCCTTGTTTATGCTAGCTTCAGTGTGCTGCATTAGAACCAGGTTAATGCAGAACCACTTGCAAAAGGTCTTAATTCCAGACAAACAAACGTATTTCACTGTTGACACTTTGAGCGGAAACAGCAACCCAGTGAGAAAAACATGAGCACAGAATGCTCTGAAAAGGAAAGATACTTTCTATGTTCCCGGTAATGGAACACAACGTTGCAAAAAATAAAGCATAATGTCTTGGACTCCGAACCTAACGTATGGTTATAGTACCTGTGTTTCCTTTTTAAGCCTCAACCACAAAATACTAAAAGCACATTACTTGGAGAATTTTAATTTATTTCATTTTAGAAACTTCATATCCTTTAGTACATATTATTTTCCGCTCTTCAATTCTGTGGTGGAAATATAGCAAACAAAATGAAGAATCATGAAGTATCACAGTTTCATAAACCAGTGGGTATTTTGCTTGCTTATTGAGGGGGTTTTAAAAATTTATCAAGAGAAACAATTTGCATTTACATCACAAATGGCATACAAAATTTCACAGAAGAGTTATGAGAAAAAGCAGCAGCCCACAGAAGGGCTATTTGGCCAAACATGGATGAAAAAGAAATTTGTTTACAGGAACATCTGAAAGGAGGCAAAAGAGGAGGAAAGGTTTAGAGAAGAGAATCCCAACCTTACACCACCAGACCAATTCTCTCTCTTTCATTGTTGGTAAAATCAAACCTTAACTACACAGCAGTTTCCAACTTTAATTTTGCCCAGATGCAGAATTTCTCATCTCCTACAGACTTCTAAAGATGAAAGCTTCTTTCACCTAACCACTGATGCTGGAATTACTTTTCTCTTTTCAACGCTGGTGATGCTGCAAGTTCTCAGAAACAATGAAATAATTAATACTGATGAATCATGAAATATTACCCTGCTGCAAAACGATTTCAAAACTAGTTTAAAATTGTTGCAAAAGAGCAATTTCAAGAAAGTTGTGAGAGACATGCACGTTTGAAACTTTTGCACACATTGTATAAGAGTTTGCAGATCAAAACTGGCAAGCTTTTGAGAGGTAGAGAGGGCTTGATTTGAACAGGATTGAGTTAGAAAACATAGAAAAGTAAAAGACTTTTCACACTGACAATAATCCAATTACTGATGGATTAATAAGAGGTAATGGAGATAGAACAAATTTCAGTAGAGGGTGAAAAATGAATAGGACGTCAAGTGAATTTCCCTCTATACTATCCAACAAACAGCATTAGTCTGAAAGACTTGACACAAAACTTGCAAATTATGCACCAATTTATTTTAAGTATTAACACAAACATAGCTCAATTATTTTATTAGTTTACTTTCATATTTATTAAAAGAAAGTAATCCAATCACATTCCTTTTCGCCCAGGTGTAGTATTTTCAAATCCAACCAATTCAACTTCACGAACCATCTCAACTCCCCCTCCCATTCCTCAGGCGACATGTCCCTCATGGGCCTCCTGCGGTGCCACAATGATGCCACCCGAAGGTTGCAGGAACAGCAACTCATTTCCGCTTGGGAACCCTGCAGCCCAATGGTATCAATGTGGACTTCACAAGCTTCAAAATCTCCCCTTCCCCTACTGCATCCCAAAACCAGCCCAGTTCTTCCCCTTCCCCGACTGCATCACAAAACCAGCCCAGCTCGTCCCCTCCCCACACTGCATCCCAAAACCAGCCCAGCCTGTCTCTGCTTCCCTAACCTGTTCTTCCTCTCACCCATCCCTTCCTCCCACCTCAAGCCGCACCTCCATTTCCTACCTACCACCTCATCCCGCCTCCTTGGCCTGTCCATCTTCCCTGGACTGACCTATCCCCTCCCTATCTCCCCACCTATACTCTCCTCTCTACCTATCTTGTTTTCTCTCCATCTTCGGTCCTCCTCCCCCTCTCTCCCTATTTATTCCAGTTCCCTCTCCCCATCCCCCTCTCTGATGAAGGGTCTAGGCCCGAAACGTTAGCTTTTGTGCTCCTGAGATGCTGCTTGGCCTGATGTGTTCATCCAGCTCCACACTTTGTTATCTTGGATTCTCCAGCATCTGCAGTTCCCATTATCACACTCAACTTCAAGTTAGTAATAGCCAAACAATGGCACAGCCAATCCTGGTCTTTGATTCTACATTCCCTTAATTTTTCACCAATTCAGTTAGGTATTTGCAAGACAGCATTCTTTTCTTATGATCCATGAGATAAATAGATGAGCTTTCCTCTACCTGTAAAGGCTAGGATAGCTTCCTCTGAAATTGAACATTTAACATACAAAAAGTTAAGCTACATTGTAAATGTAGTTACAATCACTTCAGCCAAGGCAATACACAACAAAACACACTATTTGGTAAATAAACATGCATTCAGTGCATAAACCAACAAAAAGTTGAATGCTTTTCTGAAAGAAACATATTTGTAACACTCCAATATCTGGGAGGTCACCATACATGGTGCAGTATTGAATGACACCACAAAGGCCTAAATGATCAATCATTAGTTCATGTGAGGTTAGTTGATATGAGATAGCGCTGTACTGGGGGTATACGGAATATGGTAATTAGCTTCAAACCTTATCTGCTTTGGACTAGTGGGATCATACTTCACATCCTTCTAGTGCCTAGAATTAAAAACAATGATTGCAAAGGAACAGGTATAGTCCATTCAGCCCATCAAGCTGTTCTACCATTCAATTAGATCACAGCTGATCATCCAGCCCAATGCCACTTTCCCACACTATCTCCATATGTCCTGGTTGTCATTTGTATTCAAAACTCTATTGCTTGTTTAAAAAATGCTCAATGATCGAGTTTCTACAGCCATCTTGGAATAGAGGATTCTAAAGTGTCACCATGGTCTAAGGGAAGAAATTCCTCCTCATATCACTCTTAAATGGTCTACCCCTTATCCTGAGATTGTATTCCTTGGCTAGGAGAAACATCTCATCTAAGTCCTGTGATTGGAGGAGCAGCTCCACACAAACTCTATCTTATGTAAAATATAGGGATAATTTTGCTCTGATTAGAGGGTGACTGCTACTGAAGCCTGGGCACACACTGAAGGCACAAGCACTGGTGTCTAGCATGAACAGCAGCACCTTCTCCTGGGTCTTGTCTATATGATCTAGAAAGACCACAGTAAACTAAGCATGGCAATATCACTACCGCTTGCAAATTCTTTCCAAACCACACTATCCTGTCTTGGAACTGTATTGCTGTCCCTTCACTGTCACTCGATTAAAATCTTGGAGGTCTCTTCAAAACTGTTACAGGTATACCTACACAATGACATAAACTACAGTTCGAGTAGGTACCTCATCACCAGATTCTGAAAAGTAATTAGACTTGGATAATAAATGATACCGGCGTAGTCTAATGACACCCACATCCCATACATCATAAGGCCAGAAGATAGGGAACAGAAGTATGTTGTAGAAGTACAAGTAGGTCCTCAAGCCTCCTAAACCATTCAATAGGATCATGGCTGATTCAACATCCCTCATGTCTACTTTCCTGCCCTTTGTCCGTAAGCATGATGCCTCTATCGATCATGAATCTCTCTATCTCAGCCCTAAGTATCCACAAGGCCACTACTCTCACAGCTCTCTATGGCAAGGAGTTTCAAAGCTTCACAAGCCTGTGAGAGAAGAAATTCCTCCTTATTCACTCTTAGATGGATGTCCCTTTATTCTGAGACTGTGCCCTCTGATCCTCGGCTCCTCCCATGACAGGAAACATTGTCTCAGCACCTACCCTGCCAAGCCCCTTAAGAATCCTATATGTTCCAATAGATCACCTTTCATTCTTTTAAACTTCAGTGAGTAGAGACCCAACCTGTTTAGCTTTTGCTCATGAGACTGTCCTTTAAAACCAGAACTTAAAATCCTCCTGGTGAACATTCTCTGAACTTCCTTAAATACGAGGTCCAAAAGTACTCACAGTATTCCATATGTGCTCTCACCAGCACCTTGTACAATTGCAATACAACTTCCCTACTCATATACTCCAACCCCTTTGAAATAAGGGCCAACATTCCATAAATTTTCCTGATTACCTGCTGCATCTGTGTGCTAGTTTTCTGTGTTTCATGCACAAGTAGACCCAAATCCCGTTGTGTTGTGGTTTTTCTCCATTTAAACAATATTTTGTTCTTTTGCTCTTTTTTTCTGAAATAAATAACCTCACATTTTCCTACATTATATTCTATTCGCCAACCTTTCGCCCATATACCTAACCTATGATACCCACATCCCATGAACAATAAGAAATAAAACAATATCTTTCTGTAAACTGTTTGCATCTCTCTTGCACTTTCCTTTCCATCATTCTTGTGCAATCCAGAAATTTGGCTATAGTATATTTGCTTCCTTCTGTAAAGAATCATATAGTTCAGAAGTGGCCTTTCAGCCCATTAAATCTGTACCAATAAAAACTACTCTAAATTTACACTCATCCCATTTTCTAGCCTTTGGTCCCTAGCCTTGCATGTTATAACATTTCAAGAGCTCATCCAAATATTTTTTAAAAGGTTGTGAAGTTTCCTGACTTGATCACCCTCCCAGGCAGTGCATTCCAGATTCCAATGACTCTTTGGGTAAAAGATGTTTTTCTAAAGTTCTTGTTAAATCATTTGCCTTTTACCTCAAACTTCCCATTTTATTGATCTTTCAAATAAGGGGAACAGCTGTTTTCTATCCACATTGCCAACGCCCTGCTCCAACATGACCTCCCTGCTCTTATAACCTATGCCACATCTGATAAAGGCAAGCATCTGTATGTCTTCTTAATTACCCTATTAATTTGTCCCGCATCATCAGCAATGTGAACAAGCACTCCAAGATCCCTTTGTTCTTAGGAGCTTTATAGTGTGCTACCATTCATTCCACATCCCCTTGTCTCATTCCTTCTTCCCAAGTGCATCACCTCACATGATTCAGAGTTAAGTTCCATCTGCTACTGTCTGTCCATCTGACCAAGCCACCCTAACCTTCCTAAGGCCTTCCTCTTTACTGTCAAACATCCAGTCAACCTTTGTGTCCTCCACAAACTTGTCATTTCCTCCAAACCATTAATATATATTGCAAACAGTTGTGGTCCCAGCAGTGATGCCCATGGAACCCCACTATTTACATATTGCCAATCTGAAAGACAGCCCTTATCCCCTTATAATTGCTGTTTCCTGCCCATTAGCTAGTTCTCTATCCATGCCAATAAACTACCTCCAACACAATGGGCCCATATCTTATGCTTCAACCTTTGTGAGGTAGCTTGTCAAATGCCATCTGCCCAAGTATAGCACATTTACTGGTTCCCCTCTATCCTCATATTGAGCTCAGGAAGTTGAAACTTCCTCAAAAAACTTTGGTAAATTACTCATAGAGAGTATTAAGGGTGTGGAATGCCCTGCCAGCAACAGTAGTAGACTTGCCAACTTTAAAGGCATTTAAATGGTCATTGGATAAACATATGGATGATAATGGAATAGTGTAGGTTAGATGGGCTTCAGATTGGTTTCACAGGTCAGCGCAACATCGAGGGCTAAAGGGCCTGTACTGCGCTGTAATGTTCGATGTTCTTATGTACGATTTCCCCTTCAGTAAGCTGTGCTGACTCTGCTTGATCAGATTATGATTTTCCTGATGCGCCGCTATTACTTCTTTAACAATTGATTCCAACACTTTTCCAACAACAGATGTTAGCCTAGCGAGTTTTGAGATGTTAGCCTAATCACCCGACAGATACCTGCTTTTCACCTCCCTTTTTCAATAGGGTGTCATATTGAGTGTTTCCTATCCTCTGGTGCTACTTCAGAATCTGAAGATTTTGGAAAAACCACAACAAATTCATCCACTTTCTTTGTAGCTACTTGTTTTAGACTGCTAGAATGCAAGACAACTGTACCAGGGACTTACCTGCCTTTAGCTCCATTGGTTTGTCTAATACTACTTCTCTTGTGATCTGATGGCACTTAATTCCTCCCTGCATTCTTTAGTATCAATAACAATCAAAAAGATCAGCTGCTATTCAACATCTCCAGGTGCAAAGGTCACCTATGTAGATGTGAGGTAACACCATGATAAATTATGGTGGAACGTCAGATGAGAGGTCTGCACTTCAGTAAGGACATTGTCACTGAAATTTGCCAGCTCAGAACAGGCAGTGAATGTATTGTCAGGGGCTGCAAAGGTGACAATGAAATGTTCTGGTTTCTTCCAGGATGGAACTAAAGAGAATTGCAACATCTTTAAGTTTGCTATCAACTGTCCATTGTTGAATAAATGACATCACTCAGGCACGCTATTTCAGCGAGAACCAATTAAACTTTATTATCCCTTGTCAGATGGAATCTAGCAGAATGATCACACACCTTTCCAGTGATTCACAGCACCATTGATAACTGTGGGTGGGAGAAGTTGAGATGAAGTATATGAAGGCGAGGTGAAGTGCTGATACAAACATAGGAATTAGGAGCGGGAGTAAGCAATTCAGCCCTTCGAACTTGCTCTGCCATTTAACATGACCATGGCTGATTTTATCCTGTTGTCTACTCCACTTTGCTGCCACTCCCCATAGTCCTTTATCCTGCTTTTCATCAGAAACATATCTATTTCTTTCCTGATTCTGTTGATCGATTGTGCCTTCACCACGCCCTTGGGCTGTGAGTTCCATAGATTCACAACCCTGCGAAGATATAGTTTCTCCTCATCTCAGTTTGGAACCACTTACTCTCACTCTACATCTACGACTTCTTGTTCAAGACTGTCCCACAAGGGGGATCAATTATTCATGTCCACCTTATCGATTCCCTTTAGCATTTTATATACCTTAATCAGATATCTCTTAATTCTTCTGAACTCCACATTGAGGGTGCAGCGAATTGAGCAATGTCAAAGCTGATGGTGCATTGGCATAAATAGGCATATGAAGATGTATTCACTGTCCTTGGCGGTTCATGTAAGGTCACTGAATTTCTTGCAGCATTGGCACTTGACACTTAGCATTGACTTCCACGACTATCAGTCCCCACTGCTTTTGAAATGAATCATGAATCTGGAAAGCATCCTGATTCCCTGTGGATCCAGGGTGTCATTTGCATTTTCCACCTCCTCCATCAAGTTCTCCAAGTGCACTGTCTGAAAACCTTGAAATTTTTCTCTCTCCCATATTGTGCCATTATCCACTGTTTTTGACGTGAGATTCACTTCCTGCCTGACTGCCAGCACCTGCTCGAAGCACAACGTACCGCCCCTTTGCACGAAAGTGCAGACTAGCATTAAATGATGTAATAAATTATGACTTTGTGCTTCCTCTGATGCACACAGGCAATAAACAACTTGGCTAGCACTGGTTAAAGTGAGGTGGCAATGGGCACGCTGCCTATGTTACATTGAATGGGGGCAGTTAACCGTACATTACAATCCCATGTCTATTTTCAGGGGCTATTCTCCACTGAATGCTTTGCACCCCCCCCCCCCCCCGGTATATATGTCAATACGGTACACATTCGCCAATAACAAAATTGAGCACAGCCAATGGAGGGAAAGCATTTTTTGAACCTTAACAGTTCCACAACAAGCAAAATTTGAAAAGGATAAGCAATATATGCACATACAAATTATTATTTCGAGTTTGGCCTAAATCTTGCAGTACCTGTTTGGGTGAGATGAAGGAAGTAAGAACTGGAAATCCACCACACAAATGTCATTGCGCAGTTGATGGTGTTGTACGCTATTGAGTTCGTAGGCAATGTATGCTCTCCGCACATATACCTTTCACATAAAAAAAGAAATATCATCTGGTAAACTGAATATTCAGTATTAAACCAAAAATTTCGTGAAGAAATAGTAATGAAACAAGAGCGTAAAGACCTCAGCAAGTGCCAATTTGGTAGAAGCTATCAGCTCATCAGAGGGGTGAAAGGAGCCCTAAAATTGTTTTTGTTCTCTATTTTTTGATCATTGAGATACTGTTGAGGTTTTCACACAACTGAGTTCTCTTCATAAAGAGAGTTATCAGAGCTTTTCTAATGGATCAATGTACAAATCAATCCCATATCTGGAAAGTTCGAGTTATTTGTTTGCAGCCAGAATGACAGTGGTGGTGCTTCAGTTGGTGTTAATAACCATAGACTAAGGAAGGTGAAACTGAATAAAGGGAAAATGTTGAAAAAAAAGGCTATCCTTTTTAAGTGCTATCTAGTGTCTGGATGATGTAATAGACCATTAGTCAGAACCTCAAAGTACTTTGGACATTTTTATCTTGTAATTTCAATATCTGTCTTTTTTTTAAAAAAAGAGAACTGATACAGCCAAAAAGAGCTACTGCTGAAAATAAGTTGCTTTCTGGACAGGAAGAGATCCATGGAATGGCACACCTAAAGATGTGAAGCTAATTTCAAATAATAACCTTTCAAGGAGATAAAGGGAATATTTCTTGTGGCTACAAAGACAAGGAGGGGTTGATTAAGTTTTGCTCAACAGCATACTATTCCCTACAGATTACATACCAAACTACAGGCACATCTTGTGTTTTTAGAACATAGAACAATACAGCACAGAGCAGGCCCTTCGGCCCTCGATGTTGCACCGACCTGTGAACTAATCTAAGTCCCTCCCCCTACACTATCTCATCACCATCCATATGCTTATTCAAGGACTGTTTAAATGCCCATAATGTGGCTGAGTTAACTACATTGGCAGGCAAGGCGTTCCACGCCCTTACCACTCTCTGAGTAAAGAACCTGCTTCTGACATCTGTCTTAAATCTATCACCCCTCAATTTGTAGCTATGCACCCTCGTACAAGCTGACGCAATCATCCTCGGAAAAAGACTCTATCTAATCCCCTGACCATGTTGTATGTCTCTATTAATTCCCCTCTCAGCCTGCTTCTCTCCAATGGGAGAACAGAGCAAAGTCCCACAGCCTTTTAAACAATACACAAGGACAAGAATTGAAAAAGCTAGTTTGAACTCTACTGGAGGGGGATACTAGTGGAACTTGTGTGTGCTAGTTGACTAAGAGGTCCATGTGTAAGCCTGAGTTTGACTTTTGCATGCTGGTAGGGTTTCAGTCAAATAACTATCCTCTAGTCACCCCTGAGTTGTAGGAAAAGAACTCTCTCATGGAGTTTAGAAGGCAAACAGCCAACAAACCAGCTATAAGAAAAGAGGACAACAGAAGGACTATTTCTCACCATGAATGCTCTGGTCGAAAAGGAACCAGAACGACAGAATTTCAACAAAGCTACAAAACTAAGAACCTTGATATTGATTGTTCAATTACCAACACAAAACGCTACCAGTAACCCCGACTGCAACTTTTGCATCGTTGAAATATCTGTTCTTCGCTAACAATTCTAAGACTGATCCACATACCTATTTTTCAAATTTTATCTTTTAGCACTGAGCTCAACTGCTAATTTCAGTGTCTGTGTTGTGTTACTAATTCTTCTCATGTTTAGTAATTAATAAACTCACTCTTCATGTTTTCTCACAAACCAACAAAGGGGCAGGTGAATGAACAGAGGGGAGGGGTTCAGCTCATCCTTTCTCACTGGGAGAATAACAAATTAATGCATCCTGTTTGGAACAGTAACACCCAAGATCGAGACCAACAATAAAGACAGGATTGGACACAGATGTAATACCTTCATGGCTAAATAAACCAATACTCGCTGTTTAGGCAATAACGTAAAGTCAAGAACAGCTAAATATGCTTCAGGATAATGAGGCAGTTGAATGAGTAAAAGTGATGGAAATTAGCCCACAATTCAGGAACAACTCATAGTACTTAACAATTTCCACATTCTTTGTTATGGTGTAAGCAATTGTATTCATTGTTTTCATATTCTTGGTATAAGGGTTTAATTGTGTGATATATAGCAATTATCATCCTAAATGCATAGTTATGAATTTCCATCATTGATTAAGGAATGATGGATTAGAAAATGTTATTCACCTGAAAAGCAGAAAATCACATAAGGATTTTGAAATTGATATCTTTTGCTCAGAATCTGTGTAATTATCTGGGTGAGATTTCAAAGGACCACATTTGGTATTACTTAGCAATAATAGCCAGTGGGCACAAGTGGAGAAAACTGTAAACAAAAATGAAACCTTTTCATTTAAGTAAAGATGGGATCTAATTATAAAACCTATAATTAATTCAGTAACGCAATTGAACCATAAAATATTTTCAGTAAATTATGATCTTACCTCAAGAGCTGCCATCCGTACAACCTGATTGACATGGTAGAAGAAGCTGGGCAAAACATCAAAAATGGAGGTCTCTGAGAGGATCAGTTTCTAAAGCCAAACAACAATAGAATGGGTCTTTGGTCCATTAATCCCTTCTTGGCCCAACAAAATGAAAACACAATGCTTCAAATTTCAGAATTTTAAAAATAAATTGTACTCTTTATGCTCCAGACAATTGTCATATACTTTAACTGCGTAAGTAGCCATTGGAACATCATATACACCTCAATCATATTGGAAAAAACTATTTCATGAGCAATAAATTATAGATGTTACAAAATGCAACAACACCCGGCACAGACAAAAATCACCAACTTCAGCCAATTGCTGGTTCTGCCAACCCCTAGTGATATAACAATTATAACAAATGCAAAAGCTCAATCAACCATCATAGGTCATGTATTCAGAGAGATCATAACATCTCTTAATTGTAGCAGCTTAAATTATTCCAGTTTTTGTGATCCACTCCTTTCCAGGGCATCCCTGATTTATAAACATCAGACTTAAGTATGCGATCTCATACCCTGTATTTAGGAACTGCTCCGTTATATTGTCCTGCGCAGTGTTCCAACTTGGGTACAAATCAACTTGCAAACAGACTCAAAAACGGAACCTGCTTGCAATGCATGGATTGCCTCTACTTTAAAGTTTATTCCACAGTGACAGCTTTAGCATATATTAGTTTCCCCGTTTCCTAGATTACAACAATAGCTACAATTCAAAGGCATTTCATTAGCTCTTAAAAAAAGCCCTGCCATTTATCTGGTACTTTCATGGCCACTGGACATCCCAAGGCATTTTACAGCCTAGGAAGTATTTTTTGAAATGTAGTCCTTGTTGTAATGCAGGAAAGGTGGCTGTCAATTTGACTACAGCAAGATTCCATAAATGGAAATGAGATTGTGACCAGATAATTTAGCCCAAACAATGTTCTTGACCAAGGAATTGGATGTGAGGGCAAGTGCTTCCAGTCTTCTATGAAGTGTCATGTAAAAGAACAGCCTCAGAATAACTTTTCATCCTTTGGGAGGCTGCTCAGTTGTTGCCATGCTAATGAACATAAGAACATATGAAAAAGGAATAGGCAATATAGCCCGTCAGACCTACTATGTCACTCAGTAGGATCATTGTTTAACTCCTACTTAAACTTCACTTTCTTGTTCAATCCCTGTATCCTTTAATTGCCTTAGTGCAGACAATTAGTTTATTTCAGTGACTTGAGAAAACAAATTATGTAACAAAATCGAATCACAATAGAAATCCAATGCTATAGTCTCAAACTCACTTTTAAATTGTCAGGACAGAACTGGTGGCCGTACATATCAATAGCAGACAGGAAAAGGGACTCCACTTGATTATGCCGTAGTTCATAGGAGGGCAGGTGTGATGCAATCAAAACCTAAAAACATTAAAGAGCAATTTTAGCAGAAAGCAGCAAAATAGCTGGTTTCAGCCAAAGTCACAGTAAGATACCACAATTCATTCACAATGACTGGGAAACTAGAAGTCATCCAAGAACAGATCAGCCCAGGATGGAGGTACAAAATGGTACGGTGATAGCAGTGAGGGTTATCCCCTAGTCTCTGCCATGTCAGAAGTCAGTCAGGTAAGAAGTGATTCAAGTTCAAATGTGATGGTCCACAAGATTGAATAAACTGCCAGCCACCTGGGACAATGTGAGCAAAATTGTTGTTTGCATAGGGCACATGTGGAACTTTACTGTAGCGATTGTAACAAGGTCATCAGGAAGCCCTGGCTGACAGATAAAAACAGCAGCGTCAGAAATCCTGACACACAGAGTTGGGTCTGAGGGAGGAAGATCAGTGTCAAGAATTTTCCACGTATAAATATAGGGCGACTTGGTGATGGGTCACTAGCCTTTGTGGAATTATTTCATTTACCACCACTTAAATCAGTGCCATCAAGAGAGGGCGGCTAGTGGAGCTCAAACAGGAATTGCTGTATTCTTTCATTCATGACTAGAGGAAAATTACACTGAACAAATGTTTCCCCAAAACATCATTGCTGCCAATAAACAGAGTCATGAGAACAAACCAACTTAGAACAGACTAAATATTTTGCCACAACAACATTCATAGCCTCCAAAAAATTGATCTCAGCAGTGTATGAATGCATTGAGCTTGATATCTGTTCTCCTCAGATTCAAGATATAGCAAACAGGAAAATGGGGTCAAGTACTGGAAATCCAGGTTGTGAATCACAGCTGGCTTTTAACATAATTCTTTTATTTAGCACTGATAACACTGAGAAAAACTAGGGAGGGAAATGTGTCCATTTTGGCAACAGAAATTAAGATGGACAAACTGAGGTATAAATATAAATATGGTCACTCTTACATAGATTTGCCCAATTATAAAGATGAAATCATTCTGCTATTTCATCTTAATTTATTTAATCATATTTAAAAGATGTCTCTTTTTCTCTTCAAACCTTATAGCTTCCCCACATAATGCACTTTCTGCAATTGACCTCTCTACTGTCCTCCAATTATGCGATGATGCACTAATCATATAACGTACAATGTTCCAAAAAGTAATTCTGACAGACTCTCCCCACTTCTATGGGCAATTGTGTGGCCATGAATAACCCTCTCTGTAAATGTAGCTTAAATCAGTAAAATGGGGAAGTACACTGGTGCAACCATGGTATCCACACACTGATAAGTACCACCTGGTCTTGTTTAACTCCCATTTTCTACTATATGTCCAATTAAATTATTTGTGTCAGCTGCTACATATTACACATTAAATTCCTGCAGATTATTAATTATCTGACTAACACCACAAATTACTTCCAATGGTTTCTCACAAGCAGTTTTTCTGTAAACTGAAAACAAATGTTCCCTCTTCTACTTTCTCGGTTTTCTAAAATTTGAATGCGACTCCTGCACCATAATAAATTTAATTTTCTTTCCACGTATACTATCTAAACCACATTATCTGTTTTCCAGTTATGCAGAATCTCACCTGCCTGGATCGTAGTGCCACCTTAGAGTTCTCCATTTTGCTAAGCTGTGTTAGTTCATTTAAAATTACCATCAGCTCTTCTGTCAATGTGGGATCTCGCAAACAAAGCTGATCCTAATAAACAAGCAAAATACAATGAATCATGAACAATTATTCCCCATCAGACCACAGTGCATAAAATAACGTATGATATCATATAACCATATCCTCCTCTAATCAACAGTTCAATATACCAGAACTAAGAATGTTCCATAAGCTGTCTGTAGCACTTTGTTAATAACTGGAGAGGGTTCAGAAGAGATTTATCAGGATGTTGCTGGGAATGCAGGGTTTGAGTAACACGGACAGACTGGATAAGCTGAGGCCTTTTTTCATTGGAACATACGCAGTTGAGTGGTGACCTTACAGAGGTTTATTAAAATAATGAGGGGTATAAATAAGGTGAATGGCAGGTGTCTTTTCCCTAGTGTGAGGGATTTCAAAACTAGGGGAAGTATTTTTAAGTTGAGAGGAGAAAGATTTTAAAAATACATGTAGGGCAATTTGTTTTTGCACAGAGTGGTTTGTGTGCGAAATGAAGAATGGTGGATGTGGGTACAGTTACAATGTTTAAAAGATATTTAGATAAGTACATAAATAAGAAACGTTTTGAGGGATATGGGCCAATTGCAGGCATGTGGGACCAGCTTAGTTTGAGATCATGATTGGCACGGACTGGTTGGACTGAAGAGTCTGTTTTCCTGCTGTATGACTCTATAACTCAATGACCAAAACAGCATCAATGAGCTATGGATGCTAGTAGGAACTCAAGTTGAACTGGGCTCTGATCTGATCCAGAAACTCTTAACAGGCACAGTAAATTATCAGTAATTCCCTGAGCTAATGGATTAATGGGGAAGCGAGGTTCCTCTTTCCTCATTGCTGTACAATAACGTCTACCTGGAAATGTGTAATTCTACACGTCTGGTGAGGGCAGGCTGAGCTTAGAGGGAGGTACCACTACATAATGAGCATCCATGGGAGTAAGTTACAAGGAAATTATAATGATCTGGTCATTGGCAATAATTATTAAAAATGTGCAACTTTTTTGTTTATTTTCAAGATTTGAATAAATAATTTTATTGGGTGTTGAATTGAAAATATTGTGTTACATTTACTGGATAGATTTCACTGCAGGTGATATCAGTGTCTCTTGGTCAGAGAACTTACACACCGGACTAACTAAATAGATAAGCCTCTACTCAAGTTCAGCACACTTATTATACTCACAATTAACATGATAACCAGGATGTTTTTCTTGGCCACCTGTGCATGAGAGAAGATGCAGTCAAGTACTGGTGTCATATCAGGTTTGTGCTGCTCTCTCAAGTTGATCACACATTTGTCATAATGAGCTGGAAAATGAAGTTTTTGAAAACTCTAGGTTACTGTCTAGAAAAACAAAACCAAATTAAATACTTGAGAACAATAGTTGGGAATGGGGAACTTGTTAATGCTTAGTTTTTCTCCTGATCTCTTTTATAAAATTATAATTTATTTTGTTAAAATAATTCCAAATGTTTGGAGTGAGACATGGAGCACAGGCATTACCCACCACAGTCCACCTTTCTTTTCCAAAATGTCTAAGGCATTGTTGTAATGCTTTAAGAGACATTTCTAATTATGGTTTTATGAATACCTTACAATACAGCGTGGTGCTTTACGAATTAGTTTACCCGTGGATTGGTAAAATGCAAGTTACAACCAGATTGCTCACACTTGATTGGGCTGTTAAATTTGAACAAGTTAATAAGATGAAAGCACATAGAACAGGTAGTAACAAAGAGAGATGAAAGCTAAACTAACTCTAGTGTGTTCTTAATAAATTCCAAATGTCTACCTTCAAAGAAACATGATCAGAACACTTCCAGCTCAGCATCTTGTGCCAGAGAATGACACATTATTGGAAACGGGTTTTGAAAGAGGTAGCACCTAAACTCTCAAACATTTCAATTTGAGTACTTTATAAAGTTTGGAGAAAATGCAACATAAATAGAGAATGCCGGACAACACACAGTAGAGAGAATATAAATAGCCATTATTATAAACTGGGCTTAGAACAGGTATCTGTGTGAAGTTTCTATGGGATATTTGTCAAGTGATAGCATGGATTCATTCAGGTGTTAAGAAAATATTAGGATGTAGAAAAGCACCACGTACCCACCCAAGATCCTGAAGCCAAAAGGGGTGGAGAGTCAGCTCTTGGTTTTATTTTAAAAACTAACTTTTATTTTACCTTGCTGAAACTGTGTTTCCACACTCAGATACCGCCTCAGCAGATCTAGGACAACTGATTTCATATGCCCACGAATCCCACTTCGATAGCTGACAGAGAAAAAAAAAGAAACAAACTAAATTTATGTTTTTCATATTGTTGGGAACCCAATGGAACCGCTATTGCTACCCATTATAGAGAAGAAGGCATATGGTCAAAGTATGGCCAGTGAGCTGCAAACAAATAAACAGAGCTGGCAGCTGGAATCTTTCAGTTGTTCATGCTTGGCTAATTTAAGCATCAATGTTCATGTTAACCTCCTAACTCACAAATCAAATAGAAGTGAGTAAGTGACAGATTGGATTTACTTTACTGGGGAAAATTTTGAACAAGTATTACTTTCTAAAGCATCCATAATATTAAGTAAGTCACCACAATATTAATCCTGTCATTAGTTTATCAGATTCTTTAAGATACCTGTTTCTTTTCAATTTCCAGACCCCTGGTGTTGTACTAATTGATATGTTTTCCCCGCAGTTAAACCATCTAATATCAAAATTCCCTTTTACTGTTATGACAGTCACCAGAAATGCAACATATTGGATACTGTAATAAACCAAATGTGACTGGAAGAGGAAAAACTACAGTCATTTGAGGTATTTAGTTCTTTCATTGTAAAACACCGACGGAAAACCACAATTGGAAGAATATATTTGTTGCTGGTTTTCCAGGATTAGGTTGTACATCTAATAGATGGGGAAATAGTAATGATTGTACGGATTTGACTTGCTCAATAAAAGCCAGCATGGATATTTAATCTTTACTTCAGTACGATTGTTTGCAGCCAATAAAAGGCTAAAAAAAAATTAAAAGAAACATTAGTTTCAAATGGTTAAATTGGCAGCAAATTAACAAAACAACAAAAGAAATGTGATAAAAATGCTAACCGCGTGTTTAAAAAATAAAAGCAATAATCCAGAGATGCTGAATGCCTGAAATAAAAATAGAATGCTGGGAATACTCAGCAGGTATGGCAGCATCCGACAACGGAGAAAGAGAATTAACACATCAGAATTATACGGCCTTTTATCAGATCTGATCTGAAAAAGTGTCACAAACCTAAAACTCTTTTTTCCCTCTTCACAGTTTGCAAGGTATTTTCAGCATTTTCTGTTTTTATTAGTAAGTAGACTTCACGTTATGCATGAGATCCTAGATCATCTGATGATTAATTCATTAGGAGCTCATCTACGGTGGCTTAATAATAGAGAATGGGACTGAGCTGTAGAGTAGAATCTAAATCAAAGGGTTTAGATAATATCAAGGCAATATACTTGAGAAATTGGAAGCGATTTATGTAAAAAGTAGGATTTCAAAACATGATGTCAAGTTCAAGTTTATTACTGTTACTAAAACTTCAAAAATGATATCCAGTAATAATAATATAGAACTTAATAATAATAATAATATATAAAGAACTTTCCACTCACCGCTGCACCAACTGGACAATGCTCTGTGTGTTCATAAAGAAAACTTCTCTGTCTGCTCTCCGCTGAAGGGTGGCTGCATGGCTATCCAAGATGTTGGCAATCTTAAAGGAAAATTTTTCAAAACCAGTAAAGATTGGCAGCTACATTGTCAATGTGGTACTGGGACTGATCACCTTGAAATTGCAAGTTAAAATCCCTCTACAGCCAATTGTGCAATTGAAATCAGCAAATCTGCTAATAAGTCAGTTGTTTTAAGAAAATAAGCGTAAAAGCTTCCTGATTACCATTAAAAACCCAACTGATTTAATAACGGTTCTTCAAAGAAGGAAGCTTAGCATTCGCACAGGGCTAAAGTTAACGGCAGTGTTGGTGGCTCCATTCATGGCAGTGAAGCCACAGCTATTTCAGAAGCCCTGACAAGACTTCCAGCTGACATCAGGGCTTCATGCAGGTAAAACGCCATAAGAACATTGGTAGAAATGCTATGCAGCAAAGATAAGAGGTATCCAGTGGCAAAATTGTCCAATTTCTGATCAGGCAACCTGACCCTATCACCCTATTAAATACCAACAGCAAAATCAGGTGTCTATGAAGTGCTATGGGTCATCAACAGAAGCAGAATTGGATATCACTACATTTGCAATCTCATAACTGGCATTACCATCACCCTACGTCATCAATGTGAGCAAATGTGAGGTTTTGCATTTTGGGAAAAAAAAGAATACAGGCATGGACTATTTTCTAAATGGTGAGAAAATTCGTAAAGCAGAAGTACAAAGGGATCTGGGAGTGTTGGTCCAGGATTCTTCATAAATTAACCTGCAGGTAGAGTCCGTGATTAAGAAAGTGAATGTAATGTTGTCGTTTATCTTAAGAGGGTTGGAATATAAAAGCAGCAATGTGCTTCTGAGGCTTTATAAAGCTCTAGTTAGGACCCATTTAGAATACTGTGTCCAATTTTGGGCCCCACACCTCAGGAAGGACATACTAGCCCTGGAGCGTGTCCAGTGGAGATTCACACGGATGATCCCTGGAATGGCAGGTTTAACGTATGATGAATGGCTAAGGATCCTGGGATTGTACTCATTAGAGTTTAGAAGGTTGAGGGGGGATCTAATAGAAACTTACAAGATAATGTATAGGCTTAGAAAGGATGGATACTGGGAAGTTGTTTCCGTTAGGCAGGGAGACTAGGACCCGTGGGCGCAGCCTTAAAATTAGAGGGGGTAAATTTAAAACGGAAATGAGATGACAGTTCTTCAGCCAGAGAGTGGTGGGCTTGTGGAATTCATTGCCACGGAGTGCAGTGGAGGCTGGGACGTTAGATGCCTTCAAGGCAAAGATCGACAAATTCTTGATCTCACAAGGAATCAAGGGCTATGGGGAGAGTGCAGGGAAGTGGATTTGAAATGCCCATCAGCCATGATTTAAATGGCGGAGTGGACTTGATGGGTCAAATGGCCTTACTTCCACTCCTATGTAAAATGGTCTTATGCAACACAACATGCAAAAGTAGGTGTCTGCAGCCGTTTTAAGCATACCTTAGAATGGGATGTGAGCCTTCAGAAGTTTTCCAGAAACTGAATTTCAGCTCATTATTCTGAGGGCTAAAAGTTGTCTGTCAGGGGCATAACAGGCCAATCTATTCTTTTCAATATTAGTTAAATCCCTGAAAATGACTTTGAACGTTTTTAAAAATTGTAGCGTGATCTGTGCCCTGCTTAGCCCTTATTTTTCTGACAGTCTGACTTCTCAGGTTTCCCATGACACATTAACCTTGCCTTACCTGCTGGCTGGGGAATTGAGTAAGCACAGAAGTGATGTTACTAGCATACTGGGCTATCACTTTTCGAATGGCCTTCTCCACACTTGCAGGAATCCTGCCTGAAACATTGGTCATAATGTCTTGCAATTCAAGAAGTGGTAGAGAAGGGTCTCGCAGAGTTGTCATCAGTTTTGTGATCCACCTTTTAACCTATGACGGGTAAGTGAGATGGAAATTGAAAGAGTCAAGTTAGTAGAAGCATTCCATGAAATTGATATAAAACAAAAAGCTTGGGAAACCAAACATTTACATTGTATCAACACTACTTTAGTACAAGTTAAATTGGATAAGGGATGAGTTTCTTTGGAAACAGTTAACAATCAATCACCCATGCATTGTAGGCAACATCCCAACTTGCTCCACAAGCCATGTAATGAGAGATCAGAAGGATGACAATCTTTCACAGTGTTGTGAAAGGTGGACATATAAATGTAAGTGTAATGGGGTTTGGGGAGGGAATTAAAAGAACCATATAAAAAAAACTGGATTAGTGTAGTACAATAATAAAACTATGGCAGTTCTGCAGGTTTTTTTTAAAAAGGTAAGTTCCAGGTGCAATCCTTCTATATTGCTCTTGAGGCAATATTAGTTGATGTTCAAAGGAAGTGACTTGCCATTTGAGATTTCCTCCTTATCTGGTTTATTAGATTTCAAGACACAGGGTAGAATGAATCAAGGGTCTGAGCGACATGGACGACAAGTGCAACGAGGCCCATCTTGACATTGAAATCACAGATTCATGATAGTTTCAGAGCACAGAAGGAAGCCATTCGGTCCACCGTGCCTGTACTAGCTCTTCAACTGAGCATTATGACATAGTGCCAACCTCTTGCTTTTTCCCTACGCTGATGTACATTGTTTTTATTCAAATAATCAACCAATAACTTCTTCAATGCTTCAACTGAACCTGTCTCAATCATACTTCCAGGCAGTGCACTCCATCCCCTAACTTTTCACTGAGTGAGAAACGTATTTTCTCCGAATTACCATTGCTTCTTTGACAAATCATTTTAAATATATGCCTTCCTTTTAGTTTTTGTTTCACAAATGGAATGTCCCTGTCCCTGAGCACAAAGTATCTTTCCTGCAAGGGATGCTGGTGAATTCTGGGATATTCGCTGAGTGTCGAGACTATTCTGGGAAGGCAGATGGTAAGATGGGGTATAAATTGGATGATGATGTTGTAGAGGCATGGTAGGTAATTAATGAGGGGAGTTTTATAAATAAGGCACCAGAACTCACTGGGCATCATGGTTACAAAGCAAACAAAAAAAGGTTGACAGAAGTTGGAGGTAGCCAAAAAATGTACATAAGATTCAACCCATAGCATTTTGTGTTTTGATTGCTCATAACAGATCACGGAAAATATTTGCAGCACAAAAGATGATGAATGCACTTTTAGGGGAGGCACTTGGGTGAATTGATAAATCTAAAATGATCAGCCAAGGAACAGTTCAGTATAGTTGAACACAGCATAGAAATTGAGGTAATCCTTCATTTTAGGCTTTAAACGATGCTCATATACACCTGCAAACATAATAGGAAAAAGATTGTCCAATCTATTCACTTAATTGATCAGTGTTTGGATAGACTGAATATAATAGAAAAGGAGTTGCAGAGAGTATGGAATGTACGGAATGAGCCGCCAGAGGAAGTGGTCGAGGCTGGTACAATTACACTACCCAAAAGGCATCTGGATGGGTATATGAATAGGAAGGGTTTAGAGGGATTTGGCCAAATACCTACAAATGGGGCTAGATTTACTCAGGATATCTAATTGACATGAACGAATTGGAAGGTTCTGTTTCCATGTGGTGTAGCTGCATGGCTCTATGACTCACCTTCATGCTGAAGTAGGGTTCAGGCAAACAGTAACCATTCATAACATTGACCAGGTTCTCTAGCACACTGTGAAAGACCTGATGGAGTTTCTTGCCAACAATAGCTGATGACTGCTGTGGTGGAAAGACTCCAGTGTGCAAATGGGCCTAGAGAATAAGATTCAGAAAGTCAGTGATGCAGCTGTTAATAGCTGTTAAACCAACATTTACAGTTAGAAATGTGGCAATAGCATATAATGTACCGTTTGTGTGTATTTTTAAGCTTCGGATTCTTTTATTGTTTGATTCGATGCCACATTACGAGTTTGGATTCAAGTAGTCCTGGATTTTGCCCTGAGCAGCCTATCTTCAGCCTTAAACTTCAAAGCACCACAATTTTTTAAAATTCCAAATACTACATACACAGCAATCATAATATATGATCTTATCACTACATTAGGTAGTAATCTATCTTCTTCACATGATCATATCCAGGTACTTTCACAACTCTCATTTTAGATTGTTCTAGCTCCTACTGTCTTATTTACACTCAGTGATGTGAAGCTCTACGATAACATCAGAGGTTGCTTCAAGGTCTTGAACAACCTGAATGAAGATGATTCCAGAACATGCGTTTGTTCGAAAAATATTCATTCTATTGAAGATTGCATCTTGTACTCATCAAAGTCAATTTGCATGAATAGTAATTTAAGAGAATACCAACATTTAGATTTTTTAGAGGGGAGTTTGCAAAAGCGCTCTGATTGGTAAAGGTATTGCCATGGAGTATGCACCAACTAATTATAACTGCCAGACTTTGATAAAATTTTAAACCAGACAGGTTGATTCCAATTGTTAAAGGCATTACCCTGAGAAATGAGACAGCGAATAACCATCAGCTCTTTATTTGGAGTTGATATGGGCAATGTGTGTGCACATATGCTTTCTACCTGCAAAGAACAGGGCTCTGTATATTATTATATGCAGCTTCCAGTACACATAAATGTGCCATACTGCAAGTCCAACCAACAAGCCTAAACTGGCTGATAGCATAATTCTTGGCACACTTAGGATTATACAGCAAATATTGCAAAATGGAGGAATCAGAGTCAACCAATCAGATATTGATTGTCACACAGTCATGTGTTCAAGTCTATGTGCTTTCTTAACTTTTTCTTATGTTAGAGTGTTTTGGCTCTGTCCATACTGTTCTATCTATGCTCAGTGATATAAAACTCCATGAAAATTAATTACCTGCCAAACAGCACATTTCTCACATAGTGATTCACCAAGCCGTTTTCACCCTTAAATTGATAATCTTGCAAATCATCCAAAAGAGCATAAGATGAAGTTTCAACAAATGGTGTCTTTTTATCAGTGATGCAACTGTCTCCACTGATTCTCAGCCTGTGCAGATTTGTTATTCAAAGGGGAGCCCTTCCCAATAGCGATATCACCAGCTCAGGAGTAAGATAAGAAAGCAAGAAAAGAAGTATCAGAATGGCAATGGAAGAGATGAGAAAAAGGATTGGGAAATAGCAGATAAATTGTCAGAGCCATTTGTGTTAGGTAATTTGATTAGTTTTATTCAAACAAAATATGCCTATAATTTAAAAGGATAAATATTTTTTAATAGAAAACACTTTTCCCGACTGCCCTTTCCCTCACTTCAACCAACCAGATCCTTTCTTCCCGTACAATATAGTTAGGTAGTCCAAGTAAAATTTCCAATCTGAGTCATAACCCAGCATTAGCTACCTCGAATCTTAGGCACAGGAATGTAATGCTGAAGGGTGAAACTTCATCAAATAAATCTTCACCTATTAATTGAAGGATTAAACAATATGTAGTGTAAAACATTGCCAGCACAACAGTTCATGTATTCGGAACAGCACTTACTGTGTGAAGTTTCTTGGGGTCATCTAATTCCATTTTAGCTACTATGCAGCCTTGCTCTAGACAGGCACCTGGTCTCTTTACATAATGTACACATCCTGATTCTTCAACAGCCAAAGCCATCACCATTTTCATCACCTGCATGGAAGCAAGTCAAGCCAGACTTTTTCAGCTCTGATGAAAGGTCAAAGATCTGCAACATTAACTGTTTCTGACCACAGATGTTGCCATAAACAGCTGAGATTTTCCTGCATTTTTCTGCTTTTATTTCAATTTATACTGTACGCAACTTTACATGATTCTGTGCTGAAAATTTAAATTCCCCCTTCTAACAAAAAGAAGGCCCCTGCTTTCTTTTGCACAAAGGCCTCATGCCAATGTAAAGTAGCAAAACCTCAACACTGCTTCAAAACTGACTATTTTATTAATAAAGTACTTCAAACATAACTAACTGGAGGTCACCATAAGGACCTCTTCAATCAGGAAATTGTAAGTGAGGATTGTATAAAAAACATTGTAGTATTTACAATTTGTTGTAAATAGTATTCAATTTACATGAGGTTGGAAGGTGCTGCTTGGGAGTGGGCTTCACTTTGTGTTAAATGCACCCAATGAACACTTCCTTTTATGGTTTAGTAATAAAAATAACTATGTCTAACATCTGATCTGTGCTCAATTAGCTTATCTCAATCAATCAGTGGTACAGGCAGTCAGTTCACTGGAATCCAAAAACAGCTAAATTTGCTGTCGTCCCCTCCCCCCACTGCATCCCAAAACCAGCCCAGCCTGTCTCCGCCTCCCTAACCTGTTCTTCCTCTCACCCATCCCTTCCTCCCACCTCAAGCCGCACCTCCATTTCCTACCTACTAACCTCAGCCCGCCTCCTTGACCTGTCCGTCTTCCCTGGACTGACTTATCCCCTCCCTACCTCCCCACCTATACTCTCCTCTCCACCTATCTTCTTTTCTCTCAATCTTCGGTCCGCCTCCCCCTCTCTCCCTATTTACTCCAGAACCCTCTCCACATCCCCCTCTCTGATGAAGTGTCTAGGCCCGAAACATCAGCTTTTGTGCTCCTGAGATGCTGCTTGGCCTGCTGTGTTCATCCAGCCTCACATTTTGTTATCTTAAATTTGCTGGGATTACTGTTTATCACTGTACAGCACTCCCAGCTGAAAGCTTGCTTACGTGGGCCATCATGTGGGGGTAGGAGTAGATCTTGTGAATAGTTGATATGTGAGGCAATGAAGCATCAAAATTTAATAGAACTTCAATACAGATGTATATTTTTTGGGAGGAACAGTACATTGTCTTGAAGTTTAACACACCTCAATCTCTGCATAGCAATGCTTTGCAAAGACATGACTTCCATCTTCAACAAGGTACTGCAGTAGTTTTCCAGCAGAGGGAGACCTCAATACAGTGGGATCCTTCTCCTTCTCAAACACACAAGTCTTGTTACCAATAGTGATCAAATACCTGTTAGTGCAAATGGTTCAAGTAAATAAAAACAAAAAACTTCAAGCAATGTGGCTGTGCTTGCAGGATGGGATTTCTTACTTGTCTAACTCCTCTTTCATGTATGTAGTGTAACTATTGCCATCATAGGATAATAAGAGGCCTCCATCACTTAGCCGGTGAACGTCGATCTCAATATGCGAGTTGTTCATAATAACAACATAAAGCGTCAATGACTGACGGGCCACCTGCACGTTGAATGTGAAAATTAGTATGTCAAAATTCACACAACAAATGAAATTGTTTCAACCTGCTTGACCAAAGTATAGGGTATATATAAAGGCTTGGTCACAGTGAAAAGGAATATTTATCCTGGTAGGATGGCCACATTTTATCAATTCCAAAAATGAATAACACAAGGTAAAAAGGTGAAATGACTGAGATATTTTGGCAACATCTGCAAACTATCCACTTCAAAGAACATTTTAACATTCAAGATTGAAGGATGAAGTCCCCTTTCTGAACCTGACAAAGGTCATGCATAATGTTTGTTTAACTTATTATTCAGTTCCCAATGAACAGGAGGCCACACCAAAACTGCCAATAACTCAGAACTAATTGAAAGGTTTCAGGAATATTTTGAGATGGGAAATGTTGCATTTAACTGACTGTGAATCAGCTCCCTCACCTTACTGGGCTCAACAGTCAATCCAATAACCACTTAGACATACATCAAAACCACTTCATGCACAAATGAAGGGAGAAGAATGAAAGAAAATTAAACAGAAAAAGCCTTCACTAAATCACATACCTGTAAGGAATATTTAGTTTCTTCATAAATAAGCTCCACATCTACTGCGTTCAACAGGCTGTTTGCTGGGAGAACCTGTCCTCTGCAAATGAGAAAAGGGAAATAAATTTATATGGTTTTGAATGAAAATCTGAAAATCAAATTAAAGTAACACGCCTTAATACCTGATTTCTTCCTTTCCAGAAAGATTAAGGAGGCAAGGTTCTAAGAAGTTCATTAGGTAGTGCATTGAGCATAGGAGTTGGGCAGTCATGTTGCGGCTGTATAAGCCATTGGTTGGGCCACTTTTGGAATTCTGTGTTCTTTCCTGGTCTCCCTGCTACAGGAAGAGCGTTATGAAACTTGAAAGGGCTCAGAAAAGATTTACAAGGATGTTGCAGGTGTTAGAGGGTTTGAGCTATAGGGAGAGGCTGAATAGGCTGGGGCTATTTTCCCTGGAGTGTCAGAGGCTGAGGGATGACCTCAGAAGTTTATAAAATCATAACGGGCATGGGTAGGGTAAATAGACAAGGTCTTTTCCCCAGGGTGGGAAGGCAGAGCTTTAAGGTGAGAGGAGGAAGATTTAAAAGGGATCTAACGGGCAACTTTTCATGCAGAGGGTGGTGCGTTTATGGAATGAGCTTCCACAGGAACTGATAGAGGCTGGTAGAATTACAACATTTAAAAGGCACCTGGATGGGTATATGAATAGGAAGGGTTAGCGAGTTTTGAGAAGATTTGTAGCTCATGTTGAGGTTCTGGATGTGAGTTTGCTCACTGAGCTGGAAGGTGTGTTCCCAGACGTTTCGTCACTTTTTTTTTTATTTGAAAAAATATACTTTATTCGTAAGATGTACAAAAAATAAAACATATTTACACACCTACCCAGTCATGCAAGCCGCTCTGGGTTACCCAGGGGGTACATACACCAACTAAAGGAAAAAACCAAAGAAGGAAAAAAAAACAAAGCAAAGAAAACACCCCGGCAGTCGTCACCCCGCACAGTCCCCGCTGGCCCCCTGACCAGTTGGGGAAGGCGCCAGCTGGGCGCAGTTACCAGATAGGGCCCTTTTTTCTATTCTGGACGAGGGGTTTCATACCGTGGTCTTTCCCCACCGTGCCTTGGCAGCGGCTGCCCCAAGCTTTAGTGCGTCCCTCAGCACGTAGTCCTGGACCTTGGAGTGCGCCAGTCTGCAACACTCGGTCGGGGTCAGTTCTTTCAGCTGGCAGACTAGCAAGTTGTGGGCAGACCAAAGAGCGTCTTTCACCGCACTGATGGTCCTCCAGGCGCAGTTGATGTTGGTCTCGGTGTGCATCCCCGGAAACAGCCCGTAGAGCACGGAGTCCCGCGTCACGGAGCTGCTCAGGACGAACCTCGACAAATACCACTGCATTCCCCTCCAGACCTTCTGCGCATAGGCACACTCCAGAAGGAGGTGATCGACAGTCTCGTCCCCCCTGCAGCCACCTCGAGGGCAGCGTGAGGTGGCGCAGAGATTCCGGGCATGCATAAAGGATCTCACTGGCAGAGCCCCTCTCACCGCCAGCCAAGCAATGTCCTTGTGCTTGTCTGAAAGTTCTGGCGATGAGGCATTCTGCCAAACAACTCTGGCAGTCTGTGTGGGGAACCACACGACGGGATCCACCTTCTCCTTTTCCCGAAGGGTCCCAAGGATACTACGTGCTGACCACTGCCTGACGGCCTTGTGGTCAAAGGTGTTTCTTTTCAAAAATTTCTCCACGAAGGACAGGTGGTACGGGACGGTCCAACTACTCGGAGCGTTCCGCGGCAACGAGGCCAGGCCCATCCTTCGCAACACCGGGGACAGGTAGAACCTCAGTAAGTAGTGACACTTGGTGTTTGCGTACTGAGGATCGACGCACAGCTTGATGCAGCCGCACACAAAGGTAAGCCGTCAGGGCGAGGGTGGCGTTCGGTACGCCCTTTCCCCCATTTCCCAGGTCTTTGTACATGGTGTCCCTGCGAACCCGGTCCATCCTCGACCCCCAAATGAAATGGAAGATGGCCCGGGTGACGGCAGCAGCGCAAGTCCAGGGAATAGGCCAGGCCTGCGCCACATACAACAGTACCGAAAGCCCCTCGCACCTGACAACCAGGTTCTTACCCGCGATGGAGAGGGACTGGAGCGTCCACCTGCCCAGCTTCTGCTTCAATTTGGTGATACGCTCCTCCCAAGTCTTAGTGCACGCCCCAGCTCCACCAAACCAAACACCCAGCACCTTCACGTAGTCTGTCCTGACGGTGAAGGGGACGAAGGAGCGGTCGTCCCAGTTCCCGAAGAACATGACCTCGCTCTTCCCCCTATTGACTTTGGCACCCGAGGCCAGTTCAAACTGGCCGCAGATGTCCAATAGCCTACTCACCGACTGACGATCGGTGCAGAAGACGGCGACATCGTCCATGTACAGGGAGGTCTTGACCTGAAGGCCTCCGCTGCCTGGGATAGTCACACCCTTCAGGCTCACGTCCTTCCTGATGGATGCGGCGAACGGCTCCACACAGCACACGAACAAGGCAGGAGAGAGCGGGCAGCCCTGCCTGACTCCAGATCTGATGGGAAAACTGTCTGATTCCCACCCGTTGATCGAGACTGCGCTAACGATGTTGGTGTAGAGCAGCCGGATCCAATTGCGGATGCCCTCCCTGAACCCCAATTTGGAGAGGACGTCCCTCATGTAAGCATGAGAGACCCTGTCGAAGGCCTTCTCCTGGTCCAGGCTGACGAGGCAGGTGTCCACCCGCCTGTCCTGTACGTAGGCGATCGTATCCCTGATGAGCGCAAGGCTCTCAGCGATCTTCCTGCCCGGCACAGCACAGGTTTGGTCAGGGTGAATCACTGACTCCAGGACAGACCTGACCCGGTTGGCAATGACCATGGCCAGGATTTTGTAGTCCACGTTCAAAAGTGAAATGGGACGCCAATTCTTAATTTCTTCCCTCTCCCCCTTCCTCTTGTAAATGAGGGTGATGATGCCCTTCCTCATGGACTTGCACATTTCCCCTGCCCGAAGCGCACTATCGTACACCTCCAGCAGGTCCTGGCCGACCAGGCCCCACAGAGTAGAATACAGCTCGACCGGTAAGCCGTCGCTTCCGGGAGTCCTATTCCTCTCCAAGGAATTGAGGGCTCTGGTCAGCTCGTCCAGGGATATCGGCCAGTCCAGCCACTCCCTCGTGCCGTCATCCAAGACCTCCGTGATAGACGACAGGAACGACTCGGAGGCTGTGCTGTCCATGGGCTTTGTGTCGTACAGTCCGGCACAGAAGGATCTGCTGATCCTCAAAATGTCGGGCCGAGACGACATCACCGAGCCGTCGTCCTCCTTGAGCCGGCTAAGCACCTCTTTGTGCACCTTCTGAAAGAAGAAACGCGAGCACATCTCGTCCTGCTCCACGGAGCGGACCCTGGACCGGAAGATTATCCTGGAGACCTCTGCGGCGAAGAGCGAGGCTTGCTGGCCCCTCACCTCGCGGAGGTCCTCCGTGACATCGAACCCCATCAACTGCAGAAGGAGTAGGTTCTGCACCCTTTTCTGGATTCGCGACAGCTTTCCCCGCCTCTCTCTTGCCTTCTGAACACCCTTGAGGACAAAGAACCTCTTGATGTTCTCCTTCACCGTCTCCCACCAGTCGCCTGGAGACTCAAAGAGGGGTTTCACGGTTCTCCAACCGGCGTACTCCCTCTTAAGCTCCTCGACGTTCTCTGGGGTCAACAGAGTCGTGTTGAGCTTCCACGTCCCTTTGCCGGCCGGCTGGTCGTCCTGTAAGTGACAGTCGGCCAGCAGGAGGCAGTGGTCAGAGAAGAACACCGGCTCGACGCCGGTGGACCTGACCGAGAACGTCCGTGACACAAACAGGAAGTCTATCCTTGAGCGAATAGACCCGTCTGGCCGCGACCAGGTGTACCTCTGCTGCTCCGTCTGCAGGGGTGCTGAAGACGTCGAGCAGCTTGGCATCCTTCACCGTGCCCATCAGGAATCTGGATGTGACGTCCAGTTGACTCCCCCCACCCGCTGTCCCCACGCCGGATCTTCCATCTGCATCAATGATGCAGTTGAAGTCTCCGCCTAGGATGACCGGCCTGGACGTAGCCAGCAGGGGTGGAAGCCGCTGCAGGACGGCCAACCGCTCACTCCGTACCGCTGGGGCGTACACGTTGATCAGCCTCAGGGGAGCGTTCCTGTAGGTGACAACAGCCACTAGGAGGTGCCCCCCCCACCACCTCCTGAACTTGAGAGGTGGTGAAGTTGCGCCCCCGCAGCAGAATAGCCGGGCCCGAGCAGCGACAGTCGTTACCCCCCGACCAGATCGAAGGCCCACAGGTCCAGGCGCCGGACCATTTCCCGTACCTGCCGAGGTGCGGTATCCCGCACTCCTGCAGAAACAGGAGGTCCGCCTTGATGGTGGTCAGGTAGGCCAACGTGGACACACATCTTGCGGTTGACTTGACGCTGCGCACATTAATGCTTGCAACTCATACCCCCATTGTGGGCAGTGACCGCAGTACCCTCCCCAAGTCCAAGATCCAGCCCCTCCATCTGTCCCTTCATGCCCATTGTCCGGGCTAACTGCTGGACGCTCTCCGGGCTCAGGAAACTGTCCGTGCTGCCTTCCGGGTGGCATCCCCCCGTCAGGGGTGCGGAGGCAGGAGGGTCCGGCTCCGGGTCAGGCTGGGGACGCGCTGTTTCCTCCTTCCCGCCTGGAAGTTCCGGGGGGCCCTCTAGTGCTCCAGCGGCACTTAACTGGGTGTCGGAGGGAGCCTCAGGACGCCTCCCATCACCTGGAAGCGGGGTGTTGCTTTCCTTCCCCCTCGAGATCTTTAACTTCTGCTTCGGGTGGGCCCTCTCCGAATTCCCCTCGTCAGAGGAGCTCTTATAGCCCCCCTGTAGCTGCCTCTTCCCGCCTGATGGTTGCGGTTCCTGGGCCCGTTGACGCACCTTCCTCCTCGCTTTCCAGACTGTTGTCCACTCCCCTGGGTCGCCTGTCGCCACCTCCATCGACTCCGGGTTGTCGGGGGGGGATCGGAGCCTGCAGGGGTGCTTTGCTGGCCTCGGGCCCATCCTGCGGGGCTGGGCCCTCCTGCACGGCCTGGCCCTCCTGCACGTTAGTGGGGTCCTTGCTGGGCCCTGGTGCCTTCCTCTCCTCTGGGGGGGCTGGCCCCGCATTGCCCCTGCCGGCGACCTGGGCGTAGGTGGTCCCCCGCCACGGGCATGCCCTATAGAGGTGGCCCGCTTCCCTGCAAAGGTTGCAGCTTTTCTCTTGTGGGCAACCCTTTGCAAGGTGTCCCTCCTCCCTGCAGATGGTGGCTTTGCAGTCGGCCGCCACGTGACCTGACCTGCCACAGGCATGGCAGACTTTAGGTTGCCCTGCATAGGTCAGGTAGCCCTTGCTCCCGCCGATCGCGAAGCTGGACGGTGGGTGTACGACATTCCCGTCCGCGCCCATCCTCAGCGTCACCTTGACCTGCCTCTTACTCGTCCAGATGCCAAAGGGGTCCATGATGTCAGTTAGGTCCCCTTCCACCTTCACGTACCTTCCGAGGAAGGTCAGGACATCAACTGCTGGCACATGCGGGTTGTACATGTGTACAGTCACCATACGGCTCCTCTGCGCTGGCATCACAAACAGCGGGACAGCGGTCAATACAGAGAGGGGGCCCTCACCTCCTTTCTCCTTGAAAACCTCCAGGAAGCGCTCGCAAAGCTTGGCACTCCTGAAGGTCACGTCGTAAAAACCTCCTCCGGGGAAATCCTGCAGGCAGTAAATGTCCGCAGCAGCGAACCCACAACAGTCCAACAGGGCCCTCTTCACGAAGAAGGTGTAGTCCACAGGTGCACCTTCATCCACCTTCTTTACAGAAACACGGATGGTGTTCCGGACCCCCTGACCTGGGGCACGAGCACTTGCCGCAGCCATCGTTGCAGGTTGGCTGCTCCCCTGAACCAGCGTTAGGCCGAAGCCAGCATTAAGATCCACTGGTCGCAAGGGTGCACAGCCAACCCGACGTCCTCCTTTCACCTCCAAGACAGCGCTCTCCTCCTCTCAGTCCACAAGAGAGTGGGTCTTTATTTTGATCCAGATGTAAGCTGGCTCACTAAGCTTGCCGGTTTGTTCCCAGATGTTTTGTCACCATTCCAGGTAACATCAACAGTGAACCTCCGACGAAGTGCTGGTGTTATGTCCCACTTTCTATTTATCTGGTTAGGTTTCCTTGGGTTGGTGATGTCATTTCCTGCGTTGGTGATGTCATTTCCTGTTCTTTTTCTCAGGGCATGGTAGATTGATTTGGAGCCAATGTGTTTGTTGATGGAGTTCCGGTTGGAATGCCATGCTTCCAGGAATTCTCGTGCGTATCTCTGTTTGGCTTGTCCTAGGATGGATGTGTTGTCCCAATCAAAGTGGTGTCCTTCCTCATCTGTATGTAAGGATATGAGTGATAGTGGGTCATGTCATTTTGCGGCTAGTTGATGTTCATGTATCCTGGTGGCTAGCTTTCTGCCAGTTTGTCCAATGTAGTGTTTGTCACAGTTCTTGCAAGGTATTTTGTAGATGACGTTTGTTTTGCTTGTTGTCTGTATAGGGTCTTTTAAGGTCATTAGCTGCTGTTTTAGTGTGTTGGTGGGTTTGTGGGCTGCCCTGATGCCAAGAGGTGCGAGTAGTCTGGCAGTCATTTTGGAAATGTCTTTGACGTAGGGGAGAGTGGTTATGATTTCTGAGCCTGTTTTGTCTGTTTGTTTGGGTTTGTTGCTGAGGAATCGGCGGACTGTGTTCGTAGGGTACCCATTCTTTTTGAATACGCTGTATAGGTGATTTTCCTCTGCTCTGCGTAGTTCCTCTGTGCTGCAGTGTGTGGTGGCTCATTGGAATAATGTTCTAATGCAGCTTCGTTTGTGGGTGTTGGGATGGTTGCTCCTGTAGTTCAGTATTTGGTCCGTATGTGTTGTTTTCCTGTAGACGCTGGTTTGAAGTTCCCCATTGACTGTTCGCTCTACTGTGACATCTAGGAATGGCAGTTTGTTGTTGTTTTCCTCCTCTTTTGTGAATGTTATGTCAGTAAAGGGTATTATTGATGGTCTTGAAGGTTTCCCCTAATTTGTTTTGGTTAGTGATGACAAAGGTGTCATCCACGTAGCGGACCCAAAGTTTGGGTTGGATGACTGGCAGAGCTGTTTGTTCGAGTCTCTGCATTACTGCCTCTGCTAAGAACCCTGATATCGGAGATCCCATGGGTGTACTGTTGGTTTGTCTGTAGGTTTTGTTATTGAAAGTGAAGTGGGTGGTGAGGCATAGGTCCACTAGCTTGATGATGTTGTCCTTGCTGATGAGGTTGGTGGTGTCTGGTGTATGTGTCTTCTGTTCTTCTAATAGTGTCATCAGTGTTTCTTTGGCCAGGTTGATGTTGATGGATGTGAACAGGGCTGTTACATCAAAGGAGACCATTATTTCATCTTCTTCTATCCTGGTGTCTTTGATGGTGTTCAGGAATTCTTGGGTGGAGCGAATGGAGTGGTGGGAGTCTTCTACTAGGTGTTTTAGTCTTTGGTGTAGTTCCTTGGCTAATCTGTAGGTTGGTGTTTCAAGTAGCGACACTATGGGTCTGAGGGGGGCTCCTGGTTTGTGAATTTTTGGTAGTCCATAGAAGCGTGGTGTGTTGGATCCATCTGGTTTCATTTTTTGGAAGTCTCTCTTGTTTAATTCTCCAGATTTTTGAAGTTTTTTGAGTAACGCTGTGATTCGGAGCACAGAGGAACTATGCAGAGCAGAGGAAAATCACCTATACAGCGTATTCAAAAAGAATGGTACCCTATGAACACAGTCCGCCGATTCCTCAGCAATAAACCCAAACGAACAGACAAAACAGGCTCAGAAACCATAACCACTCTCCCCTACATCAAAGACATTTCCAAAATGACTGCCAGACTACTCGGACCTCTTGGCATCAGGGTAGCCCACAAACCCACCAACACATTAAAACAGCAGCTAATGAACTTAAAAGACCCTATACAGACAACAAACAAAACAAACGTCATCTACAAAATACCTTGCAAGAACTGTGACAAACACTACATTGGACAAACTGGCAGAAAGCTAGCTACCAGGATACACGAACATCAACTAGCCACAAAACGACATGACCCACTATCACTCGTATCCTTACATACAGATGTGGAAGGACACCACTTTGATTGGGACAACACATCCATCCTAGGACAAGCCAAACAGAAACACGCATGAGAATTCCTAGAAGCATGGCATTTCAACCGGAACTCCATCAACAAACACATTGGCTCCAAATCAACCTACCATGCCCTGAGAAAAAGAACAGGAAATGACATCACCAACACAGGAAATGACATCACCAACCCAAGGAAACCTAACCAGATAAATAGAAAACGGGACATAACACCAGCGCCTCGTCGGAGGCTCACTGATGATGTTACCTAGAATGGTGATGTAAGGTCTGAAAACAAACCTTCCAGCTCAGTGAGCAAACTCACATCCAGAATAGGAAGGGTCTAGAGAGATATGGGCCAAATGCTGGCAAATGGGACTAGATTTATTTAGGATTTCTGGTCAGCATGGATGAGTTAGACCAAAGGATCTGTTTCCATGCTGTCTACGACTTGGAGTGCTGAAATCTCAATTTTTCACAGTACAGTTTCACAAGAACCTCATGCACAGATCCAAATATTAAGCCACTCTCAGACCAGCTAAAGCATCTTGAGTTCTGAAATAGTCACATCGGACATAAAATGTTAACTCTTTCTCTTTCTCTTTCAGATCTGCTGAGTTACTCTAACACTTCCTATTTTTACCTCTTCAGTGCCACACTAGAGCGTCCACCTTAACAATTGAGCCAAAGTTCAGGAGTCAGACTTGAAACTCCAACCTTCTGGTGCAGAGTTGAGAAGTGCTAACAACTGAGCAGTGGTTGACAGTAAAAAAAGAAGTAACATTCAGATTTCTCTGCTATTATTTTGGACTTTCTCTATTTTTCATTCGGAATTAATTTCACTACCTATTTCTCACAAGATACACAGCACATTATACATCATTAAACAACAGTTGCAAAGAATATAAAATCCACCAATTGCCTGCGCCGCCAAGCTAAATGTTGCTGTGCATCTTTCTGAAAATTATACACAGATTGCCTGTTAACAGAAAGATGGTCAATTGGAAATAAAACAAATGTCAAATTTCAGTTGAGGTTGTTGGATTTGCTTTAAGCCTGGTGCAACTTTTCTTTTGGACTTACTCCCAATACTCTTAAATCACATTCAACTGAGGAAATTCTTCCTTAGCATGTTAATAACCTGGATTAACATGCAAGATAGTTATATCACACTATTCAAACAATTCTCAATGACCCAGCAACTCATCTCCCCTGTATACACAGACCTTACCCCAACCGACCCCATCCATAACTTGCCTTTCAAGAGAATGTAGGAAGTTGGTCATACTTGTTTGAAAGGCTGAATCTGCCACATGTAAAGCACCACACACCACTCCAAGCATTGTATCTGGTCTCTCTGCCTAAAGGGAGAAAAATATTAATTAATACAGTTCTTGTTTTGCATTTCTTAACTCATTCTTGCACGTGAAGGGTATCATTACTAGGCAACACAAGCTTTCATTATAGCACCACGTGGTTATTCAAACATATCAGAAGCAAATGAACTGCTCTATTCAAAAACATTTTAATTCCAACTTCAGCAAAGCACTCCCTACTTTGCCAATTACACTTCCCTTTCTTTCACAAGATACTAGAGTAAGATAGCACTGAACTGGCAGAGTTTAGAAAAATGAGAAGGGAATTTATTGTAATTTTTAAAAATCCTTTTGATTGATTTAGTCATAATACCTGGGTATCACTGGTTAGGCCAACATTTATTGCCCAACTGTAATTACCCTGGAGAAGGTGGTGATGAGCTGCCTTTTTGAATTGTTGACCATCTGGGGCAGGCACAGTCACTGTGCTGTCAGGAAAGGATGTGAGGAGGCTGACGGTGAAAGAACAGTGATCTACTGTAATCCAAAGTCAGGATGGCGTGAGATTTGGACTGGAGCTTGCAGGGTGTGATAGTCCCAGGTAGCTACTGCCTTGTAATTTTTGGTGGTAGTATGTGCAAGTTTGGAAGGTGCTGAAAGTGCCTTAGTGAATTACTGCAGCACATTTTGTAAGTGGTACACACTGCTGTTACTGTGCATTGTTTGTGGAGGGAATGAATGAATGTTGAGAGAGCAGTGTTGATGATATGTCAATCATAATTTGGGACTGAAGAGCACATCAGGGCCAGTAATCTATGCCTGGGACTTTGAGGGCTCATTATGGTCAGAATGGGGGCTGACGACAGGGCCAGGAACAGCACTAGGGGCCAGGATTTCTCTCCCTCCTCCTGATGCCAAGTAAATGGGCTGCTTTGTCCTGAATGGTGCTAAGAACATTGGTGGAGAGTATTGAAAGATAATTCTGACTTATGCCTTTTGGACAGAATTCATAGAGTCTAGAGAGTTACTTGCAGTAGAATTGCCAGCCTCTGATCTGCTTTTGAAGTCACAATGTTTATCTGTCTGGTCCAGTTCAGTTTCTGGCGCAGTCTAGCTCCAAATTCATGTTTGTAGATTTCTCCCACTTTTGTGCCAGGATAGCTTTTATGTTTTGCTTGGCAACTCCTTTTGATCAACAAAATCAAAAGATCAGGAACTCTGTATTCTGGGACTCGTAAGCACCACCATTTCATGATATAACGCAATGATCCACCAACCTCCAAACCAATCTACTTCACAGCTCATAGTACTGACTGCCTATGGTTATGAATTTTAGAGATATGCAAGTGTGGTGGAAATCTGGTAACACAATTACCTCTGAATCAGAATATTGTGTTCAACTCATAATTTGAGCACAAGACTTAAGGCTAATGACTCTAGTCAGTCTTGAAGGATGAGTCACTGGCAGAAGTACCACGCTTTCCACAGAGACCTTAAACAGAGAACCCATCAGTTCTCTTAGCTGGATGTAAAAGAAAAGCACGGGAGTTATCCTCAGCATTCTGTACAATATTTATCCAGCAAGAGACGTCAGGAATACAGAAACAAGTAACACATTACTTTTTGGGGTTGAGGTCATTGACTTGCTTGCCTAACTGGCTGGTTGTAATTCAAAGCTTCGCAAGAACATTAAACTTTTTGTGGATGCTTGACTTGTGGAAGTTGGATGTTGTATTTCCCACATTATAATAGTGACTACACTTCAAAATTAAGTCAATATAGAAAAGCAATTTTTTATTAATTAGTCTGAACTGGCCTTGGAGCAGAATGTTTAAAGAGACTTAACGAAAGCTATGTCTTATTTAATTCCCACGGACATAACTTTTTCCCTCATATGCTCCGTCAATATCATTACCTGTACTTTATCAGCAATGAGGTGGTCAAGCCAGCTAGTATCAATGGTATTAAGCTGAAAGCTCTCTGTTTCCAACAGCTTGATCAAATACTGGACAGTTGTTCTAAAGTCTCCACGGATTGAGAGTTCCTTAAGCGCTAGAACCATATTCCTAAAAGAATTATTGCAGTCAAATACTGATAAGATCACAGCATTATATTCATTGCTTTATAGTACATTTTTTTGATAGTTCTTCTGAAATTCCAAAGCAGAACACATGATATGGTGCCATCTTAGGTACAAAGGTACTCAGGTACGGAATCTTGGTACAAAACTGAAAAACGAGGAAAACAAAGTTAAATAGCTAAACATTATAGAAACACACATAGAAACATAGAAGACAGGAGCAGGATGAGGCCATTCAACCCTTTGAGCCTGCTCTGTCATTTATCATGATCATGGCTGATTGTACAACTCAATAGCTTAATCCTGTTTTCTCCCCATAACCTTTGATCCTATTCACTGCAAGTGCTATATCTACTTGCTTTTGAATGCGTTCAATGTTTTGACATCAACTACTTCCTGTGGTAATGAACTCCACAGGCTCACTACTCTTGTCTTCTCATCTCTGACCCCGGGTTCTGGACACACCCACCATTGGGAACATCCTCCCTGCATCTACCCTGTCCAGTCCTGTTAGGATTTTATAAGATTCCATGTGATTCCAACCCCCATCAACTTTCATTTGAGCTCTAGAGAAAACAATCCCAACCTAGTCAATCAGACATAGTAAGAACTGCTGCTGCTGCTGGAGTCAGAGATAACACAGTACGGAGCTAGAGGAAAACAGCAGGCCAGGCAGCATCAGAGGACTCTTCTGAAGAAAAAAAAATTCTTTTTCTGAAGAAGGGTCCAGACTCGAAACATCAGCTTTCCTGTTTTCTGATGCTGCCTTGCCTGCTGAGTTCCTCCAGCTCCACATTATGTTATCCCCAACCTGGTCAATCTCACCTCATAGGTCAGACCCGCCATCCCTGGAATCAGCCTGGTAAACCTTCGCTACACTCCCTCAAGAGCAAGAGCGTTCTTTCTGAGGGAAGGAGACCAAAATTGCACACAATATTCCGGGGGCCATCTCACTCAGGCCCTGTACAACAGCAACAACACATCCCTGCTCCTGTAGTCAAAATTTCTCACAATGCAGGCCAACATACCATTTACCTTCTTTACTGTCTGCTGCACTTGCATGCTTACCGTCAGCAACTGGTGCACAAGGATACCCAGGTCCCAATGCACAGTCCCCTCTCCCAATTTACAACCATTCAGGCCAATTTGCCTTCTTGTCTGTGCTTCCGAAGTGAATAACCTCACATTTATCCAAATTACACTGCATCTGCCATTGATTTGCTCACTCACTCAATCTGTCAGGATCATGCTGAAGCATCTCTCCATCCTGGTCACAGTTCACCCTCCCACCCAATTTGGTATCACATGCAAATCCGGACTTGTTACATTTTGCTCCCTCATCG
This sequence comes from Stegostoma tigrinum, assembly GCF_030684315.1. Lineage (NCBI taxonomy): Eukaryota > Metazoa > Chordata > Chondrichthyes > Orectolobiformes > Stegostomatidae > Stegostoma > Stegostoma tigrinum. The sequence continues at coordinate 11,935,939 of NC_081379.1, forward strand.
AAATCATTCATATATATTGCGAACAGTGGGTTCCCAGCACTGATCCCTGTGGCATCCCACTAGTTACTTCCTGCCAATTTGAAAAGGACCCACTAATCCCTAATCTTTGACTCCTCTCCTGGTTTCCTATCCATCTCAATACACTTCCCCAATCCCTTGTGCTTTTATCTTGCATATTAATCTCTTAAATGGGACTTTGTCAAATGCTTTCTGAAAGTCTAAATATACTACATCAACTGGTAACTCTACTAGTTACATCTTCACAGAATTCCAACAGATTTATTAAGCATGATTTCCCCTTCATAAATCCATGCTGACTCTGTCTGATCCTGCCACTACTTTCCAAATGCTGTGCTATAAAATCCTTGACAATAGATTTTGGTTACATATTGATTTAGGTTGCTATTTTCCTTATCCAAGTGTCATGAAATCACTACATTTTTGTTGTTGGTCAGTTAAGATTCTTAAGAGATTCACTACATCGTCATGCTGTTGTTTCAGTCTTAAGGACAAAACCAACTTTCAGTAATGGTGAGAAATTCCTTTCTCTACCAAATGTAGAGTGTGACACTAAATGCTTGGAACTGTCTGATACAAGATTTTAGCTTTCACAAAAAGGTTTGATATGTCTCTTTCATCCTTATTAACTTCATTTTTTTTTCCCTTTCACTTCTCTTGCTGTATAATCACAAAACTCTATTTTTACAAGCCTAGCAATTTTCTCAGTAGCTTCCTCCAGCTCAGACTTGTCCCACAGGGCTTCTAACTGAAATATCATTTTTCGGAGACAAGTAGTCATTGAAACGCTTGTGACTTTTTTTAACATTCTGACTGCTGTCAGTATTTCATGCCACTTATACTCTCGACCATGATCTGCAGGATGCATAATCTCAATCCCACTGCAGTAACTTTTCTTTACAGTAGACCAGAGCCATCCTGATCCTCATCTCTGTCCAAGTGAGGCTTCAGGACGGAATAGTAGGCTAAGGGGATAAGAATTTGGGGGATAGGGATATGTCATTACACAGGCTTCTCAGAGAGAAACCTGGATCCAGAAGGCAAACATAAAGGAACTTAGTTCATGAATTCAAACTTGCCTTGGGGGAGCTGCTGGATTACTGATGCTTGGGAAATGCAGCAGGTAATTTTAAAAGCTGAATGGCAATGAGGTTCACAGCCTCATTATTACTATAAAAGTTCCATCCCACGTCCTTGGCTGCTTTCCCTTCTTTCTGTCTAAGTTAAAGCAGAAGCAAGCAGGCTGTATGCAGATTTTGGGATGGAAGACCATTCTTCAGACCTTAACAACCTCAACAGCCCCACCAAACCCTAATCCACCAGTTTTCTATATGTCAATATATAGCCCTTGGTGACTATTTGGAACAGGCCCTATGTGTGATTTTCAGGTTGAGTAGTATCATGGGCAGAAGCTTTTGAAGGAAATGGAGATCTCTGCTGTCAGCTGGAAAGCCTGTGAAAGCATCCATCAACCCTATTAGTGAAGGCCCATCACAATTTGTCCCAATCAGATGCTCGACAGGGTAATGGTGGACCTTGCCTGGGATAAAGGACACTTGGGGTGGGGGGGAGGAGTGTCGTGACATCTGTTGACAGCTGCTGACCAATCAGAGGGCAACTTGTGTATCAACATTGCTGCCACTGGGGGAGGAATAGATGATGCCAGCACCACACCTGCCTGAGGCTCAGGATTACCCGGATCCCAAGCAGGTGGTGAGTGATAGCAGATGAATGTTGGGAAGCGAGGTAGGGGCTGTACAGTTTGGAGTGGTTGGGGGAAGTGAGGTTTGGATTTACGTGGGGAGGTTAGTGGGGCAATTAAAGAATTGGGGGGTGGGGATGTAAGAGAGGATAAGGTCTTAGTAGGGAACGGGAGAGGGGTTACTGGGGTGCAGTGGGTTAGGTGGAGTTCACAGGGGATGGAGGTTAGCAGCAATTGGTAAGTTGGTGGCTTTCATCTAGCACCACTATCCTCTCCCATCTTCACTCTTCCCTTGATTACATATCAAGTTCCTCTGAGTAAGGGTCTTCCACTCCAGGAGCCCAGAAGCAATTCTGCACAGGTTTGCTGTTGAGCCTCTTGATTGGAAAACCCACTGAACCACTGCTGGCAGCAGGATTTGGAAAATATTGTTATAAAGAAAGGCCAGATAGGCTGAGACTTTTTGCACTAGAGCGTAGGGATTTGAGAGGTGACTTTACAGAAGTTTATAAAATAATGATGGGTAATCGGTAGTCTTAATGGCAGTTTTCTTTTCTCTGCGATGGAGGATTTCAAGACTAGAGGGCACATTTATAAGATGAGATGAGAGAGATTTTAAAAAAATATGAGGGGCAAATTTTTTACATGGAGGGTGATTTTGCATGTGGAATAAATGTCGTGAGGAGGTGGTGGATGCGGATACAAATTTTAAAGTACGTGATAAGCACCTGAATAGGGTAAGTCTGGAGGGATCTGAACGAGGAGCAGGCCCCTTTTACCTAGTTAATCATTGACAAGGAACAAAACAACGCAAAACAGAACTTCCTGTTGATCAGATATGATACTTTGTGGAATGCTTCCATGTGTGTCAGGTCAAGGTCTTGAGGGATAACAGGATAAGAGATGGGAAACAAGAGAGGGAGAGGGCAGCAGAGACAAGAGAGGTAGAAGAGGAGAGATGTGAGATGGAAAAAGGTGAAGAAAAGGGAAGAGAGAAAGGAGATGACAGTGGAAGGGAGAAGCGGCATAGGGAGATGATAGGACAGAAAAGGTGAGGGAGAAGGGAGGGGGAGGGAGCGAGGGGTTGGGAGAGAGAAAGGATAGAGAGGAAAGAGAGGCGATTATGTTCAGGATGAGCTGTTTGGACCAAAGAGTCTGCTTCTGTGCTGTATGGCTATGACTATATATTTAAATTTCAACACCAAATTATGCAATGCCCTATAGAAAATATATTGTGGTGTATCCACTCAATGCAGCAAGAGTAACAAACAATAAGATATTGGACTATCCAATCTGTACTAACGAGATAGCCTCCTCACGGTTTTCTCCCCAGGAGAAGCAGTGACCAAACTGGGAATCAGCAAACTCATGCAGGCCGCCAGCAGCTGCCACACTGAAGTATCCCCAGACGTTTTTATTACTGCGGAAGTTTAATTCCTGGACTGTTCCTGAACTGGGCTTAAATCCCTGTGTGACAGAACAAAGGAAAATAAATTAAGTGAACACTCAGCACAATGCTTGACGTTAAGCCAAGCCATTAGAACAAGGGAGCGCAAGCTGAACAATACATGGGCAATTTAGACATGAAATCAGGAACAAATTCTTTATGTGAAGTCATTAGTATTCAGAATGCTCTTCCAGGTAAGGTGTTGGAAATGAAACCTTATTATTCACTTGATACATCTACATCACACAGTGGGAGAAATACAAGTGTATTGTTAAATTTTAGATGAATAAACTGAGATGGAGCAAATGTATGTTTCCAACTACGATTACTTTTGATTCTTCCTCCTCATTGCTCTTTCTTTCTTTTACCATCAAGTCTAAGAACTCATTAAAGAAGTAAAGGCAAATAACTTAAAAGGATAAATTACTTATTTATGCTTATGGGTAAGAAGTCACATTTATTAAGGCTAAGGCTGAATTGTACCTCATCAGGGTTTTCACTTGTGATCCTGGCAGCGATAACATGGCCTCTGGGCCTTGGAATATTTATTGGTTTCTCAAAGTTAATTGGTGTATCAGCCCAAGGACTTTCACCATACAAGATTCTGATATCTTTAAGCCGATGCAAGGGGATCCCCATGGCGATCTGCAGCAAAAACGAAAGAACGTCAGCATTTTAAAACTGCAAAAATCACAGACTAACACGGTATTCTAATTACTTTACATTGCCAGTGTATTTTCAAACATTAAAATTTAATTTAGCAGTAATTTAGATTTAGGGATGGATAAAACAGTGAAACATCATTGCCTTTTCAAAGTGCTTGGGTCCCTTGCATGTCGTAAGCTAAACTAATTTAGAGCAATTGCAACCCATTTCCTATCAGGCCACAGTACAAAAAGTCCTGAATTCGACAAATAATGATAAATCTTTCATGACATTTACTCATTCATATTCCTGAGATCTTGTCTTGCTCCACAACCCTCCAAGATTTCTGAGTCATTTTATTTTGGCCTCTAATGAACATACATTAATTTTTTGCTCACCATTTTGGCAATGCCATCAGTTGCCCTGACCCTAAATTCTAATTCCTTCCATAAACCTCTCTATCTCTATCACTTCCTACAAAATGGATCTCAAAATTTTACCAATCTGACCAATTTCTTGGATATTTGCCTGCATATTTCACATGATGAGAAACAATAGTTTCTTCTTTAATGTTCCCGAGAAGGCAACAAATTAAATACATAAAGACAGTTTAAATATATGAAATAAATATACAGGTTGTTGAAGATTTCATTCTTATTGAAGATTACACTTCAGATTTGGAAGAAAGCACAAAGATGAAAGCAGAATAAAATATTCATTGCTTTCTCATTTTACCAACTCTATAACCAATCTGTAAATAGTTGCAACAACACCAAAAATCAAACTAATTGTATACAAATTAAAGTTATGTATTTCCCGATAACAATTTCATTTCTAATAAAAAAAACCTTGCAACTCTATATCAAGTTCTGGTTTCCAAATATTTTAAAGGCACCTGTACTTGAGATAATGACTTTCTAGCAAATTTTTAAAACCATTGAATACAAGCCTTTAAAGAACAAACACAAACATAGAGTCAAACTTCACCAGACAAATCGCTCTATATTTTACCTGTAATTGGGCAGCAGGCAAGTTGACATCTGCCACCATCTCAGTGCAGGGATGTTCAACCTGCAAGCGAGGATTGAGTTCCAAGAAGTAGAAGCTCCCATCTGGGCTGTAGAGATATTCTACAGTGCCTGCACTAACATAAGCAACCATTCTGGCTATTCGCACTGCACACTACAAAATAATGAGATTACGTACAAAATTAGCAATTCAATTTTGTGGTTTCTGTCAATCACTAAAAATTTCATTCAATCATGCAATGCAGAAGGAAGCTTGTCAGCCCATTGTGCTTGTACTTGTGCTTGTTCAATGAAAAAGTGATCTAGATACTAAATATAAAATTTCAAATTTGTAGATGGCACAAAGCTGAGTGGAAAGGTGAGCCGTGAGGAGAATGCAGAGATGTCGCAGTGTGATTTGGACAGGCTGAGTGGGCAAATGCGGTACAATGTGGATAATTAGGAAGGCAGATTATTATTTGAATGGCAGCAAACTGAGACAGGGAAATGTTTGACGACACTTGGGTGTCCTCATGTACAAGTCACTGAAAGTAATTTTTAAAAATTCATTCATTCGATAAGGGCATCAATGGCCAGGTCAGCATTTATTACCCACCTCTAATTGTCCAGATGGCAGTTAAGAGTCAAACACATTGCTTTGGGTCTACAGTCATGTATGAAGAGGGATTGAGTCAATTAGGATTTTATTGACTGGAGCTTAGAAGAATGAGGGAGAATCTCTTATAAACGTATAAAATTCTTACATGACTAGACAGGTTAGAGCAGGAAGGATGTTTCCAATGGTGGGACAGTCCAGAAAGAGGGGTCATAGCTAAAGGATAAGGGGTAAACCTTTTAAGACAGTGGTGACGAAAAATCTCTTCACCCAGATAATAAATCGTCCTTGGAATTCACTATTACAGAAAGTGATTGAGGCCAAAACAATATGTGTTTTCAAGGAGGGGATAGATATAGCTTTTGTGGCTATAAGGACCAAGGGACTGGGGGCAGGGTGGAATTAGTGTATTGAGCTTGATGGTCAGCTATGATCATACTGAATGGCAGAGCAGGTTCAAGAGGGCGAATAGCCTACTCTTGCTTTTATGTTTCTAAACCATTCAACTACTCCCCATTGTGTTCTTGGAACAACAGGCCACCAATTTTTGGTTTCAATTAATTCTTTAATACATCTTTTGTAAGTTATGACTGATTCCACTTTGACACCCTTTTGAATTCCAGTTCATAACTATTTGACACAATTTGAATCATTTTTCTCATGTGGCCCCTAGATTTTTTGCTGAATATCTTAAATCTGTGCCCTCCTGTACTGATCCTTATATCATTGGCAATAATTTCTTTCCATTTATTCTATTAAAATATTTTAAGATTTTGAACATTTCTATAAAATCTCTGTTTAAAATTCTCCTCTGGAGACTAGCCAATGTATTCTCAAAGGTTTAGCAATAAAGTCCTTGATTTCATTTTCCATAAAATCCTTGTGTCTTTTTAAATAAAGTCAGAGTCATATAGCATGGAAACAAACATTTTGGTCCAACCCATCCATGCCGAACCAGGCTTCCCAAACTAAACTAGCCTCACTTACCTGTGTTTGGCCCATTTCTCTTTAAACCTTTCCTATTCATGAATCTGTCCAAATGTCTTTTAAATGTTGTAACAATACCTGCATCTACCATTTCCTTTGGCAGTTGATTCCACATATGCAGCACCCACTGTGTGGAAAACGTGCCTCTCAGGTCCATTTTAAATCTTTCCCTCCTCACCTTAAATTATGCCCTCTAGTTTTGAATTCCCCTACCCTACGGAAAAGACATTTGTTATTCACCTTATCTGTGCCCCTCATGACTTTATAAGACTCTATAATGTCATCACTCAATCCCCTCCACTCCAGGGTAAAAAGCACCAGCCTATTCAGCCTCTCCTTACAAGTCAAATCTTCCAGTTCTGGTAACTTTCTGGTAAATCTTTTATACACTCTTTTCAATTTCATCACATCCATCCTAGCTTTATATACACCTGAAGTCTTAATGGCTCTAACTCCAGTATCTTCTGGATGAGACAGGAGAAAAACAAAATTCGGCAACAATGGTCGAGAGGAAAAATTGTAAGTTTGGTTTCTACACTGGCTTAATCTTTAATGGCTTAGATTCTGCAGCCAAAATAATAGTTCACCATTACTGAAGAGAACTTTTATTTCCTGCCTTCTCTTTTCTTTCTGTCCTAAAACTTCTTTTTTTAGGTCTCATCTGCCTGCTATAATGGAGGCAAAAGATTTTTGAAGAAGAATGGGGAAGTTATCCTTAGTCACCTGACCAATATTTATTGCTCAATTAATATCATGAAAACAGATTATCTAGTCATTATCACATGGCCAAGAGAACAAGGTGTAGAGCTGGATGAACACAGCAGGCCAAGCAGCATCATAGGTGCAGGAAAGCTGACTTTTCGGGCCTAGACCCTTCTTCATTTCTTCAGCCTTTCTGCTCCTCTGGTGCTGCTCGGCCTGCTGTGTTCATCCAGCTCTATACCTTGTTATCTCTGATTCTCCAGCATCTGCAGTTCCTACTATCTCATTATCACATGGCTGTTGTGTACATTTGTTGGGCACAAAATTGGTTGCTACATTTCCTACAATTAGTGATAACACTTCAAAAGTAAGCATTGTAAAGTGATTTGAGTCTTTGGTAGTTGTAAGAAAGTGTAATATAGATGGAAGTCTTTTTGTTTTTCTATATTTTGTTTCCTCTTCACAACTTGGCATTGACTGTTTCAATTTAAAATTCCTGATTCAGTTTCTCAGCACGTTATTAAAGATTCTTCAATCAGGTTGGTTAATGAGTTGCATACCCTGTTCACACAGATTCTCCTGTAAAGTGATGAAACAGATTCTTGATCACCACTTGTTTCAGTAAAAATAACTGTGGAAAGTTTATGGCCAAATCTAAGTTTAACAAATAACTGGAGCCATCCCATTGTCAGTGATCGCAAAATCCAGAGCAACGTTCAAGTATATGAAATTAATCAAAGGCACTGATGGTCTTATCTCTCTTTCATGAGTACAATGACCTGATGAGCTGTGTTGCAAGACCGTTTATCCAACAGCAATGTTGAAATCACAGATGCCACTGCAAAACATTCCCATTGTAAACTAACTGCTACTTGAGCACAAAGTCCAACTCCAACTCCCAAATTAATACTTACCTGTTCCATATACTCAAGCACTGATTGAGTTGCTATAGTAACAGGTGCCTCCTCAATGATCTTCTGATGCCTACGCTGAATGGAACAATCCCTCCCAAACAATGAGATAGCATTTCCATACTGGTCTGCAAGGATCTGCACCTCAAGGTGTCGTGCATGTTGAGCCATCTGCATGACAAAAATCGGAGATCCCGGAACCTCAGTCTGAACCTGCAGAATAAAACTACAGGTTTATTTCACCACAGGAATACAGTAACATTTCACTTTAAGAGGCTGAATTTCGTTGCAGTTTATGTCATGCATATTCTCACTAATACAGATGAAAGCTGATTATTTCTGGCTTGTATACAACACCATTGCTACAAGAATTAGCTCTGTAGTGGGTGCAAACATTCATTTCTTGGATTCAATTAATTAGGAAAGACACCAAGTAGGTGCTACTTCCATAGGATAGAACTTCATCTCATGGAGCAGAAGAGAGAGTATCTGCAAAAGAAAATCCCACCTGTGACAATTTGTACTGCATTTAATTGACAGTCAATAGATAATACTTACTTGAGCAGCATTCATGGAGTCCTCTAATCCAAAGTTTATTTATGCATTGCATAATGGAAATGACAATACCCTGCAGATCTGTAATGGAATTTGCATTAAAATTCAGTGATCACCCTGGGGAAATATTGGCTGGGAAGGATAGGAATACATGTTTTCTTACTAACTCTAGACTGGATGAGAAAAGGCACAGGGCTGAATCTTGTTTTGTTGGTCAAATCAAAAGTTTTTGGGAGAAATCTCTACCATGAGGCCGAGAGAGTTTTCTCGCTGCATCTTAGCAAACTGGCCTATTGTCCAATTCAAGTCCTGTCTCACCATATATTGTTCTCAGAAAGGCTTGTCATTGAGCAAACACCCACAGAAAAGACTGGCTCCCCTTGAGATCCTTCCACCTTCAAAAGGGTGGTGTGTTCCAGTACACTTGATAAGGCAATGCTGAGACATCCATGCCTCGCAACCAAATAACTATTGCTCTTCATTCCAATACAACTCTTACAATAACCTTGCCGTTGGTGTCATCCATTGCATACTACTGCTAACTGCAACACCTTCTCACTCTTTTGTCTGATAGGTAATGCCAGGGCATCTACCAGCACCATAATGAAACCACCCAGCTCCTCTGGAAGTTACTTCCTTGAACTCTGAGGATGAGAGTACCATGTAAAGCTGTATTCTGCATCCCCATGATCCCAGATACTGACATTATGTTGAGAATATTCACCTTAAATAGTGAGGGACCACAATCTGATAAGTGCCTCACGGTGACAGCTCCACTGGTCCTCGAGAAAATGTTTCGGACTACTGGGATTTGGAGAACTGCCGGAGGCTGGGCACCTACACATCCACAGGCAGGAAATGACACCATGATGCTGGAATTCGATGATTTCATCCACATGCACAGGGATAAATAAGAATGATAGACAAGTACCTGTAGCACAATGCCCTTCATGGCCCAGAAACTGCAGCAGTTCAGCAAATCACGTGATCATCTGCCTACCTCCATGGACAGATTAGCAACCACCATGGAAAACCAAGTCCAACACCGTAAGAGATTGCTGGAGAGGTGCATACACCCACACTCCAATGGTCAAACTATCAGGCCTCAAGGCTTGGTGACAGCAAGATGAGAAGCTGAGTGATCACTCCAGGTGGCCGTTCTTCTCAAGGATATAGGATGGCATCACGAAGCAACCAGCCTGAGGAGGAACTGTGCGCAGTCTTCTCAGAAGTCTCCACTCAAGACAATACAGAGGTGAACAGGCCTTCTACCTTCACTCTGCCTGTCTCCCTCTGACCTGTGGAAGGTGGCACTGAGGAGAACTGACTTGCCTCTCGCAAGATGACCCTTGGCACATCTGGTCCATCCAGACAAAAGCACCCAATTAAATCTCCAGGGCCAATGGGCATAACTGCCAAAACAGCTGCATATCCAGGAGTTTTCTAAAATGAGGCGGGAGGGAGAGAAAGAAGGGCATCGTGCGACAGGTACTTGTTTGTATTTTGTTGGCATGGCTGCCAATGTACAGTAAGTGATTTTACACATTTTTATAGGTGTCATTGAATTCACCTTACACATGCTTGTAGCCCAAATTGAGCATCATGTGGTGACTACTGATGATGTTCCATGGATGGAGGTCTGTGCTGAGTGCTTGCTCTATCATCTGGAAGTGAAAGGAGCAAGGGCACTTACAGGGCAAAGAGTCATGCTGATACCTACAGCTGTCCTCCAACAACATTCTTTTCTTTTATGATTTCTGCATCCAAACGTGTAGCTGTCAATTGCTTGTTTAGCCATGTCTGTTGCGGGGAGTTGAGAAGGGGGCAATGCATTAGGATGGCCAGGGGATAGGTCACAGTTCTGTGACCCGCACAGCGCATGAATCTGTGTGCTATATTCTTTCCCATTAGAAGCCCTATCTTTGGTGGGTCTTGCGATTCCCTTCCTCAAGTCAGGTTATTTACTCTGCCTACATCAAGTTTGATTGCAGCCGTTTTCTTGACCATCACCTGCATTCGATAGAAGGTGATTGAAAGTGCTCCGAGACAAATGGCTCACAGCCTCTGTCTCAGTAGGTCAGTGGTCCCCCAGACATCCAAATCTCCCTACTGATAGGCCTTCCAGTAAACACCATTGGCTTCGCACTCAACACAGGCCCTCAACCAATCCATCTACATGCACCTGCACATGCCCACTTTCTCATTCAACCTCTATCATACGAGGTGATGAAGCCATGTATGGTCATACACGAATCCCCTGTTTGAAGCCAGGGTGCTCCTGACCATGGATAAACCCCCTTCCCACATCACCCCCATCCCATCTTGCTTTACTATATTTCCTTAGATGAGAAATGTCCAAACCAATGACTGATAGCTGCACATTTCCTTGACTGTGTTAGCCCTAATCTCTGCTCTGGCTGCCATGGAGCATCAGGACTGACTGTGGCCCACTTCCTGGACCACATGGGCAACTTCTCACCAACCTGGCCCCAAGGCAACACCTGGCCATGGTCAATCCCTAGGACTAGTACTGGAGTTGAAGTGGTTAGCAATTGGGAGGTGGGGTCATTTGTCGTGAACCGAGCAAGGGTCCCCTTTCAACTCCTCCTCCCACTCCTTGGACAACATGTCCATCCTGGGCTTCATTCAGTGCCACAACGATGCCACCCGAAGGTTGCAGAAATAGCATCTCATATTTCGCTTGGGAACCTTGCAGCCCAATTGTATCAATGTGGACTTCACAAGCTTCAAAATCTCCTGGCCCCCCGACCACATCCCAAAATCAGCCCGGCTCATCCCTGCCTCCCTAAACTGTCCATCCTTTCTGCCACCTATCCACTCCTCCCACCTCAACCCTCATCCCCTCCTCCTACCTACCAGCCTCATCCCTGCCTGCTTGACCTGTCTGTCTTCCCTGGACTGACCAACCCCTACCCTAGCTCCCCACTTACACTCACCTTTACTGGCTCCATTCCTGCCTCCTTGACCTGTCCGTCTCCTCTCCACCTATCCGCTCCTTTTATTCATCTTCCAACTGCCTCCCCCTCTCTCTCTATTTATTTCAGAATCCTCTTCCCCTCCCCCATTTCTGAAGAAGGGTCCAGACCCAAAACATCAGCTTTCCTACTCCTCTGATGCTGCTTGGCCTGCTGTTCATCCAGCTGTACACCTTGTTATCTCAGATTCTCCAGCATCGGCAGTTCCTACTATCTCTGACGAACTACCTGCTTGTCTAAATGCACTAACTCGCACAGCATGGCTAGGCACGGCAAGACAGGGATGATGTCAGCATGCAGGTAGGCACAAAGTAAGGGAATACTGGGTGAAGAAGCAAGCAGTCCTGAGATGCAGTTGTTCCAGTCCTTGAGCTGGGCACCTGTCTCTCTGCAAAAAGTGTCTCTTCTGAAGCCTTTTACTGCTGTTGTTGTTGTGGCCTGCAAAGAAACTTTGTTCTTTGAAAGAACCCTGCTAGTGTATAGGAGAGGTCCCTTGATGGTTATGAGGGGTTGGAGAATGTTGGGTGCCAAAGTCTGCGGACAAAAGATATATGTGACTAGTGCCTGTAGATGATAATCTGTGCAGCACTTTGGTTGTTATAACATGGCAGTCGATTGGAGCAAGTGCAAGTTAAACTGTAAACCAACTGCCAAAATTTAAACATATGATCCGTCAAGTCAGATTTCATTATTACCATTAGCAGGGATAACACAAAACTTACTGAAAAGCTATTTGTATTTTAAGTGGTGATTGCATTTTGTACAGAATGGTAACGCCACGTTTGCTGTGGATATGGCAGGGAATATCTACTAAAATATGAATTTTTTTTAAAAATCCAATTAGAAGTAGAAACCATTTAAAATTTTCAATCCATTCTTAATGCAGAGACAATGAATTCCAAGGCTTCCTTTAGCACAATAACAATGTTGTGACTCTGGGAAGTATGTATTTACATGGAAAATAGCTTTCTGACAAACAAATTTCCTGTATTTCCAAACAACTGCAATGTAATGCAATCCATAAACCTAATGGGATTATGGAAACTTTGGTGGTTTTGACTGTGGCGCTGTCAATGTGATAAAATCCATATCCATCTATTCAAGCTCATCTTTCTCATTAAGGTCAAAGTTACATCTCTGTCAGAACACTGTACTTCAGAATAATGCACACTTACAGTCCATATAAATTGTTGCAGAAAGTATACTTTGTGGTTACATTTTCAAAACAGGAAATCATGGTGTGTTAAAATTGTTGAAATACCACAAGTTAGTTCTTAAATGAAAAACGTTTTTTCACTGGACGTGGATGCCACTGACAGCTTTTGTTGCCCATCTCTAACTGTCTTTGAAATGAGAAGCTTGCTTGGTCATTTTAGAGGGCAGCTGAAAGCCACCCATATCCCTGTGGGTCTGACTAAGTAAGGACTGCAGATTTCCTTCTCCTAATGGAAATGTGTGAATCAGTTGGGTTTTCAAAACAATCAATGATAGTTTTATGTCCACTATCACTCAGACTAACTTTCAATTTCAGATTTTATTATTTGAATTTCAACTTCACCAGTTGCTGGTATGAATTCGAATTCAGTTCCCAGAAAATTAGTCTGGATACTTTTGGATTACTAGCCCAGTAACATTATCATCTTGCAATTTAGAGATAATATATTGTAAAATTTGACTTACTTGTCTGAAGAGATTAGGAAAATCATCTGCACTACCAACTTTGCGAATGCCTTTTCCTCCACCACCTTCAGACGCTTTAATCATTACTGGATAACCGATCTTTTCTGCAGCCTACGCAGAGATCAAATGAAGGATTGTAAAAAAGACTTGCATTTGTATAAACACTTTTCACAACCACTACATGTCACAAAGCACTTGACAGTCAATGATATACCATTTGCAGTTGCAGTGTAGGAATGTGGCAGCCAACTTGCACACAACAAGCTCTCAAAACTAGATGACAATCATCTGACAAGCTACGTTTGTGAAATAAACAGAAAAGTGCTGGAGAACTCAGCAGATTTGGCAGCATCTGTGGAGAGAGAAGCAGAGTTAAATGTTTCGGATCCAGCATGACTCTTCTTCAGAAATAGTAGCTATTTCCCTCTTCACAGATGCTGCCAGAGCTGCAGAGTTTCTTCAGCACTTTGTTTTTATTTCAGATTTCCAGCATCCACAATATTTTGTTCATATAACTACTTCTGTGATGTTGATTAAGGGATAAATATTGGCCAAGACACTACGGATAACCAGCTCCATTGCTCTTCTTCCAAGTCGTGGCATGGAATTTTTTACATCCACCAGAACAGGCAGATGGTGCCTCAGTTCAACTCTCATCCAAAGGACAGCGCCTTCGACACAATGGCGCTCCTTGTCTACTGCACTCTGAATGTCAGTGTGGAACTTCGAGAAGAGAAAGATGAAGCAGCTGTATATCTTTCCTTGGCACAAACTGCTGTTGTTGGGATATAATCCAGAGCAAAGTGAGATCCACAGCAAAATATGGACTAATATTTCACCCAAGTATTTAGTTTGCTTCAAGCTGATACCAAGTTACAAGCAACCTGAAATAAATAACTCACTTCATTCACAAATACATTCAGGAATTTTCCTAATTAAGACACTTAAAACGTAGTTTTGGAGTGTGGCTGGAGTAATACAACTTCACAACAAATCTACATTAGGTCTGTCCTAACACGAGCTCTTGGCCTAAAATGGATGGTCATGGGAAGATTATGACAAGTAGCATGAGGGTATACCAGTGATCACCATGAAAGAACTGCTGCAGTAAAATAAAGTAAGTGCAGATACTTGCAGAAAAGGGACCAATATAACTTGAGAGAAAAGATATGGGTAGAGGCCAAGTGATGTAAAATCATCTAGACCTCCAGTGACAGGGCTCCAAAACTTCTAACTCACAGGCCTAATGTGCAAATGTCTTGTTTATCTCTACCTGAAATTAGCTGGAACAAGCAGCTATCTGACTAGGCCCCAGTGCCCAGGAACGAGGTGTAGAAAGGCGTATGGGAAGGCCAGTGCAAGGAAAGCCCCCAAGATTTTTTTTTGCTGAGTCTGTTGGAGCAGGAATTCATATGGAAACAAAAAGAAAAACCCTAACTGGACCATCTCCAACACATCCCTCACCTTCCTGGACCTGGGCCATCTCCAACACATCCCTCACCTTCCTGGCACCTGGACCATCTCCAACACATCCCTCACCTACCTGGACCTTTCTGTCTCCATCTAAGGCAACCACCTACAAACTGACGTCCATTTCAAGCCCACCGACTCCCACAGTTACCTGGAATACACATCCTCCCACCCACCTTCCTGCAAAAATTCCACCCCATATTCCCAATTCCTTCACCTCCACCGCATCTGCTCCCAGGATGAGGCATTCCACTCCCGCAAATCCCAGATGTCCTCGTTCTTCAAGGACTGCAACTTCCCAACCGCAGTGGTCGAGAACGCCCTCAACCGTGTCTCCCGCATTTCCCGCACCTCATCCCTCACGCCCCGCACCAACCTCCGGATACAACGCACCATCCTCCGACACTTCCACCATCTACAATCCGACCCCACCACTAAAGACATTTTTCTAATCCCACCTTTATCTGCCTTCTGGAGAGACCACTCTCCGTGACTCCCTTGTCTGCTCCACACTGCCCTCCAACCCCACCAAACCCAGCACTTTCCCCTGCAACCGCAGGAAGTGCTACACCTGCCCCCACATCTCCTCCCTCACCCCCATCCCAGGCCCCAAGATGACTTTCCACATCAAGCAGGTGTTCACCTGCACATCCGCCAATGTGGTATACTGCATCCGCTGTACCCGGTGTGGCTTCCTCTACATTGGGGAAACCAACTGGAGGCTTGGGGACTGCTTTGCAGAACACCTACGCTCGGTTCACTATAAACAACTGCACCTCCCAGTCGCAAACCATTTCAAATCCCCCTCCCATTCCTTAGATGACATGTCCATCCTGAGCCTCCTGCAGTGCCATAATGATGTCACCCGTAGGTTGCAGGACCAGCAACTCATTTTCCACTTGGGAATTCTGCAGCCCAATGGTATCAATGTGGATTTCACCAACTTCAAAATCTCCCCTCCCCCCACTGCATCCCAAAACCAGCCTAGCTCGTCCCCGCCTGCCTAACTTGTTTTTCCGCTCACCTATCCCCTCCTCCCACCTCCATTTCCTACTTACTAACCTCATCTGACATGCTAACATTCAGTCTAATAGGTGATCTCTCTCTCAACCAGTACATTATTGCACAATTTAAAGTAGAGAGAATTTTTAACTATGAATATTGAAAAAAGTACACATAATATTGCTTAATATACGAAATCCAATGCACGTTGACATAACAGAAGGAGCTTTGTTCTACAGCTAATAGATGCCACACTTCAGCTGAATCAAGAGAACTTTGATGTTGCACTTAATTATCATAAAATAGAAAACCAAAATACAATAACAGTTGCACTCCTCCAACAGACAGTAGTTATTTGAGCCTGAGATTCTCATGACAATTAGAATTACATCAAACGCATTACCAGCTAAATTCACCAAATTTCAAAGCTTATCACTGCCTCCTTTGCTGACAGTAATGCCTCAAAGAATGGATAGACTTGGTTCCAAACCTGCACTTACCCGTTGCTCACAGGGTCACTATTCATTTCTTCCATCTCCTGTTTTCGGCAAATTACTTACACAGGACTCACTGGAGATTATGATTTCACCACATGAAGAAACATCATCATTGACATACATGCCACATACAACTCGGCAACCGTTCTTAGCTTTATCTGCTTTGTCAAAGGTACATTAGTTCTCACCTCTAGACCTTCAGTGGCATCTCGTACACAACCATTCATGTACACTTCTTTAGGAACACTGACAATCTTCTTCAGTTTCTGATCTTCCTCCGTCCATTCAAGAATCAGACCTAAGTGATGCAGGAGACAAAATATCTAACATTTATGCAAATAAGTAAGACATACTGGATGGAATTGAATGCTCTCTCTGTGACAAATTTGGTAGTAGGGAAGTATTTCACTGGATGGGAGGGTGTCAGCTGTGGATTAAATTTGGGACAGGTGTGTTCATGGAAGGCTATGCCACCCATACAGAGTTAACTGGGAAAGCCAGTTGATTTTCTCTCCTCCCCAACCAGGGCTATTGAGTTAATTACAGCGCTTCCATTTATGCACAAAACAAGATAAGCTAATTCAACAGACATAAAATGAAGCTGGCAACTTTCAGCAAATACAGTTCATTGAGAGTATAATTACATTTGCCCATTGATGGAACCAAGTTATAATTCCTGATCGTTTATAATGTTGGTCATTATGCAGCAAGCACACTAATCAAATCGATCAAACTCTCTCTGCACTGTACAAGTCATACAACAAAAGATAATTAATTGGCCTTAGAGTAATTGCTTCATGATTATTGCTGTTTCCATTTCAAAAGTCCCCAAAAGTTATTACAATAGCAGGAGAATTTCAACAAATCTTCAACAAACGTTTGAAATTTTTGGGCTGTCAGGTTTTATATACTACCCACTGTATTATATTTTCTTTGAATAAAGTTAAAATTTGCTGCAAGGCAAGCTTCCACAAAGTAGATTACACAGTGTTATTTTTCTTAAAGCTGAGGAGGAAGGGTTTCACTATGCTTCAGTTACTACAGTAAATACATTTATAGTGCGGAACTGAACAATCAGATCTAAAAGATCAATCCCTGGTATGTGTTGAATCGGCTGATCTGAATGATTAGCTCAAGTGAAGGAAAAAATTTAGCGAAACTCTTCTTCTGAACAGATCACCTTGTGATACACATAGATAAATGCATGCATTTGCAGCATACGAGTTTCTCAACAGTCAAAGATGAAAAGTAGAAAACAGTTAAGTTTAAAAAGGTCATGACACTTTTATCCTTCCTTGTTCTCATTTCTCTGGCTCAAGACACAGTAGCCTTTCTATTCAATACAGGGCCTGAACTAGCATAATTATTAACTTAGATCTGCACCGTGCATAGTCCTACACGTGTGCATTTCAAATGGGGAAAGGATCACTCTTGGTTAGATGCACATGATAGCCAGAGCAAATATTGATACTTCCTTAGTTGTAATCAAATTTAAAAACAAAATGCAAAACTGAAAGAATGAAGTCAAGTGTGTCAACTGAGGAGGAGTAACAATATATTTTCTGTCATTTATTTGATTGATCACTCCAATTCTTTTCCATTTTTGCCCTCCACCTAATAACATCTTAGACTGAAATACTGCAGTTAGTGCTCCATCAGTTGACAACCTATTTTTCTGGGGCTGGAGCTTTAAATATCCTTCCGTGCTGAAGCTTAAGTCCCATTAAAACCAAAGGCTTCACTCGAGACTTAGAATCGTTATGGGTTTGATTGCAAAGTCATACTGTTCAAACTAATTTTCTTTAACAACATAACAATCTTATCTTAAATAGCCATGATCGTTTCTGATTTAACTTAGCTTTGTCAAAATCATGCAGGTAATTTGATCTCCTCTACATTTACGTAACAATACTTCATATTGTGAAAGACTGTTTGACACAGGGATCAAGAGCACAATGCAAATATTCTTTCCACTATCTCTTACTTCTATTGATGTAAAAAGGTGTTATCCATGAAACCAGTCTGTCCCCTTACCGTTTCCACTCCAAGGCAATGTTGGGATCCCTGCAGTCTGTGCTACAATGGAGGAGGCTATTTTATCTCCTAGTGCCCACATAGCCTGACTTGAAGGACCTATAAGAAATAACATACTTAAAAAGAAATCAAACTAAGAAAACAGAATTGAGTGCTTATTGAATACTGTGACTTCATATTCAGCTTATACTCAAATGTTTATGAAACTTGTGTTAAAAGATGGGACCTATCATCTCTAATCTTTCTACAACTCAGATCAATTGTGACTGACTTATGACATCAATATGTTTAGTATAGTATAGTTAATCGTAGGTCAGGCTTTTAAGAGCAAATGGTAGTATAAATTAATTCTCTCACCATTTTAATCCTTCCATATGAAAAATAATGAAGACAAACTTTTCATCTATCTTCATCTAGAATCATTATGGTATCATAAATCCCTGAATTATAAGCCCATAACACATAGGAGTGGAAGGAAGGCCATTCGGCCTATCAAGTCCACTCCGCCATTTAAATCATCGCTGATGGGCATTTCAACTCCACTTCCCTGCACTCTCCCTGTAGCCCTTGATTCCTTCTGAGATCAAGAATTTGTCGATCTCTGCTTTGAAGGCATCCAATGTCCCAGCCTCCACTGCACTCCGTGGCAATGAATTCCACAAGCCCACCACTCTGGCTGAAGAAATGTCATCTCATTTCCGTTTTAAATTTACCCCCTCCAATTTTAAGGCTGTGCCCGCAGGTCCTAGTCTCCCCGCCTAATGGAACCAACTTCCTAGCGTCCACCCCTTCTAAACCATTCATGAATGACATGCCACATCGATGGAATTAGGCTTGTTTAGCATCTCTCAGGCAGTGTGTTAGGTGGGGGAAAGGTTGGGATTGAAAGTGGAGAATAAGATGGTGGGTGGGGGACAAGTATGGATCCATTTTAACCTGCAGAAATCCTCAGTCCCTCTTCCTTCCCATGCCACTATAGTTAAAAGAAAGTAACTTAATGTTGACAGCCTCCAGCAGTTCCTTTCAGTGAACCTGAGAATCTGGGTGGTGCATGCCAAGCTGCTCGATTCCGAAGTAAAAAGAACATATTGGAGTAAAAATGCTTCTTTTGCCACAGTTGCTGCCAGATTTGCTTCAATTTTGCAGCACTTTCAGTTTATGATTAAGATTTCCAATATCTGTAATATTTTGTTTTTATAATAAGATATTAAGTTCAGCAGACCAGTGATGATGTTTGTAATCCATCCTACTTCATCTTATCCTTGTATGCACAAACCACTGTTCTCACCATTTCAGGAAATGCTTAGTTAACAGAATACTTAGGGAAATTTGGATTCTTGGAGAAAGCACCCGAGCTTAGGACCAGATTACTCTCCTCAATTCAGTGATTCCTTATTGAAAACAAATCTCACCTAGAAATGCAATGTTATATTTCTGAAGGAGTTCTGGAAGTTTAGGGTTCTCAGAGGCATGTCCCCAGCCGGCCCAAACTGCCTGGAGGAACACAACAATTCCAAGTTCAAACATTTGCTGAGATATAGCACTTAAGTTATCATTATTTTGTGGTAATACGTCAATGAGATTAAGGTGGCACATCTCAAATGCAGGCAGAATTTCCAATGCAAACATTTTTCTAACCCGCTTCTGCTCTTGAGGATTCAGGCTTTACACAACTGCCTGCAATATGTGCACCAAGAATTTCCTTGCTTCTGCTCATTCCCTGATCCCCATGTGTTACTTAGTTTTATTTGGGCCTCCTCCTCCTGATTTTCGATGTTACTTTAAGTGTGTAGTCTATCATTGTTTGTAAAATGCAATCTGCCAATAATTGATGCTACACTTTCATATCTAATACTGAGAAGTTTCTTTTGATTTATTTTGAAATTATCTTTGTAATTTTTCTTTCTGAGGTGGTTATTTATTTTCGTAAAGCATCCAAGTTGGCCAGTGAAAGCTAAGCCCTACCTAGTAAACCATTTGCCTTTTCAGATCAATTTTCAGCACTAATTAGCAAAACTCTAAGGGAGCACAGGCAATGTAGCAGATCCTAATGGTATGACACATTCTCTTGCCCAACAGACAATAACTATTATGTTGTTAACAGGGCATGTACTCTCAAGTTGAACAGTGTGTTAGGAAATAGCTGCGCACACACACAGAGAATTAGAAGAGGGAAGGGAGGTCCAGTGGCAGATCACAACTGGGGGGCATGTTCAAAGGCACAGACAATTTAAGATCATAATCTTGTTTAATATTTATTAGTTTTGCTTTTCAAAATAAAAGGATGATACACTGTAACAAGAAATGGTAGCAAGAAAAAATCTATAAAGAATCAGCAATGCACGCTTCATTGAAAACTTGTACAATCCACTGTTTGGGCTTGGAAAAGTAGAAACATGAATTACACAAAAGGAAAGATAAAACTTTGAATAAAAATTACGCATCGGAAAAAAATCATCACTCCCCATTCCATTCTAAATTATTTGCAACAATACAATAAATTATACATTGTAATTTACCTGCACTGGGATTCTCTTTGCAATGTCCACAATCAGCTCTACATTAGCATAATTATTGTTGTTGGGTCCTCCAGAGACTGGTACATACTGATCTGCCATTTTGATGTATTCTAAAAGGAACATCATTCCACGTCAATGAGGTATGGTAATTTACAGAATTTAAAATTCCAATGGTTTTGCAATAACATTATTAAACAACCTTGTGTGCGCACAATTCCTAAAGCATACCTGCATTGGCCTTCAGATCTTCAGGAGTAACCATGACCACAAACCTAACTGCTCTTTCATTTCGAAACATTTCATAAGACCATCTGCGGATGGACCGCATACATTTAACAGCTGCAATGCCATTGTTGGCAATCAGAACCTGGTAAAGAATAATGGCACAAATCAATAGGGTGAGGATTATACATAATCGTAACCTCTTCAAAAATGTGTACTGCGTCAGGGAATTATTCTGTTTATAATGCTTGTTATATTATTCTTTTCTGACCATAAGGTGATTCATTTTCATTTTTTGATATGATCTTGTAATATATGGTGCAACACCGGAACATACGGACAATGAAGGACTAAGCATGAAACAGAAGTATGAACAGAAAAAGCTGCAAAATGCAGGCATGAATACTTTTAGATTTTGAAGGAAGCCTAGGGAAACTGAATAATTTATTTGGAAAGGAATTTTTGAAAAGAATACAGTTGGAATTTTCAAAATCATAATCTCATCAGGCCAATCTGATACCAAATTTTAAAAAATTGTTCATTCTGGTCATTTGTTGATACATTAAGGAAGACAAGTTAAAAATTGGGAAATACGAAGAATCTGGGATGTGAAAGGAATATTTTCATGCAATTACGGAATCGAACAACTTACCAAAGAAGGCTATTAAATAGAATAATGTATACTGACTTGAGAGAGAATAGAAACCAAAAACACATGAACAGTACTGAATGAAGCTAATTTATCAAGATGGGACTAGTTTATTGGTCCATATAACTTGTTTCTGTCCCTATGAACTATTGTCTCATTTTCTGCAGGTGCTCTTTTTTACATTTTCATGTACTTTGTTATGTGTAATATGCATTTGTATCGTTGAACATGCAAATAGATTTTTCTCTCATAATCCAGAACCTGGATCATTAGGAGAAAAATATATCCCTTCATATTTTCTGTGGCATTCTAGGCAATCTAATTTTAAGCAGATTCTACAAAAGACCAATCAATTCTGTTTTACAAACCACACACCACATGCTGAATACCTTTTCAATAACCAGGTTCCCACCAAACCGAATGACAAATTCTGCAGGGGAAGCGACGGTGAAGTTTCGATGCAGATTTAGCCGTTGTTCTTCCCTGCCCTTCTTCGTTAGGTGTAAATTTGACATGTTAGATCTGAAACAGAAAAAAAAATCAAAGGCACACTTATTGAAAGCCTCCCACCTTCTTTGTCAGTCCTCCAGTTGTACTCATGGATTGCGTTCAAAAATTCTTATTTCAACAAAGAATTGGTTGTTCTTCACTATGGTAGTAGAATGATGACTGGCCAACCTCAAGAACTCAGAAAAACCAACAAAAAGGTTACCAACCAAACCACAGCATATATTTGAGAAAGATTACTGAATAAAAAGCTTATGACCAAGACCAGCAGTACAGATTTCAAGAGTTCATAATGCTTTGTGACCTTTTTTCCACAATTTAGTTTGTTTTCCATGAAACTAAAAACCTCTGGCATCAGGGATAACAAAAAAGGGTGGTAAAAGATAATATGCACGTAAATTGATCATGACATGAGCCTCAACAATATCCAATATTTTGACAGCTGGAAACAGGGAGAGCGCAGATTTAGATTGCACTAGACACTGACACAAATACAGCAGCACAATTGCTGTCCTCAACACTATACAGTTCAACATATACGCAATTTAACACATACTACTAAACTTTGCACTTTCAATCTGACCTGGATTACACGGGCCCCTATTAAAAGTAAGCACCATTACAAGTATACTCACTCACTTTCATTTTCAATAACTTTATTTTTCATTTACATGGCTCAAATACCAGTTATGAAGTTGATTTTTAGGAAAAAAACATATTCCCTCCTTTGTCAGAAATGAACAATTGGTGATCAACTGGTGTTGAATACTGGGGTGAAAGCTTAACTGCAGTATTCAGACCAAGCAAGGCCAGGAGTTGGCTGGGGTAGAGGTGGTTATGAGGAAAAACCAAATAATGTGATGGGGTGGCAGTGGAGAGGAGAGAATAGGATAATAGGGGAGTAGGGATGGCACTTCTGGGGCCAAAATATTTCTCATTGAAATGGAAGGACTACAATGAGAAGCAGTCCAATTTCTTCACAGTCGGTGGGAAGGGATTTACACTTATGCAGGTGGGTGGGAGGAGGAGGAGAAATACAAGATGTATGTCTCATTTAGGAGAGGCGATAGCATAATGGAATTATCGCTGGCTATTAATTCAGACAGCCAGGTAATGTCCAGCGGAAGAAGGGTCAAATCTGCCACAGCAGATTGTGCAATTTAAATTCATAGAGTCAAAAAGCTATATAGTGTGGAACTTTAGTGCAACTAGTCCAAGTGAGTCAGATTGATAAATTATTCTAGTCCTGCTCAGCCCATACCCCTCTAAATCCTTCCTATTCATATACCCATCCACTTTTATATGTTACAATTATACCGCCTCCACCACTTCCTCTGGCAGCTCATTCTATACACACATCACCCTCTACGTTAAAATGTTGGCCCTTAGGCCCCTTTTAAATCTTTCCACTCTTAACTTAAATCTGTGCTCTCTAATTTTGGACTCCCCTAACC
The DNA here is from genome assembly GCF_030684315.1 of Stegostoma tigrinum. NCBI lineage: Eukaryota > Metazoa > Chordata > Chondrichthyes > Orectolobiformes > Stegostomatidae > Stegostoma > Stegostoma tigrinum. The sequence continues at coordinate 11,959,559 of NC_081379.1, forward strand.
TTGGGAAAAGACCTTAGGTATTCACCTTATCCATGCCCCTCATGATTCTGTAAGGTCACCTCTCAGCGTCCGATGTTCCAGGGAAAATAGCCCCAGCGTATTCAGCTTCTCCCTGTAGCTCACACCCTCCAACCCTGGCAACATCCTTGTAAATCTGTTCTGAACTCTTGCAAGTTTCACAACATCATTCCTATTGCAGGGAGACCAGAATTGCATGCAGTATTCCAAAAGTGGTCTGACCAGTGTCCTGTACAGCCACAATGTGACCTCCCTACTCCTGCACTCAAGGCACTGACCAAAAAAGGCAAACATACCAAATGCCTTCTTCACTCTCCCATCTACCTGTGACTCCACTTGCAATGAACTACGAACTTGCTCTCCAAGGTCTCTTTGCTCAAGAACACTCCTGCGGGCCTTATCATTAAGTACGTAACAGCTGCCCTGATTTTGCCTTTCCAAAATGCAGCATTTATCCAAATTAAACTCCATTTGCCACTCCTCATTCCATTGGCCCATTTCATCAAGATCCTGCTGTGCTCTAAAGTAACCTTCTTTGCTGTCTACTACACCACTAATTTTGGTGTCAAACTACAAATTTGCTAACCATACCTACTGTGTTCACATCTAAATCCATTATACGAATCACAAAAAGCAATGGACCAAACACCGATCCTTATGGCATTCTACTGGTCACGGACCTCTAATCTGAAAAGCACCCTCCACTACCACCCTCTGTCTCCTACCTTCGAGCCAGTTCTGTATCCAAATAGCTAGGTCTCCCAGTATTCCGTGTGATCTAACCTTGCTAACCAGCCTACCATGCAGAACCTTGTCGAATGCCATACTGAAGTCCATATAGATCACATTGGCAACTCTGCCTTCATTACTTCCTCAAAAAACTCAATCAAGTTAAGTGAGATATGATTTCCCATGCACAAAACCATGATGACAATCCCTAATCATTTCTTGTTTTTCCAAATACATATAAATCCTGTTCCTCAGGATCCCCTCCAACATCGTCAGGGAGGTGATAGCCCCCTGGGACTATCGCTGGACTGTTAATCCAGAGAACTAGGTAACATTCTGGGCACCCAGGTGATGGAATTTGAATTCAATAAAATATTTGGAATTAAGAATCAAATTGTGGCCATGAATCCACTGTTGATTGTCGGAAAAGCCAACCTGGTTCACTAATGTCCCTTAGGGAAGGAAACTGCCATCCTTACCTGGTCTGGCCTACACGTGACTCCAGACCCACAGCAATGTAGTTGACTCTGAACTGCCCTCTAGGCAATTAGGGATGGGCACTAAATGATGCCTAGCCAGTAATGCCCTCATCCCATGAATAAATAAAAGAATAAAGGAATTTGCCCACCACCGATGCCAGGCTCACGGCTCTGTGGTTCCTTGGCTTTTCCTTATCACCTTTTTTAAATAGTGGTACCATGTTAGCAAACCTCCAGTCTTCTGGCATCTCACCTGCAGCTATCAATGATACAAATATCTGAGCAAGGGGCCCAGCAATCACTTCCCTAGCTTCCCACAAAGTTCTAGGGTACACCTGAACAGGTGCCAGGGATTTGACCACCTTTATGCATTTTAAGACGCCCAGTACCTCTCCTCTGTAACATGGACACTTCAAGATGTCGCTATTTATTTCCCCAAGTTCTCTAGCTTCCATATCCTCCTGCACATTAAACGCTGATGCAAAATATTCAATAAAAATCTGGAGTTCAGAATCAAATGATCATCATGAATCCATTTTCGATTGTTGGAAAACCTCACCTGGTTCATTACTGTCCTTTACAGAAGGAAATTGCCATCTTTATTTGTCTGGCCTACATGAGATTCCAGACCCACAGCAATGTGGTTAATGCTTAATCTGCTCTCTGAGCAGTTAGAGATGGGCAATAATTGCTGGCCTAGCTGGCAATGCCCTCATCCCATGAATGAATTTAAATTTTAGATCAGTGGGTGAATAAAGACAGTGGTTCAGGGCAGCTTTTCATCTTATTTGGGTTTGCAGAGTCATGTGTGGATGAACGATTTGGGAAAAATGACCCAGTTCCAAGCAGAGTTGCCAGGGAGGGGTCTGTGCTTAGAGTTTCCTTTCAACAAGACAAGGGAAAAGAGAGAAGGCATTGGAAAAGGCCAAATTGCAGGTCAACTGGCCTGGTGCAGGTGGTAGGGGTGACCTTGTTGCTTCTCAGCCTGGATAGGGGCCAAGGCAAGGAGATCAGAGTGAATTCTGAGAGTGTGGGAAAATTTGGAAGGAACCAGAATGGTGGAAGAAAAAACATTACAAGCCCAGTTACCCCAATAGGTGTGTTCATTATCAATTTCAGTGTGATAAAGTTTATGAGATTTTATCCTACAATTCTGTAGCTGCATTGAAGCCTGGCTTGAAATCAATATTCACACAACAACTTCAGCATCTAGTATCATATTCCATCTCAAACTGTCAATAGTTTCATGTCAACTATTCCCTTTCTCCGTGTTTGTTCAAGGACAGGAAAACTGATTGTGGAAATGGCTGAAACTGCCACATATTCCACTGCAGTTCAACTCTTGTGGACTGGAGCTAACACTCCATGGATGCACAACAAAGGTCTCCCTCAGAGGCATATGAATGACTTCAGTCAGTCCCACACAAACAGTGCAAATGTGATAGAAAAACTAATGTTTTTATAGTGGGGCAAAAGGGAGAAACTTAAGCTCCACAGAGGCTCGATGTTTACCAAGCAAGGGGAAATATTAAATATGGTGAGCAAATGTCTGTTCAAAAATCTGAACTTTAAAGCAAATCTTGAAAGAAGAGTGTGAGGAAGAGAATACCAGAGAATAGGAATTAGATGATTCAAGGCACAGATAACAAAAGTGGGACATTGAGTTCAAACATATTCAAGCCAATGAGTCAGAGAAACAATATTTTTGGGTATTGCAGGGTGGGAGGAGAAAGCAAAAGATAAAACAACAAAAAACAACATAATTGGAAATACTGAAAGACTTACTAGCATAGGTCTGCAAGGAAAAGGGTGGTTGGGGAACAGACTTTGGTGCAGGAGAAGATACAAGCAGTAAAACTTTGAGCTGTGATTTACAGTATGTTCAGGTTGGTAGCCTGATGAGCAGAATAGTTGACATGGAGGTGACAGTGAAAGACATGAATGAGATGGGTTGCGGCAGGGATGGCAACAGGAGGACTCACAGCAATGGTGGCCAGCGATTCAAAGGCACCTAACAGTTCCACAACTTCACTTTTTCTTTTCACCTGCAGCAGTGAGTCACACCAGCATCTCACTGGGCAATACTCACCCAAGGCATCTTGCAGCACTCCAGATGACAGCTTGCAGTACCCTAACACTATGAAGGGAAGCAAATGACAGCTACAAATAGAGTCAAACATCCTTATCACAAAATGCAGCTTCAGAGTAGGTGAGTATACTGAAAGGATGTATCACTGAGAGCAATCACAAGTGTATACTCATAGAATCCCTATGATGTGGAAGCAGGCCATTCATCCCACTGAGCCCAAACAAACCCTGCAAAGAACATCCCACCCAGGCCCACCCATCCCTGTTACCTGCATTTTCCACAGCTAATCCATCTGGCCTGCACATCCCCGGACATTACAGGCAATTTATTGTGGTCAATCCACCTAATCTGCACATCTTTGGACTCTGGGAGGAAACCAGAACACCCCCAAGAAAACCAATGTAGACACAGCAAGAATGTGCAAACTCAACACAAACAATCACTCAAGGGTATCTGGGTCCTTGAGGCAACAGTGTTAACCACTGAGCTGCCATGCCACCCTAAAACATCTATAATAATTTTAGTGTAAAACAGTGAAAGTTTATTTAGTTTTAAAGTAATTGTTTTTGTACCTTTACAAAGATATACTTTCTAGTTATGTAAGTGTTGCTATTACTAAATTTCACCAATTTAGCCCTTTAGCCCCCACTGATCTTCTGCTTGCCCAGCATCCTTAATTGGACAAGTGCACAGGTCCTTGGCACAATTAACAATTAAATGGGCAGCTTGTAAAAAATTTGTTGGAAAAACTCAGCAGATCTGGCATCATCTATGGAGAGAAAGCAGAGTTAACATTGTGGGTCCAGTCATACTTTTTCAGAACAGGACTCTGATTTTGTTTTTGATTTCCAGCATCTGCAGTTCTTTTGGTGTATTGTAAAAAAATTGCGTTGCGTTGGGTGTGAAGCCAGAACCTGATTTTGGGGTCCAGATTCCAAAATGTGGGGAAAGATGTTCTCTATCGGGTGAAACAGAAATCTAAGTGTGAGATTCTAGCTAAAACTACTTCAAGTGAAGGTGGAAGGGACGAAGGTTGGCATGGGAGTTTATTCTCTTCCTGCTGGTAAACTTGTTGGAATTTGAATCTTGGATTTTTCCAGGATCTTAATATTCAGCAACTCTCTTACAACATCACCATTCTTTAAGAGAAGACGACTGTACAGATATGCCCTTTTGCAAATGAACAAAATTGTGCCTCTTGAATTGATAGCTTAAAAAAATTATTTCTTTAATGGACAAGAATAATTTTGTACCAGAGAAAGGGCACAAACCTCCTTATGTTTCAACCTGTTCTATCATTATATCAACCTTGGAAAACCAAACATGTTGATTTTGGCTTACTGATTAATGTCTAGCAGTGCCCTTGTGCTAAAAGACAAAACAATTAAAAGGTTACAAAATCACCAGCACCACTTTTAGCTAAAATAGAAACTTAGGCTTGAATCTTACAACTTTGTGGCTAAATGTGAATTGCAATAAGTTTTCTGGAGGGTTTGTCACTGCATGCCCCAGTGAGTTTTCATGTTGCATTTTACCAAACTCACCACATTAATTACCTACCACATTCCTAAGACATCTCTCGTGTCCAATTTATACACCAATTTACCACGTGACTTTCCCAGAACAACTTGCCACTCAATAGATATCTCAGAATTCATCGGCATCCCTTGCACTTTAAAAGCCCCTTGGGCACCCTACAAGCACAGTCCATCTGGAGCAATGCTAAACAGTTGCTGACATTTGCCCCAGAAATGGAAAACTGGATGATATCAGCACCGTGTTTTGTGTGGAGGTGCTGCTGGACAGGGTAGTGCAGGCAAGGGACTATGTCCTTCCCCAGGACCAGCAGCAGAGGCTACAACAGCAGACTCATGCCAGCCTGAACTGAAGGCGCCACCTGGATTGAAGTAGTCTCAGCTGTCTGAATTGTAGTAAGAAAGTCAATATCCTTCTCCAGTCTGTCAGGGTAAATGGACCATCCTCTCTCCAATGCTTCACACTCACTCGCTCTCTGTTACAATACCCACCTCCAACATTACTAGTGATAATGGGAACTGCAGATGCTGGAGAATCCAAGATAATGAAATGTGAGGCTGGATGAACACAACAGGCCCAGCAGCATCTCAGGAGCACAAAAGCTGATGTTTCGGGCCTAGACCCTTCATCAGAGAGGGTGATGAAGGGTCTAGGCCCGAAACGTCAGCTTTTGTGCTCCTGAGATGCTGATGGGCCTGCTGTGTTCATCCAGCCTCACATTTCATTATCTTATCCAACATTACTACTCTCACTACTGCTGACATCATCTTCTCCACTCGGTCTCAGTCACCTCAAACTCTGATATCATTAAGCCTGCAGGCCCACTGTACCGCCCACTCACACCAACAGTAATAGCTGTGTTATCCTGATTCAGACTGCCCTAGCGAGGCCTGGACTGGCACTGAAGGCTGCACTTGACTTACTCTGTTGACAACCTCTGTGTGAAGGCCACTTCCCCCAGACCCTTCACTTATCTTGACTGAGGTTTGCTGATAACTATGGCAAGCTTCCTGGCTTTGTGTCTGCAGTAAAAAGTAGGAACTGCAGATGCAGGAGAATCTGAGATAACAAGGTGTAGAGCTGGATGAGCACAGCAGGCCAAGCAGCATCAGAGGAGCAGGAAGGCTGACGTTTCGGGCCTAGATCCTTCTTCAGAAATGAAAATATTTCCGAAGAAGTGTCTAGGCCTGAAACATCAGCCTTCCTGCTCCTCTGATGATGCTTGGCCTGCTGTGTTCATCCAGCTCTACACCTTGTTATCATTAGTAATATGAGGCTGGCAGCTCTGGCTGAGGGGATTAAAGAACAAGAAATGAGAGACAAGGCACATCAAGGCTGGGATGCTGTAAGCATCTGGGTAGGCTCAAAGTGAGTGATGACAGCAAGTGAACAGGCCACAGATGCAGCAGAATCAGTCCGTGAGCTGGGTGCAGTGTCCTTGCTGCAGCATTATAATGATATGTGCCAGTGCAGCCTAAGGTGCAGCTTTGACGTGCATAAGCATCTTTTAACTAGAAAGGATATGCTCCCTGAGGGCTCTTGGAAACTGGCACATGTTGGATGCTAACGTCCATGGATATGGGGCCAGCGTGGCCGATGCTCATAGAACAATGTTGGGGCCTAGGGTCCAACATCCAAATTGTCCGGAATAAACAGCGAGGTGATTCTGCCAAATAATTGCTCTGGTTTCTTCGTCGAGTTTTGCCAACGTTGAACCTGTTTGGCGAGTTTGTTAAGATGGGAGGCTGAATATTCATGAGGTGAACTGGGTTATTGTTTTGGCATTTATCAAACATAATCACCTCAACTGACATCTTGCTGCTGTTAAGTAAGAATCTTATCATAATGCTTGTGAGAAATTTAACAAATTGATCCTTATATCAAGATGGGCCATGCACAGTTGTCACTCCATTCTGCTACACTCCTCACCATTTTGCTTAGACCCCTGTGACAGTCACTTATAACACAGAAGGAAGCCATTATCTCAGTCAAGTCCTTGTCACCTCCCTGTAGAGTAAACCAGGCACATTGCCCTGCTCCATCCTTTAGCCTTATCTTTCTTTTTGAATGTCCATGAGAATTAGAATTAGCTTTACTATCACATGTACTCCCACGAGCACAGTAAAAAGTTTACAGGCCACCACTTACAGCGCGATTTAAGGGTCGAAGGTACCTAATTACAGATTTTTATGCACAAATTCTTAGGGAAAAAATTGGTAAAATAATGAAATAAAATGCCCAGCAATAAATTAGAAAAATATAAGTTCAGAATAACAGTCTTTCCAAGCTTAATCTTGAGGCCAAGAGTTGGGTCTCCAAAAGGGCTGGGAATCCGAGTCCGCGCTGAGGCCGGGAGTTCATATGCAACTTGAGGTCCAAAGTTTGAGTCAATGCTGAGATCGGGAACCTATGTCCACCCTGAGGCCAGGAGTCCACGCTGGCTTTCACTCTGGACATCAATGTCACCCAAGGACGGGAGGTAAAAAGAAAAAGAAAACAATACTCGAAAATAGAGAAAGAAGGAAAAGAAATTGGCAAAGCGGTCAAGCTCTGGCTCAGGAGTCCTACTCCTCTGCCGTCTTGGAAGCCACTTCAACTTCCTTTTAAAATGATGGATCACCGCTACTTGCACCACCATCTCCAGAAAATGTTCCAAATTATTACTAAGCAATCTGAAAAAATGTCCTTCCTTGTTATCCCCCTGTATTTCTTTCCCAAAACCTTGTATTTGTGACTGTTAACCCTTCCAGCATCACCTAATGGGGGCAGTTTTTCTCATTAAAATTTAACCAAATTTATTAAAATCTGGTATACTTCTATCAATACTTCTATCAATGCTCCCCCAACAGTCACTGCAATTTAAAACAATTAAGTTTGAATTACTTCTAATCAACCTGTTCAGACATATTATGACAGATCTCCAGGGCAGGCAGGACTTAAACCCAGACATTCAGGTCCAAAGGCAAGGACGCTATCACTGCACCACAAACAGCTCTAAACAATGTGAAGTGTTTCATGTCATTTTCAAACCAGGCACTGTATAAATACAATTCTTCCCCTCTTTGGACGACACTCATGTTTATAGACTAGGTGCAATTTCAGTTTGAGCGGCATTGGTGAGGGATCTCAATACTATTAAGCTGTTGGAGGAACTGAAGTAACAGAACAGCAAAAAAAATCCATTGTTAACACTTATGATCACTGTCAGTGACTTCTGCTGAAAGATTTATTAAGAACAATCTGGTTTCAGTCATGTTGGTTCTCAAAGTCAGTTATTCTGCCAACACTAACTTTCTGAGCTGATGTATGACAAGCATATATGAGCAAGGTGCCAACTTTGGTAAAGCTGTATCTGAGTGTAAAGGCACAACAGTCAGTACAAACAAAATAAAACTTCATTCACCTCAAACCGGATGACAGCTTTTGGGAAAATGTTATCATGATGTAAAAATTGACCCTAAAGTATATTTTAGAAAAAATACCTTCCAACATGCATGTAAGGCTAATACAATATATATACATTATAAATGGAAGAGAGAATCACGTAAAAGAATTGTTTAAAACAAAGTTCGCTTGTAAGAAACAGCACCCTAATAGGCAATCTAGATCTTACTCAAATCACACATTATTTTGCATAACTTCTAAACCAAAGCCATTTTCATATTTGCAGATGGAAATTCCATATTCATCATTAGGATACTGAATCTCTATCATTTTAACCAGAGTAAGATGTGACTAGCTAAGACACTTTTCTGTCTGACACTACCATATTGTAGAGGTTCACAAACTCTCAGCTATTAGTAAACATTTGCCGTACTGACATACTTTCAGAGATGTCCTTACCTATTTTTCAAAAAATGCTATCAGTCCTTCAAATGATAAACATTCAATTATTGCAGAAAACATTTTTTACTCATATAAACTAATAGAAATAAACATCCCATTGGGCCCACACTGCATACAAGTATGTAAATTGATTGACAATTATCAGATAACTTCAGAGCTTTCCTCAATTCTGGCAATATTAATTTGGTAACCTCTACCTTCAAGTATAGAAAGATATTTTGCATCTGGAGGAATGGGTCTTAAAACGTGGAAAAGGTGGAGAAAGGATCACCCCTTACAGCTACAAGTAACTCCTTCCATTGTGAATTCAAAAGAATAGAAGTATATGAGTTCCCTCCCAAATCGTGCAGCATTCTACATTAGACATGAACTTTTTTTTAAACATTGATATCCTGGAGGTCCCAGACACAACAACATCTCCTGATGGCAACTAGGGCTGAGCAAAAACTACAATTTTAACATAATGCCACCCATCTCCCACGATAAAAAGAACCTCCTCCAGCTGGTATTACAAGAGAATTCTTAGTGGCCTCAACTGAGTATAAATCTCCAGCTTGCATTCTTGCATAGGATAGTGTGAAGGGAAATGCTATCAGAGACATTTTTTAAAAGCCATACATTTAAAAGTTAAACCAGATTAGATCACTCTAGATCACTTCCTTACCTGGTTGCTCCTGAGGATGCTGAGTCAGGAATTCTTTCTGAGGTGTGCATTCATAGGCAATGGCATCTCACTACAAGGTCCTTTTAATAAGTGATAAGCTATTCAGTTATAGAGGCCCTCACGGCTAAATTCTGAGGTAACTCCATGCTTAGCTGTATGTCCACGCAATAACATTAGAGATAAGGCAAAAGAAAGAGCATGAGTTTATTTAGCACATTTTGTGACATCAGAATGTCCTGACAGGCTAATGAGTCAATTTTTCTTGAAGTGTACTGTGATTATTGCTGTAACATAAGGAAACAGACTAGCTACACCGTACACAACAATGTGCCACAACAGCAACAGGATAGTTCTATTATTGACAGTCTTTCTAGCTCTAACAATTTACAGATCAATTCAAAACCATACGTATCTTGTTCCACTTTTAGACTTCAACTTCGTTAGCATCCAACAGACATTATTCAAATAAATTAACATGAATATACCTAGCAAACAGATGTACTCATGGAGGATTTAGTTTGAAATAAAGACAAAGTAGAGTCACGTGAAGCAGTGTTTACAACATTTTAAACTGGCAACTATCCAGCTTGGGCCATAAGAATCGTTTAACTCAGAAACGTAACTAGTTTGCATGGAAAGTAGGCAAGAATGATCATTCTTATATGTTAACAAATAACTCACTCACCTCCTCAGGTGCTGAAACAATGAAGCAGATGGATTGCTTTTCCCCGTCATGGAAGAATTCAAGCTTACATTTTTGTTCTCGGTAAACTACAAAGCTTTATTCATTTCCAGCCCCCTAACAACAAGTCCAAAGGGCACTCACAGCAGAATAACATACTGACTTTTAACTTCCCACTCTCCTGCGTACAAATTCTTTCATAACTTCAGCAGACATAACATCTGCAACTTGCGCAAGTTACATACATTCTCTGGTATCCAAACTCACTCAGGAAGAGGCGGGTTACATACACAGGACTTAACTCTTGCTGATTGAAGCAATTTCCTTCAACTTCGCTCTACTAAGTTATCTTGAATCCCAACAATTCGAACAGCCCCTTACTACTGCAGGAAAGGAACTTTTAAAAAGAGAAACAAAGTTTGAGCCAACTGCAGTAACTTGAACCCTTCCTACTAATGCCTAATTTAACTTTGTGTGCAGCAGTTATCGGTTAAATACAGGCAAGATAATGAAAAAAACAAGGACACAGCTATACTTCAAGACTGGCCCTGTGTTCAAAGGGAAATTTCTGCTCTAACAAACATGAAATTATTGTTTAAAAGAAATGATCAGAAGAACACAAAAATGAAAGACACATATATTTGCACTTTTATAACAACAGGATGTCCCTAAATACATTTGAAGTGTGGTTACTGTTGCAATGGAGAAAATGTAGAAAATTTATGTTGTTACGTGTACGAAAATGTATAACCATCCTAACTCTCTTATTTAAAAAATCAAAAGTTCATTGGGTTTACAGGAAAAAAAACAGTTTTTCAGCACGAGAATGAACTATTCAGAGATCTTATTACTTTGGTGAACCAGCACAGCCATGATGAGCTGAATAGCCTCATGCTGTGATGCCCAGTCCTGACAATTTCCACCATTTCTCTTTTTAGAGAAAAACAGTATATTCTTGCTGGTGGTTCAGTAAAGTACCACCTGTTAAGACATTTAAACCAGAAGAACCCCAGGTTTCATTTTTTTTCTAGAGTGCTCTGGAAATACAGAATTGGTCTCACCATCCCTAGGTTGAAAAAATGCAATCAAGCTGCTTAGAAGCCCGTGCTGGAACATATTTTTTGTTAGTGCATCAAGTTTGAAAAGTAGATCCCTTACAATGACAAGTCTAATAACAAGTCGAGATTTGTAGACAAATAATGGAAACTTCCATGATATACTGAAAGGTTTTGTTACCCATTGAACTGCATTTGGTATAGGCATAATTTGCAGCTAAGCAGAAGGGAAGAATACAATGCTACTTGAGTGACTCGCCCAGGGCATGGTTCAAGGTGAAAAATACATTTCCTCGTTCTGTGTAAGTAATAAGTGACGTGTCATTTGAATGACATAAAACAAAAACCACATCTCTGGTAGCCAGGTTCATATACTAATGCCAGTTTTTTAACCTGTTATGCTTGGTAGAAATATTTAAAGAGGAAGATAGTTTCCTAAAATGCTTCAAAATCCTAAGTGATAGACAGGTATGTACATAATTTGTTAAATGAATTTAATGGATTAAACTACTCATAAAGTGCAGCCGGTAAAGCAGACACTTTGCTAAAGTGAAACACCAATGCATTCTATTCCTTCTTTTAGTTATTTCAATCAACCTGTTCAGACATGCTGTGACACACCTCCAGGGCAGGTGGGACTTAAACCTGGATAGTCAAACCATAAGACATAGGAACTGAAGCAGGCCATTCAGGCCATTGAGTCTGTTCTGCCATTAAATGAGACCATTGCCAATCTGACAGACCTCAACTCCACTTTCATGTCTTTTCCCCAGAACCTTGACTTCCCTTATTAGCTAAAAATCTGCCTTTCTTCGCCTTGAATATACTTAATGATCCAGCCTTGGCAGCCGTCTGCAGTAAAGAACTTGACAAATTCACCACTCCACTAGAGAAGAAACTTGTCTTCATTTATCTTAAAACAGCAACCCCTTATACTGAGATTTCAGCCTCTGATCCGAGACTCTCCCAAAAAGGAAGCAACCTTTCTGTATCTACCTTATCAAGTCCTCTAAGAATCTTAGATGTCCTAGTTAGGTTACCACTCATTTTACTAAGCTCCAATAACTACCATTCCAATGTACTTAACCTTTCCTCATAAGACAGTCCCCTCCATACCTGGTTTCATCTTAGTGAATCATCTCTGCACTTCCTTCAATGTTAGCATATCTTTTCATAAATAAACGGCCCAAAACTGCTCACAGTATTCCACTGTGGTCTGATTAGTACTTTGTATAGTTTTAGCATGATGTAGGAACACTACGAGAAGAGCCATAAAATTTTAATCAACTTGTCCAGATATGTGACATCCCTCAGGGGCAAGGTGGATTTGAACATAGACCTTCTGGCCCAGAGGGAGGGACATTGCCGTTGCATCATAAGACCCCCCATTCTGTCCTTTGTACTATATCATTAAATTACTTCAGGCTACATTAAATTTTGATTTAAAAAGGTCTTCAAGAATCCAAAGTAATAGTTACCCACAGCTGGCAAAAATTAGAGTAGATCATTGGTTTATTAACCCTGCAAACTAGTTTTTATTTCAAGAATCCAAATTGTGCCATTGGTCATAATGGGATTTGAAACATTGTCCCCAGAACTTCAGGTTGAGATTATCAATTACCAGCAAAATTACTATTATGCCACCACTAATTCAATAAAATCTGGAATTCAAAGCTACACTAATGGTGACCTTGTAAATCATTGTCAATAGTCATAAAAATCTGTCTGGTTTACTAATGTCTCAGGGAAGGCAATCTGCTGTCCTTGCCGTATCTAGCCTACATGTTACTCCAGCCATCAATACGGTAGACTTTTAATTAGCTCTCGAGGCTATTTCAGAAGGTCACTAGGGATGGGCAAGAAATAATGACTGGCCAGTAACACCTACATCTCACACAATAATAAAATATTCTTGATTTTGAATAACAGAGAGGTTCAGGATCTCTCAGTCCTTATATTTAAACTTTGTTATGAGCTGATCTTTTAGTTTTAATTAAGTTCCTTCATCATCTTCTAATTTGATAAATGATTGTCACAGTTTAACTCGTTTGAACTATTTCAGTTGATCAGATAAATAAAATTTCAAGCTCTAGATTGAATTTAAACTTTTATGGAGTGTCCAGACGCACTTTGAACAGTCAATTATGCGGAAATTACTTTGACACTGGAAATTAACTGTTCATTGAGTATATAGCCTAGAAAACAGAGGAAAGCTAACCTCATTATTCTGACAGTAAATACTTTCTGTGATATTGGTACACCTGTAGAGAAATGGAAATCAACATGTATAACTTTAGTACTACTGCAGGCTATTATATACATACTGTAACTGAGAGATCTCCTTGTCTGGAGAGTCATATGCTGAAAAGTCAATCATGATTTTTAATTAATGTTGTGCTCTTAAAATCCTTTGCGTGATTGATCAATATGTTGTCCACCTTGCTAACAACTTTTGAACTTGGACTTATGTTGTAGTAAGGACTGATTTAATCCAAAATCATTATTTGGGATTTAGGCTAAGAATTTGGCCAGCAGTTTATCTGAAGACTTATTGAGGCATTTGGGTCTAATACTCAGTCTTGCTTGTAGTCAGAACTGAACTAAATGATCCTGGAGGGTCTAATCATTTCTCAGTTTGTGGAATATTTGAGGATTTTTGCTACCTAAGCGAAATAAAGATGACAATTATAAAAGTTGATAATGAACATCAGGGTCAGAACACTGTGGCTGAGCGCTCATGGGGTTATCTCTTAAAACTCTCAATCAAGCTGGTTTGAATTTGACATAATTGTACTGCAATTTGGGTTGAGACTCTGACAGAAATCTGACAGTGTTGGCCTTTTCTTCACATGAAAGTTACATAAACAGCCATTCTCCAGTGATCCCCTAACTGCTGCCTTTGCCCTCAGCTACCCCACCTAAACATTGTCTTATTAACATGCATATTACACAAGACTCTCAATTCCACATCTCTGGGCTTTGAAAATCAACTTAAGAAATTCCACAAAAACTATGTTGCCCATACGAGGCCTCTCACAATTCACCCTGAGCTGACCCTGTACTGGGAAGGGAATGGTGAGCATGGATGGAACAAAACATTGGCCTTTACAGTAAGTCTTCATTTAAAATTGTAGTTGTATTTACAATCGTAAACAATTGTTACTGAATCGTGTTTTCCAATAGAAATCATTAAAACTGGAGTTCAATTCCATCAGTCATTTCTTCCTCAGAAGAAAACTATGTACAGGTTGAAATGCTGAACTGTACATATGTAATACTGCCTATTTCTAACTGAAATAACTTGCAAAATAGAATAAACCAAAAGATAATTTGGAAGAAGATGGCAAGGCTGCAGAATGTACTCTAAGTGGGGGACTTCAACATCCAACACCAAAAGTGGCTCGGCATGATTGAGGTGGTTGGTAAGATATAGCTGTCAGATTGACAGGTGTCGAGGGAACCAGCAAGAGAGAAGAACGTATTTGACTTCATAAAAAAACCGAAAGAACTGAGGCTGATGTAAATCAGGATCAAAAACAAAGTTGCTGGAAAAGCTCAGCAGGTCTGGCAGCATCTGTGAATAAAAGAACAAAGAGTTAACATTTTGGTTTTGGAGACCCTTCCTCAGAAGAGTTCACCGGAACCGAAATGTTAACTCTGTTTGTTTTTTCCTATACTGACGTTGCCAGATCTGCTGAGCTTTTCCAGCAACTTTTGTTTTTATATTTGACTTCATACTCACCAATCCACCTGCAGCAGGTGCATCTGTCCATGATAGTGTTAGTAGAAGCAACTACTATACAGTCCTCGTAGACACACAGCCCGTTTTCACATTGAAAATACCATCCATTGTATTGTGTAGTAGTACAACCATACTAAATGTGATAAATTTCGAACAGATCTGGCAACTCAACACTGGATATCCACGAGACACTGTGGGTGATCAGTAGCAGAACTACACTCAAATGCAATCTGCAATCTCATAACCCTAAACTACCATCACCATCGAGCATGGAAATTAACACTGGCCCAGTGAAGAGTGCAGGGGGCATGCCAGGAGCAGCATCAAGCATTGCTAAAAATGAGGAATCAACCTGGTGATGTTAAACCACATAAGCAGACAATGATATACAGAGCTGAGTGATTCCACAACCTTTGTCCGGATCTAAGCTCTGCAGTCCTGCTACATATAACCATGGAAAATCAAACAACTCATTGGAGGAGAAGCTTTCATAAATACCCATCGTCAATGTCAGTGAGCCCAGCATGTCAAAACAAAAAATGAGTAAAGTATTTGCAATGATCTTCAGCCAGAAACACCGAGTGGACGATTCATCTTAACCTCCTCTGATGTCCCCGGCATCACAGATGGTAGTCTTTAGCCAATTTGATTCACTTCACATAATATCAAGAAATGTCTGAAGATGCTGGACATCACAATGGCTATAGGCCTGACAATACTCCATCATTAGTAATAAACATCTGTGCTCCAGAAATTTTCACACCTTAGCCAAGCTGTTCTTAGTGTTACTACAATGCCAATATTTACCCAGCAATGTGGAAATTGCCCATTTACAGAAAACAGGACAAATCCAGCCTGACCAATTACCAACCCACCCGTATCCTCTCAATTATCAGAGAAGTGATGGTTGGGGTCATAAACGTTGTTAAGATGCATCACTTGCTTAGCATTAATTTGCTCAGTGGTGCTCAGTCTGGGTTCTGCCAGGACCACTCAGCTCAAACAAGAACAAAAGAGCTGAATTCCAGAGGTGAGACGTCTGTCCTTGACATCATGTTTATGGCCACAAGACACCCTGGCAAAACTCCAGTCAATGAGAATTGGGGAAAACTTCCCACTGATTAGAGACATACCTACCACACAGAAATATGGCCGGAGGTCAATCAAACAGAGCCAGATCATCACTGCAGAAGTTCCTCAAGTTAATGTCCTAGGCTTCATCAAAGTAAGGAAGAAGTACGTTCTAAGTGTAACTTTAGATATTTTCTAAATCAACCGGCAAATATAGCATTGGAGTGGATCGGACTTGAACTCAGGCCTCCTGGGTCAGACGTAGGGTGTATATTTATGAGCTAGCAGTCTTAAATACAACCAAGGTGCTTGTCAAAACAAATCAGATATTTTCTGTGGAGTCACAGGTAGATAGGGTGGGGAAGGAGGCATTTGGAATGCTTGCCTTCATTGGTCAGAACATTGAGTATAGGAGTTCAGATGTTGCAACTGTACTGGACATTGGTGAGGCCACTTTTAGAATAATACGTTAACTTCTGGATGCCCTTCTATAGGTGGGATGTTGTTAAACTTGAGAGGGTACAGAAAAGATTTGCAAGGATAGGGAGAATAGCCAAGGTCTTTTTTCTCAAAACTAGAGAACATAAGTTGAAGGTGAGTGGGAAAAAATTTAAAAGAGACCTGTGGGGCAACTTTTTCATGCCGAGGGTGCTGTGTGTATGGAACGAGCTGCCAGAGGAAGTGGTGAAGGTGGGTACGATTACAAGATTTAAAACCTACCTGGACAGATATATGAATAGGAAGGGTTTAGAGGGACATGGGCCAAATGCTGGCAAATGGAACTAGGTCAGATTGAGATGTCTGGTTGGCGCAAACAAGTTGGATCAAAGACTTCACCAACACCTTCCACCCCAACCTTCAGTTCACCTGGGCCATCTCCAGCACATCCCTCACCTTCCTGGACCTCTCAGTCTCCATCTCAGGCAACCAGCTTGTAACTGATGTCCATTTCAAGCCCACCGACTCCCACAGCTACCTAGAATACACCTCCTCCCACCCACCCTCCTGCAAAAATTCCATCCCCTATTCCCAATTCCTCCGCCTCCGCCGCATCTGCTCCCACGATAAGACATTCCACTCCCGCACATCCCAGATGTCCAAGTTCTTTAAGGACCGCAACTTTCCCCCCACAGTGTTTGAGAACGCCCTTGACCGCGTCTACCGTATTTCCCGCAACACATCCCTCACACCCCGCCCCCGCCACAACCGCCCGAAGAGGATCCCCCTCGTTCTCACACACCGCCCTACCAACCTCCGGATACAACGCATCATCCTCCGACACTTCCGCCATCTACAATCCGACCCCACCACCCAAGACATTTTTCCATCCCCTCCCCTGTCTGCTTTCCGGAGAGACCACTCTCTCCGTGACTCCCTTGTTCGCTCCACACTGCCCTCCAACCCCACCACACCCGGCACCTTCCCCTGCAACCGCAGGAAATGCTACACTTGTCCCCACACCTCCTCCCTCACCCTTATCCCAGGCCCCAAGATGACATTCCACATTAAGCAGAGGTTCACCTGCACATCTGCCAATGTGGTATACTGCATCCATTGTACCCGGTGCGGCTTCCTCTACATTGGGGAAACCAAGCGGAGGCTTGGAGACCGCTTTGCAGAACACCTCCGCTCAGTTCGCAACAAACAACTGCACCTCCCAGTCGCAAACCATTTCCACTCCCCCTCCCATTCTCTAGATGACATGTCCATCATGGGCCTCCTGCACTGCCACAATGATGCCACCCGAAGGTTGCAGGAACAGCAACTCATATTCCGCCTGGGAACCCTGCAGCCTAATGGTATCAATGTGGACTTCACCAGTTTCAAAATCTCCCCTTCCCCTACTGCATCCCTAAACCAGCCCAGTTCGTCCCCTCCCCCCACTGCACCACACAACCAGCCCAGCTCTTCCCCCCCACCCACTGCATCCCAAAACCAGTCCAACCTGTCTCTGCCTCCCTAACCGGTTCTTCCTCTCACCCATCCCTTCCTCCCACACCAAGCCGCACGCCCAGCTACCTACTAACCTCATCCCACCTCCTTGACCTGTCCGTCTTCCCTGGACTGACCTATCCCCTCCCTACCTCCCCACCTATACTCTCTCCACCTATCTTCTTTACTCTCCATCTTCGGTCCGCCTCCCCCTCTCTCCCTATTTATTCCAGCTCCCTCTCCCCATCCCCCTCTCTGATGAAGGGTCTAGGCCCGAAACGTCAGCTTTTGTGCTCCTGAGATGCTGCTTGGCCTGTTGTGTTCATCCGGCCTCACATTTTATTATCTTGGAATTCTCCAGCATCTGCAGTTCCCATTATCTTGGATCAAAGAGTCTGTTTTTGTGCTGTATGACTCTATGACCTGTTCAGAGACAATATCACAGACTCCTGCAGCAGGCCTCCGAGCTCAGAGGTAAGAGTATTATCTCTGCACCACAAGAGCCCTCTTCTTAGAGGTAGGGACAGATTGTTGCAATTGCACTGACCTGATGATGTTTTAAATTTTAGAGGCTCCATCTGGTGACAGAAGCTGGTCAGTGTCAGCAGAAGACATGACCAATTTCTGTTACTTGGTGGAGCTCAAGACTTAAGTGTAAAAACTAAAAGAACTGTGGATGCTGTAAATTGGGAAAAAAACAAAGTTGCTGGAAAAGCTCAGCAGGTCTGACAGCATCTGTGAAGAAAAAATCAGAGTTAATGTTTCAGGTCCAGGGATAAAATTACAATTTTAACCACCAGATTACAGAAAGCTAAGGAAGAGTTAACATACTTAAATTACTAGAAAGTTTATAAGTATAAAGAATAAAAGATTATTTCTAGTTTATTGGACATCAACAAGGGGAATAAACTCAGAATTAGTAATAAAAACACAAAAAGGCAACTCAGAATGATTTTTTGATAGCGAAGGACAATCAGTATATGGAATTCTTTCTCACAATATTCATTGAGGCTAGGTAAACTGCAACATGACAGAATTAGATATCAGAGATAAATTGGAACTGATTGGTTCAAGTGGAAAAAATACTACTAGCCCAAGCACAACGGATTGATTGTTCTCGACCTGTGTTGAAACATCTATGATTTGTTGCAGGATTGCTCTAACAAAAGTAGAAAGCATTTCTAATTTTAAAAAGCACTTGAGTAGTCCAGGTCACATATATCAAATAGCGTAGACTGAGTTAAAATGATCATATAAGGATGCAAGCTAGATTATGACAGAGGCCACTTCTCCTTCCTCCAATTTTATTTCAATAAATCTCTCTTTGGTGTGAGAGTAAGAGCTAAGTCTGGTTACACCTAAGATGCTGTCTATATACTGAACACTAGAATCTATCAGAAATAGTATTTGGGTTCGAGCGCCTGTGGAATTCACTGTCACAGAAGGCTGTGGAGACCAGGTCATTGAGTATATTTAAGACGGAGATAAATAGGTTCTTACTTGTCAAGGGGATCAAGGGTTATGGGGAGAAAGGGATTGAGAAACTTTTCAGCCATGATTGAATAATGCAGCAGACTTGATAGGCAGAATGGTCTAATTTCTGCTCCTACTTAATAATTAGGTACGAGCAATAAATGCTGGTCTAGCTAGTGATACCAAGATTCTAAAAACAAATAAGATAAAGTTTATACTAAAATAGAAGATTTTAGAGAAGAAAGGTTACAAAGTAGATCAGATAGATTGCTTTCAATGCAGGCCATGGGGTGCAAGAAATAAGTGCAAGTGGATTAAAGATAGTTCAGCATGTCATATCGTGCATTTTCAAACAAAGACAGATTAATGCCTAGAATTGTCTCCCTTATGAGATAGGGACACCAACTTTGATTAAATGTATTCATGGAAATTCCAACACATGACTTGCCCCTAGTTGGCCAAGACATCCGGGTACTGACACACTGCCTTCCTGTGCTGCAATCCAAAACGGTTCATTATCCAATTAGATAATACTTGACTGTCATTCCCTTTTCAGGCAATTTTCAACTTTTTACAAAGAGAATTTTTAAAAAAAAGAGTCCGGTTTTAAAAATGAACAACCGGTGAAACTGCCAAATGATACATACTGGTTCGATTGTTTTGTATACTTCAAAATGGAGCTCGAGTACAACCAGGACATTCATTTCTAACATAACAAGGTGTAGACCTGGATGAACACAGCAGGCCAGGCAGCATCACAGGAGCAGGAAAGCTGACGTTTCGGGTCGAGACCCTTCTTAATTATCGTTTTTGTCTTTTTTTCACGCAATTAACCAGCAGCAACTGAAAGATGAATTATCAATACAGGAAAGATTGGCTTGCCAACCATCCTTATGGGGGCATTGAGGACTCTTCAAGAAGAAATTAGATAGAGTTCAAACGGTGCATCATGAGCCAACAGGGTCCCTCATTTCTAGGATTTCAAGTCTTGTCATCCCATGTGGAAAGGGCTAGTGGGGAGGGAGGAGGTGAGTTTTGGGAAAGTCACAAAAATTCAAACAACAGACGTCTACGTGTTTAATCGAGCGAGTCTGCATATCTCTCTAACTGATCAACTCACTGTTAAATTGAGGCGCTGGGACCTTTACTAAGATGGCGGGGTCTCCCCTCCATCCAAGCTCCCTGTCCAATCAGGACAGCAAACTGTCATGTGAGCATGCGCAGTCAGCCGTAGATTGTGAAAATGCGACCGGTGTCTTTCTGACCCGGAACAGGAAGTGTTGGTGGACTCGCTGTAGGAGTTGAGCTTGTTATGAAAGAGAAGAGCTTAGGCTTGAAGAGTCTGTGTTAACTTGTATGTGCTAGTACAAGGAAATCGCCATTATTATCAGCACTGATAATGTGTTAGGTCATTCACATGCCAGAAAGATGAGAAGCCCGGGAGCATAAAAGGAGGTTGTGGCCTTTTTTCCATTGTTCGTTAAATTCCGTCTTGATTTCTAAGAC
This sequence comes from Stegostoma tigrinum, assembly GCF_030684315.1. Classification (NCBI taxonomy): domain Eukaryota; kingdom Metazoa; phylum Chordata; class Chondrichthyes; order Orectolobiformes; family Stegostomatidae; genus Stegostoma; species Stegostoma tigrinum. The sequence goes on from NC_081379.1 coordinate 11,980,381, forward strand.
GTGAGATCGATTTCTTATGTGATTATTTTGTCTCCTGTGAGGAGAGTGTAACTTTTGTACATATGCACATCAGTTTGCCTGACATTGACAATCCTGCTTTTCACACTGTTAACGAAAGGTATTTGCTTGCTACCTAAAATCGTTCTGACAGCTTGTGTTATTCCTTTCGAAAGGTGTAAGCAATCGTGCACGCAGTAGACTATGTGGATATTTTCTAAACAGTGCCTTTAATTGGACCATTTCTAGTAAGTTTTCTAATATACTGGTGTGTCTTTTGTTCCATAATGTAATGTGGCTGAGGTTACCATGAAGGACTCTCCTCCTCAATCTGTCCTGTCGCCTGAGGCATAGTGCCGTTCAGGTTAAACCACTACCCGTCGTCGCTCTCTAATGAGAGAGCAGCTTATTGTCCCGTAAGACTATGATAACTTTACCTTTTCCTTTTATTTGTAACAATTGTATATGTTTTATAGTAAACATATTTAGATCTTAATAAAAATTGATATGAAATGTGCAAGATGATTTAAATGATACTAGTACTGTAGATGAAATAATATTGTCACATTTATTTCTATTTTATATTTAATTACCTAGTATAGCTCATGGAGTTACAAATTTAATGAATATACCACATGCTCAGTAAAAATTAAGACTTGTAAGTATATCATAAAACTTTAATATGTTTTTGATTTTTTTGCTTGCCCAAATCTGGATTAAATCTTTAAAGAATTCCTGTCATTTGTAGTGGGGTCACTAGAATTTCAGAAAGCAAAGTGGTGACTGCATTAAGATTATATTCAACATCTGTCTGTATTATGACAAACAACCAATCAATAGATGATTTAGTATCTCAAAGTGTTTGGTTTAGGATGTACAACACTATTTTTTAAAAAAATGTGATGTTGTAAGCCTGTCACTGATGTCTTGTTTGTTTTCGTGTTCGTTTGATTTCCACCCTTCTTCCAACACTGTCCTCTTTAATAAGCTGACCAACAACACTGATAATGGACCTCTGGGAATGATTGCAAACTTGCAGAGATTCAGATATTCATAAACAGTGTGGTCCATTGATATAAATTTGAAATACTTAATTGTTCTGTACATCAGAAATTTCTTCTAATCACTATCAAGCACAAGTTAATTCCTAACTTGCAAAATTTGATCCCTTCAAAACAACAATGGTATCTCTACACTGCTTGTGTGTGTGTATGCATGTGTACATCCTAATATCTGTATTCAATCATGACCCTCTAGATTAGTGTCAGCAGTTCTGCAGTATGACCTTTTGTGAAAATAAACAGTATGGAAATATGCCTAGATGGTCAATTAAAGCAGTGGAACCATACAATAATTATGTGTACACATACAAAGCTATGCTGTACTTAGAAGGAGTTTAGAAATGTTAAAAGCTATTAAACTTTTGATGCAAAAACAATGAATTGGTGATGACTATGAAATACATAGTCATCAGTAGTGATTTATGCAAATCCAATCATAGTACTTAAATGGAGATGAATAAACACTTAAAAATATGATAACTGGAAAGTGAAGCGAGGTTGGTTAGCATCAGTGTAAAACTTGCAGTGATGTTGCATAGTAGTGAAAATGTTATCCACTGCTTATGTTTGCATGATTCTTCAAGCTCACATCAACTGTACCTGTTCACCTTACACTAGTTGCTTATTGGACTTGAATATTTGGAAATTATTAATCAGTTCAATACTACATTGGCCAGAAGCCACTTCAGATTTTAACTTATTGCCAGCATAACTTGTACGATGTCTGTGCTCTTGGATGTGTTTCAACTTCTCTGACATATTTTATTCTATCTTAAGGTTTCAATGTGTCAAGACAAATAAGTAGCAATTTTGCTCAGAGGAGATGGATTTGCAGTGATGCAGAAGTTTTCTGTTATCAACATACAGTACCAGTTCACTCCAGGTCCTTCAGTTTCTGAATGACTACCTCATGTCTGTGCACTGGGACTGATAAACTGATTTCCGGTCTCAAACAACACAACATAGTTCAGGTAAACTCATGCTTTCTTTTATTGACAGTTTGTCCACATTGTTAACTTTGGCTTGATGGGGAATTAAAGAGCCACTGTTACTGACAATATACAGGTTAGGTGGATTGGCCATGCTAAATTGCCCGTAGTGTTCAGGGATGTGCGGGTTATAGGGGGATGGGTCTGGGTGGGATGCTGCAAGGGGTGATGTGGACTTGTTGGGCCAAAGGGCCTGTTTCCACACTGTAGGAAATCTAATCTAATCTACTGTTTAACCTGCCATAAGGTTTGTGGGCAATGCCAAAATGAGTTTCCTTTTTACCTTCCACTGGAAGTCAGATACATAAGAAAATATGTGCAGTATTTTAGAGCTTAAAGAATCATCATAAGGTCAGAAGTGTATATATTTGCTTATGAGTGTACAACGTTCAGCGCCATTCACAATTCTTCAAGCATTAAAGCAGTTTACTTTCAAGTGCAACAAATTCTGAACAATGTCCAGGCTTGGGCTGACAAGTGGCAACTAACATTCGCTTCACACAAAAGCTAGGCAGTGACCATCTCCAATAAGAGGCAATCTAACACTGCCCCTTGACTTTCAGTGATGTTACTATCACTGAATCCCCCATTATCAACATTCTTGGGTTTACTGTAGACCAGAAACTCAACTGGACTCACCACATAAACACAGTGACTACAAGAGCAGGTCTGAGGGCGAGGAATACTGCAGCAAGTAACTCACTTCCTGACGCCCCAAAGCCTAGCCTTGCCAAGGCACAAGTCAGGATGAATATTCCACACTTGCCTGGATGGGTGCAGCTCCAACAATGCTCAGGAAGCATGACACCATCCAGAACAAAGTAGCCTGCTTGTTAGGCACCACCTCCATATATTTCCATTCCCTCCACCACTGATGCTCAGTCACAGCAATGCATACTATCTACAAGATACACTCAGAAATTTACCGAAGATCCTCAGACAGCATCTTCCAAACTCATGACCACTTCCATCTGTGAGGACAAGGGCAGCGGATACATGGGAACATGACCACCTTCAAGTTCCTCTCCAGGCAACTCATCTAATTCTGACTTGGAAATATATCGCTGTTCCTCACTGATACTGGATCAAAATCCTGGAATTTCCTTCATAGGAGCATTGAGGGTCAATTTAGAGCACATTCAAGAGAAAGACATTTAACAGCCTGGCCTCAGCAGATCAACACTTTATTTTAGAATGTCATGCTATACTGTTGATCACTAGCATTTGATGGTGGGTAAGAAAGAAAATTCTTAAATATTCTATCGTTACTTTGTTCGCAGGAGTAAAAATGTTTAGCGCTACACAAACTTCCAAAACTCAGTTCCTGGACAAAGCCCGGGCAGCTCGGCAGGAGCGGAAAGGGCAGAAGGAACGTGAACGTGCGACTATTCAGATTCAGGCGGTCGTCAGGAGGTACCTCTGTAGGTGTCGGCTACTTCGAGAAATCAGGTCAATTTTTGTTTTTTTCTTTGCAAGAACCTTTGTAACAATGCCATGTTCAAAAGACTAATAAAGGGTAGAGAATAATCTAGAAATGGTCGGATAACGTTGTTTCGGAAACAAACAAATTCCCAATAAAAGTCAAAACAGTCAAGGTCTTAGCAATGTCTGCAAGCTTTATAGAACCAGAGACCATCCGAGACTCTTAAACCTGCAGAAACTCTTCTAAAGCTTCCGTATGTTCCTCATGGGGTTTTCAGACTTTTTAATTCTGGCCCCACTGCTACATCCCAACATGAAGTGTTGGTCACAAGTGTCTCCCACAGGATTAAACAAAAATACACTCACCAAAGTGCCCTGGAAAAGCAATAAGACAATGGAATGTAGGAGCTGAAGCAGGCCATTCGACAAGACTCGGCTCTGCCATCAATGAGATCATGGCTAATCTATGACTCTGCTTTTTCCCCATACCCCTTCACTCCTTTACTGATTAAAAATCTGCCTATTCAGCCTTGAATATTCTTAATAATCCGGCCTCCTGGGACACACCTAACGCTGAGATTATGACCTCTGGTTCTAAATTCTCCCAAAAGAGGAAATGACTTTTCTGCGTCTATCCTATAAGGGGACCTTACCTAAAGAGAGGGAATGGCCTAGTGGTATTATTAGCCTATTAACCCAGAAACTTGGTTAATGTTCTGGGGACCTGGGTTCAAATCCTGCCATGGCAGATGGTGGAATTTAAGTTCAACAAAGAATCTGGAACCAAGAGTCTAATGACGACTGTGAATTCATTGTCAATTGTTCGAAAAACCCATCCAGTTCACTGATGCCCTTTAGGGAGGGAAACTGCCATCCTTAGCTGGCCTGACTAACATGTGACCCACAGCAATGTGGTTGATTCTTAACTGCTCACTGGGCAATTAGGGAAGAACAGATAATGATGGCCTAACCGTACATATCCACATCCCATGACTGAATAAAAAAAATCTGTTCCCATCATTCAAGCTGTGGCCTAACTAATGCCCAGTATGGATTTAGAGAAGCTTCCCTTTATGCTCTGCTCCCTTTGATGTAAAAGTCAACAGTCCATTTGCCATCTGCTGAACTTCGATACATTTTGTGTACAAACATTTTGTGCTTCATACATGAAGATCCCCACATCATCTGTGCTGCAGCTTTTTGCAGTCTATCTTCACTTAAATAATATTCACCTCTTTTATTCTTCCTCTTACATAATATTCCATCTGGCAAGTTTATGCACAGTCACTTAACCTGCGTATATCACTCTGCAGCTGCTTTTGTCATCCTCACCCATTGTGTTCCCTCACATTTTTGTGTCATCTGTAAACTTAGCAATAGTATATTCACTTCTGTCGTCCAAGTCATTAATATTTTGTAAATAATGTGGCCTCAGCACTGATCCCTATGACACTCCACTAGTAGCAGGTTGCCATCCTCAAATATGCTCCCTTTATCCAAACTCTGTCTTTTACCAGTCAGCTAATCCTTTATCCATGTTGATATGCTATTCCCAACACCAGTGGCTCTTGTCTTATTAAATAGCTTAATATGCAGTACCTTATTGAATGCCTTTTGGAAATTGAACAACCAGTAAACCTCCCTTGTCACCTCACTCCTCAACCAAAAAAAAATGGTAATTTTTGCCAGAAAGCAGAAAATGAAACACAAAAACAAGTTGTTCAAAAACTGAAAAATGTATACAAGACAAAATATGTTATATAACTTAGTGGGGAAAAAAAGTTGTTAGGTAGTTATCCAAATGACCTTGCGTCTATAGTTTGGTTCAATTAATATCACGTTATTCACCAACGGGAATAATTTGTTACGTGTGAGTAATTTTACCTATTCAGAGCTGAGTTTTTTCGAACTTCATTATATTACATATTCAAATAACAATTATAATATGCATACATTTGTAAAGCCCCTAATGCCTCGTGTAGCGCAATCTTTGCAGATCTTGTGGTTTGGTCCTTGAATTAACTGATCTCAATTGAGCTTGTCATAATGGGGCTGAATGGGAACAAGGGGCAGAAAGTGTTGGACATTATTCCTGTTTGACTATCTGGTAAGACAACCGTGGATGTTGGGTAAAACATTGTCAATATTTTGCTTAGGCTGAAAATTATTGATGGAAATGGACAGTTAAAAAAGCAAGTTTTTAAACAGAACCCTGTTGGCATGACCGCATTTTCATCAGGATATTTTGAGCAATGTGTCTTCAAGGGTTTTTGGAATTGTAGCACTTCCACCTTTCGTAGGTGCTGCATGGTTCAGCAAGAATGTTGTGACTTGAATTCATTGCCATTCATCTTTAATCTTTGTTCTGTTTCTCTTCCTTTATTAGACCTCAGTCCTTTAAAGTGTTTAGCAATTTGGCCTTGATATTAGGCGTCATTAAACTAAACCAGAAGTGTCATCTCTTTGACAGCCACTTGTACATTTTGCTTTTTGAAAACTTCTTCAGCATTGTTTAATTGGGTGATGTTTCCTTTACAGGTTGGAAGTTGATGATTTTTTTGATACCTATGAAGCAAATTCGTCAAAAAGAAGTGCACTTGCTTTATTTAAAATCACAAGGAAGTTTCTGTTTGTGTATCACATGAAGAAAGATAAAGATGTAAGTGGCAGGCTACTGCAGTGACTGCAGCAAGTGACTGCAGTCAGTCCTGTGGCCTTGGATGGGGAGGGAGAATTCAGTACTCTGTCATCGTTTCGCCTTGTTGTGCTTTTTAAAATGTTATAGTTTATTGGGGTTAAGAAATTAAAGTTCTAATTTATTCTGGTGGTTTGCAAGAGGGTCAGTTTTTTAATATTTCATTTAAAGTAACCCTGAAGATTGTTAAAGTTCTCGGACTTGCATTTAAAACAGGTGGACAATTTGTTCCAAGGTCAGATGAGTGTCTGGGAAGTAGAGGGAACATTACTCCGAGCTCTACAGGATGGAATTTATGACTGGGGCTGGGGTAGAGGTGAAAGAGCTTTGTCCTAATTAATGTTATGACCGATCAGACAATTTTAATGCTGACGTCAAGGATCTGAACTTTTCTGTTCCTCAAAACAAAGACTGTCATGGTGATGAGCACAAAATTCTCATAAATCTTGCATCTCTGGGAACTGATGCACCATGAAGTCACATCAGTACACCTGTGAGAGATTTCCTTTTAGGTCAGCATGTTGTAGTATGAGTGTATAATTGCAAATTTCACTTCAACATTTCCCCGTTTGCAGGAATATTGGTCCTAGCTAAGCCATCATTAAGTTAAGAGCATAGTCTACTGATTGCATCCTATAGCTGCCAGTGCCTTAAGTGTGACTTCCTGTTGTTGAAAATAAGAGAAGGCCTTATTTACAACCTCCATTGTACATCAGAACTAACTAAATTTTAACTTCTTACGCCAACAAACTGTAAGAAGCTGGGGAGTCAAGATTTTTGCCAAACATGTACCAAGTATGGCATAGGTATTGCAAAGTTCACCCTACTAGTCACTGCATAGAAGATCAATAATTTGTCCATAGAAATTTGGAAAACCAATTGTCAAGGCTCAAAGTCTTGTGCATATCCTACCCTCTATTCTCTATCTGCATAGGTTGTTTGATTAATGTATTGTCATATCTTCCCAGAGACTTCAGAAGCTGTGTCGGTGTATCCTTAACAGCATGGAAGTAGAGAATGAGTCCAAGGTTTGTATGTACTCATACAGATTTGAAACGTGTTATTTCATTTCCTGCTGTGGTTTGGTTGATAAATATTTCACCCAGTGTGAATCTCAATCAGAAAGGCAAACAAGATCACATTCAATTCCTAGCCGTATGGTGTTCCACAGGCTTTTAATCTGTGTTGCCATCAACCTTTCCATGAAAACTGAGAGCCAATGACCTTTGCCATCATTCTAGTCTCAAATTATTCACCATATTGGATTAGTAAACTTCAGGAAACAACAAACTTTAACTTGATCCCTCCTGTCAGTACCCATTTCAGGTCTGTAATTCACTCCTGTTTCCCTACAATGCTAAATATTTTCCAGATATGTTGCAACTTGGGAAAGGCACAATCTATAGTAGAACACATCAGAACTTGGAAACAACTGAGGAGTGCTAGTGTTACAACTGAGCCTGACACTTCTGTCATTTAAATATCACACATATCCTTACTAAAGTGTGATCAGTGATAATGGGAACTGCAGATGCTGGAGAATTCCAAGATAATAAAATGTGAGGCTGGATGAACACAGAAGGCCAAGCAGCATCTCAGGAGCACAAAAGCTGACGTTTCGGGCCTAGACCCTTCATCACCTTTTCTGATGAAGGATCTAGGCCTGAAACGTCAGCTTTTGTGCTCCCGAGATGCTGCTTGGCCTGCTGTGTTCATCTAGCCCCACACTTTGTTATGCTTACTAAAGTGTGTTTGTAGCAACCTACCTTCAGGAAATCAAACTGCACTTAAGCCACTGATACATTGTCCCTGTAATGCAGTTGTTTCACAACTAAAATAAATTTAAGATTTCAGCTAAATGTAAATTAGTATTGGTGTTTTATGAAAGCAATAGAAGAGCTGCGTCTTAGAATTTTGTAGAAAATGGGGTGGCTGAAGTTTATATTGAAGAGGTAACAAGTATGTTAGACCAGGGAAACCCATTAGATGTTATTTATTTAGACTTCCAAAAGGCCTTTGATACAGTGCCTCACGGGAGGCTGCTGAGCAAGGTGAGGGCCCGTGGTGTTCGAGGTGAGCTACTGGCTTGGATTGAGGATTGGCTGTCTGACAGAAGGCAGAGAGTTGGGATAAAAGGCTCTTTTTCGGAATGGCAACCGGTGACGAGCGGTGTCCCGTGGGGTTCAGTGTTGGGGCCACAGCTGTTCACCTTTGTATGTTAATGATCTGGATGAAGGGACCGGGGGCATTCTGGCAAAGTTTGCCAATGATAAGAAGATAGGTGGATGGGCAGGCAGTACTGAGGAGGTGGGGAAGCTGCAGGAAGATTTAGACAATTTAGGAGAGTGGTCCAGGAAATGGCTGATGAATTTCAATGTGAGTAAATGTGAGGTTTTGCACTTTGGAAAAAAGAATACAGGCATGGACTATTTTCTAAACGGTGAGAAAATTCACAAATCAGAATTGCAAACGGATCTGGGAGTGTTGGTCCAGGATTCTCGAAAGGTTAACTTGCAGGTAGAGTCCATAATTAAGAAAGCGAATGTAATAGAACATAACAGCACAGTACAGGCCCTTCGGCCCTCGATGTTGTGCCGACCTGTCATACCGATCTCAAGCCCATTTAACCTACACTATTCCATGTACGTCCATATGCTTATCCAATGATGACCTAAATGTACTGAAAGTTGGCGAATCTTCCACCGTTGCAGGCAAAACGTTCCATTCCCTTACTACTCTCTGAGAAAAGAAAGTACCTCTGACATCTGTCCTATATCTTTCACCCCTCAATTTAAAGCTATGCCCCCTCATGTTCGCCGTCACCATCCTAGGAAAAAGGCTCTCCCTATCCACCCTATCTGACCCTCTGATTATTTTATATGTTTCAATTAAGTCACCTCTCAACCTTCTCTGTAATGAAAACAGCCTCAAGTCCCTCAGCCTTTCCTCGTAAGACGTTCCCTCCATACCAGGCAACATCCTAGTAAATCTCCTCTGCACCCTTTCCAAAGCTTCCATATCCTTCTTATAACACGGTGACCAAAACTGTACACAATACTCCAAGTGCGGCCGCACCAGAGTTTTGTACAGCTTCACCATAACCTCTTGGTCCCGGAACTCGATCCCTCTATTAATAAAAGCTAAAACACTATATGCCTTCTTAACAGCCCTGTCAACCTGGGTGGCAGCTTTCAAGGATCTGTGTACATGGACACCGAGATCTCTCTGCTCATCTACACTACTAAGAATCTTACCATTAGCCCTGTACTTTGCCTTCTGGTTACTCCTACCAAAGTGCATCACCTCACACTTGTCTGCATTAAACTCCATTTGCCACCTCTCAGCCCAGCTCTGCAGCTTATCTATGTCTCTCTGCAACCTACAGCATCCTTTGTCACTATCTTCCTGGCTCTTCTGAGCTCTCTCTAGGTCTTTCCTGGCTACCTCATAGCCCTCAAGTGCCCTAACTGAGCCTTCACATCTCATCCTAACATAAGCCTTCTTCTTCCTCCTGACCAGAGATTCCACCTCCTTCGTAAACCACGGTTCTGGCACTCTACAGCTTCCTCCCTGTCTGACAAGTACATATGTGTGTCCTAGATAAATGAGCTTTTCCTTGAATAAACTTCACACTTCTAATGTGCCCATCCCCTGCAGTTTCCTTCCCCATCCTATGCTCCCTAAATCTTGCCTAATCTCATCGTAATTGCCTTTCCCCCAGCTATAACTCTTGCCCAGTGGTATACACCTATCCCTTTCCATCACTAAAGTAAACATAACAGAATTGTGATCGCTATCACCAAAGTGCTCACCTACTTCCAAATCTAACACCTGGCCGGGCTCGTTACCCCGTACTAAATCTAATGTGGCTTCGCACCTTGTTGGCCTATCTACATACTGTGTCAGGAACCCCTCCTGCACACTCTGGACAAAAACTGACCCATCTATAGTACTCGAACTATAGTGTTCCCAGTCAATATTTGGAAAGTTGAAGTCCCCCATGACACTACCCTGTCTCTCTCACTCCTATCGAGAATCATCTTTGCTGTCCTTTCCTCTACATCTCTGGAACTATTCGGAGGCCTATAGAAAACTCCCAACAGGGTGCTCTCTCCTTTCCTGTTTCTAACCTTAGCCCATACTACCTCGGTTGACGAGTCCCCAAACATCCTTTCTGCAACTGTAATACTGTCCTTGACCAAAAATGCCACACCTCAGGCCCTTTTACCATCTTCTCTGTTCTTACTGAATGTTGTCATTTATCTCAAGAGGGTTGGAATATAAAAGCAGCGATGTGCTTCCGAGGCTTTATAAGGCTCTAGTTATGTCCCATTTAGAATACTGTGCCCAATTTTGCGCCCCACACCTCAGGAAGGACATACTAGCCCTGGAGCGTGTCCAGCGGAGATTCACGTGGATGATCCCTGGAATGGTAGGTTTAACGTACGATGAACGGCTAAGGATCCTGGGATTGTACTCATTAGAGTTTAGAAGGTTGAGGGGAGATCTATTAGAAACTTACAAGATAATGTATGGTTTAGAAGGGGTGGACGCTAGGAAGTTGTTTCTGTTAGGCGGGGACACTAGGACCCGTGGGCGCAGCCTTAAAATTAGAGGGGGCAAATTCAAAACTGCAAAGTGACGACATTTCTTCAGCCAGAGAGTGGTAGGCTTGTGGAATTCATTGCAGCAGAGTGCAGTGGAGGCCGGGATGTTGGATGCCTTCCAGGCAGAGATCGACAAATTCTTGATCTCAAAAGGAATCAAGGGCTATGGGGAGAGTGCAGGGAAGTGGTTTTGAAATGCCCATCAGCCATGATTTAAATGGCGAAGTGGACTTAATGGGCTGAATGGCCTTACTTCCACTCCTATGTCTTATGGTCTTATGGGTTTATATTGTTTATTTTGGCTCTGAATATAACAAATGGAAATATTTGAAGTTTTACCTTTATAGTCCTGTAGAATATCAGGCTGCAAGTTCACCACATTGTATCTCACCATGTTGGTGTGTCTTATGTTCACACAGCCGAATCAGCATTGCTTGAAATACTCATTGACATGTTTGCTTTTTACCAGATTTTATTGGCAGAATGCTAAGCAAGATATGGGCAGAGCATTTAGTTAATGCGTGTCGAGTTTTCTTTTTAATATGTTGGTGCATATTTAGCAGTATGACACACTCTACAAGTGTTCTCAATTTTTAATTTGGAACAGCATTATGAATCCATGTTTCCTTTTAAAATATTTTTTTCAAATTTCGTGACTGTTTGCAGGTCTGGTATGTGTCATTGGCACTCTCCAAAGATCTCACCCTGCTATGGATAAAACAAGTTAAAGACCTCCTCTGGCTCTGCTGTGAGTTTCTGAAGCAGTTGAAGGTAAATTGAAACTTACACATGTAAATTTCAGTCTGTGGAGAGGAGGGGGCTGCAGTTCAAACTAAATTGCTCATTCAAAAAATAATTACTGCTTTGTTTTCAGTTGGCAATAGACAAGTATTTACTAAGCAAGTTTTTCCAACATTTTCTTTTGTACTAAGGTACCTCTAGGCCCCTGTCACTGAGCCAAGTGCTCCTGTTATTTGAATGATATTCAAATTCTCACGGAAATATACTTGTAACAACATGTTCAAAGGGGAAAGAAAATTAGTGAAAAGACATTGATGTGTGATGCATTGCTTCTGTAATTCAGTTGTTTTATAAGTGAAAGAAAATAAAGTGTCACCTAAAAATAAAATTGTTATTCAAGTATTATGAAAGCAGTAGAGCAGCTGCCTCTTGGAATTTAATAAAAAAATGGGTCAGTTCAAATTTAAGTTTGCTTAATTAAGATAAGGATTTAATTAACATGGAAATATTTTAAGTTTTTTTTTCTTGCAGCCTGATATTCTGCAAGACTGTAAGCTCATCACACTGTATCTCACCATGCTGGTCACATTCACAGACACCTCAACCTGGAAAATAATGAGAGGGAAAGGTCAGTGGCAAAAACAACCTCTAGTGTCTGTTCATGCAGTAATTAACTAATAACTAGATCTTTTTAAATCTAGATTTTGTTCAGGACCTCTGAGGTGCAGGTAATTAGTTCCTACCTAGTTTTGTTTTTTTTTGTGGGTTCTGTATTTCTCCCCTTTCTCTTGGATTTTGGCTGATCAGTGCCTCTGCTCACATGTCCAACTTTCAAACTTGTGCTTAGGTCTGATATAACAATAGCCCAGTGATTTTAGTTTGTTTGTATCCTCTTCCACTGAAGAATTGTTTTTCTCTTCTATCAGTACAACTGAAATTAAGTAGGTAAATGCAAAAGAAACTCAAATATCAACCAATTGTAAAAGTTGGAAAAGAGTAAATTAGTATCACATTTTCGATTTCAGTTTGTATTTGGAATCAGTACAACAATAAACTGGATGCACAATATTACCACGAACCCACGTGAACATTTTTTTGCTGCAATTTACTTTTCTTCCCTCTAGTTTTTTTTCTTCCCCTGTCCTCTTGAAAACGCTGACTTGTCCTGGAGCATAGAGATGGAGAGAAGGATCAGAAGTAAGAACACAAACTGATTGTTCACCTTCCATCCTCTGATCAAAAACATTGGACCGACCTTTTAAAGTTCCGACTGCTCATTCAGCACAAGTGGAGAATTAAAACTAAGCATTTTGTAGAGGCCAGCACATTTACTGATTTGTAATTTGGAATTTGTTTGTATACAGGTTTAGTCAGGCAAGTAGGCAACATATCTAAGAAATAGTAATTTTGATTTGTGACTTTGTTTAAATGATGTTTAAGGGTGTCACACTTACAGACAGTATAGAGATTTAGTGAACTTGTTCATGTTGCCAATACCATTGAATTTTCTTCCTAACAGGAGAAGTCCTGAGGCCTGCCATGAATCACGTCTGTGCAAACATCATGGGGCATCTCAATCAAAAGGGATATTACACAGTGCTACAGGTTTGTTCAAAAGTGCTGCTTAAATTTGGTGTTTAAAAAACCTAATTGTTGTAGCTACTTCATGAGGGTTGAGTTGTGTCTGATTTTAAAAAAAATACTGTTGCCTGAATACCCAATAGGAACAAAAACTCTTATCATCATTTCAGGAGGTCACTAAAAAGAAATGCTGAGAAATTCTCACGTACAGTTTCTTTTTGCTGTTTTTTATGCTGGGATGTCGGCTTTGCTGGCAAGCCCTGCATTTGTTTCTCCATCCCTAATCACCTATGAGAAGTTGGGAGTAAACTGTCTTCTTGAACCACTGCAGTCAGGTGTAGGTGTATCTGCCATGCTATTAGGCAGAGAGTTCTCAGATTTTCACTCTGTTGAAGAAGGAATGTTATTGTACTTCTAAGCCAAGATAACATGTGGCTTGAAGAGAAACTTGCAGGTGACAGGCGTGCACCCACTGTCCTAGGTGGTAGAGATTATGGGTTTGGTCAGTTTTGTAGGAAGCTTATTGAGCTACTTACTGTGCACTGTCCCACAGGGCTACTGTCTGCTTTCCGAATATGAGACAGTACAGATTGTTTGTTAGATAATAAAGTTTGGAGCTGGATGAACACAGCAGGCCAAGCAGCATCTCAGGATCACAAAAGCCTTTTTGTTTGTTTGTTTTAGACTATGCATAATGACCAACAAGCCTGATTAGTTTAACCAGCAAAAACAGGGCTGTTTATCAGATGCAGCAGCTTAAAGTCTGCCTTTACAGGCATGCACAAGTTAAAACTGATTTCATTGTGTGAATGTAAAATATAGTATCCAGAGTTTTTACTTGGTAATGGAAAATAAGTTTCTTTATCCCCAGATATTGTTAACAAATGGACTGGCAAGATCAAAACCTTCTTTGTCCAAAGGCACTTTAACCGCTGTTTTCACCCTTGCATTACGGTAAGGGAACTTTCATTCAGATCAAACTTCGTTTCTGGTACAGCTTGTCATGAAGATGGCAGATAAGCTTTCAAGATGAACCAGTCTTTTTGGAAAGGCTACATCAACAATGCAAAAAAAAATTCTTAATCGATTGTTTTACCTGTATATCTTACAGACATTAAGTAAGATACAAGTATTCTTCTTCGGCCATTGGTATTTCAGTGCAGCTAATGTCTATTTGCAAGCCATCTCCTCAAGCCGTAACTGTGGTTTGGTGTACCTTTTGGATCTCAATTTGTGGTCTGCCCCATTGTAGAGTGCAGGGGAATCATTTCTGGTGCCTCACCTTTTATTATTCTCCTGTAAAAGACAAGGGAAGGCTTTAGGAGACCTCCTCCTTCAAACAAATGAGGAGTTATATTAAAACTCATATTCTTCCTTACCTTCCTATGCTTGTTCTGTATTTTGAGATTGTTCCCAGTGGCATTCATTGAGGGTTCATTATTCAAGGAAGTTCACTTGGTGAAACCAAGTCCTGTTATTCTGATACAAATCATTGCACCATTTCTGATGGTAAACTTTGAGCAAGGTGTTTGAAAAGGAAAAACTGTCATTTCATCCATCTTATTCCATCTTTAAGTAACATCAGACAATGATTCCCAGTGAATCATGAATGAAATAACCACTCAGTTTGCCTGCCCTCTATCTTGCACACAGCAAGATCCCAGAAATAGTAATGAAATGAACGACGATGAATTTGTTTTTGGTGGTAGGTGAGGAAGTAATGTTGGCTAAAACACGCAGTTCAGTGCTCTCTTTGAATACTGATTGAATTTAGGTTTAATACGAAGAACACTGCTACCTGACTCTTGGAGATAATGTGCTAGAGTGTGGTTTGATCTCCAGAATCCTTTGGCTCCTGGTAAGTAATTGTACCAACTGCGTCGTGCTTTTGCAATGTATTAGTCTAGGTTGTCGGGGTTAACAAAAAGTTCAAATGGTTTTATTTCAGATCACATTAAAATCAGGAGGTTCCCTGGAGTTGAAATGGAATGTCCTATTTCAAGACCCTTAAGTTCTAATGGCTAAGCTACTGCTGTCTCGTAGCTATTTTCTCTCAGGCTTAACAAATTGATAGCTTCTAGATGCAAGGCCATGTTTCCTGTGCACTAAATATAAATGTTAACTATTCTAGCATAGAAAGCTATATGATAAATAGATCTCTTCTTTAGGGATTTGTTGCATTTTAGGAATAGCACATTTTCTAGCTACGAGCCTTTCTGCATCATGACCAGACCACACAATATGAGCTGTAGACTAAAATTCAGTTGGTAAAGAAGTAAGATTGTGCTAATTTCTAATACCTCAGAAACTCAAATTGTTCTTTTAAACCAGTTTAAAATCCTTAAAGGAGTTTAAGGAACTTCAAGTAATTTCTATTGTTTTTCTTGGAGGACTTTTATATGAAAAAACAAGCTTGTGTTTTCTACTAACTTCCCGAATAGCACTGCAGCAAATTAGTATTTCATGTAAGCCGGTGAAAGATTCCAGTATTTATTTCTTAGTCAATTGGACTGCGTGTGGGGCACTCTGTAAACATCCATACCAGCTGATGAGCTTACCAGGCTGGTTTCATATTCTGTTCTTTCTGAAGCAAGTGATGAAGGAGAAATCATACATCAATCTTACTTAAAATTAGATTTGTTGTAGAAAGCAACATTACTAATATCTGCCTCCTCCTTAGCCAACTCCTAGAAGTCTCTGTGCTCAGGATACTTAATCAATCCTGTGCCTCCTTAACCTTAATAAGACAATTAATATACCATCAAAATTCATCATCTTCGTTTGGCAGCCCAATATTCAAGTTTATAAACAATTGTAACTTCCTAGAGATAGCATTGAAACAAAATTGATAAATAAGTTCAAGGTATAATATTTGTGTGCATAGTTTAAGTTGACACTGTATTGTTCTATTGTAGTGTAGGTTGATTATTGAATGACATCACGGACATTAATTGTGCAATTGGTGCCCTGTTAAGGGCTTCCTCCCACTGTCACTGTTACTAATCCAGTGGTTGGGGAGATCTCATTATGTGGGGGAGCCCAATGAGCATTCTTGTGCAAGTTTGTTTGTGTGTTCCTGGGGTGAGAAGGCCCTTGTTCAGCTGTTTGCTGATATTATGACTCCATCCACCTGACGTCACTGAGCTGTGAGGTCTCATGGTGAGGGCCGTCAGTGCAGCAGTCTCTGCCTTCTCCTTCAGGTAGAGCTGCTGGCCTCCAATTAGCCGGAGGCTTTCACTTAGTGGGATGTCAGCTTCCCAGGGTCCTTGATCCTGGCCAAGTCCTAACTCTGTCCAGTTAAATGCCTGAGTGGAATTTAATTTAATTGCCCTTCCCTAGAAGAGGCTGCCTGGAACTCCCATCAGCTGTCCAGCCAATTGGCAAATTTCCAATTAATCATCTCCAATAAATCCAGTCCATTTTGTATAATATCCCTGAAGCACCTTACGCTATTTTATTACATGAATAAAATACAAAAGAACTGTGGATGCTGTAAATCAGGAGCAAAAGCAGAAGTTGCTGGAAAAGCTCAGCAAGTCTGGAAGGATCTGTGAAGAACAAAATCAGAATTAACATTTAATGTCAGGTGACCCTTCCTCACAACTGCTGGTAGCTGACAAGATGTCAGTTTATATGCAGAAAATAGGGAGTGGAATGGGTAAGGACTAAACAATAAGATAAAGGATAGAGCCCGGAGAGAGAGAGAGAGACAGCGAGAGAGAAAGAGCAGTTGGATAGACAGAGGAATTGATAACTATCTGGTCAGGAGGATGAATAGCTGTTAATGGGGACTGTCAGTGACTAACAACAGGTGGTATGTAATAAGAAAGCGTGGTGTGTGGGGTAAAGGGCTAGGACTTGGGAGAGTTTAGGCCCTAAAGCTTTTGAACTCAATATTGAATCCGGAGGGTTGCAGGGTCCTAAGCGGAAAATAGGGTGTTGTTCTCCCAGCTTGTATTGAGCTTTGCTGGAATACTGTAGCAAACCAGAGTCAGAGATGTTGGCCAGTGAACAGTGTGGTGTGTTAAAGTGGTAGTGGTAAAAGCTCAGGATCTTTTTTACAAGCAGAAAGTAGATTTCCTGTGAAGCAGTCACCCAGTCTACACTTCATTTCCCTAATATAGAGGAGACCACATTGTTAGTGACAAATGCATTAGATTGGATTCTGGGAAGCTATTTTGTTACAAGTGTTTTATAATTTTAAGTGGCAAAAAATAGTGATGCAAATCTTCCAGTCACTGGATCATTGAAGACCAGATGTATGACCAGAAGTGCATGCTTCAACCCTGCAGAAGTCTCAGTACTCTGGATTACAACAAATTTAAAGAGAAGCTTCAACGTCCAATGGGCAATTTCTCAGCTTTCCAAGATCCTCTCTGCAAATCTTGGACTCTGTGTTGGACACTTGGGATAATTGTGTGGAACTGACAAATTATTTGACAAGAAAATGTTATAGGAAATCCCTAGGGTAACTCCAGCATCCTGCAACTGCATCCCCCCACCTCCGGCCATTACCTCTCTCTGGGTAGCTGGCAGGTCAGGAGGACATTCACCTGCCTGCCACAGTACCCACCTGCACGCTGTACCCATTCACTGACATTCATGAAGTCAGTGCTGTAAAGTGGGGTGCCCTGACTTCCCTCTGAATCTACAGCACAGTGATAAAACTCTTGAGGGTCACTGCACTGCGCATCTCAATGAAAAAAGAGTTCAGGAGATCTGGCAAGAAATGCAATGCAGCTTTGAGGTTGAGGGAAATTCAAGCAGGGTAATGATGATTGTTGCTTCTTGGAAAATATGAACCATTGTATTTTATAATTAAAGTCAATCTCTAGGGAGAAAGAAATGGTAAGATATGCCAATTAAATTAAATGATGAGTTGGAGGAGAATTATGTTGGACATAAACTGATTGGGGCAAATGATCTGCTTCTTTGTTGTGAGTTCCCTGTGTAATATTTTTGGTTTAATCAACTTGTAGTCATGTACATTTTTGTTTAAAGTAATAGTTTACTTTCTTTTTCCAGCCCAGTGGTTGCTGCCCAATTCTCAGACAACCTGCTCCGTTCCTTTCTGCTGCACATAATGTCAGTTCCTGCGCTGGTGACACATCTGTCTACATTAGTACCTGAGGTAAGAAGTCTCACAACCAAAACTCTACTTGCAGCTTTTTATCCATTTATGTAGATACCTTTCTACCCAGTTATATTTTTTGAAAAGTGTACTTCTTTCAACCAGCATTCCCTACTCCCCATATAGCCAGAGTCCCTTCAATTTTCAGTTTCTTCCGATGCATTTATCAATGAGAACAGGATAGCTTACTCTCAATAAGCATCTATCAATTTCATTGAAAGAATGACAGCAGTTAACAAATGGTTCCCACTCTTCCTTGTTCCCTTCAGAATGCGTAGCTAATATTAAAAAAGATCTGAAACTGTTATGCCTTACAGGGATAGAGTGCTGGAAATCAAGTCCCCCAATGATGGAGATGTCACAAACATGTTAAAAAATTTAAAATATACGCAGAATTCCCCAATTTACCTGACTTTTAGACTCAAGATGATAAAAAGCATAGACTATGTTTGTGTACTTAACAAGAATTACTATTTATTACAAATAAATAGATTTTAGTTACAGTAAAACATTATGAACCTTTGGCATGTAACCGTACCAGTTAAAACTTTAACTCCCTTATAAATTTTCCCAACACACACATACAGACAGCCACATAGAAAATAAAAATGGATAATATGGGTGAGGGAAAGATTGCAAAAGCAGTGTTATGATCCATGTCCCAGGGTTTGTTAAGATAATCCTTTTGGCTTGCCAAAACCTGCTGCTCCTTATCTTCAGCTACACTCACTTGCTTACAGAAAGCATAGGTAGCTGGTTCAGGTACAGAGTCTCTGACTTATTTGTAATAACCACAGCTTACAATAACTGCTGAGAAAAAAAAGTAAGTTAGCTTTCTTCACCTATCATAAGGAAAATATTAAAAGATTTTAAGGACATTATAGCAGGGCACTTGGATAAGTTTAAAGGTAATCAGGAAGAGCCAACATGGTTTGTCAAAGGGAATTTTTTTCTTATTGAATTCCAGAAACAGTGACTTGTGCTCTGGATAATAAGGAACCAGTGTTGTACTTAGCTTTCCAAAAGGTATTTGATAAGGTGCCACTCAAAGTTTATGGCAGAAAATTAAAGCCCATGATTTTTAGGGTAACATAGTGGCATGGATAGAAGATTTGCTGGCAAACAGGAAGCAGAGAGTGGGAATACATGTGTCTTTTTCGGGCTGGCAGGATGTCGCGAGAGGTGTGTGACAGGGGTCAGTGCTGGGCCCTCAGTTCTTTACAATTTATATAAATGATTTAGGTGAATGGACTGAAGAATGGTAGTTAAATTTGTTGGTGACACAAACATAGATAAGAAAATGAGTTGTGAAGAGGACAGAGGGAGCCTAGAGAGGGATTTGACAGTTAAGTGAGTGGGCAAAGATCTAGCAAATAGACTATAATGTGGAAAAATGTGAAATTGACCATTTTGGCAGAAAGAATAAAAAAGATGCATGTTATTGAAACGGTGAGATGTTGCAGAATTCTGAGATGCAGAGATCTGGGTGTCCTAGCGCATAAATCACGGAAGGCTATTATGCAGGTACAGTAAGTAATCAGGAAAGCTAATAGAATAGAAAGCTAATAGAACACCTCCGCTTGGTTCGCACTAAACAACTGCACCTCCCAGTCACGAACCATTTTAACTCCCCTTCCCATTCCTCAGACGACATGTCCATCATGGGCCTCATGCAGTGCCACAATGATGCCAGCCGAAGGCAAGAACAGCAACTCATATTCCACTTGGGAACCCTGCAGTCCATTGGTATCAATGTGGACTTACAAGCTTCAAAATCTCCCCTTGCCCCACTGCATCCCAAAACTAGCCTGGCCTGTCTCCACTTCCCTAACCTGTTCTTCCTCTCACCCATCCCTTCCTCTGACCTCAAGCCGCACCTCCATTTCCTACCTACTACCTCATCCCCCCTCCTTGACCTGTCCGTCTTCCCCGGACTGACCTATCCCCTTCCTACCTCCCCACCTGTACTCGCCTCTCCACCTATCTTCTTTTCTCTCCATCTTCGGGTACGCCTCCCCCTCTCTCCCTATTTATTCCAGAACACTCTCCCCATCCCCCTCTCTGATGAAGTGTCTAGGCCCGAAACATCAGCTTTTGTGCTCCTGAGATGCTGCTTGGCCTGCTGTGTTCATCCAGCTTCACACTTTGTTATCTTGGATTCTCCAGCATCTGCAGTTCCCATTATCACAAGCTAATAGAATGTTATGCTTTATTAAAAGAGGAGCTGAATAGAAGAGTTAAGGAGATTATGCTTCAGTTATGAAGAGCATTCATGAGTCTGCATCTTATTTACTGTGTACAGTCTGCCTTTGTACTTACAGAAGGATATTAATATGTTAGAAGCAGTTGAGAGGAGGTTTACTAGATTAATACCTGGAATGAGCAGCTTGCTGAGGATTGGCTGTCTGACAGAAGACAGAGAGTTGGGATAAAAGGCTCTTTATCGGAATGGCAACTGGTGATATGTGGTGTCCCGCAGGTTTCAGTGTTGGGGCCGCAGCTGTTCACTTTATATATTAATGATCTGGATGAAGGGACTGGGGGCATTCTGGTGAAGTTTGCTGATGATACGAAGTTAGGTGGACAGGCAGGTAGTACTGAGGAAGTGGGGAGGCTGCAGAAAGATTTAGACAGTTTAGGAAAGTAGTCTAGGAAATAGTTGATGAAATTCAGCATGAGCAAATGCGAGGTTTTGCACTTTGGAAAAAAGAATACAGGCACAGACTATTTTCTAAACAGTGAGAAAATTCATAAAGCTGAAGTAAAAGAGATCTGGGAGTGCTAGTCCGGGATTCTCTAAAGGTTAACTTGCAGGTTGAGTCCATGATGAAGAAAGCTAATGTAATGTTGTCACTTGTCTCAAGGGCGTTGGAATATAAAAGCAGTGATGTGCTTCTGAGACTTTAATAAGCACTAGTTAGGCCCCATTTAGAATACTGTGTCCCAATATTCAGCCCCACACCTCAGGAAGGACATACTGGCACTGGACCGTATCCAGTGGAGATTCACACGGATGATCCCTGGAATGGCGGGCCTAATGTACGATGAACGGCTCAGGATCCTGGGATTGTATTCATTGGAGTTGAGAAGTTTGAGAGGAGATCTGATAGAAATATACAAGATAATGCATGGCTTAGAAAGGGTGGACGCTGGGAAGTTGTTTCCGATAGGCAGGGAGACTAGGACCCGTTGGCCCAGCCTTAGAATTAGAGGGGGTAAATTTAGAATGGAAATGA
This sequence comes from Stegostoma tigrinum, assembly GCF_030684315.1. Taxonomy (NCBI): domain Eukaryota; kingdom Metazoa; phylum Chordata; class Chondrichthyes; order Orectolobiformes; family Stegostomatidae; genus Stegostoma; species Stegostoma tigrinum. The sequence continues at coordinate 12,001,841 of NC_081379.1, forward strand.
GGAGATATTTCTTTAGCCAGAGAGTGGTGGGCCTGTAGAATTCATTGCCACAGAGTGCAGTGGAGGCCGGGATGTTAAATGTCTTCGAGGCAGAGATTGATAATTTCTTGATCTTGCAAGGAATTGAGGGCTAGGGGGAGAGTGCAAGTAAGTGGAGTTGAAATGCCCATCAGCCATGATTAAATGGCAGAGTGGATTCGATGGGCTGAATGACCTTACTTCCACTCCTATGTCTTGTGGTCTTATGAAAACTAGGCCTGCATTCCCTCAAACTTAGAAGAGTGAAAGGTGATTCAGTTGAAATATACAAGATTTGACTGGGTGGATGTGGAAAGTTTGCTCTTGTAGGAGACTTGAGAGCTGTGTGTGATAGTTTAAAGTTAAGAGGTTGTCTGTTTAAGGCAGGGAAGAAATTTCTTCCTCAGAGTTGAGAGACTTTGGAATTCCCTTTCTCAAAATGCAGAGGATGCAGAATCGTTAAATATTTTCAAAGCACAGGTAGGTACATTCTTGATTACCAAAGGGATGAAAGATGAATGGGGATATGCAGGAATATAGGGTTGAGGTTAAAATCAGATCAGCCAGGATCTTACTGAATGGTGGAGCAGGCTCAAAGGGCCAATCAGCCGAACACACATGCACATGCGTGCACACACAGTAATGCTTCCAGTGAATGTCAGGTCAATTCCTTTTAAATGGTGCAGCAGTCCTTCGACTGTCCTTGGCTTTTAAAATAGTCCTTTTCCCATTTCAAACCACAATCAAAAAGATACCAAAATATAAAATGAAGGCATGGTCTTTAGTACAGAAATACTAGAATTATAGAATGGGATGATCAGTACTTGAAGGTGAATGGTGGTTTTCCTTCAGGTGTTGGTGATGCTGTGTCGGTTTTCTAGTGTTTTTTGTTTTCATTTCAGATTTGTTATTTTTGACCGGTTTCTGCATTATGCAACACTGCAATGTGTGCATTCATACCTCCTAGATTCTCCACCTTTCTACTCCTATGTTATCTGAAATTAAAGTTTTTAAAATTAGTTGGTATATTTTAGTCGTGTCTGCAAAGACTGAAATCACCTCTCTATCTCTCTCTCTCTCTCAGCGTGTTGTACAAGCAGACACATCACACAAGCTTTTCATTTAAGGGAAAGATTAGTAGGAAATACTACCGGTACATCAGAGGCTAATAAAAAACATTTTCAATGCCCTGATCGAATCAAAAATAATAAAATACTGAGATTTGATTGGAATCTTCTTTACGACCCCTTTTTCTTCTGGTACCATTTTCCAGAAAATGTTTCCTGCCTCATAATAAAATGTGTGAAGGTTTGGCCTCACATTGTTCCATTTACAAAAGGAAATGTCATTGATGCTATTACTGTAACTGTTCTGTTTTGAGAGCAGTTACCTTTGACATGTGTGCGCTGCTGGTTTACTCCATTTCCTTGCATTTTATCTTGTGATACACATCTGTATTGTGTGATGCACAATAATCATTTGCTTTACATTTTAAACTAGGTAGGAGGTTTGAGAGGAACGGTTTTTTGCTGTTATCGTGGCAGTTTCTGAGTGAGACTCTGAGCTAACAGTGGTGTAATTTGTCTGTCTCACACCAAAATTCTCTGATACCGCATCCACTTTGCCACCAGATATCCTTTCAGCTTCTCACCTGATGTTAATGAATTGTCCCGTTCTCTTCAGTGCATGGCTATGGTCCATTCCCATGAGTTGCTACGGAAATTCATCTTGTTTTTAAGTCGAGACGAGCAATGTAGTGATATCTGCGTGTGCTTGGAGGGAAGCCATACACTTTGTCTGCAGGGTGAGTGTTCCAAGGATAGCAACTTATTTAAGGTTATGCTTACTTTGGCAAAATAAAAGCATTGTGTGCCAGGTTGCCATTTATCCTGTATATCACTGATTGAGTGGACCCCAGTTTTGTATTCTGAAGTAAGGTAATACCAGGGCAGTCTGAGAGTGATATAAAAGATTATTGGAAGGGATTACAAGGCAGGTTTCAGATAACATGACCTAAACATGATTTCCCTTCCTGAACAGTTAATACTACAATTTGTTTGAATGCTTCTAGGACATTGAGGGAGAAAATAAATTCCCAGTATTCACCATTATCAGAGGGTTTTTGTTGATAAACTACATGTGAATTTTGTTTAACCTTGCATAAGATGTCTCCCATGGCTTGATTAATTTACTGATACTCACTGTTCAAGCTCACCCATGAAGGGAAATTTGGCTAAGTGTTAAAAAGCTGCAAGTGCTTAACGAACCAGAGCCGAGTATGAGTCAGTGCAGTCAAGAACAGTGAAGGGAAAATTGGGAGGGGAACTGAATTAAGTTAATCTTATTTGGACTATGGAACAGAATAGTCTCTGAATATTGATAAAAGTGGCTGTTGGTCCTTAACTTTCATTTTTTTCAAAATTAAATTTGTCCAACCTGACACAGGGAATCTAATTTATCTGGCCTACCTGTCTGAGAAAGTTTTGGAGGAGGAGACAAATCACTTGGTCACTGTGCTGACTGCCATGCTGTCGTATTGCCAGAAATATGTATCTCAGAAGAAGTCCAACCTGACGCACTGGCACCCAGTACTTGGCTGGTTCTCACAGACTGTTGATTATGGGTATGTGCTAGCAGTGGATGCCTGTATCATTAAGTTTATCTGATAATGTCTGTCAAGGTCATATTGTGTTTATTTCATTTCCCTATTCGTTGACCTCTGTAAGATGAGCCTCTCTCGGTGGTATCAGTGGTTTAGTATTTTCATTTGTGCTGTGTTTAATGTGTACTTTTGCTTGTCCTGGAAGGATTTGATATTAACACTGTGGAAAAAATGGTGTCAAAATGTTCCTTAACAACTGGTGCTTATTGTCATTAATTTGCAATTGTTCTGACCATTTTGCAATACAGTTTTTTTTTCTGATTATTTAGTGATTTAGTAAACTGTCTTCTAAATCCCAACTTGGTTGATGGCTTAAACTTTCCTTGTTGTTTTGTAAGAGTCTGAAGTGAAATCCATTATGGAAACCTGAAAAATATCATTGAGTTTGAGTCCAAAATATATGTCATAACATAATTGAGCACTAAATCCCACCATTTTAGACGATTCCTCAAGAATAATTGATGTTGCAATAATATCTGGTTAGAAAAGTGGGTTTGATTGGGAAGTAAGTGTCACTATTTCAGTTGAACACACACAAATTAAAAAGATTTAAAGGTAAAGATTGATTTAGGAGTTAGCCATGATGAACTCCATTAAGGCTAGCAGGAAAAGAATATACCTAAAAGGGATTGTGGAGAATTGATGCACATTGTATCACAGGTGGTCCCAGATTTATGAGCATCTGACTTACAATAGTTGTACTTATGAACGTAATCCCATGTAGGGATTTTAAAGATCTGACATACAAACATTTCCTGTACTCTCAAATGTCTATTTTATATCGTTCTGGTTTGTGTTGCAACTTGCATACAGATCGACTTGCGAACGGATCCTGGAGGCTGCGTGTAATTAAATTCGTGCCTACCATAGATAAGAAAAACAGTTGTAAAATGTAAAAATATAGTTCAATAAACAGGAGGCCTGGCTAGACACATGGTAACATCACACCTGGCCATGAAAGTAAAATGTTAATTACAGAGTACTGGATAAATTGTTTCAATCGTACAAACTTAAAGCTTTGACCATTTGTGAAATTGGTTCGCTTCAACTCAGCAGACAAAAGTTATGAAGGAAATACATCTGATCGAAGTTAACCCTAAAGAGTTAAAAGCTATATATTACTTAATTGCAGAAAATACTAATGTAGACATTGTCCTCAAATTGACTGTTTCAGACAAGGCAACCAGAAAGACAATTTGTGTGTTAAAATAGAAAATCTCTCACTGGTGCAGTGGAAGGTCCTCTCCTGAAGTTGGACTAAAGACATATGGTGTAGCAATATTAAACCAGCTTGACGCTCAGCCTTTTCCCCAATCAGATTGCCTTATGAAAGCCTGTTTCTCACTTGTGATATACCAGTGCATGTGATGGTTTGAGTCTAAAACTTGAGGTTCCGGTTCTTTCCTTCAATATTGACATTTTCACGTTGAGCTGTGCTTTATAAAATTCAGTTTTCACCTAACAATAAAAGTTAAGCCACAAACGAATAAAGTCCATGACAATAAAATGCAAACTTAATAGGTGTGATTGCAGAAGTGTAACTCGAGGAAAATTTCTCCCATGACTCCTTCATTGTGTCTCTTCTCAGGTTAAATGAAGCAATGCCTCTAGTCACCAAGCAATTACAGTACTTGTGGAGTGTGCGGGTAATTCGCATGCTGTTCCATGATGTGTTGAGTAAGAAACTGACTGAGACCCAAGACATGGCAAATACTCAATTCTCTAGTCCTTCGAACAACATTCATGTCAAAAGTAAGCAAGTGTTTTAGTTTGCATTTTTAATAAAACACAGTAATCTAAGGGCCCAGCTTCCCTGATGGTTCAGTGCACATCTGAATTGCCCATTTGTAGTATCAAGCCCTGCAGACCTTTGGACTGATCTCAGCCGAGGCATTACACATGGCCTCAGCATCTCTGAGCTTGAAGGGGATGGGGAATGTATTAGACAGGGTTTCTCCTGCTCATGGCCTTTGTGGACACTAAGTAAAGGCTGTATTTTGCTTATGTCCTAACTGTTTAGACTCATAATTGAAAAATCATTATGACAAGGAGGTACATGGAGCCACAGACATCTGAGGCACCAAATCTCATATGTCAGTACTGTAAAGGAAGAAGAAAACGGGTGGAAACGTGATTTGCATTTGAAAGTAGACAGCTGTGTGATGTGTCTGGCGGCAAAATGCTTCTTTCATTTCCAGCTCTTGGATTGGAAACTCTACCCGACCATAGAAATAAGCCTTCCCCCTTTCCTGTGGCAATAACCTATCCAGCTGAAATGAGATTGGTGTATTTTGTCTTGTGCAAAGCCTGTGCTTTGCCTGGAAATGCATGCTTCTAGCAGTGGGAAATTGGGAACGTGCTACAGTCAGTATCCAGAAGAGTATAAAAAGACCTTTCCATATAATGAGAGATAATGGAAACTGCAGATGCTGGAGAATCCAAGATAACAAAGTGTGGAGCTGGATGAACACAGGTCAAGCAGCATCTCAGGAGCACAAAAGCTGATATTTCAGGCCTAGACCCTTCATCAGAGAGGCCCTTCATCAGAAGGGTCTAGGCCCGAAACGTCAGCTTTTGTGCTCCTGAGATGCTGCTTGGCCTGCTGTGCTCATCCAGCTACACGGTTTGTTATCTTTCCATATAATGGTTTGATTTTTCTCCTAGATCTCTTCATACGAGCATTTCAGAAGTCGGCGTCCATGCGAAACATTCTGAAGCCAGTGGGTGGGAAGCGTGTGGACTCTCCTGAAGTGCAAAAGGTCTGCAGTATCTGTGTGCTATATCAGACAGCACTGACTACACTCACTCAGATTCGACTCCAGATTCTCACAGGTCAGTTTTGTATTTTGGAGAATCCCGATAAAATCAGTGTTTTTTTGTGTTTCAGACAAGATATATTTCCACATGAATGAAGTTGCAGTCAGGTATTCAACGGAAAGGGATTTCACCCAACCAACTATCTACAATGGAGCATCATTCACCTGAGGATGAGAAGTTTTTCCAGTGTAATTTTCCCAATTGCCATTTCTAATTTATATACTTGTTAAATATTTATTCACTTTTGAAGCTGTAATAGATTCTGTTTCCACTATTATTTCAACTAAGCCTCTGCAACGTCTCTAAGTAAATACTTTTTCTTTTCTTTTGGTGATCATTTTGAATTTGTGCTCTCCAATTACCAACTCGATGGAAATAATTTTTGTTTCTTTACCTTCTAAATGCATTTCAAAATTTTGTTGAAACTTTCCTTTCCTGAATGAAAAGGCAAGTTGTTTTTCACTAATTTCATTATTACTAAAGCCTTTAATCCCTCCTATCATTTTAACAAGTCTCTTCTGGACCCCTTCTGTTATCTAGGCTTCAATCCTAAAGAAGGTCCCCAAAACTTTACAGAATACTTTTGTGACTTTGCCACTTTCGCCCAAGTTTAGAGTGACCTTTTTTAATATTGGTCTATAAAATCTAGATTCAAAAACAGCTTTTTCAATTTAGTCTCTCACGTTTAGGAATCACGTGAGGCATTGTATCAATTGACTGAGTCATTCGGAAAACCTAGTAAATAAAAAAAACTAAAAATATCTAAAATAAAATGTGAGATGTAAATGGGGAGATCAACATATGTACATTGTAAATGATTTTTGATGGGGGCTTCATGATGAATTGATTGCACATTCTTACCTATCATGTATGCAGGGATTGGGACTTTGTGTTTTGAATAGTTTTGTATTTGTTTCAGGGTTGACCTATTTGGATGATTTGTTGCCCAAGCTGTGGGCATTCATTTGTGAGCTAGGGCCCCAAGGGGGCCTGAAGCTTTTCCTTGAGTGCCTGAACAATGATACTGAGGAATCCAAGTGTCTTCTTGCAATGCTGATGTTGTTTTGTGACTGCTCACGGCACCTGATCACGTAAGTTTATGTGAGATTTGGGATAAACCTGCATGGGGTAGTGGGTTGATCAGGGAGGAACAGAACAATCTAGTTTAAAGGGGAGCAGAAGTTAAAGATCAGGTCCTTCTGCTCTAAAATACTTCCTAATTTTATAGATTAAATTCGTAAGAAAAGCAATCATTCATTTTGTTTTTAAATGTCCTTTCTCTTGTCTGTGCAATGTCAGATGGGATCATGCCCTCCAGACAGCCTGGTAACCTGACTGGTGAGAAATGTCAATAAAAGAGCAAATCATATCAAATGTTCCAATGCTTATTCTCATGGAAAGAACATTTGTCACAATTCTAAACCAAAACTGTCTCTGTGTTGAACCCCAGAATATGGGAGAGATACTAAATGAATGTTTTCTGCCAGGTTTTACTGTGGAAAAATAAATTTCGATGTTTTAAAAACAGTTAACACTGCAGAAGAGGAAGTTCAGGAGGCCTTGGAGAATATAAAGGCAGACAAATCTCCAGAGCCTGATCTAATGTATCCCAGAATATTGTGGGAAGTAAGGAAGGAAATCATGAGACCCCTTGCAGAACTACTTGCATCATCTATTACTCTGGGTGAGGTGCCTGATGACTGGACGTTATCTAATGTTGTACCTTTGTTTAAGAAAGGTTGTAAGGAGAAACAGGGGAACTATAGACTTGTGAGTCTAACATCGGTCATGGGTAAATTGTTGAAGGTGATGGTAAAAGATAGGAGTTATGGACATTTAGAGAGGCAAAAATTGACTAGGAATAGTCAGCATGGTTTTGTGCGAGGAAAATCATGTCTCACAAAGTTGTTTTCTGAGGAAGTTACCAAAAAGATTGCTGAAGGCAGAGCGGTAGACATTGTTTACTTGGGCTTTAGTAAAGCCTTTGACAAATTTCTACTTGGTAGACTAATTAGTAAGGTTAGATCACGTGGAATTCGAGTGAGTTTGCAAATTTGATAAATAATTGGCTTAACGGCTAGAGACAAAGATTGGATCAGTTCTGGGTCCTCTTCTGTTTGTCATTTATATAAATGATTTAGATGAAAATATGGAAGGCAAGGTTAGTAAGTTTGCGGACGACACCAAAATTAGTGGCATAGTAGGCAGTGCAGATGGTTTTCTGAGATCACAAAGAGATCTTGATCAAATGGGTCAATGGGCTGAAAAATGGCAGGTGGAGGTATTGCATTTTGGTACAACAAATGAGTGTAAGGCTTACACAATTCATGGTAGGGCCTTGGATAGTGCTGTAGAACAGAGGGACCCAGGGGTGCAGGTGCATAATTCCTTCTGATGTTTGTGTCACATATAAATAGGATAATTAAAAAGGTGAGATAACAAGGTGTCAAGCTGGATGAACACAGCAGGCCAAGCAGCATCAGAGGAGCAAGAAAGCTGATGTTTTGGGCCGAGACACTTCTTCAGAAAATGAAGAAGGATCTAGGCCCGAAACATCAGCTTTCCTGCTCCTCTGATGCTGCTTGGCCTGCTGTGTTCATCCAGCTCTCAACACCTTGTGATTTCAGATTCTGCAGCATCTGCAGTTCCTACTATCTCTGGTTTAAAAAGGTGCTTGGCACACTTGCCTTTATTGCACAATGCTTTGAGTGTAGGAGTTGGGAAGTCATTTTGAGGTTGTACAGGGCATTGGTGAGGCCTTTTCTGGAATACTGAGGTATTCTGGTCACCCAGTTATAGGCAGGATATTATCAAGCTGGAGAGGGTTTGGAAGAGATTTACCTGGGTGTTGTCAGGTATGCAAGATTGAGTTAGAAGGAAAGGCTGGATAGGCGGGGACCTTTTTCACTGGAGCGTAGGAGGTTGAGAGACAACCAGTTAGAAGTTTAACTCTATCGATACCTCTCATTATTTTATAATGTTAATTGTCACTCCCTCGGATGGGGGATTTCATGACTGGGGGCACATTTTTAAGGTGAGAAGAGAAAGATATTAAAAAAGACATGGGGAACAAATTTTTGTACACAGGGGATGGTTTATGTGTAGAATGAACCTCCTGAGGAAATGGTGGTTGTGGGTACAATTAGAGTTTAAAAAAAAATTGGCATTAGTAAATAAATAGGAAAAATTTGGATTGATCTGGGCCAGGAACAGGCAGGTGGGACTAGTTTAATTTGGGATTATTGTTTGGCATGGATTGCTTTGACTGCAGGGTCTGTTTCCATGCTGTATGACTGTGTTCATACCAGAGCCACCCATTCTCAGAATGTACTGGAGACTGGTAAATTTATGTCCTGAGCTTGTAAAGTATGTTTTTGCAAGCGCTCAGACCAATTTATTGTTACTAGCTTTCCAATCAAATTTGAGTAACTGACCCAGTATTGGCTACCTCATCACATCCCTTTTCATTTCAGCAAGCCTATGAAATGAGAGCAACATTGCAGGTTTGTAGAAATCCTTCAATCTATTCATTTTTAAAAAGATGTTCCTGGCACAGTGCTGTTTCAAGGAGTGAGCACATTTAATCTTCATGAATCAAAATTTTCAAACATTGGAGACAAATTATGTTTTTGAAATCAAAGTTTTCTTGTGACTTGCTGTACCAGCATGTCCATCATTGGCAGTATGACCCCTTAAAGCTCTGTTGGAAATTGTTTTCTCATGGAAAATGGGTCAGTTGGTTTATTATGTTAACAAAGTCACAATATTAGCGCTTATCATTCAATCCTTAATACCTGTACTAGTTAGAGCTCTCATCATATTTCTTTACCCCTTCTTGAGAAACCTCGGCTCCTACTGGTTGTGTTTCATGGTTCATTTGATAGTTGTTTAGTGTAACTCTGGGTAATCCTTTAACTTTTCTTCTGCCTTTTCATCCTACACCTTCACCCATTGTCCGTTGCATCCTCTGCTATTAAAATAAGTTCTAACTATTATTGCAGGATTTTGGATGATATTGAAGTGTATGAGGAGCAAGTCTCATTCAAACTGGAAGAGCTGGTCACCATCTCCTCCTTCCTGAATAATTTTGTATTTAAAATGATCTGGGATGGCATTCAGGGTGAGTCTATTTTCATAATACCAAGAGTTGTAATTAGTCTGTCAGTGTGATGTCTTAACTAGGTTTTTGGAAATACTGGAGAATGGATTCACATTTAACCATTGATTCCATAGCTGAAAGGCCAGTGCTGTGCTGAGAAATTGAGTAGAATGAACCCTTACGCTCAGCAGTTTGGAAGAATGCACGGTGATTTGCTCAATATCATAGAGAATTAATTCAAAGGTTTAACAGGATAAATACTGAGATTACTATTTATCACTGAGAAATATACCTTCTTTCAGAAACTTGAGGGTTTTTTAAATTATGCACTATGGGATATGGGCATTGCTGGCTGGGCCAGCAATTATTGCATGTCCCTAGTTGCCTATAAGAAGGTGGTGGTGAGCTGCCTTCTTAAACCGCTGCAGTCCTAAGCAATGCCTTTAGGGAGGGAATCCCAAGATTTTGCCCCAGTGACAGTGAAGGAGTGACAATAATTTTCCAAACCAGGATGGTGAGAGGCTTGGAGTAGAATTTGCAGGTGGTGGTGTTCCCATTTATCTATTGCCCTTGTCGTCTAGATGCAAGTGGTTGTGAGTTTGAAAGGTGCTGTCTAAGGATCTTTGGGTGAATATCTGCAGTGCATTCTGTAGATAGTAGCAGTAATATGTACTCCAGGATTGGTGGTGTAAGGCTTGGATATAGTGCCAATCAAGAAGGCTGCTTTGACCTGGATGATGTCAAGCTGCTTGAGTGTTGTTGGGGCTGCACTCATCCAGGCCAATGGGGAACATTCCATCACACTCCTGACTTGTGCCTTGTAATGGTGGACAGGCTTTGGGGAGTGAGGTGAGTTACTTCCTCCAGAATTGCTATCCACTGACTTGCTTTTGTAGCCACTATGTTTATGTGGCGAATCCAGTTGAGTTTCTGGTCAATGGTAAACCTTAATGATGTTGATAGTCAGGGATTCAGTGATGGTAATACTATTGAATGTCAAGGGCCAGTGTTTAGATTGCCCCTTATTGGAAACATTATTGTCTGGCATTTATGTGGTTACCTGCCACTTGACAGCTCAAGCCTGGAAATTATCCAGATATTGTTGCGTTTGAACATGAATTGTTTCAGTATCCAACAAGTCACGAATAGTGCTGAACATTGTGCAGTCATCAGCAAACATCCCCCACTTCTTATGATGGCAGTAAGGTCATTGCTGAAACAGCTGAAGATTGTTGGCCCAAGGACACTACCCTGAGGAACTCCTGCAGGGGAGTCCTGGAGATGAAATGACTGACCTCTAGCAGCACAACTGTCTTCCTGTGTGCCAGGTATGACTCTCTGGGCAGAGAGTTTGCCCCTGATAATGATTGATCCCTGTTTTACAAGGGCTCCCTGATACCACATTTGGTTGAATGCAACTTTGGGGTCAAGGGCTGTCACTCCTCTCACTGCTGGAATTCAGCTCTTTTGCTCATGTTTAAACTGAGGCTGTAATGAGGTCAAGAAAACCCAAACTGAGTATCCAAGAGCTGTTAATTACCAAGGAGGTGTTGCTTGATTGCACTGTTAATGACAATTTCTACCACTACTTCTCTGATGATTAAGAATAGACTGATAGGGCGGTAGTTGGCTGGGTTGGATTTGGCCTGCTTTTTGTGTACAGGATAACTGGGCAATTTTCCACATTGTTGGTTAGATACTAGTGTTGTAACTGTACAGGAAGAGCTTGGCTAAAGGATTTCTGTGGTGGACTGAGATCAACAGATTCTTGGGCAATCAGGGAATCTACTGTTGTTAAGCTAAGGCATGAAAGAGGCATTGAGGTGGAAGATTAGCCATGATCTTATAGATTGGCAACTTAGGCTCAAGAAACAGTTTGGCCTTCTCTGACCCCAGTGTCTGTGTTCTTGTATTGTGGCAAGAGTATCCTTTTAACATTTTGAACTTGTGTTAAAATAAACAACAAACAGTCATTTCACTTCTGAAACCCGACATTGAATTCTGATCAGGCTAAGATATTGATGATGTTGATGTGAGTGTCTCTTGGCTGTTGGCTGTTCTGTGTGAAATTAATTTGGATGAGTCCCTTATCTGTTTGTCAATGAACACAAGCACGTGATACAGGCTGCTTTTGCATTGGATTACTTGATCCTTAAAAATAATCATGTCCGTGCATCTACAGCTGTATCTGTTTCCCCAAGAAATACATTTTAATACACCTGAAATTCCCGATACTGTTACATTCCAATCTACAGAGATATTTTATGGATTTTTCTGTGCTGCCAGGTATTGTTGAGGCCTCAGCATTTTTCATCTGTTGAAAGGTGTTTTTACTAAAAATAAGCTTTTAATAAAACATGTTTAGTTACTAGCAAACAACCTTGCATAACTCCATTAAATCTGAATAAAATGATTAAAGTTTTGGCAGAGTTACATCTGACAACATTGAGCTCTACATTTAGCGACCTATTGCGCTGCTGTGCAAATTGGACAGATCTGAATACGCAGACAAGTTTTCTTTTTTTATAAAAACCCTCATCATGCCATTCCTAAAGAGCAAAAGATAAACTTACTCCAAAGTAACATGAGCAAAGCAATGAACACTTGAGAAATTACCTCAGTACCAATTCCTATGGGCCATATTCTTAGAGGCAAGCAGATTAATATCTGAAATTATTCAACAGCTGGATGTTTCTGTTAATCTAAGGAAATTCTGACCAGGTTTTTTTGAATTGTTTGAGTTTTATTCTTATTCTTGCAGACATGCATATGAATGAAGAGCAGAGATAGGCCATTTGGCCTCTTAAGCTTCCTCTGTCATTTGATAAGATCATGGCCAATCTGTTTAAGGTTTCTGCTTTCTTTTCCACCTCCTATTTCTTTTGACTGCCTTGTCAGCCAAGAACCCGTTTAACTTGGCCTTAAAAGTACTGATTTACATTGCATCCATCACATACTGGGGAAGGAAATTCCAGAGAGTTGTGACCGTCTGAGAAAGAAATTCTCTACCTTAATTGGGAGACCTCTTGTTTTAAGCTGTACATCTTAACTAGAGTCTCTCCCATAAGAGGAAACATCCTTTTGACATCTATTCTCATGAGGCCTCTCAGGATCTTGTGTTTGAATTAAAATCACCACTTATTCTTCTAAGTTCCAATTGGTTTAGGCCCAGCTTGTCAAACAGTCTCTCTTAAGTTAACCTCTTCATCCCATGAGTCAATCCAATGGACTTTCTCTGACCTACATTGGCTACCAACTTAATCAGTATTTTGTTGTTAAAGGTAAAAATATGGAAACCACATTAGGCTAAATCTAAACCTAAATGTAGATTTTTAATTTGGATCTCTAGAAAATGCAAATGGAGAGCAACTGGAACTGTTTCATTCTGTTCATGGCTGGCTCATGACACTGTACGAGCGAGACTGTCGACGGCGCTTTGCTCCTGAGGATCATTGGCTACGCAAGTAAGCAAACAGTGAACTCTTGACACGGGGCGAGAGAGCAGTACATTGGCTGCAGTTTTTTTTTCTCCAAAAAGAACTGCAAGCACCAGTCAGATGGCTGGCCTTTCCTGTCGTGAATGCAGCCTGCTGCCTGACTTACTTTTTATTTTCAATTGCCAGATGTGACAATAAATGTCTTGTGGAAATTAAGAGGAGTGACGGGTACTGAAACCTCAGTGGGCTGGAAATTACATTCGGTGCTGATGTGTTTCCTGGTGTGGCAGGTGGCCCATGTAAAATCTTACATGGCAGTGAGGAAGGTCACGGATGGTCTGTCTGCCCTTGAGCCTAGTGAGGCCCTAAGTTAAAGGTCGCTAGAGTGCCTCATCACACCACCACTCCTGGTTTACCTGTGGCATGGAGATGCCTATACTTCCAGCATCTTTATCTGACAAGCAGCTTGACCTCCTTTTGCGAGTGCTCTGAGCCCATCTTTAGGCTTCCTCCCAACTGCCCCACTGGCCTGTTGAACCTGACTTTTCACCACCTCACTGAGATCCATCCTCATGTTGGGGACTGCCTGTAGTCCCAGCAGTGGCGGTCATGCCCACGTGGTGCTGTTGGGATGGTTGGCTGATAGTTCTCTGCTGCGAAGCTCCTTTCTGATAAAGCGTCTTAAAATGGTAAACAGTGGGGCCAGAGTTAAATTGCTTTGGGGCTGTCATCAGGTTTAGGCCCCTGCCCCTTGGTTTTCCAGTGAGGTGAGAGGCAGTGACATTGACCGTGGTCTCCCATAAGGTTTAGCTTGTTAATAAAATTGAAACTGAACAATCGCTGACTAGTGTGATATTGCAAGATTAAAAATAAGTGCAGTACATCTATGCACATAGAGCCCACCAGCACCAAAACATAACCTTGTGGGATGAAGCGTCAACTTCGAGAAATGGAAAATCGTCCTTGGGGAAGATTACAGAAAATCTACTGAGTTTAGACTCCATTGGAAGAGGGATGTGAATGCTGCCAACATCATTTTTTGTTGGTGCAATGTACACACGCAAAAATGCTCACTTAAAGTGACAAAGCAGCAGAGCCAGTCCCTGGAAGTCTCCTGGAGATTTCAACCAGAACTATCATCCAGGACCGGGGAAGGCAGCAATGGAGGTTAGGGCTGATGAGGAGCTTCCCCTCACTGGTGGTGTCCTATCAGTCATCATTTCTTCATCATTTGGCGAGGGCCTGTTGCTGAGGGCCAGGGCTGTTGCTATACTAGTTATCCTGTTCCTGCTGCTCCCTCCTTATTGAAGTTTCAGGAATGCAGCAGCAGCTAGGTACAGCCACTCAGCCCTGAGTTGGGTTCCTCTCTGGGCAGCATGGCAGTGAGAGGGGCCAGGCTGCAAACTGGCAGCCAAGGTCTTAGTCTTAGAAACCATACAGTGTGGAAACAGACCCTTTGGCCCAACAAGTTCTCACTGATCCTCAGAGCATCCCACCCAGACCCATTCCCCTTTAACGCACCTAATCTACACATCCCTGAACACTGTGTGGGCAAATTACCATGGCCGATACAACTAGCCTGCACAATTTTGGACTGTGGAGGAAACCGGAGCACCCGGAGGAAACCTACACAGACACGGAGAATGTGCAAACTGCACACAGACAGTCACCCAAGGTTGGAATCGAAGTTAGGCCCTTGGCACTCTGAGGCAGCAGTGCTAACCACTGAGCCACCGTGCATTCCAAAATTATTGTTCCTAAGTCTTAGAGTTGTGTTATTTCCTTCCGTGCTATTCCACGTTTTATTTGTGTTGATTTAAAAAGTTCTTATTTCATTATTGATGATTTATGACCTGGTGAATGTCCTTCATGTTCCTGAGTGGAAGTGCTGATAGTAATGGGGCACATATTCTTTCATGATCAAGGAGCTGTTGCAGAGCATTTCCAGAACCGTTTGGCAAAATAGGTCTATATAATTTCATAGCTTTCCTAACTGGAGCAGTACCCACCAATTACCAGCAAAAAAAAATCAGATTAAATGGTCATTCATCATGTTGCAGTTACCGAATGGCTACCTCGTCAGCTTTTTGAATAACTTTGCTGTTAAATATTTAATAGTTTGGAGCATTTTGAGACATTTCAACATAATGAAACACAACTTTTCCTGTCTCTTCCAAAAGCTTTCCAACCTTGTTAGAATCTTCAGCTGTTCTTTCTGTGGTCTTCCTTAATCAAAACTTAACTTTTTTTTAAAAGTACACCTGACACTTTTATTAGCATGATGGGAATGTTAATTGAAAGACTGAAATTTTGACTTTCTTTTTGATTAAAGTTTCTTTGTGCTGCTTGCCTGCCAAGATGATTTGGATGTTCTTTTATCCAAATGACAAGCTATTTGTCTTATTCATAAAGGGATCTGAAACCTAGCCTGATATTCCAAGATTTGGATAAAGGAAAGAAGAGAGCCCAGTTACTATTGCAGTATATCCCTCACACAATTCCACACAAAAATGTAAGTACTGTTATGAGTAATGACAAGATTTGTAGGAATATTCCCGTTTAATTGAACCGTCAATCTAACAACAAATCTCATCAGTTACCCTGGCTGTTGCCTTGAGCAATTTTTCCAGTAACTTTTACAATAATATTTTTGCCCATTACTTTTTTGATTTGTTACACTATCGCAGTTAACTGATGTAGCACATTGAGCTATGTTATTAATGGTCTTGCTTGAGTTACTGAATCAGTGCTGCTATTTTAAATGGGCTGCCAGTAGTGTTTATGGCTTAACCA